>NC_070532.1:671563-1343127 GCF_025433545.1 Fusarium keratoplasticum
ACCAACCCAGCCGAGCTGGCCATCTTGGCTGTTGCCTATGCGCGGAGTTTAGGTCAAGGTCATAAGATATTTACTCTCGTGGATACCCTCATCATTGGTGACTTTGCTCTAGCAGCTACGTTGGATGGCATGGAGTGTTTGGTCTTGCTGGCAAAGACGTATACGGATATTGGACAGCCTCGACGGGCGTGGTTCACATGGCGGAAGGGTTTAGCCATTGCGCAGATGATGGTAAGTGCGATGATTCCGCTTCTTATACAATTCCCAACCGTGAGAATAGGGCATGCACCGTCTTAGTCCAACGGCTCCTGCTATCCGACAGCGGATATGGTGGGCAATCTACCACGGCGATCGCTTCACCAGCCTACTTCTCGGACTCCCTCATGGATTTAATGATGCCCTTCTCAATACCTCGGAACCAAGAGATGCGGATTCAGGCTCGCCCGAGGTCTGGGTCCCCATATTTATCCACAAGTGCGCAGTCACCGCTGGAGAAGTCATCAACTATCTCATATCACCTGGAAAGCCATCTTTCGCCAAGGCAATGTCTCTCGATGAAGAGATGGATAGTATCTACAACTCAGTACCCTCAATCTGGTGGGATATTCCGGAAAAGCTGCCCAGCTCCCGCATTGAGCTTAATAGCCTCGTTGACCGACTGTTGATTCATTTCTTCTTCTTCCACATTCGCATGTACATCCACCTGCCATTCCTGAAACACTCATCCTCATCAACATCACAAGAAGTAGCTAGGCTAGCATGCACAGGCGCAGCCAGACAACTAGTGAAGTGCTTCTTGGTTCTTCACGCCGAGGTGGATGGGGCGAGCCTATTTGACTGCAAGACCTCAGACTTTGTCGCTTTCACGGCCGCGGTGGTCTTGCTTATGGGAAACTCTATCTCAAGCGATCGCTCTAGGTCAGAAGACTCGCAACTTGTCACTGATGCGGAGGGGATCTTTCAGGCGTCCGAGGAAGAGGGATGTAAGATGGCCAGTCAGTGTCGAAAGGCATTGACGCTTCTCTCCAGTCCTCCGCAGCACGGGGGGTCTACTCAGGAGATCCCTATCCCATACTTTGGAAAGGTCGTAAGGAGAGTTCCAGTGCAGAGTTCCCGGGCTGGAGATGAAACACCGGCCAGTGCCTATCCTCAGTTAACACCGTCTACGACGGAAGCTTCTTCTTCTGATGCACATAGTACCTGGGGAAGCACATATAGCTTGGATTACATGGGGTTTACTCCAGCTCTGGCAATGGATGAGATGTGGGGATTTGGGGGAAACTCGGAGGACGACACAATGTCTCCGTTTGGACTGGATGTTGGGATGCTGGATATCGATCAAGACTGGAGCTTGTTTCTACCTTGAACAAATGCCTGAGAAGGAAGCTGGAAGGTGGTAAGAGGAATTACATTGCCTTAGTCAAATATGACCATGTTCTTGATAACTCAGAAGATCTAGTACCTCACCTCACCACACATCTAATCAAAAAGGTAGGCGCATAACACTCGTCCCCATGGCATGTTCTTTTCTATCGCAAACCTTGCAAAACATTGGATTCACATGAAGCTGTAGAAAAGCGCATACGTGAATTACCTGACTAAAACTACGGCAGGCAAGGTCACCGCACTTAACAGTGGGTTCCTTAGTGCCGCCCTCCAGCTAGGGGCAGCATCCCTCAACCATGCAGATCCGTCTGCCAGCCTTCCTCCGATCCCGATCCCGTCGGCTACTTATCCGTATCTGCCTACTTTTTCCCTCTGAATGCGTCGTTTTTTGGCCTTTTCTTTCCCTTGCGGGTAGGTGTATGGCTGGCATCGGTGGAGACTGGCAGTAAGGCCAACTCGCTAGCAAAAGTAAACGACAAATCCAAAACGATGTAAATAGCGTAGCCAAGGCAACACCACATCATCGGATACGAAGGTATAATCACGATGAGGAGGAGGAAGGACCCAGGGGCTCCCTCCCGCCGAATCTCCAGAGTGGATGTGAACATCTTCCACGTTGCGTTAATGATCCAGTAGCTTTCGAGGCAATACAGCGATGCGGCTATTCTGCAGATAGCGACGGCAAAGATCTGGCGAGACGGCATCGCTATGCATGGGTTCAAGCTTTTGAGGTCGAAATCGAGTTGGATGAGTGAAGATGTGCGAGGTTTGGGCTTGGTTGAAGGTTTGGTCTTTGGGTCGCGGGGATTCTGGTACTTTAGTAAGTTGTACAAGGCAATGCTGTAGATGAGTAGGAGAATTCCGAGGACCCAGAAGCTAGCCGAGCACACATGCTCAAGTATCTCCTCCTCAACGGTCAGGTCTTTGAGACGTGCAGAAGAGCCGACGAAAGCTGTAGTAGTCGTGGTTGCAACGGTAGTCGTGGCTGTCAAAGTGACACAAGTTATAGTAGAAGTAAAGGTCGTTACTGCGGTCGATGTAACAATAATAGTTGGGGCATGCTCCTGGCGAACTTCTCTGCCCTATCTTCGACTCCCTTTACGATCTTCTCTCCTTTTTCAGCCATCCTCTGTGCTCTCTTAGCGCCCTCTTCGGCTACTCTCTCTGCTCTCTTGGCGGCCTCCTCTGCCATCCTCTCGGCAGCCTCGAGCGCTTCACATCTCCAATACAACCCATGCATTTTAAAAGATGGGCAGGTGTTTGTTTGTCGATGAGTGGTGGTTGACCAGGTGGGTTGAGAGAAGTAGGAGGAAAACCCAGGATATAAATGATGCCAGCGGCAGGGTTTACTTGTTTTGCTGGGTCACCCGAGGTTTTTTATTGCTTATTTCATTGAGTTTCAGTGCTGTTATGTGTCAATGACTCTACTCTTTGTTTGGCCGAACCCGCTTCTTCATTAGCCTGAACTACCTCGCATGGACAATTCCGTCGTGATGCGTCTTGGCTGGAGAGGACTGTCAAAGCCGGCGAGAACTTGGCCATCTTCAAAACCACATCTATATCGGTAGATTTCCTGAGGCTACTAGACCTTCTCGATTAAATAGGAACGTTCACTATTATCGGCAATGGCGGCATGTCATGGAAGTAGTCGTTTCCCCGTGGTTAACCGAACCTTACCTTAACAACCGAGGATGCCGTTGAGCGACATTTCTCGTAAAGTCCATGTTCCGATGTTGACTCTGCAAATAAACTCCGATTGCTTAAACTGACTCTTCATCTTCTTGATTGTGCAATCTGGCCTTTCGAGCCGATTCCTACCCCAGACCTCTATCGCAATTCACCCGAGGTCTTTGATACCGATGCCGGATGCCGAATCCCCACTCGGAGCATATCAGAGTGTGGGGGTTCCCAAGATCGGTTGAGAGAAAATCAAGCCATCATTCTCAACTATCTCCGTCATTCATCTCTAGATCTAACTTTTATCGAGTCTGAAATGTGCGACTTTTCTTGTTACAATGGAACCAGCGAGGAATGGCTCGCCCTGGAGCGCACCTTTCCACCCCCGGCTCATCCGGAGCCGAGTCTCGCTGAGATGAAGAGGCAGGCAAATGAAGAACGAGAAGCTTTGTCGAGAAAGGCGATGAAAGTTTTGGCGCATCAGGTCAAGACATTCGACTATGCCATTCCTTCTCGTGATGGGAGTACTATCGAGGCTCGCAGCTACAGACCTGTCAACGTGCCGGAGGACATGGTGCTCCCACTGTACATCCACCTACAAGGCGGCGGCTTCATGTTTGGCACGCTAGACTCTGAAGATGCGATATGTACACGGATTGCCTGTGGTTCGGAGGTTGTCGTGCTTAATGTCAACTACAGACATACGCCAGAATTTACGCACCCGACGCAATGGAACGACGCGGAGGATGCTTTCGAGTGGGCGCACGATAACATGGACAAACTCTGCTGCAACCCGAGTAAGGTGGTTCTCGGGGGAATATCAGCTGGCGCTTGGGTTGCTTCGTCATTGACGCTGGACAGACATCTCAACAGGGAGAATAATCGTCGCCCGCCTCTGGCTGGACAGGTGCTGATGATTCCCTGCCTCGCACACCTCGACTGCTACGAACCTCAGCTGAAAAAGATGAAGCACCATTCTGTTTCGTCTTACAAGGAGAATGAGCTGGCGCCGTTGCTGTCCGTGTCTGAGCTGCGGTACTTTACCAGCTTTCTCAAAATCAAGAATCCAGACGTCAAGGATGTCAAGCTGAATCCGGGGAACGCGACGCCGACGCAGGTCAAGGGTATGCCACCTACAGTGCTCGGCATAGTTGGATTGGATCCTCTGAGGGATGAGGCCCTCCTGTATGCCAAGATGCTGACAGAAGCTGGGTAGGTTGCTCCATTACCCATTTTAGCCGTCGCTGATGAGATATAGGGTACCTACCGATATCAACTTATTCATCGGCTTGCCTCATGGGTTCCGGTCGTACGAAGAAAAACTATCGGCTTCAGCTCGCTGGGATAGGGTGATTGAAGAAGGCATATGCTGGGCACTGTCAGGACCATCTCCCACCAACGAGTTTCACGTGAAGACGTAAAAAATGTGAGCGACGACGATCTTTACGACATGGGGCGAGGAAAACAACACCGTTAGCGTCACGAGCTGAAAGAGAAGCATCTGTAAATGGGAACCTTGTTCATGACACCATCTTATTTGCAAGCAATATTTTTCCAACAAGGAAGCTGGTGTTTATTGCTCTTGCGCCCGACTTCCATGTTTGGTGCGACTTGCGGCGGTGGGGTTACGTCAAGACGATCCGATCATGCCGAGCTAGATCCAATCAGAGCGGACGTGATTAGAGCTGCTGACGGGGTTGGTGTGAATGGCAATTCCGGGGTTTTCTTGCGTGCTTCTTTGTGGCTATTAATTCGGGTAATCCGATGAACCTACGTCAAATTGGAATACATGTACGACATTGTACGATGCCATCAAGAACAGGGCATCTTGAGGGCAAGACTTGGGCCCCTTGTCACACCGTTACACATCCCCCACACTATTGATTCCACACAAGACCGAGCCATTACCAATTCAGCCCGCGGAACTTACGATGCCTTGTCTCTGAGGCGGGCCGCTCCATCCATGACGCATATTCCCCCACGGAACCCCCAGACGCCGGTCAGCAGAGCTAGGCGATACCGGACGGTCGGTCTGAAGATCAAGTGGCACGCGGGTCTCAGGGCAACCCAATCACCCTTGGTGATGTCCTTGTACAGTTGATTGCACCATCAAACCCCGCGTCCTCGCAAGGGGGATCTTTGCTTTCCTTTTTTGCAAAAATTACATGATACCTCTCTCGTGTTTGGCCAAGGGTTTATTTATACGGAGTACCACCCCCCCAGTCAATATGCAGGACCGATTAGAAACGGCACGTCTGCTCCCCGACGATAGCAGCATGCCCTCGAACCCCGACACGCTGCAGGGCGAGCGCAAAGCCTACGGCTCGTTCAACGACGACGATGCGAGGAGGGATAGTCTTGCCGAGACCACCGACGATGAAGGAATCATCCCCAAGGACGCGCTGGACCCTGTGTACGAGGCCAAGGCTCGGATACTGAACCGTGCAGTGAGTACGCTCTGGCTTCCCCGCCTCGGGGCGTTTTTGACCGAGATTTGTTCAGATTCAAGATATTGGCATGGGAAGGTATCAGTGGGAATTATTTGTCGTCATTGGATTTGGATGGGCTAGCGATAATCTGTGGCCCATTGTCACGTCGCTCATCTTTACCCCAATCGCCAATGAGTTCAGCCCAGATCGACCCCCGTACTTGACCCTGGCACAGAACATTGGACTCTTAGCAGGGGCCATGTTCTGGGGTTTCGGCTGTGACATCTGTAAGTTATATCTACCTGTTTGTGTATCAAGTACTGATAACAGCCAGTCGGACGCAAATGGGCATTCAACCTCACCCTCGGGCTCACCGCCGTCTGGGGCCTCGTCGCCGCCAGCGCCCCAAACTTTGCAGCCATCGGCATCTTCGACGCCCTGTGGTCCTTCGGCGTCGGCGGGAATTTGCCAGTGGACTCGGCCATATTTCTCGAGTTCCTCCCCGGGTCGCACCAGTACCTCCTCACCATCCTGTCCATCGACTGGGCCATCGCGCAGGTCATTGGCACGCTGATCGCGTGGCCTCTGCTGGGTAACCTCACGTGTCAGCAGGATGAGACGTGCACGAGACAGAAGAACATGGGGTGGCGGTACTTTGTCATCACCGTCGGTGGGCTGACTCTTCTCATGTTTCTTGTTCGGTTTTTGCTTTTCAAGATTTATGAGTCGCCAAAGTACCTGATGAGCAAGGGGCGTGATGAGGATGCTGTGAGGGTGGTGCACAAGGTTGCCAAGAAGAATGGCAAGACTTCAACGCTGACTTTGGAGGATCTCAAGGCCTGCGAACCTGATGGGTATGTTGCGCGGACCGATGCCGGTGCTGCGTTAAAGAGGAACCTGGAAAAGGTCAACTTTAGCAACATTCGGGCCTTATTCATCACTAAGAAGCTCGGCCTCAGCACCAGTCTTATCATGGCCGTCTGGGGTCTCATCGGCCTTGGATATCCCCTCTATAACGCTTTCATTCCTTATATCCAGGCCACTCGAGGAGCCGACTTTGGAGACGGCAGCACATATCTCACCTACCGAAACAGTCTCATCATCGCCGTCCTCGGCGTGCCCGGTGCACTTCTTGGCGGGTGGCTCGTTGAGCTGCCTCGCATGGGCCGAAAGGGGACATTATCGCTAAGCACGGTTCTCACGGGCGTGTTCCTCTACTGTTCAACAACATCATTGAGCAGCGCGTCTCTGCTAGGCTGGCAGTGTGCCTTTAATTTCTTCAGCAACATCATGTACGCCGTGCTATACGGATTCACACCCGAGTTATTCCCTACACCACAAAGGGGAACGGGCAACGCGCTGGCAGCAAGCTGCAACAGAGTATTCGGTATTATGGCAGTGAGTTTTCCTGCACGATATCGTTATCATATGCATTTTACTGACAAATTCAGCCCATCATTGCCATCTTTGCAGACCTCGAGACCTCGGCACCGGTCTACACCAGCGGCGCTCTCTTCATCGCTGCCGGACTGCTGGTGCTCATCCTGCCTTTCGAATCCAGAGGAAAGGCTGCACTATAATGGAGGATTCAGAGATACCCCCAAGCAACTGGGATCTTTTTCTTTGTTTTGTACTAATAGCTGACCATAAGAATGCGCCTGTATCAGAAGAGTAGACTACCACTGCGTTAGGAGGCATCAGCAGTGGCCTGTTTTGCTTGAATGTTTCTATCTCGAGGATCTACTGCCTATTCAGTTGTCCTCTGATTCCTTTTCCTCCTTCTCATCCCTCTCCTTGACAAGATCCGTCTCAAACGACAACCCAGCCTCCTTCCGTAATATGCCATACATCGACGAAGAATCAAGTGGTCTCCCCTCAGCCTCGGAGAACTGACTGGCCTCCTTGAGATGCTTAATCGCCACCTCTGCCACCTCTAGTCTTGCGCCTGCTTGTTCTGCGCAAGTGATGCCGTGCCCGACGTCCTTGAGGGCTAGGTCGAGGTCTGACCATGGTCTGTCGCCTCGTGCTGGCATGTATGCTCCTGTTGTGAGGCGTTGGGACATTGACAGGGCGAGGGGGCCGTATTGTTGCTCGATGAGGGCTTCGAGGTTTTTGCTGCCTAGGCCGGACTTTTCTGCTAGAACGTGAGCTTCGGCGACGATTTCCATGATGCCAGCGGTGATGAAGTTGCTATTTATGTCAGCCTCAGACTTCCATAGTTAAGAGGGAAACCTACCCTGCCGTCTTCATCATGCTGGACTGTCGCACATCCTCACCGACCCGAATCACTCCCCTTCCCATAACACCCTCTATATAAGGATTAATAGCTTGCACAGCATCATCTGGCCCAGCAACAATCCACAGCAGCTTTCCTTGAGCAGCAACCGGACTAGCTCCAAAAACTGGTGAGGCAATAAACTTGGCTCCCTTCTCAGCTAGTCGAGCTTGCGCCTTTGCCGATGAGTCGGGATGAACAGTCGAAGTGTCGGCGACAATTTTCCCAGCAAGTTGATTTTGTGAAGTTTGGTCAATGATGGCGTCTAGTGTTGATTCAAGGGCCGAGTCGTCGCTTAGGGACATGAAGACAATGTCAGAGCTCGCAACGAGTTCTCGTGCTGTTGGCGAGGGTTGACCGCCGAGGCCTTTGAGTGAGTCACCACGAGAAATTGTACGGTTGAAGTAGTGAAGATTAGGCGCTCCAAGAGAAGCTAGGTGCTTTTGGAGGTTGGTGGCCATGGGCAAGCCCATAGACCCAAGGCCTGGTCATCGTCAGTGAGTGAATATCGAAGCCATACCGCGGGGAGAACCTACCTATCCATCCAATTCTTGGGAATGCCATTGTACAGCTGCTTCCACTTGCCGATAGCTAACTGAGGTGTAAGTCTCCAGATGTTTGGCTTGACGCATGAGATATATCCTACACATGCTGAGTCAGGCCATCTCGGATGTCTTCCGGCGTACCCCGCAACGTCGGATATCAGCCGAGGGGATTCACAACCTCGACTCTCTTATCTGAAGTCCTGGATATTGGATTTCAGATTATGCTTGAGTCGAAGAGTAATATTACTTAGAGGTCGTACCTCAACTCCTGTTACCCAATCATCCTTGTCTCGTTGATGATTCATTCACAACAGAGGATGTGAACCATCGATCCAACCACGGCAACAGTCATGGATTTAGTGACACATGTGTAATTCTTGCTATTAGATCACTGGCCTGTAGCCTTGAACTTTATCTCTCAGTGTTTCGTATTACATCTTGTCAAATGCCTCGTTTTCACCTGATTCCTAAATTCGGAGATAGCACTAACACCGTTCTAATATCCGACTGAACTGGTCTCACAGAACAGGGACAAACTTCTTTCAACATACCCTCAAATCTACAGTATTGGTGCAAGAATGCCGCAATTCAAGTTCGTCGCAGTGCAGTACGGTGATGGGAAACCCTCCAAAGTGGCCAAATCTACCCGAAGCCACGCCGTTCGCGCAGGTCTCCAAAAGACGAAACGTCGTTCCAGAAACAAGGCAGTCACGCTGTCTCTTTGTTCTGAAGCAGTCGAAAAAGATGCGTTGCTTGGATTCAAGTTCCTTATGGATCCCGTGTGCTCCAGCTGCGTTGACCCGTTCAATAGCCTCCCAGTTCCTACCAATCTACAAGTCGACCACCTAGTCAAGTACCGTAGGTTCACCATTTACCAATTGAAACTACCGCTAATACCCCTCCCCTGGGCCAACAGTGCTGTTCAAGTTTGACAATAATCTGGGTACGAATGATCGCACCAAGGCATGGTTTCCCTATGCCCTACGGAGCACGCCAATGATGCACAGTACCCTCGCCATGGCTGCAGCATTGTGGCAAGCAGATTGTCCAGCCTTGGAGAAGTCCATTCAGGTCGAAGGCTTGCGCCAGAAGGGGGAAGCGATGCGAGAGGTTGGGGCTTACCTCGCACAAGCTGGCTCCATTCACAACCACGAGATCGCATTTATAATATCTACCATGTCAACGCTGGTACTTGTAGAGGTATCCGTATTCATAAATTCAAGTTTATCATCCATTGACACAGCCCCAGGTATGCGGTGGGGACTTTGAGACTGCCAAGATGCATCTCAAAGGTGCCCATAATCTGTTCAGCTCGCGAGGCGGCCGTGACAGCTTCAAGGATCAGTTCATCCTCTGCAAGTCGGTCAATCTGTAGGCACAAGGATATCCACGTTTCTGGAACCAACTGACAGGGAAGCCCAGGGCCGATATTCAAGTAGCCACAGCGTTGGGCCAAGAGCTGATATTCCCACTCATGCACACAGATCAACCTGAACTCCCACCAACAATCCTAGAGCATGCTTCTCACCCGTCTTTACATGATTCAGTAGCGGATAACGATTGCTCGCGGGTATTCACTCAGCTTAGGCAGTTGCTTTTTGCAACCCAGTCATTGACAATCTCAGTCGATGACCAACGGACTCTACTCAACACTGTGGATGAATCGATTCTGAGACACCTCTACAAAAATTGCGTTCATCTATCCGATAGTGGTAGGCGATCCCGTGCGCTCGTCTTGGCTGCTCAAGTCTTCATGTATGTGACACTGCGTCAAGTGCCTCCAGGGAGTCCACTCGTTTGCCGGATGTGCAGCAGATTGCAAAGGATGATGGAAGCAGACCAGCCTGGACGAATCTGGACAGATCACAGGGAAGCATTGTTGTGGGTAGCGTTTATTGGGATACTAGGGGCAGGACAAGGGTGTCTGGAAGGGCAGTGGTTCCTTGATCTTTTCAAGTCCACCGTACAAGCGTCTCAGCACGAGTCTTGTTCCGGAAGTGACGGCATTCTCGGGATATTGTCTACCTTTCTGTGGGACGAAAGTCTCTGTCCGCAATTACTCGCCAGGTTGGAGGATCCTAGCTATCCTGATGAAGCGTAGACTATGATTGGGTGTTCAAGGAGGCACCAAACTCCCACCATCCGAAATAGGAAACATGTTTGAAGAGAGTTCGTCACACTGTGTGCCTCATCTGGATGGTCGCCAACCATCAGGGCAGGGTGTTGAGCTGGAGATTTGGGTACAAAAGGAGGAAGAAACCCGTCATTTCCAGTTTCACCAGTACCATTCTTCTACATCATTCTCATAGATACAACGAAAACATGACAGGCGAACTCGTCCTCCTCACAGGGGGCACTGGCTTCCTCGGATATGCCATCCTCGTTGACCTCCTCAAAAGCGGCTACAGAGTCCGCGCGGCAGCTCGTTCACAGTCAAAGGTGGACAAGGTTCTGGCAGCGCCCTCAATTTCTGCCCTCGATCCCTCCTCAGATCAGTTGACCTTTGTTATGGTGCCGGATATGACAGCCCCTGGCGCGTACGACGATGCTGTACAGGGAGTCGACTTGATCATCCATGCTGCGGCGCCCCTCCCCTCGGGCGAGGCCTCCAAAGACAAGGCCGAAGATCCCTTGGTTAAAGTCTCAGTCCAGGGGAATCTAGCCATTCTTAGGTCAGCCAACGAAAAGGGCAAGTCAGTGAGACGCATCGTCATGACCAGCTCCACGGTGGCCATTGCCCCAGCAGAGGTCTATGTCACAGACACCAAGGAACGGGAGATACTGCGCGGACCTGATAACCGTGTCATATTCCCACCACCGCCTTATGACTCTCAGCTTCGGGCGTACTGCGCGAGCAAAGCAGCAGCCCTCAACGCGGCCGAGGTGTTCGTCAGAGACAACGCCACGGACTTTGACTTGATCTCCATCATGCCATCCTGGGTCTTTGGAAAGGACGAGCTCTTCACCGACACTCAAGGCATTCGAACTGATTCCACCAAAGTTCTTATTAACGGCTTGTTGACCGGCAACCAGGGCGTTGCCGCAGTCGGGAACGTTGTTCTCTGTGCAGATGTGGCTCGGGCACACGTCAGGGCGCTGGACAAAGACATCAAAGGCAATCAGTCGTTTATCCTCAGTACTGAGGTGAACTGGGAAGATACCATTCCTGTTGCCAAAAAGCATTTCCCTGAGGCCTTTGCATCTGGTCTCTTTAAGGAGGGAAGTCCGCAGCCGACTCTCCCGATTAGATGGGACTGCAGCAAGGTACGTGTTTTCAGTTTCGTTGGTATTAAATTATTACTTACACAAGCACCACAGACTCGAGAGGTTCTTGGCATTGAGCTCGCGACGTACGAGGCCATGGTAAAGGAAGTGGTTGGTCAGTATCTGGAGCTGGTCGAGAAGGAGAAGAAATAGGATAGCCTGGTTCTTGCGTATGGTGTTACCAGGGGGGGGGGGGGGGGGGGGGGGGACTTGTTCAGTGTTGGCTTAGTGCTGTCACTCAAGAGATATGGTGGTAGATAGAAAACGCACAGTGCCTATAGTTTCTCATCGATCAGCAAAGAACGAAGCAAGGATTAGAAAACGAATAAATACATAGAGGCTTGATGCAGATACACCAGTATGTCCATACGTAAAGATAAGAGACACGCTCACAGAGCCAGTGGCAAAATACCCTCTTGCAGCATTCGTCTATAGTGCTAACGTCCGCGTGCTACCTCCCCTCCCTCATACCCTACCGAATCCTGCAGCACCTCCTGTCCCCTGCTTGGCTATCCCGGCCCCTACAGCATTTTCAGAGTGATGGATAATCTCCGTTCTAACCCCAATGCGGCCGTCGGGCGCCACAAGCACTTCCTCGCTGCTATTGTCATCCAGCCGATTATTGATTCGGTTCTCAAACTCGATCTTGGTCGTAGTTGAAGGTGTAGTGCGGTCTCGGCTCATTGGGCCAAGAGGCATTGGCTTGAAGCCGGAGAGTTTGTCACTGGACATGCCTGAACTGCCGAGCAGGCGAGGAGCGTATCGTTTCGCAATTGCTTTGTACGAGGGGATGGAGGCGGCGAGGATTCCGATGTTGGTTTCGATGACGGACCAGTACATGGCGCCTGCGATGACCCATGTTGGATCGTCGGAGCTGAGCATTGGGGGGATGTATGTGATTCGGACAATGGAGGAGACGCAAGCACTAGATATCATTGATGTTAGCCAATGTCTTCGGCCATTTGACCCTGACAGTAAAGAGGGGCTGGTACTTACAAAAGTCCCAGGCCCAAAATGATGGCTAGACTGATCTTCTGCCGTCTAGATACCCGGAGCTTGATGATCAGGGGAATTGGTAGCGTGTATGTGAGAACATCCGTCATAATGTTTACAGCTGCGTTAGCCAGGTAGAATGCATTGATGTCGACGCATTTCTTGTCCTTGGGAAGAATCGTGACGTCGTATGCTCCACGAATGGGCGAACACTGGAAGATGCAAGCCAGCACATTTGCGCCAGCCTGGCAGCTGACGACGCCGACCATGACAAGAGCGACCTTGCGCAGCTTTGGATCGCCTAGACGCATGTAGAGGGCTAGGACCGAGATCTTGATGAATCCCAGGCAAGCGTTGTAAAAGATGGAAGACAGCCACACGATCTGGGAGTAGTCAATCATGTTTTGGATCCCTCGCTTCTGGACGTCGATGTAGTGGCTACCGAGGCCATGTTGTACGGCTGGGCATGGTTAGGAGAGATAATTGGATTGGAACTTGACGTATTACTTACAGGCAATAGTGCAAGCGATGAACGACCACGATAATAGCTGTCGTAGCGTCAGTGCGGAGTGCGTTCGGATGACAAGGCTCTCCTTACCACTCCCACGCATATTAAATCTACCAAAGGTCAATATCGATCGAGATTGAGTGGAATGGATAAAAAGGTTGTACTTACAATCATCGGCTCCCAGAGATCTGACGATAAAGGCTCGGGCCCAAATACGCAGGACAATAGCGAAAAAGGATATCACAGCAAAGATGATGGCAACCGAATTAACAACAGGGCCTTGACTTTCCGCCATGGCTGCTTGTGGAAGCAGACGAGAAAGAGGATTTCGCTGTCAAGCCTCAATTGTCCCTTGCAGAACTACCGAAGCAGAGTTAAAGAGGGTCGGACGGTTTTTGAGATGCTATGGGGAGGCCATGCAGTTCTATGGAGACGAAAGAACTTGACCTTCTTGACCTGCAGCATGCGAGATCGTCTTTACTCAGACAGGCATGATACTCCCGGCCTTGGCGCCCGTTCAACATCAACCGGCTTCGTCTCCCGTCTCCAACTGATCCACCGAAGAACCGTTAGGTTCTGCTTAACGGCCAAGAAATTACCGTTTCAGCTGAGCCGATCAATGCGGCAATCCTCTCCATAACGCCGACGGGACCTGGGAGGCATGTGAATGGGATTTCGGTTGAAAAGAATTTCATGCTTGTGATCTTCAGGGGAAGCACTGATGCATTGACTGATGGATTCAGCCAACACGACATGTAACCAACACGACGTATCATGAAGTGGGCATTGCTGGTGGGTCATCAGCAACTCTGCGTTGGTTGTGATTCCTCGGTTAAGGTTGGAAGTGTCCAAGATCGCCCCCATGCAGATCAAGACGAGCGAGATGCTGGTTGCAGGGGACGGAAGACCCGGTTAGAACCCGCGGCGGCTGGGCGAAAAACTCCGACATGTGCCAACACAACGTTGTATCGCCCCAGTGAAATTTCCTTCAGTTCCACACTGGCCGAGAAAGCAATGGACATGTGAGAGTTAATTTATTCATTAGAAGTAGATTGGAAAGTCCAATGGAACAGTTTGTAAAGAAAAGTTAATGCTATCAAAAAGAGCCTTCTATTCAGCGTTCAAGTAGACCAGATATGGGGACGTGCTCAGGCGGCACATCGGCTGCCCATGATGCTGAAATCGCAGATCTGCGAAGGAGTAAAAGATCTGCACTTGCCCGGGTTCCATGATTCCTTACAAGGGTACCCTCGACCCCCCTCTCCTCCGGCTAAAATACGAGACTGGAAGACCCGAGGGCACAGCTACGGGCTGTTGGCAGACCCGCGTTATTGGCCGTATAACGTAACAAAGACATTAACTACAAGACCGAACCATGCAGTCCAGGGCCCGAGACAGCGAGCGGTCTCCATTAAATCGTTGAGCTTGAACAGCATCTCGGCCTGGCAAGGGTGCTCCCTGGACCAACTGTCGCCACTTGTCAGGTCGACATCGTAGGAAATGGAGATCAGGCAGACGAGGGGCAAGACGAAGAACACTATCTCCGACCTCAGGAGGACTGACAATGTTCGTAGAACTATGAAACGTACGCGTGATCGTTCCAGGTTGCATACTTGATTCGCTCCAAGGGCTCTACCATACAACCAAGGTATTTCTTCAGAAAGCGAGCTGAGTTGTGTCGTTACAACTGCGTGCGTAGCATCACAGGGAGACCGTTTTTATTAACGCAGATTATCCTGTGGAGAACTTCACTCTTCGCGACCAACACGCAAGCTTTGAAACAGTTGAAGATCCTTCCTATATGCAAGTATCCCCACTTTACCGCATACACCAAATCACTCATGGACCGTTTGAGATCTTGGTCTTCGACGGATCCATGTACGGTGGGTAATGCCGAGGGTTGTTCCCGGCGCCCCGACGTAGTAGGATCGACAACCAACGCACAACCCACCATCGCCTACCGTATGAGGAATGTTTTTACTCGTCGACGGGACCAGTTACCTGTTGAAGAGATTCCCCCGCGGAAGTTGCATTAGATCTTCGCTTTGAAAGATGCGAATCCCCGCACTCGACCTGAAGGGGGCTGAAGAAATGGGTGGTTGAGCCCCGACCATGCTGCTGCCTGTCCCTGCGTCTGAGTTACAAATGATAACCTTCTGCACTTTTAGAGTGGCCCAGCTTACCATTTCCTTTCAAACAATTGGTGCTCTGCAGCTCATCTCTCATCATGGCTGTGCTGAGCATCGCCAACCTCGCTCTCTTAGGCGTTGGTTACGTCGTCTTGAGTTTTGCTTATCAGATTGTCAAGTATCGCTTCTTTCACCCTCTCGCCAAATTCCCCGGCAACTTCTGGGGCAGTGTGACGAGGCTATGGATCACCTATCACAACGTGAAGGCTGATGAATGCGCGACGTTTCAGAAGCTTCACCAACAGCATGGTATGAGGATGTGACAACAGCAAGGCGAGCCTTAGCTCATATACTATCCAGGACCCGTTATCAGGATTACACCGACGATGCTGCTCGTGAGTGATGCGACAAAGCTCCCTCTGATATACAGTCGCGGTGCGAGCAAGTCCAAGCATTACATCACGGGGAGCTTTGGAAAGGAGGAGTCCCTGTTCAACATGCAAGATTCTGCCGTACATGCCAAGTACCGCAAAATCGCCGCGTCTCCCTACAGCTTCAGCAACATCAAAAGGATGGAGCCATTGATCGACCTCAACATCCAAGCCTGGATGGACAAGCTGCAGGAAAAGTTTGCCTCGACACAAGAGCCGTTCGACTTTGCGCCGTGGGCCGTGTACATGGCGTATGACATTATTTCAGAGGTCGGCTTTGGTGCCCCGTTTGGCTTTGTCAAGGCTGGCAAGGATGTCGAGGGCCTGATCAAGGGATTCCATGATGGTCTTACACCTTTCGGTATCATGGCGAGGCTGTATCCTTTTACCAATTGGGTCAAGGGCACGTTTTTGGGCAAGTACATGGTTGCAAGTCCCGAGCAGGATTCAGGTATTGGAACCTTGATGCGGTTCCGAGACCGTTTAATCCAGCAGCGGTTCAAGGACATTGAAAACGGCACCACCAGTGGCCGCATTGACCTGCTCCAAACGTGAGTTGACCAAATATTTTTATGGTGCGAGGTTAACTCTTTGGTACGTAGGTTCATCGACGCGAGAGACGAAAAGGGTGAGCCCCTGGACATCAACTACATCAAGGCCGAAATTTTGCTTGTCCTCCTTGCTGGAGCAGACACTACTGGAACCGCATTCCAGGCCATGATGGTGCACATCTTGAGCAACCCTTCCGTGTACGACAAGCTCCTGGGTGAGCTTGACGAGGCAACCCGCACCAACAAACTATCCGCCATGCCCCAGTACGAAGAAGTCATGGCTCACTGTCCCTATTACATCGCCTGCGTCAAAGAGAGCATGCGTCTGAACCCCTCAGCACCAAACATCTTTCCCCGTCTTGCGCCAAAGGGGGGGCTAGAACTATACGGCGAGTTTATCCCTGAGGGCACGGAACTAACTTGCAACCCATGGCTTGTGCATCGCGACCCCAACATCTACGGCGAAGATGCCCAAGTGTTTAGGCCTGAACGGTGGCTTGATGAGGACAAGGCCAAGATCTTCAACAAGTACAGCATGGGATTCGGGTATGGAGCGCGTGTTTGCCTCGGGCAAGATATTGCGCGGATGGAGCTGTACAAGGCACCACTGCAGTTCTTCAGGACGTTCAAAGTGGAGCTGGCAGATGAGAAGAAGCCAGGCACATATGTTGTAAAGGGGGGTGTGAGCTATTTCGAGGACATGTACATTAAGATCCAGAGGCGGGGAGAATCAGGTCGGGCGGCTTGAGGGCTATCTAATGCGATGAATCTCGGACGTACTGAATTTCATTTCTGTTTCTAAAGATGAGCTGATCCTGCTTCAGAGCTGAATTATCGCTAAACTTGTAGTCTCTCGCGGACTCGTCGTTCAAGACAATAATACCAATTGCTGAACTCGAGATGAGCTACTAGTACCCCTTCCTCCCCAACCCTTCATGTGCCACAACATGAATAGAAAAGGGAAGAGAGGGCGAAAGACAAAGTAGCCTATCTATGCCCTTGGAGATATAAATTTTGTCATGGTCCAGACCATAACTGTCTTGACGAGGCTCTTCCACAGACGCCACTAGAGGCTGTGTTCTGTAGACAGGTAAGGGCGCCGATGTCCGTGAGAGAGGCGTGTTGGCGTCGTATCAAGTAAAAGGCAGGCCGTCGAACGGGGGGTAGGATCCGAGATCAGAGACACGCCCTACACCAGCACGGCCGCCCGTCTGGCCGGCTTAGACATCGATGACACTGTCACCTGGAACGTGCTGGAAAACCCTACTGTGAAGGCGGACGTGCCACTCGAACTACGAATTGGTGCTGTCGTTACGAGTGGGCGACATCCTGACGCCGGCGGACCGTTATTTCACGCCACGCTGGCTACGACGGTCGAGACGGGGTGGGGACTACAGCTGTTCGGAAAGCCATGGAGCAAGCCACAGCTGCTGGTGATTCAGGATGATGTGAGCTTCGTGGCCCAGAGTGGCGCGGATTTACTACTGCGAGGGCGAGATTACGAGACTCTTACAACAGATAAATGGTCAATCCTGCTCGGGACCTAAAACCTATGATATACATTCGCGGTTCTCTTCTTTTAGAGCGATATTGAGCTAGCCAGTATAGAATGCCATTCTGATTTATAATCCACCGCCCCCATCCACCTCGGAAGCTCCCTCATGAGACAATCCCATCTCAATTCTCAGCGATTACCGACATACTCTAATATTAGTCAATAGCTGCACCTGTCACAACTTTCATTCCGCCTAATATACACCCATGGCGAGGAAAACCGGTGCCAACCAGATATCCCACCATGCACGCAACCAACTTGGTTCAGGTGAGCTGAACCCCCAACCACCATCGCTCATTGCTTTACTTATGCCAGCTCTGCAGTTGGCCAGTTCCAGTTCATTGCCGTCCAAAACCCAGATCATGCCAAGGACCGCTCAGTGAGGCGCCTAGCCCGCTCCCACGCTGTCGCCCGAGGCATCGAGAAGAAACGAAAGCTCGAACAAAAATCAGGACACAATTTCCGTATAGTCTCCATACCAGATGATGCTAGTCGACCCGCCAAGAAAGTCGAACAGGAAAAAGTTCTGGGCTGGATACCGAGCTCCCTATTAACGCCCCAGGCCAGCCCATTCCAGGCACTTACTGCAGAATCGCCGAAACTCCAAGCATTGCTCAGCCACCGTAAGATTATTCGCAGGCTCCGAACTTGCTCGACATGGGCTTACGTGACACGCCACAGGCAAATCCCAGAAACCTACAGAGCCCGTTTTCAGCGTTTCAGATGAGCTTGTCCTCCAGAGTCTGGGCTCAACTCTCCGAAAAGGCCTTGACGATGATGCTCTTTTGAATGCCGTCATGCTGACATTCGCATTTGCTGTCAGCTCCGGCAGCATTGATAAAGAGTGTTTGGACTACCAGAGCGATGCTTTGAGTTCCATCCGTCAAAGCATGAGTTCTCTGGAACGAGCTACTTCAGAATCAACACTTGGGGCTATCCTGCTGCTCGCTGGCATAGATGTCCGTGCCACTTTCTTACCAAATATTCCATATCCAGCAAGCTGACTTGATTAACGATACAGGCTCGTCTTGGAATGCCTCGTCAAGTCCAACTTCATATGGGTGCGATCCGTCAGCTCCTTGACGTGTGTCGAACAAAAGGTGTATACTTGAGCGATGGCATAAAACGTGCCATATTCTGGTGAGTACCATGCGTATTTTCTTTCTATTCCATTCTCATATAATCCTTTTTAGGCAGGACTTGAATTCGTCAGTCATGACGGGGTCAAGACGAGTTGTTGATCACACAACCTTCTCCGAACTCCATTGGGCACGGGATCCCTTCTCTCCAAACTTTTTTATCCTACCACCTGGATTTCAAGCCCTATCCCATATGTTTGACGAAGAGTTTATTGAGGTGCTCAAGGACGTCCACGGCTTGAAATGCATCCGAGACAATTCTCGTATCGGCAGAGGCGATGTGGTGGGAATGGCACGCATTGATAACCACCAGGCATCCATTCAGTCAAGACTGGCAGGCTTAGAAGCCCACTCTCCAATCTGGGAGTGCTGTCGATTAGCAGCATATCTATGTTCAACCTCACTGCGCTGCAAAATCTGGCCAGCCTCAACCATTCCCGTAAGTCAACTTCATTGCTGCCCACACCTGGTCTGTTTCAGGTTGCGCTGACTTGAGATGCCAGTCACACCTTTCATCACAGCTACTCTACAAATTGCAAGAAGTCAGTGATGACCCCATATGGGATGACTTCCCTGATTTTCTCACTTGGCTCTTGCACATTGGCGGTGCTTTTGCCCTCCCAGGCACAATACGGTCTGGTTACTTGGTGCTACTGCGATCTGAGAACAACTCAAAGCTGAGGGGCTTGTATAAATCGTGGCCGGAACTACTTGGGATCTTGAACCAGTTCATTTGGTCAGAGATAGCATTCACATTACCTGTAAAGACATTCTGGGAAGACAGTTCTAGTTAGGCTATGCCAAAGAAGGCTCGCACTAGGGACAATGGCAATGGAAGTTAGAGCTTATCCGTAGCTATGATAAGTCATGGTATCACTACCAGCTTTTCCAAGCTGCCCTTTTCACCTACCGAAGCTTCCGGGTACCGAGTACAGATTCATCTCTATGAACAAACGTTCGCGCGTCTAGGACTGGTTAAACGAGTTGACACATTACGCAAGCCTCTCAAGGAAGCGAGGTCCCAAAAAAGAGATGAGCAGGCTGCTTGTATTGTATCATGCTCATGGGTTCTCACTGCGCTGACAAATATTCATGGATCTCGATAAGCCTCTTCTCCACAAATCAACTGTTTACTGGTCAAGTCGTCGAGGCGAACTTCAGGGATACCCAGTCAGCATTGGCCGCTTACCCTAATTGGAGACACCTCCGTTCCGTTTTAGGAAATATCTCGTCTCCTTCTTGGGAAACATCTC
Organism: Fusarium keratoplasticum; assembly: GCF_025433545.1. Lineage (NCBI taxonomy): Eukaryota > Fungi > Ascomycota > Sordariomycetes > Hypocreales > Nectriaceae > Fusarium > Fusarium keratoplasticum. The sequence continues at coordinate 691,699 of NC_070532.1, forward strand.
TGCTCCATGTTAGGAAGCATCTCAACTCCTTCTTAGAAGGCATGTCTATTTAAGCTCGTAGCTTCAAGGATGGCGCAATCATTGAAAACACTTATAAATACTTGGACAGCGTCCATGTCCAGAAATCTACATCCTCATCCTTTCCTTGTACAGAACAACCAGCATTCTGAAATATTTCATCATGCCTCAATCACGTCTCTTCAAGTCCCTCAAAGTCGGCGATATAGAAGTTAAGCATCGCATCGGCATGGCTCCTCTCACTCGACTCCGAGCCACTCACGACCGCGTACCAACCCCCTTGATGAAAGATTACTACGGTCAAAGAGCCACCGTGCCTGGCACCTTGATCATCGCCGAAGGAACCTTTATAGCGGCAAACTGCGGTGGCTTTGTCCACGGGCCAGGTATTTGGCGCGAGGACCAGGTTGCTGCTTGGAAAGACATCACCGACGAGGTCCATAGCAAGGGATCCTTCATTTACTCTCAACTTTTCGCCATGGGTCGTGCTGGAGATGCCGAGGTGGCCAAGAAGGAAGGGTTCGCTATCAAGGCACCGAGTGCTATCCCGATAGAGCCAGGCGCTGCTGTACCAGAGGCCATGACGATTGAGGAGATCAAACAAACGGTCAAGGACTTTGTCGATGCTGCAAAGAATGCCATTCGTGCTGGATTTGACGGAGTTGAGATCCACGGTGCCAATGGCTACCTCCTCGACCAGTTTATCCAGGACACCGCCAATCAACGAAACGACGAATACGGCGGAAGCATCGAGAACAGATCCCGTCTTCTTATCGAAGTAATCGCGGCCGTTTCCGACGCCATCGGCCCTGAACGTGTTGGTCTCCGTCTGAGCCCCTGGAGTACGTTCCAAGGCATGAGGATGCAGGATCCAATCCCTCAATTCACCGACATCATCAAGAAGACCCGCCCGTATGGCATTGCCTATCTCCACGTCGTGGAATCTCGTATATCCGGTAGCGAGGACTCCAACGGGCAAGAAGGACTGGACTTTGCATACAACAACTGGAACGGACCTCTCCTGGTTGCCGGCGGGTATACACCAGAGGAGGCGCGGAAATTAGTGGATGAGAAATATCCGGAAAAGGACATCGTTGTCATCTTTGGTCGATATTTCCTGTCCAACCCCGACCTTGTATATAGGATCAAGGAGGATCTGGAGCTCAACCGCTACGACAGAAAGTCCTTTTATGTTTACGGGTCACCAGTGGGCTACTCGGACTATCCTTTCAGCAAGGAGTGGCTTGCAGTTGGACACTGAGCCAAGATTAGCTTGGGCTCGAGACACTTGGTATAGAAAGGGGGCTGTTTAGACATTGATAATTGCATTCTTCATTATTTACACAATAATCTTACTTGTTCATTTTCAAATTTGAACAGACGAATGTCAGGAGCCAATAAGCCATACTAAACTTGACCCATGCCTCCCGGTTGCTAAAAGAACAGAAGCGCTGATGAAGGGTTAAGAATTTGGTGATAAGCGAGTCTGATCTCCATCCCAAACCTCATCTATCGCAACTCATTCATGATGTGACCATTGGAATCAACCGATGCCTCCTTATCCTTGCGCACCGATGTAAGACCATCAACATAAGAAACCAGGAAAATAACCATGACCGCGGCCATTAGCAACGCATCGAAAACATACAAGAATACCTCATGAGAGATCAAATATCCATCATTCCCCTGGATATACTCAATGACACGGAAGATGCTTCGTACCAAGATTAGTCCACTAGTCAGGTAAAGGACATTGAGGTGTCTCTTCCAGGGGATATCGCCGTGAGAAGCGATGGCAGTTGGGCTCTTCCTTATCCGAGAGTGAAAAATTGCGGTTGAGACAACAAAGATGCCAAAAATCGCAATTTGCACAAACAAACCGGAAACGATGACCTTCTCACCGAGATGATACATATCAACGGTGCCGCCGGACGACAAGCCGCCTCCACTTGCTTGTAGAGTGAAGGACAAGACGTCTCCGGCGACAAAGATCTTTGTAACCCATTTGAGAGGTATGAAAAACAGGTGTTGGGCGTCGAGTGTTCGGATGAGTCGACCGAGGATCATATAGATTGAGGCAGCGTATAAGGCGGGTGCGACTAGAATGAGAACTGCTTGGGTCACGAAGCCACCAAGGGCCTCCTTGTCATAGTGGCCCCATATCCTTCCTGCGTAACCAATAGTTTGAACTATTGAAAGAGACCCTATTAGCGGATATAATCCTGATGGCGATGCCATTTACACGACTTACACAAGCCACCAATGGTGAAAGGTATGAAGTAATTAGCTCGAGCTTGGCGAAGCCGTACTGTATGTACGACAGTGAGGATGGCAAACACAATGACACCATGGATGGCAGCGGGAAGTGATGGAGTGTATCGATAGAGCTCAAAGTCGTTGTCTTTGGCAGAGTCTCTAGGGTTGAGCATGGCAGGCGAGTCTGTCGAGGCTGGTAGGTTGTGAAATAGGGAACTGAATGTGTAAAATCTTGATGATGCCTCGAGAAGGAGCCATTGCTCTGCCAGGTAGACACGACAATACTTATACCAGTGCCTCTTGCTACAAAATTGATGCCATTACGACCAACTCATGGCTCTCGTATAGATGCGAGAACGAAAAGATGCGACTCGTCAAATCAGCATCTCAGAAACGACTCCACATCTTTACGCGTTCCGCCGAAGAAGCCGCAGCGGCGTATTGAAAAAGGCTGAGCACAGGGGGCATCTCGCGCTTATTATTAGCGCTGATTGCGTTGGATTTTCAGGGCGTATAGCGTATCATCCGCTGTGACACGCAATAATTAGACTCCAACAGGGCTGTGCAATGGCAGTTGTCCGAGCTTCCGAACTCGACGCATATCTAAACGAGCCTGTCCGAACTCTGTCTTTCAACCATCCATCGTTAAGCATTCCAGTCTCGATCCCAATTATAAAATAGGAGATATGGATCACTTGACAACAGTTCGGCCCATCAACTCAACCTCGCCGGCTTCTGAGCCATCTGTCCTTCATGCCTCTCAAAGTCAGAAGGCTCCACGACGTGCCCATAGGAAAACCAGAGCAGGCTGCCAGACTTGCAAAAGGAGAAAAGTCAAGGTCCGGAAGGAAGAGCCATAACCCAACACCTTCCTTGAGTTGACAACTAACAAATAGCAGTGCGATGAGCAACGCCCATCATGTGCCAACTGCATCAGGCGAGGCCACGAATGCGAGTTCTTCTCTGAACGGCTGACCCCAAACCACCCAGCACCAATAGCTCCTCTGTCACTCAATATCAGGACCATGTCCGTATAATCTTTTTGGGTTCAGGTATCTAGAGTCCGTGTTTATTGCTTGGGCAACTACCGCGGGTCTAAGCTCAAGGTGGGTTTTGGAAGACGATAATGAATCGGGATCGTAGCCGACGTTCCCGCCATAATTACCTCTATGCCCATTGGACTGGACTTCTGGGGCATATTCAAGTAGGAAATTGTAGACCAATAACAGGCAAGGTCTGGCTTCGGGTCAAAGGTGCTTTCTGTTCTTGACTCGAAGAGAACTACATCATTATCAAGCTACCAGATCAACTCTATCTACTGAGTTGCCCCTCTTTGTGGCTGGAAGAACCCCACTAGATGACGTAGCTGTCGTTGAGATGGGTTCAGAGAACCAGAATACTGGGAAATGGGAAATGATCCATTGATATAGAAAGTAGGAAGGTAAAAAAAATATTGGAAGCAAACAAATTCCTACTTAGATTTTTCCCACTTCTGCCGCATCTTCCAAGCCTGCGCATAAGTGCAAGTCGACGCGACAGTCTGGATTGTCTGACTGCAGGTTGCCACCTTGCTGGGGTTGTGGTCTGATTTGTATGTGGCGCATACCCTACAGGAAGAAGCCAACCCTTTTTAACTCACCCGATATCGTACCATAGAAAGAAAAAGCTGTTGAGCCGGGGATAGCCTCATAACCTCTATACTTTGCAACTGATAGAGGTTGCTATGTTGTTGAATTTGGTTGATGAAAGAATGATATATCACATTTTGATCCAATTTGTGTGGGTTGTGGGTTTAGGGTTTGAGGCTCAACGGTTGTCTAGCCTGTAAGAAGCAACAACGGAACTACATTCAGAGCTTCTAGTAACAGTACAGCTTTGTCAACTTCTCTATTCTTATATACTACATGCGACAGTAATAAACGGACTGTCAATCAATCCTGCACCCCCAAGGATTGTCGCTTGCAAGATTTTATCCTCGTCGTTGGCCCGGACCAACCGTTCTGTCAAGATTACGGATGCATATCTGACCGATGCCGTTCGCCCCGACTCAGGTGAATGATAAGGCTGGTGACATCACTTGATCCGCCAATTACGGTAAGGCAAAGTCAAGAGGGCATGTGATACTGGACGGAGCCAATGGCAACGGACCTCCAAGCCAAGCAAGACACAAGGAACAACACGGGTGCTTCGATGGATCAAATGACCTGAAACAGCGTCAATTATGTATCAGACACTGATTCAAAGCGTCTGGCACGAGGACACTGGGAATGGCGGCACAGAGCGATGGAAGTGGCTGGGGGACATGGCCTGATACGCTTAGTGGCCTGATGACGGGTGCGGATTGACTGATGTGGGGCACGGAGCGGAAAATTGAATGATGCCGATTTAACTTGGGTTCCCATTTCCCGAGGCTTGGTGTCCACGCGACTAAACTCTCTCCCCATCAAGCTTCCCCTTTGTGCATGATCTCGGGCTGCGCGAGATCCTATTCGACCCAATGGGGGAAACTCTACCACTGCTGCGAGGGGACATTTCCCTGGAGGAGGCTCTCGAGGAGGATCTTGACATCATCCGCGAACTCGCCTACCCCGAGAAGCGACGAGAATTCTCGCTTCACCTCAACAATGAGCGCGACCAGATTGCCGAGGTCGTGTCCCGACACTTGAACCTGCGACAATCCGACTTTAGCCTTGGAGATGCCAATGAATGGATACACGGCTCCTTCAATGCCTGCATCCCCGTCCACATCGAGGAGGACGCGCGGGGTTCGTCTCTGCCCGCGCAGGCCCTTGTCCGCATCCCCCTCCCCTACAAGGTCGGCGAGGACTTCAACCCGGGCAACGTCGACGAAAAGGTCCGCTCCGAGGCCGCTACATACATCTGGATGCAGAAGAACTGCCCCGACGTACCAATTCCTCGACTTTTTGGCTTCGGCTTCCCCGGAACGCGATCGGTACGCTCCACCTGTCAATTGAGGCCCCCCCACGTGCGGTCAATGCTAACCGGATGCCCAAGTTCACCTCGATCGAGACTGCGTCCTTCTACCACCGATTCATGTGGTTGCCTCGCCGCTTCGTCGCTTGGATCTTCGGTCGTGGTGAGCTGAGCCGATACGTTATCAACAACCGCAGCACCCTTCCCGACCTTGGGTACCTCGTCATCGAGCATATCGACAATGGCACTCTTCTGTCGGAGGATTGGGCTGCCGGTCACAGCAATGATGAAAAGAGGGCTAATCTCTTTGGCAACCTCTCCCGCATCATGCTCCGCCTCGCCAAGCTCCCTCTGCCCAAGATCGGTTCTTGGACCATGGACGATAACGGTGAGCTGAAGCTAGCCAACCGACCCCTCACCCCCCTCCTCCACCAGCAAGAGAACGCCGAGATCCCTACCGACATCCCCCGTGACCGCACCTACACCTCCGTTGAGTCCTACTACCTCGACCTCATCGCCTGCCAGGACAACCGTATTCGACACCAGCCCAACTCGGTCCACGACCAAGGTGACGGTGAACAACAGCTGGCGGCCCTCACTGGACTGAGGGCCCTCTTGCCCAAGTTTGCGGATAGGAAGCACCGCGAGGGACCTTTTGTTCTCTCGCTAACCGACCTGCACCGGAGCAACATCTTTGTCGACGAGGATTGGAACATTACTGGCATTATCGACCTTGAGTGGGCGTGTTCGCGACCCGTTGAGATGGCTGGCCCACCTGTTTGGCTCTCTGGCCGCACCCTCGAGGAGATTACCTTCCACTCGGAGGAGTACGGCAAGTTCCACGAGGAATTTGTTGATGCTCTTGAGAGGGAGGAGCTGGACCAGGGTGAATCGACTGACAATGCTGAGCTGATGCGCGAGAGCTGGGAGACACGCAAGTTCTGGTACTCGCAGGCTCTCGACTCTCCAAACACGCTGCTCGCTCTCTTTGTGGATCATATCCAGCCTCGGTTCGCCAAGCTCAGCAGCGCTCAGTGGGACGAGTTTAGCCACATGCTGATGCGATTATGGGACGTGGATAGCCAGGGCTTCATCTCCAACAAGGTTGTTGAGCAGGAGAAGTACCTTGACCACCTGCGCAGGGTGTTTACCGAAAAGCTGGATGAGGATGATGACGACGATGACGAATTCTAGATGGGAGGAAACCTCTTGGATATGTAGGTGGCTGGGCTGCCAAGGTTGAATGAAATCTCTTGTCCAACTTCATATCGACGGTCAAGAGGATGGGATGGAATGGAAACAAAGCTTGAAGCACCTGGTCCAAAGGGTACCAGTGATGGTCTTTTATAGCAAGTAGCATGAACAAATGATAAGATGTTTAACGCTCTTTTGAAGAAACATTGAGTTGAGTGTAACCGTCGGCTATTATCCTTGTAGGTTACACGGCATGTGCATAATTACGAGACTGGATGACCGCCAGTCCATCCGATGCAGGTACTTAACTAGAGCACATGATTGAGCCTCATGTTAATGACATCAAGATCAATTAGGATAGTCAGGTACCAAACTCGGCAATCTTCGAAATCTAGGCACAACTGCATTCAGCCTTGTGGAGTTGCCGTTATCGCCACTCTGGTATCTTGTGGAGATGACAAGGATATCAAACTGCGCGGATGGGAAATATCATCCTTCAACGCTGATCTTCCTCTGTAAAACACCGCCCCAGCATAGCCTTGCTCTACAAGGGCACTCATCCATCCGTGCCAGGGTCTGTTGGCTGAGGCCTTTGGCCCCCAGCCGAGCTGAGCTGCAGTAGAGGTATTCTCAGCTCCATGATTGGTGGCCTGGTTTTGATATTGTTAGAGCTGCACTTTGGCATAAATCCTACGGAAGGGAGGTATAAAGAGGTCTTTTGGGATCAGGCTGTGAGGAAAAAACTGAATCTGTTCTCTTCCCCTAATCCCCTCAATCGAAGCCATGACGACCGCTGTACCTACAAACCTCGACCCTTGGTCCGTCTCGGCTCCCTACGAGAACAGCACCTACGATCTCCAGAATGTCATCTCGCGCAAGTGGGTCAACAGTCCTAATATCCGAGGTACTCTGGATATTCTGCAGAGCTGTGTCTTGACCCTTGTTGCGTGCATCTACACTGCGTTGCATCTAGATGTTCCGACAAAGACGAAATGGCATCGGATCTTGATTTCAAAGGTCAAGTGGTCTCTGATTACGCTGTTTGCGCCGGAGATTGTTTTGTACATGGCTGCAGATCAGTTGGTCGAGGCTTGGAAGCTTAGAAAGGAGCTGAGGAAGTTGAGGGAGACGCAACTAAACCCTCCCAAGGACGTATGTGTCCCTGTTTAACCTCCTGCCTCGGAATACTGACATGCTCTAGTTTGATATTGATCTCACGTATGCCTTTTTCATCGTCATGGGAGGTGTTCGTATCGACGTCAAGGACCTGCTGTCCTGGCCGGATATTGATGACTCGTCACGGTGGGGAGTTGGTTCTCTCCCTCGCGAGGACGTGGAAGGCCGCGGAACAACAGTCCGAGTTAGCGGTACAACAGTGCTTTGGCTTGCAGGTCAAGGTCATTGGGTCAAGATCCCTCGGGCGAAGATTACCGACAAGAGCAAAGCAGACACGTTTCAGAAAATCCTCGTTCTTATACAGGTCTCCTGGATGATTATGCAATGCATTGCTCGTTGGATGTACAAGTTGCCTCTAACCCTCTTGGAAATTCATACGATGGTGCATGTCGTATGTGCGATGATTCTCTATGGCTTTTGGTTCAAGGTATGCCCAACCTTTCCTGATAATAGGATTACGGGGCTAATCTGGGACAGAAACCGCTCAATGTCCAAGACCCTGAGGTCATTAGGCCTGACGTTGAGGGATTCGACGGTGAAATTGCACTGCTTCTTCAGCGCCAGTTCTACACCACCATCTCGGCAAACTTGTCTCTTTTGGATCCTAGAGAGCCGCTCCCTGACGATTCTGAGATACCGTTACGCTACATCGAGCGAGGACCCGATGAAAAAATAACCGTGGGCGATGTTCTCCCTAATGGACTAGCACTCTACACCGTCCCCGAGACCCCTGACGAAGATGCCCCCGAAGATGCCCTTGCTGTTCTTCCTGAAGAAGACCCCGATCTCGAGATACTGATAACATATGAGTTTTTGAACCGCTGGCAAGCCATCCTGAACACTTTTGGCGACAAAAGAAGCTACGGCATCATGAAATGCACCGACTTCATCGATGAGGCCAGCAAGACCAACGACGGCATCGACATTTTCATGTGGAAGCTCCGCAGCATGCCCTTCAGCGAAGGCAAGAGAAACCTCGACATTGACTTTACAACCTTTAGTGGAATGTCAGCCAAGGACCTCAACGAAGAGCTAGAGGATTTCTTTTCATGGTACGGCGGTCTTTTGGGTCTCGCGGTGGTACTGTCGGCTTTGTACGGCGGTATACATCTCTCTGCATGGAACTGGGTGTTTCCAACCTCTTGGGAGGGCCTGGTGTGGAAGTTTGCATGTTTTCTTATTGCTGCTGTGCTGCCGCTGTACCACATCTTTAACAAGATCCGTGTTAGCTACTTGGATGGACTGGATGGGTGGGAGACTGCGATGCATGTGATGTTGTCGCTGACGCTGGTTATTTACATGTTGGCGAGGATTTACATCATTTTTGAGGCTTTTGTGAGTTTGAGGCATGTTCCTATTGGGGTGTATATGGCGCCTGTGTGGGTGCAGATGTTTCCTCATTTCTAGGCTCCGCCTCTCTACTCCCAGGGATACGGCTGGGGGCTGTTTGTATGCGGGGGATATGGATACCGTGGTAGGCTTAAGGGAAGAATAGGGGGATCAGGAACTTCATCTCGCTGTCTGGGAAAGCCTTTGTGAATAGAGGTTGGGCTCGTTTATACTGACTTGGGCCATGTGAGTTTGGTCTGCGCTAGACTTGGGTTAATATTGATTCCTTCCGTTTTGGGGTGCAGCAAGAAGAATATGGCCTTGAATGGTCTTTGATCGAGTTGAGACATCAAATTTGGCCATGTTTGCTATCTATCTAACCCGGCATCTATTGCATTGCTTAAATGCTCCCCTTCATCTATTCCTTGCGTTCTGCCCACTCATCGTCACCTCTCTTCCATGTCTTCAAAAACGTCTCCGCTAAGGGCTTCCAGATCCTCCACGGCAACTCATGACCAACATCCTCAAACAAGACATATTCAGCCTTTTCAATCTCTCTCGCCAAAGTCTCTCCGTGCTCCACCCCAAAGATCTGATCATTGGCAGCCTGAATCACAGTAGCCGGACACTTGATTTGGTTGAGCGGCTTGATTCCAGGCCAGTGACCAAAAGATGCAGCACCGTGGTTTGCATTCTTGCTGTACAGCGTGCCTCCGCGCATGTCTCTGTCCACGACCCGGGCGATCCGATCCTCGAATTGTTGTCTCTCCTCTGGTGAGGGTGGTTTAGTTGTGAGGCCGTTGTAAAGGATGATTCCATTCCTGATGTGTGTCTCCCTCCCGTCTCCGAAGCCAGCGATTGTTGGCTGGAGTCCCAGGTTGAGTACGTCTTTGACGGGTAGTTCCTCGCTCGGGCCGGGGGACGTGTAGAGCAAAGTTAGGCTCCTGACTTGTTGGGGTCTGCGTGCGGCAACCAAGGTCGCGATGCCCCCTCCCATACTGGCCCCGACGACGTGATATCCCTTCGTGTTTAGTCCGAGGTGATCAGCTAGACCCTCGACGTCGTCGGCCATATCAGATATGGTGTACCCGCCAGGAACAGGAAACTCGGTCGATAGTCCTGTATCGCGATGGTCATAACGGATAATAAAGTGTCGACTGCCCCCAGGGCTGAACAGAGGGATGAGTTCATCACACCAATCGAGCATGGACCCTGCATGGCCCGCAATGAGAATGACGGCCGAGTCTTCTGGGTCTCCAAAGGTTTGGTAGCAGATGCGGACTCTGCGCTTGGCAGGGAGAGTGACGAAGAGTTCTGGAGAGGCGTTCATTTTCTTGGAAGTCTTGGCAGTGGCGTCCTATGTGTTGTTGTTGCTTGTGGGTTGTTCATACAGCGGTGTTGTTGATATGATTGTTGTTAGTGCTGACATGTCGGACCTGATGCAACCAACCCCATTCTTTCGATTACTGATTATTAAGAACTCTGGCCAATCTTTGAGCAAGATTCAAAACGAAGGTGGGAGACCGCAATGCGAGTGGGATGAATCCTAGTTGCTACGGCAGCGATGGGTGGAAGACAGTGTATAGAGTTAACCACAGCCTTCTTTGTGATAAGCTTTATGAGGGAGTGTGAAGCTCCCTGTGGTAAGATATTTTGCTTTTATACAAGGAACAGCGTGAGGTGTCACAGGGCCATGACTATTGAAGAGGCAAAAAGAGAAAGCGTTTACTACTGCTCTGGCTAGACTCACATACCGAGGTAGTTGCGTGAAAACCCAACCCTCACCTCATAACCCATCCCCTGGCTAGTCCACTAACCACAAAGCTACATGCCGCTGCTAAGTACAAACTCAGCTCGCTTGTCTGCCTTCAAACCATCTAGCAAACTTCTTATGCCCCTGCTGTCGAGCTAACCCCCCCGCATCAAGATTGGACAAGCAATCCTTAACCTCCGGTTTAGCCCCGTGCTCTAAAAGCAACTCTGCCATCTTCTTGTCTCCACGCCAACCCGCTGCCATGAGTGGGTTAAAGAAATCCCACGGATCGCCAGGAGCTCCGAAGCTCCGCATGTCGGCGACCCAGGGGCGGTCGATCCTGGCATCGAGGTCCAATCTTGGAATCTCCTCTAGCACCAGTCGTACGAGGTCGAGACGATGCTGGTCACTGAGTGTCTTGGACTCGATGATTGGGACAAGCAAGCCTCCTGTATGGGAAGGGTAGAAGAACCTGTGGCTCGAAATCATGCTACCGGGCATCTTTTTGAAGTACCGACGGCCGATCTCGACATCTGGGCAGCTCAGGATGAACGAGGCGACTTGAGACAGAGATGGGAAGAACTCTCTGGCAACCAGGGTAGAATGGAATTCACTCAAGGCTGGAGAGGTGTACTCAATGGCCCAGGGGTCACTGCCAGCGCGTGTATGGCCGAGCGATGTCATTGCTGCTGCAACATTTTCGTCGACAGGGTTATGAATCCAAGAAGAGTTCAACAGGAGCGTCCAGATCTGTATCTCGATGGTGACGTTTTCGGGACTCTTGGGAGAGTGTTGGGCTGTATTGGACCACGAATCGGTACGTGCTTCGATTGCGTAGAAAGGGAGACGGTCAAAACTGGACTCTGCTGGGGGTTGAACCGTGTGGACTAGATGCTCGAGAAGTTTGACGTGGCGTCTGCAGTAACAGATGACTAGGAGGAGGTCTGCAGCCTCAGGTGAGAGAGAGGATGGATCCAGGCCCTCCTCGCGCGCGCGTGTCTGGAATTCGTCGGGGTCATCTAGGTTCCAAGCTAGGGAAGCGAGTGCTCGCAGACACTTCCATTCTATAAGCTGTCAGTGCTTCATTCATTCACATGATTCTAGAATATCCACCTTTGTCCTCGAAAGGAGTGAAGGAAGGAGACCACATCAACGCCCTGACAGATCCCGCAAAAATGTCCGAAGTAGTCAAAGGCCACAAATCATTCTCGGGCCACAGCTCCATAGACAAGACATCAAACTTGTGCTTTGCCTGGGACGACTTTCTCAGATGCGCAAGCACACCGTCGAGATACTCGTCTAGGGTGATTCGACCGAGGGCGAACTTGGCGGCGAGGTGGATGAAGCAGATTTCGCTTTCATCTTTGAGTTCTTTTTTGAGCATGCTGATGCAGGCGGTTTGGTATTCCCAGCCGATTCTAGGCTCGGAGCCGTCTGTTGAGGCGAGTACTTGCATGTTGACGACTTATAAAGGTGTAAAGTAAGTGAAAAGAATTGCTGTTGCTGGATGGTGATGGCCAGGGTGAAACAGTATCAACTGTAGGTTATATAGTTCAACAAAAAAAAGAGGCAGCCCAAAATTCGAGCAAGATTTATTCTGCCTTGTAAAACTCCTCCTTGGCACTGTGGGCTATGAACTCGCCGCGCCGCACAAGGCACCTTTGACAACCCCTGATGACGCTGCTGATTGGTCAAGTTACGCTGAGCCCCCAGGCACCATGTTATCAATCAGATAGGTTGAACAGATCTCGAGATGATGCTTTGTTGTTTAGTATGAGGTAAATTGGCTTATTCTAGTTTTTCTATTTGCCTTCGCTTTTATCCTCGTCAAATCCGCCCTCCACTGCCTCCTCAGCGCAAAGGGATGGCACCATTTCTGTTGACTCCGTTGGTGTGATCCTTTAAGACAAGAAAGCCCTCAAAGTACTTGGATAGATCATCAAAGTCCTCCAACTCACCGATCCAGCCAACATATTGATCAGGTCGCACAGCCACGACACAGCCTCGCTTTTTGTCGACACCGTAGTTCTTGTAAGCATCGCCATAACCCTCGTGGTAGCTCTCATCATCGACGTGCACCTTCTCATAGTCCCAGCCGACCTGCTCGTCGTATGGGTGGAGGATATCTGGGAAGTCCCGGAGAAGCTCAGTCTCTTGGCGCTTGGAGGAGTGGATGGTGAGAACCTCAATGACGCTGTCGATCTTGGCTCCTGCGGGTGTGATGCGGTGGAGGAAGCTGCTTGGGTTGTCGAGCTGTGCGCAGAAGGCATCAACGCGAGCCTTTTGGGAAGCGTCGAGGATGTCACCGGCAAAGAGCACAATGCGGAAACGTCCATCAGCCTTGAGGCGCTCTTGGAAATGGTAAGGACGCGCGCATGCCTGGTTGAGTACCTTGAAGCTGTTGAAGCGCATGCCAACAGGGATACCGGTGGCAAGAGCCTGCTTCTTGGCGAAGCTCTCCTCAGTGACGGCAACACCAGGCGGCAAGACGACCTTGACGCCGTCGGCTTGGGCAAGGGGATCACCAGCTTTGGCGACGATGTTGCTAGGCCCGTAGTTGACTGACAGACCAGAAGCAAACATGTTGCCCTTCAGGAAAGCATCCTTAAAGACCTCCATACTGACGCCCTCCTCGTCCATGACGTCCTTTGCCGGGCGACCAGAGAATAGACGGCTGAACCGCTGGTCAAACTCAATCAGGTCCTGAGCGACACGACGACGTTCGCTCTGGTAGGTCTTGAGGATGCTAGGCTTGGCGATGCCCTTTGCGACAAGCGCAACCTTCCAGCCGAGGTTGTAAGAGTCCTGCATGGACACGTTCATGCCCTGGCCGGCCTTGGGAGAGTGGGTGTGGACGGCATCGCCAGCAAGGAAGACACGCTCATGGGCGTCAAAGCCAGTACCAACACGCTGGCCGATCTGGATAATGTTAGCATAGATGCAATGCGATACGGGTTGAAGGTTGTACCTGGTAAGCTGTCCACCAGTCGCAGTACTCATAGTCAAGTTTGTAAGGCTGGATAATCTTCTGAGCAGCCTTGAAGATCAAGTCGGGGCTAATCTTGGATCGATCGGCGCGACCAGAAGCATCAGGAGTAACTTCCTTGAGCTGGATATACAGACGAACAAGCTTGTTCTCTCGAGGAATGATCATGAGACTGCCATTCTCTGCAGAGTGAATAGCGCATCGCATGCGAATGTCGGGAAAGTCGGTCTTGGGAATGATGTCCATGACACCCCAGATAAAGTCTGTCGCTTCACCTTGAAGCTCGAGGCCGGTTTGTTGACGGACCCAACTGCGTGCGCCGTCGCAGCCAAGAACGTACTTGGCATGGACGATCTCGCTCTCAGCGTCTCGCTCCTGGGCCTTTTGGAGAAGCTTCAGGTCCTCATTCTCATCGTTGAAAACGAGGTTACTTCGGAAAAGACCATCAGAAGCCTTGGTCTTGCTAGCAGTAGCCTGCTGAGCAGGTGTAGCCTCCTCCTCGGTCAAGTGTCGTAGCTTGACAGTGACAGGATAGGCGTCGACGTCGTCCACCTTGGACTCGTCAATGTGTAGCGACTCGGGGAGGATGGCTCGCTCGACCTTGATGGCGTCGTTGGAGAACTTCTTGATGTTGTCGAGGAAGAAGCGCTCGATGCGGCCTTGGTGGAGGACGATCTGCTGGAAGCGGGAGAGGCCGACGATGGTGTCGGGGATGCGGTCGGAGCGACGGATGACGCCGTCTGAGCCGGGGTTCTCGATCTTGTTAGTATCGTGACGGGTTGTTAATGAGAGTGTTGTATACGCACCCACATGCAGATCTACAAACTGTTAGTAAGACGTCAAGATAGCAATGGCGGAGATAGTACCTCAATCATGTGGTTGGCCTCCTTCCAGGCCCGATCGCCAAAGCCCAAGCTATCAAAGATTTCAAGACTCCGACATTGAAGACCATCAGCCTGACCGCAGAAGATCTTGGCGTTTCTCTTGTCGACGATACGAGCCTTGACACCGCAATGCGCCATCCACGCAGCGGCCATCAGCCTGGACGGTCAGTCAAATTGAGGCCATCACATGTGAAGTAGGGACATACCCAGCAGGGCCGGCGCCAACAATGAGTCTGCATGCACCGGTCAGTACGTGATATGCAGTTAATATGCAGGAACAGTCACTGCTTACACGTCGACATTGGATTCAGGAACCTGTCCATTGGCCATCTTGTCGTTTGTCTAGGTGGGTAATGCAAAATCTCGCCTTTCTTTTCGAACGCTGTATACAACAACAAAAAAATGAGAACAAACAATGTGCAGAGATGAGCTCGATCAACGTCCGAAGGAGGGGAGTAACATAGCTATCATTAGAGTTTGGTCCAAAACAAAGAGATAAGGAGAGTGCATTGTGTTATTTCCACCTCCACCAACGCTGCGTTGCAACGGTCCTCGAATAGTATCGTGTACCGAACTTTTGACCTGCCACCGGGTTTGCGACGAACGTTTGGGGCCCCTGCCGAGTTGCATCGACTATCCATAGAGGGAAACGTCTAGTCCTTAAGAGGTGAAGTTACCCCCTGATCGCCAAGTGTCGCTGCCTTCTTTTGTAGAGTGCATCTTGGAGGCCCGCCCGATGCTCCCTTGTCTCGGGACATGGGGGCTCTGGAATTCCGGGGGCAACAAGACATGGAGACGTTGGGAATTACGTATTGCCAATAGGCGAGGTCCCGGTTTCATCCCCGGCACTCGAAGATCCTTGACAGCCCGTAAATTAGGGTTTCCAACGTCGACCCCAGAAATAGCCATGATCGACAGTTTCCCCCTAGTTTTCTCACGGCGGAATGCGACGTGGGCACAACGGTCAACGGTCCCGGATACTACCCGGCTGAGCTAGCAGGGGACCCCTTCTAGAATAGAGGCTCTGTTAAGCAGATCACTCTCGTATCTAGATAAGCGTGCGGGAAAAACGAAAGCCGTCGAGGATACGCTGCGATGCTACACTGCTGGTTACGTTGTGGATGGTCAAAACGACTGTCACATTTTGAACCTTGAGGCCCCCTTGGCGTCGCATTGCTTGATTCTCCGACGCTTGGCTTCTTGTGCCCAGAGGTGGCTTAGGTATTTGTGTCAAACCGGGTTGAGAGACAGAAGTTCTTACAGTGGTGATTGTCGCTGCGCCACTTCATCTCTCTTACGCCTTAAGCGACGTTGAGCATTCCAATCTCGTTATGTACCAGATGATCACCGTCCCCAGAGTCTTCACGAGCCACCAGAAGGTCCCGGACGTAAGCTAAGCTTAGCTCTTATGCCGGCCCCCACATCAGTTTGTCCCCTGTCAAGTCAGCACAAAACCACCTCCATGTCCGCCTCCCGCGGCAATGATGTACGAAACGTGCCAAACAGTTACGCAGTTAGCGGCGGAACCGTCGCCGCAGAGTCCCTGAACAATGCTGCATCTTCACCGTTCCACTGTCACATCGTGCAGACGCGAAGCCCCTTGGCGATGTATCAGCAATTGGTAAGGTAGCATGGCTTTTCAAAAGACGGATTTACCGCGAGAGTTTTCAGGGATCGGGGACAGGACGGAAACTCCACTGCATGCATCAACGACATGCCTGCCTGGTAGCACATGCAGCTGAGGCCCTCTTGAGAGCAAGTTCCACTCTATTACAGGAGGTGATATCAATCCCAGCGTGATGGTTACGACCCTGTGTTTGCTGAGGCTACCAGGAGCTGTGCCCAGCTTTCCAGCTCGGCGTTTCGGCAGCGGATGAGCCAGGGACAGGCACCCACAGGTTCGTTCATACCCTGCTGCTTTGAGCGATCGAGATTTCTGCAGGAATTGTTTTAATTAATCGTCGGCTTCTACCCGTGAAGAAGCAGCATTGAACAAAGCAATAACGATCTCGTAATGCAGTGTGCAGGAGTAACAGGGACATCCATATTTGATATCTTATACCCATCCAAAGAAACCTCCCAAACACGGCTAGGCAACCGACAAAGTTTTCGCATCGTCGGTTGACGAAGGTTCCGGAAAACGGGGACTGTAACATCGTCATACATCTTTGATTCGCGTTTCCCCTTGATCGACGTTGAGCCCCTGGATCGGCAGCCGATAGCACCAAGACTGAAGGCTGGACTCTTTGTTTCTTTTTGTTGTTGGTTTCTATCTTTCTCTTTCTATTTAGACTTGGCCAACTCCGAAGGCTCCGCTGCCTTTTACCCGAAGGAGGGCGTCAAATCGATTACACGCTTCAACGACCAACGCAGTTCTTCGCTTGACCCCCATGTCGATTCGCCTGGACGCCTGCATCTGACGGAAACGCGACAACAGCCCGCGATGGCTACCCCCGAGGAGCAACAAGCTGCCGCCAATTCCTTCATTCAGGAAGTATGGGGTCTTCAAGGTGTGGCGTACCTGGTTGTGGGCCTGCGGTATTACAGCCAGTTTACGTCTTTTGGTCGGCGTCTACAATGGGATGATGTCCTGATGCTCTTGGCAACGGTAAGTCAGGCTTGCAAAGTCGAGGCATGGTACCTATCTAACATTAGTCCGGATCACCTACACGGCCGAATCAGTTGCAGCATACTACGTGGTGGCATACTGGAAAGGACTTGCAAATAACGGCATAACACCCGAGCAAAGAGACGCGTTGCAAAGAAACCCCAATGGTCCGGAATGGCAGCTGCGTATCAACGGCTCCAAGACACATGTCATCGGTCTGATTCTATACATGACACTTCTGTGGCTATTGAAGGGCTACTGGATTATTTACTACAACCGCCTCACGTGAGTTGGCCCTCTTTCCTGTGTGATAGACTGCAGATTGAACTGACGTGTGTTTGTAGTGAGGGCGTCAGCTCGGCGAAGCGGGTCGCTTACTGGGGTGCCTACATCATGCCCATCACATACGTCTCCTGCCTCCTGGTGGCGTTCCTCAAGTGCATACCGTTCGAAAAGCAGTGGCAGGTTGATCCAGAACCGCCGAGTATGTAAACCTGCCACCCCAAAGTTATCGAGTTTGCCTGACAATCATGTTACAGACTCTTGCATGCCTGCCATCACTTACATTCAGACCATCTACGTCATGGCCATGAACACAATCACAGACTTTTACCTCATGGCTATTCCCCTTCCCATGGTGTGGCGAGCTAGGATGCCTTGGAGGAAGAAGCTTGTCATCATGGTCATGTTCAGCGGTGCTTTTCTTGAGATGGCGTTCGGTATCCTTCGGGCTGTTTCCATCCTTACGGTATGTGCCAATCCAACACTCCGAAGGTGCAACTGTCGAGCTAACAATTTTTTACAGAAAGGAAACACTGACCCTGCCCAGTCTGGCTACTGGTCGGTTCGTGAATCCTTTGTCAGTTTCGTCCTCACGAACATGCCCATGGTCTACCCCCTTGTCAAGAGGTTCATCGAGAAGAGCGTCAGCAGCTCCAAAGGCAACAGTCGACCAGGTCTCGGCGACAGCCAAGGATACCGACTGGAAAGCTTCAAGAACAAGTCAGCCTCTCGACCACGACCAGACGAGAGGGATCTGGGCGATACAGTCTGGGGTTCCAAGGAACACATCGTCGCCACCGAGACCATAGACAAGGGGCAATCGAGTGGAGACGACGCGTCACTGCCAGGCTCGGACAAGGCACCCAATTCTTACAATACTCGTATGAGGGGCACTACAACGGCCGGGGCTATCGGCGGTAATTCTTCTGCTGTCGCTTCATTTGCAGGCGCCAAGAATTGGAGGCATGGTGCTAAGGCGGGAGATCAAATCATCGTAACCAATGAGTATACTGTGAGAGTTGACGAAGAGGCAGCCAGTGGAACACCGGGTCGCTATGCTGGCCGCTGAGTGCGAGTGAAGAGAGTGTTTGAGTTATATCTGTTTCTCTCGAGAAAAGGAATGGAGTTTGGCATTGGGAATGTATTATAGAGTCTGTATTCACAAAACTAGCGAACATAATTAGAAGCTTAGAGGCACCACACATTTGAGTAAATTGCACGGGTATTAAACTCATTGGAGATCTAAAAACGCACAGGAAATATTTAATAATATCTAACCACGCTCGATCTACCCTGTCACTTATAAACACATAGAATCCTCACTACACATCCACGACCCCTTCGTACGACCCCTGTCCACCAGTATAACTATATCGTAGAAACACTAGCTGCCCAAGTAATTTCCAAGTCGTTCATCTAGGTCGAATAATCCGCAGGAGCATAAGGCTTGGACATGGGGATACCCTCCTCCTGAGGCATCTCGACAGTTGGGACATTGTAGTACGTCTTTGGCGAACGATTGAAGACAAAGCCGGGGTGGGCGATGCAAAGAGAGAATATGGCGACAACAATGAGGCTGAGTTGAAAACAGTAATTAGCACGCGATAAGCACCAAGAGACAATGAAAAAGCACGTACACTCCCTCAAGTCCGATAAAGAGGCCCTCATGCTTGATTGACTCTCCACTGTAGCCTTCTTTCAACTCGTAGGCACGGAAGATGCAACGAGCAAGTGTGGTCAAGACCGCCAAGGCGAGGAAGCCAAAGAACAGCTTGTCTCTCGCTCCAAGTTGCTTAGACTTGCTGGACTTGAGGTACCGGAACATGTAGTCGGCAAACAGGACACTGAACACGACCAACATAATGACTTGCAGGATGAGTCCCGCCATGGCGATTTTGACACCAACTTGACTGCTACCAGATGAAGATGACGATAGACCGCCGCCGACGCCCTGGAGGATGAGGGAGAGTATGTCGAAGGGGACGAATATCCAAGCAAAGAACTTTGTTGGGAAACGAGCCAGACTGGGGGAGTAATGTTCGATGCTGTTCCTGTTTAGTTTTACCAAGGTTACTAATGTGGTACAATAACTGACCTCTGCCCAAGGGTCACGTAGATTGCCGCACAATAGAACACAGGCGCCTGGGTGATACAGACTGTTCCGTGTTAGCTAGCACTCCTCACGTGAGACTCTTGGCTACGTACTGATCTGTGTAATGAATGGCCCAAAGCTCCACGGGTTCCTGTACAACAGAATGCGCCCGACGTAACCGGCGACCTCGTGGGTGCAGCTCAAGATCATGCACCACATGAACCACGGAGTCTTCCATCTAAGACCGAGGTACCCGTGAACAAAGGTACCGAGGGTGAAGAGTGCTGCGAAAGTGACATTGGCTGGGAGGGAGGGTCGGTAACTGTAGACGCTCATTTCGATGGTGCAAAGCTGGTAAACACATTGTTAGGCATAGGTAGTTCATAAATCTCGGCAGTGTGCCGTGCTGGTTGATGGAGCTCACCTCAAAAGTGCAATTGGCGTTAGGTCCAAAGGTGACCAAGTTACTGTCGTTCGACATGATGGCGATTGTTGGTATTGAAGTAAAAGGATGCGTCGAGGGGGGAGATTTTCAGACAGGAGGCTTGATAGTGAGAGAAATAAAGAGGCAAAATAACTGCGAGTCAGTGAGCCAGTGAGTGTGCAATGATGAGGTCGACGAAGAGTGAAGTTTGAGGATGTGCAAGGAAGCGCAGCGAGTTAATATATGAGTCCCATTTACACTGCTTCTAAGAATACATCGAGGCCTCTGCCACAAACGCACTTTTGTTCCATTGCTGACGACGTCCAAGATTTGCTTCTCCATTGCGCCTTGTGAGAAGATCCTTGAAACACATTAAAACCTGCAAACCAGGACGCCCATCCGGTGTAGCGAATGAGAAGGGTCCCGGAAATGTCAACCTCAACGGCCAGTCCGTTTGGATTCAGCACAAGGTGACAACGACCCGTCAGAGATGTTCAGCTCCGACATTTGTAAATCCTCGCGAGTTTGTGGCTGCTGACGCCTGATAACTCAAATGCCGTGGGTCCCGCCGTGACAGGTTAACGTCGCGAGCTGACCAGTCAGCTTTCACCTTAATGCCGGTTTTATTTCCCCACCGGAGATTTAATGGAACGAGGTGGATGAGACTCAGCCCTGCGGATCAAGATGTGAGACACATGGCAATAGATGCGGGTTGACAAATGGGATGGCCTGGTTAGAGATGAAGCTTGGAATTATCCTAGAGGCAGTGTTGAGAATAAGCTATTGGTAAGGTTAAGTTGTTTTTAGGGTTCGGTAACTGTAATCGGACTACCTGTTCTGTTGTTCATCTTACAGTGCATCTGCAAAACTGCCAGTATAAAACTGGCCATGTGTCTCATCGACAAAACTCGATATCCCATTCTTTCACTTTGCATCACATCCAAGACACAACAGCCACTCTCGCTACTCAAACTACCACTCGCTCGCCAAACACCAAAATGCGTCTTCAATCAGTTGCCTCTGTCCTCTTTGCTTCGGCCTTTGCCCAAGGCGCCCTCCACCCCAACGAACCTCGCAACTTGGTCAACGCCCATGACATCAAACCTCGTCAGACAGCCGACAGCGCAGAGTGTGCCACCATCTTCGAACCCCTCGTCACCGGTCTGCCGTCTCTGCCCCCCGACTTCATCTCCTTCTGGAGTGATAACAACCCCCAGACCAAGGGCTGTCTTGCCCAGCCCCCTCCGTCCCTGACGTCTCAGTTCGCGAGCGTCTACGACGACTTCGGTTCGTGGATTTCGTCCAACGAAGGCGTCTTTTCGAGTATCGCTTCCAAGTGCCCCCAGTATAATTTTAATGGGGGTGGTTTTGCCAAGAGGGCGGATTTCCCTGCGGTTTTTACTCGGCTACCTCCTGAGGCGGCGTCTTGGCTCAAGTTTGCCACTGCTTCGGGTATACCTCCTGAGTGGGCTGCCTACGGCTCCTATTCTCCCTGTCCAGCCTCAGCTACCACTTCGACTGCTGAACCGACTGCAACTCCTGTCGAAACCGGAAGCATCTCGACTCCATCGCCGGTTTTGGTCAACGCAGGAGATCGCAGCAAGGCCCGCTCTGTTTACTTTGCGGTTGTTGCTGGAATGGTCGGAGCGGCTGTCGCCATGTAAGGGGCTTGGAGGTGCTGCGGTGATGGATTCTTTTCCAGGAAGGCAATTATCATTCGTGTAACGCCCGCGTGGCAATTTTTCAGATATTTTGATTCGCCAATGGTGGAAGGAGGTCTCTGTGTCAATAGATGCCTAATAATCTCTTGCATGCCTCTCTCATTCTCTGTTCGCCCGTGAACTAATGTTAACAGCCTGGCGATGTTAGATCCAAGGTGATAACGTCCCCTGTTTCGTCAACTGGGCCTCAAGAACTCTCCGAACCCGAAAGACGCATTGTGTGATACGAATCTCCTCGGAAGCTTGCTGCTATTTTTGCACCCAAGACTTTCCTCGGCTTTGTCCAGTTCCCGCCCTCGTATTCCAGCCACGCTCTAACAACTGCAACCCAACCTTCATGAGGAAATGGATTGATTCCCTTGGAATCAGCCCTGTATTACAGTTATCTTAGCGTACTCCCGCCATGGTTAGCCATGCGAGCTACCCAATCAGCATCACTCCTCCATGGTCATCCCCGACTTATTCCCAACATCCTTGCTCGCTCTTGTGATATCGCCCGCTAACAACTGCCGATTCACGCCAGCAAAGAGTACTGGATTCCAAATGAAGGATCATCAAAACTACATGCTAAAGCACTGTGCATACAGCCGGTGTCAGGAAACGATGCTATGCGCACCAGTAGCCGCCAATTGATCCTTGCCACATGAGACTCGCTTGCTGAAAGGGAAATAGTCTATTAGCACTACATCAAGAAATTCACTATCGATGACACAATCTCAAGTATCCACCCCGTACCCCCAAAGCTCAGTTCGGATGCCATGTCCCCAATAAGAAGGTGTCATTATGCGAAAATGACAGCTCCCGCTCCTCCAGCATGGTCGCCATGGACATGGCCAACCGAAGTCCCATCTGCAGACCCATCTGCCTAATCGTCTTTGCCACCCACTGTCTCTGCTCTTTGGGCGTAGTCCTCAACATGGCGGAAAAGAACAGAGGCCATAGGAGAAGCCATCCTCCTGGGGTGGCGACATCGTCTGAGTAGGTGAACTGTCTGACGCCCCCGGCTTCCCTGTCGTCTGGTTGGTGGCCGAGATGATACGCGGCGCTGTGACAAATGCCATTTGCCATGTCGACGAGCACTTTGCCCGATCTCTGCAGGTTGGCTTTCTGATCTTCTGTGCCGTACTTGAGCGTGGCGGCGATGATGGACTCGTGGATGACCAACCGAATATTGCGGTAGCTGTTCCAAACACAAGCAACCCATGGGTCATAATACATGTCGTACTGCTGATCATACCCACTAGACGGCGTCCCACCAGGGCCGATAGATCGGTAAGACATGTAAGACCAACTGGGAGGCAGTGACTGAGCCCATTCGTTCAGAATATCGTCGATGGGGAGTAGACGCGCAGCCACTGTCTCAGGATCCTTGATGTCTCGGTACTTGAGTTCAGCCCTAGCCCTAGCAAGAATCTCATTAATCTCAGCGAAGCGGCTGGCAGGCTCCAGTTCCTTGATGTCCATGCGCTCTGCCCACTTGGACCACTTTGTCAGTGCGTAGGGGATGGGTTCCTGCAGTTGATGGCTAGTCATGACCTGTAAAGGGTGAGCATATGCAGGGACCATGAGATGAGTGGCTTACGATGATGCGACGCATCTGGATGAAGAGCTTGAGGGAGGCCTCGCTTTTGAACTGGCCTGATCCTCGCATCTCGATGCATTGTGCTGCGGCAATGGTATGCTGGCTGAAGGACTGCATGGAACTGACGTCGGCGGACGCAATAGTCTGCGATTCAGTTAGCTGTAATTCTGCCAGGAAATATATCAGACTCACCTCGAACATCCCCATGAGCATGACTGCGGCTAGGGTTTGATCCGATAATCGTTCAACGGGATCTTGAAGAGCATCACGTAGCTGCCGAATGGCCTTGCCGTACATCCGAAACGCCTCGGATCGCCATGCAGGAGCGTTGCCTGCGTTGGACAAAGCTGCAAGACCTGCAGCTGCCGTGATGGTGCTAAGCACTCCAAAAGAAGACGTCTCATCTCGCAAGAGACCGGGTAGATACTCATGATTCCCCCTAAGTGGTGCAGAGCTGGATGCACCGTTGATAGTGAGGACGTACTGCTGGATGAAGAAGCTGGTCGCTTGGTCTGTGGTTGATGGAGAGACGCCCCGTGTCCTTGCTCCAAGGACAGAGACGGTATTAGGGGTAACGGGTTTGTTCTTCTTCTGCATAATCCCCGTCTGGTTGCGAAAGTTGACATCTGCCTCTGAGGGAAAGCCTGGGCACTTCCACCCAGATTTCGTGCACTGAGAACATGCCGGAGAGAGCAAATCACACTGTAACTCAACATTAGCCTTCTTTCACGATGTGTCGAATTGTCTCACCTTAATCTTCCTCTTCTTGCACGTCGCGCACGCTCTACTTGGTTTCCCCGTATTGACCATCGTGCATTGATCTTTACCTGGACACTTGTTCAAAGGTGGCATGAGGCCGGTACATATGTAGTTTCGCACGCAATCAGTAGTCCATGCGAGTTGTCCAATCAGAGAGGGTTTTTGGTATTTGTTTTCAGCTGCTGACGGGCTGACAGGACCCCTGCCGCCACTTTTCCGTCGGCATTGTCCGAATAGCATCATCTCTCGGCTATTTCGACGGTGAATTTGGAATGACCGCAGTTCTTCAAATCCTGTAATTCCAAATGGTACCTTGACTTACCATGATCCCTGCATGATGGCAGTTTTTGACCGGTTCCCTCTGTGGGATCTGGGGATATAAGGCTGATGCAGCGCCCTTTGGTGGCTGCCAGACTCGACTGGATCACTTCACACCCCTTAAGCTTCTACTGTTTGACCTGACTTGATACCCCGCTTTTTTGATCAAAATGAGGCCTTTGGTTTCCCTCCTAGTGTTCGTTAGCGGTGTGGCGGCCGCCCCGTCAAAG
Source organism: Fusarium keratoplasticum (assembly GCF_025433545.1). Classification (NCBI taxonomy): domain Eukaryota; kingdom Fungi; phylum Ascomycota; class Sordariomycetes; order Hypocreales; family Nectriaceae; genus Fusarium; species Fusarium keratoplasticum. The sequence goes on from NC_070532.1 coordinate 716,245, forward strand.
TCGTGTCCAACCCCCACGCCGCTTCCCACCGTCGACCTCGGATATGAGATTCACCAGGCCATATCTTTCAACGTTTGTACTTGAACTCCTTCACAATACCCAACTAACAGTAGTCCAGGAAACCGGCCAGTACTACAACTTCTCCAATATCCGATACGCCAGACCTCCCACTGGCGAGCTCCGGTTTACCGCACCCCAGCCCCCAGTGAAGAACCGCAAAGCCATCCAGAAGGGTGACATCGGTTCATCATGCCCACAAGCATTAGCCGAGTGGTACGCCTGCAACTTGGCCCTGCAAAAACAAGTGATCAAATCACCCAGCGAATGCGGCAGACATCTCATCCCCCCACCAGACCCCCTGGAGCGGGAAGACTGCCTCTTCCTGGATGTCATTGCTCCTCGCGCTGTCTTCGATGAGCCCTCCAAGAAGGTTCCCGTCATGGTTTGGATCTATGGCGGCGGCTATGCATTTGGTCGAAAGGGGCTGGATGGCGATCCGTCTGGGTTGATTGAGCGGAGCAAGGAGGTTGACCCTGATGGCCGCGGCGTCATTTTCGTCACTTTCAACTACCGAGTATGTCTCGGATAATGGAAACTGAAAGATTTATACTAAAAAGTGTCGTAGGGCGGAGCATTCGGTTTCTTGTCTGGCCCCAACGTCAGGGCAAATGGCACTGCCAATGTCGGGCTGCTCGATCAACGCCTGGCATTGGAATGGGTACAAGACAACATCCATCTCTTTGGAGGCGACAAAGACCGGGTTACAGTCTTCGGTCAGTCAGCCGGAGGTGGTTCCATCATGCATCAGATCACTGCCTATGGTGGTCTCCGTGGCCGAGTCCCCTTCCAGCAAGCCATCATCCAATCCCCTGGAATCCCTCTCCTCCCTGGCAACAAGCAGCAGGATGATCTACTCCAAGATTTCCTTGGCAGATTGAACGTCTCAACCATCCAGGAAGCTCGCCAGCTCCCTTACGAAGCCTTATACAAGGCCAACGCCGACATGGTAGCCATCTCTCCCCAAGGCACTTTTACCTGGGCACCTGGCCCCGACGGATCATTTGTCCCAGGTCTCCCAGGTACCCTTCTAGCCCAGGGTAGTTTTGATAAGTCTGTCAAGATCATGACTGCGTTCAACCACAACGAGACCGAGTACTTCACCAGCCGGGACAACGTTAACAATACCGTCTTTGTCGACAACCTCGAGGCCACGTTCCCGGGCGCTCAGAAGTCTGTCATCGACCATATCTCCAAGAAACTTTATCCACCTATTTTTGACGGAAGCCAGCCATACAAGGACTTCTTCACCCGCGCCAAGCTGTCCCTGGCTGAGGCTGGTTTCGTGTGCAACACGCACTACCTACAAAAGGCCTTCAGTCGCCTCGGTTCCACCTATGGCTATAAGTTTAGCGTCCCACCTTCTTTCCATGGCCTCGACGTCTTCTTCACCTTTTTCAACGGACCGAGCGAAGTTGTTCCCGCTTCTGCAGGCCCTCTTGCTCTCATGCTGCAGCGATATCTCGTATCCTTTGCCCTCACTGGTAAGCCAAACACTCAGGCCGAGCTTGGTATGCCAGTGTATGGCCCAAAGGGCCAGTTGCTTGAGTTCACCGACAGTGGCCTCGATATTATCCCGGACCCTAGCCACAACAAGAGGTGCGAATGGTGGCAGAAGGCACTGTACTTCTAAGGTCACCTTCACCGCCAGTTCTGGCTAGTTTCTTTCTTGTTTGATGATTCGTCAGTAATTGTAATTGTTGAAACGCTGGATGTGGTGGGAAGGCTTTACTATGTGGCGTTGCATAGCCCCAGAGTGACGCATTTCCCTTCTTGTCGGTTGCCTTGGCGGACTGACTTATGGAGCCGATGATGAATGACTTTGGGATAGTAATTCCCATCGTAATTTCCTTCTATTTAGATAATAGATATTACTTATATATTCAATGCTCCTACCACTACTACAAGATCTCCCTTCATTAAGGAGTAAGTATGCGAACCCCGAAGCGCTGTCAACATCCACAAACCCAACGACTGGGCACCCGGGAATCAAACGATAGGCGCTGGGGCTGAGTTTTTTTCAACCTTGCGGGGCTTTTCTGCAGGTCTTAGGGGGAAGTACAACCCATGTCACAAACCAGGCTGAGCCAACACTCTGATAAGTAGGTAGGTACCTTGAGCCACGTTGCTCGACTTGGATTCAACCAGCCCAACTTCATCCAACTCGATTCCAGTCACATCCTCTCGTTCTTTCAAGGCAAGCTCAGTTATCGCTACGAATCGCCAGCATCAAGGGGCGGATTGCAACCACCATGGACCCCTTGAGCGCGGGCGCCAGCGTCGTCACCTTTCTTGGGCTCGCCTTCTCAGCTACTAAAACTGTTCACAGTGCCCTCTCTACCATCAAGGACGGGCCGCAAATCATTCAGCATCTCAATGAAGAAGTCTCGCAACTGAAAAGCGTCTTGGAACGACTGTCGCACATATCGATGAGTGCAACCGATGCAGCAGAGCTCGACAGCCTGGCCAGGAAATGCAATGACGACGTGGTTGGCTTCGAGAAGAGGCTGCGCCGGCTGGACACCTCTGGGGCTGATGGTCGGAGAGGAAAACTCTGGCGCAAGTTAAAGCTATTCTTGACGGAAAAGGACCTAGAACAAATACGAAACGTCGTCCATGGCCATACTCAGCTTCTCGCCATCCGGCTAAATATTATACAAGTTCAGCAAGGCTCTTTTTCGGCGACACAATCAGCCGAGGTCCTCAGTCTTCTTCAGAAACTTAGGGATGATGTGACGGTGATCCGCCAGGTCAATTCTTCAGTTGGGATGGCCGAGGAAGGCTCAATATCGCCACGAGTCGTCGAGCTGGAGAATGAGAAGATGGATTCTTGCGCTGACCTGACTCTCGATGAAAGCATTGAGCGACTCATGCGTTTGGTAGAGAGGAAGCCATGCATCGTTGACTCTGAAAACGCAGAAGAGCTCGTGCGTGACCTGGAGCACCTTTTACTCTCTGTGAGAAGAGATGCAACAGCAATGAAATCTCCAGAGGCAACTCCCGATCACCTCGATGGCGACAACGTTTCAGAAGAATTGAATCTCGTCACAAGCCTGATCTTGTCCGCTCCATTAATCAAAGTTAACCAGAGCGGTATTTCCCCTTGTTTTGATACAAATCTTGAAACGTACTGATGGCCCATAGTTCCGCTGAGATTACTCAAGGCCATGTCACGAGGAACTATAATCCACCAAGAACGGAAACGGAAGATGGTTGACATTGGTGAAGGAGTTGTGACACTGACTTCCACCAAACGGCGATGCAGACATCCGGTACAGCCTGGAGATCCCACGAGTCACCAGACTAGCGAGGGAAGAGAGTTTGCGGCTAAACTTGTCTTCAAGCCCAGAGCCACAAGCACCATGCTCACAGTTTCCGTCAACCAAGCACAAGTGACATATGATAGTTTTACGAGCATTCTTCCACAAATAACAGTCAACAACATCCTCCCTCCTGATTCATTGGTGTTCAGAGTCGCCGCGAGTGGGACGGTTCAAGAGCTGTTGGCCCTAGTGGCAGAGGGCAAAGCAAGCCTTCACGATCATGACACATACGGCCAGTCATTATTGCATGTGAGTAACACACTACCTTGATAAAAGGGTCATTTAGATAGGTCTGGGATTAAACTGACGCAATTCTTAAAGCGTTCGGAATTCAACCTCCCGATGTGCAAGTTCCTCATCGAGCAGGGGCTGGATGTGAATGAAGGGTCAACATGGCACAGGTATGGCCTTTGAGGAATCTTCAGTTCATAATGATGTGTTGTTGACCATGAAACTAAACAGAACGCCATTGCACGGCACAGAACGTAACCCAGAATTATTTCATGCCTTGTTGGACGCTGGGGCGGATCCAACCATTCAGTTAGATGTGGGTTTCCCCAGTCTTTTTCAGGAGGCCAGTCGTAGAGGAGATCCGATAGTGAGTGAAAGTTCTACAGTCCTAGTGCACTCAAGCTGAAAATGAATCTATCCAGGCTGGTCTTATGTTACGAGAAATGTTCAACACTAGCCCCTTTGTTCGTTACGGAGACCAGGCGGACTTGGGCACCAACCCTGTCCTTGACTGTTGCAGAAACCTGTTCAAATCGCACCACACTGCTTGGAGACAGGGTCATCTTCAAAGACTGGGCTTTCTCCTTGACCAGGGCTACAGCTTGCATGCCAAGTGGAAAGATGGCACGAATTGTTTAAGCCAGTTCTTCCTGACTTCTGAGAGTCAGGGATACCTTGAGAGCCGAGGATACGTGCAAGTTCGCAGAGAGATCTTGCTGTTCCTGGTGAACCGCGGCGCAGATGTCTCCTCGACTGACAACAAAGGGAGATCCGTCTCCTACTATGCGTATAACCGAGTCTTCTGCACACCATGCTCTGAAACATACCCAGCCTATCTGGGCGACCTTTGGGACTCTGTGCTGGATGAGTGCGGGTACAACATTTTGGAGTTTAGAAGGCTTGCCCCCCGAAAGGCTCGCTACACCAACATATACACTCGCCGAGTATTTGAGCAGCTCTGGCGGGGCAGGGAACGTCGATGCCCCTATTGGAATGACGCGCCTTGGCCAGAGTCGTCAACTGACAATATTCCGAGAATCTGGTATATCTTGGACGAAAACGGGAAAATGTGTGAAAAATGCCAGGTCTGCTATGAGCGCCCGGTCGAGGTATACAGATCCAATTGCTGCAAATGCGGGTTCTGCACCACTGACCTTGGCTGCTTGTGCGCCCAGAGCATCAACCGTGGACATCAGTATTATTGCACACGCCCACTCCAGCGGGAGATTAGATGGGATGAGAAGGAAGGCAGATATTTCTTCCCTAGAGACGAGTATGACCCTTCGTCCCAAGACGGATCACATGGTAGTGAATGATCTAATACATTGGTTAGAGGCGATGGGGTTTGCTCACTTGGCATGCGCAATGGTCGAGCTACAAGCCCTCAGGAAGATCATCTTTGGGACAACTTGTCACCCGCTTCGTCAAGGCAGCCCGAGTCCACTATCGAGGGCTCGCAGTTACTGGAGGAACTCTTTGAGAATCCCTGGGAAAGAGAGTAAAATAGGTGAAAGGGTTGCGTATTTTCTTAAACCTCGCAAACATCTGGCAAAACTCGCAACTATATTGAGATCAGTTTGACAATAGAAAAACTTTGATGAGGTCTTGGTTATCCTAAGCGGCCGCTTTAATGGCGGCCTTGTTTTATCTGTTATCAGTGCCCTCCTCTGCGCCATCTAGCAAAGGCAAAATGTCCTGTCCTCCCTACCAGCTTGCATGAACCCCCCGTCCATGATTCCATGAACTTATGCCTCTCCCAGTAGCTGAAACTCTTGTCCTTTTGGCCGAAGCACGAACGGTACGTGAGCACCGTAAAGAATTACGATGACATCTCCGGATTCCATGGCAGCAGGACCAAGTCCAACGTACCCACGCGCTGTGAGAAACGGCTTCCGTCCTGCTTGCATCATGACCGGGGCCAAATAAAGGTTAAACTTGCCCATGTTCTGTAGCACAGTCATGGAAACCTGCAATGCTGATGTGGGGGCCCCTAACTGTATGCCGCTGTCGAAGGCCTTGATAACCTCCAACACTGACACAAATCGCTCTCCGCTCACGATAGTAGCTCTACGCCATTGCGAACTAGTGGGCGAGATTGCCTCTTGATCTCCCATGGGAATCCGCCACAGGCTCGCCGCGACTTCTCCAGCAGGGTAGACAGGGTTGTCGGGGTGAGCTGAGAACGATTCCTGGATGAATAGCGCGATCTCGGTGAAGAAGATGCTTGCGGGTTTGAAGCCCTGTTGAAGGTAGTCTCCCATCGGTGCGAGTGTGGTGCCTACTTTACCAACCATGCCAACTTCAACACCCCTGAGCGCTATCGTTCGAATGTTACTACAAGGTACCCATTGTGTAGTGGTCTTGCTACTACACACGCTAAAGGGCCTGTCAATGTTGGCATTCGCTTGCGAGGGATCCCGAGTTACGCGCCAATCTGGCACCCATGATAGCAGCTCTGTGCCAGTGGGAGATTTTGGCCTTGGGCGTGGTCGGCCATACTCTGGATACAGCAACCCATGCGACTGAGGATCGATGGGGGAGGCTGTGTATGGCAATCCATACTGCGGATAGACAAGTAGAACCGCCTGGCCCTTAGCAAGAATAGCGGCCCATGTCTCAAGGAATACATCCTCGCAGGACTTGTCATAATTAGGACGTATTCCAAGCTCGTTGGCATCGCTTGCCAGGTTTAGGAGACCGAATACACGATCTCGAGGGTCAGTCGAGCAGAGTGAGGCGTCAGTCGCATCGTGACTGAAGGCGAGAATGAGGAGATCCAGCAACGGTTGCCCCGGCGTGCCCGGCTTTGATGATCGATAACGTTCTCGCTGCTGGAACATCCTCGTAGCACCATGTCCTAAGCCCGCTACATTTCCCGGCCATCCAACGGGGTTATTGGTCGCTATCGTCAACAGATCCTGCCTTGACGCTGCATCATAGAGCTGCCGCGAGAACGCTTTGAGAAAGGTCAAGACAAACCTATGGAAGTCGTCCAACGGGGCCCTGTAGCTTCCACAGGCCACCATTATTTATTGAGAGACCAAGAACTCCTGTAGGCACCAGACTCGAAACCAGTAGTCAAGGTTCAGCAGCTTCTTCAAAGCAATCTGTTCAGGTCCGCCGAGACGGCCCCCGAGTGGCCCTTGTGGACTCTGGAGTCATTGTACAACCTCCGGTCTGTCTAAGAGTTTGTGGTCCCATGACATGCCCTTTTGAGACATATGAGAGAATGCCCGCATGACTTCAGCCGATTCGGGATCTTCACCAAGCCATACCACCGTAGTGGTGGCCTTTTCGTAAATATCCTTCATCAACTGGATCTGCCACGACTTTTCATCGTTGTTGGACTGTTGGATACAGATGGCATCTATCCAAAGTGTGACCGTTTTTTGGTCTTCCTGAAGGCGATGTAGTGCAGCGATGAGATTCCTAGTAGCCTGAAAGGAACAACCACCGATTGTGATGAGCAATGTGTCGTTTGCATCGCCCCAGGTGTATGAGAGAGCTGCGAACTCCAAATCATCGTTCAATGAAGCTTTGCTCAGAGAAAGACAAATCTCTGGCGAAGTTTCCTAGTCTTGATCAGCCGATGTGTTATCTGTAGAAGTACAAGGTTATGGTACCTTGGGGAACAGCTTTGCGAGCCGGATCTCCCGTCTGAGTTCATCAAGTGGTTCGTAAGAAAGGGCTGCCATGATGAGAGCTGGTCTCGAGTAGCCAATATGTTTCCATGGAAGCTAAGCATGCAAGGAGCGGATGCCCTGCCATTTATGCTTGTATTGGCTGAGCATAGAACCGAGTTTGTGGCTGAAGCCAAGCATCAAATCAGGACCTTGTAGTTGCACTGCAGCAGTAGGTCGGAGCTGGACCAGATCCCCCAGTCGGATGATTGGCTACCGACTGCGTCAAGACCAAGGCGGCCAAGAAGGGTGACACGTACTTCTGGTGGGCGATATTAGGCTGAGATGCCAACCTCTCTGCCCAAACGAATTCTTGGTGCGTTGAGAAGCTTGAGGGGGGGGGGGGCTTCCCAGCTTTATGATACAAACCTTCACCCTTCACATTCAAACCCGTGAGCAATATCTTAATAAGGTCACTCCAAAGAGGGTAGTCTCAGCTGAGGTCTCTATTCCTAGTTACCCATCCATGACTCTACATGTCTGCTTATTTGGCTCCCTAAATATGATAAGAGCAAGCCTTGTGTTAACATCCCTCCAGTTAACGCGCCACCACCACTCCTCAGCTCCATGGTCTTCATATTCTTCATGTATCACTAGATGGAATTTTATATTGCTTATTATATGTTATCATCTTCAATGACGAGGCCAAAATAGGGCATCGGCCATAACAGCAAAAGACACAGGCCATCTTCAGGCTAATAGGCATCTGTTCTGTAGACTTCTACTTGTTCTCACTGGGATTAGCTGAGTACACTTATAGCCGAGAGCCTGTTCAACGTCGGCGCGAGAAACGACGGACAATTCAATCTAGTTATCAAATGATAGCCAGCTAAGATCAAAACTCGTGCACCTATCTCCACTACACTTCAGCTCTCTCAACATGCAGTCCATCTACTCTCTAACTTTCAAAAGACATGCCCTTCATGGCGCTAGTCGGCCCAACGTACCAGAAATGGCGCCGATCAAAATCGGCAAATATGCTGTTGATAGTTGCATGGAGAGTGGCCTTGAACTGTGTATGCTTGTAACTTGACCCTAACTTAGAATATATCGTGGGGCAGGACCAAGGTAGTCATAATGCCAAGATCTGAATCTTGATAGGTGAGAAAAAAAAAGATTGCAGATTCATTCTGACAGAAGTGACCACTACATCCAATGCTCTCCAATAAGACCATGAAAACCCCATTCTGTTGCACGACACTCTTGACCTAATAATTCTGATGGATCCAGTCAATAGTTTCCCTCAGTTCCTTCGCCGACTCAGCTATATGAGCCTCCTCGTCACGGTCTAGAGGCATCTGAATCGTACTCATAACTCCCTTCCTCCCGAGGACCGCGGGCAAGCTAAAAGAGCAACCAAAATCCGGTTGGAAATGGCTGACGGGACGAACATTGCGCTTATCCAAGAGGATAGAGGAACACATACTACATATAATAGAGCCGAGCCCAAAAGGAGTGGCACCTTTAGCTCTGATTATGCTCTGCGATCGATGCTTGCACTCATCCGCAAGCTCGACACGGTCAAGAACGTTGGGCGGGAGCGATTTATCCATGGGGACGCCACCAACTGTTGCCACTGACCATGCTACGACTGGATCTCCGTGTACGCCGACCACGTAGATATCCATCGAATTAGCCGCGACCTAGAATTCCATTAGCCCAACTGGAAAGAGGATGCAAGATCCACGTGTACTCACTCCAGCCCGCACGGCCACCAGACCACGGAGCCGCACCGAGTCTAGGAAGGTGCCTGAGCCCAAGACTTGAGACGTCGGAAGTCCGGAGAGCTCATGGGCGAGGGATGTGAGCAGGTCGACAGGGTTTGACACGATAAGCAGGATGGTGTCTGATCTGAACGGCTTCATTGTCTCGACTACTTCCCTAACAATTGACATGTTCCGGGATGTGTAGTCGACGGTGGTTTGGCCTAGGGAACATGAAGTGAGCCCGCGCTAAATCGCAGCAAACAACCAGCCTTGTCCTATTTGATCGCTTACCTATCATGTGCTTGGATCCCGCCGTGATGACCACAATGTCGGCCTTGGCTGCCTCATGGTGTGAGGCCGCTCGTACGAGCGTGCTGCTGTTACAACTGTAGGCCACATCGGAAAGGTCCCGGACCTGGCCGTCTCTCAAATCAATATCGATGTCGACGAGGAGCAACTCGCTCGCGAGAGAGGCGAGGATGAGCGAGTAGGCTGCGGCGCCGCCGACCTGGCCCACGCCGACGATTGCGATCTGAGAAACCGAATTCATGGTTCTGGAGGACCGTTCCAACTACCGAATCGAGTTTTTCGCATTCCCTAGAGACAACAACCTTGCTTCATTTAACATGGTAAGCGGCAGATAAGTGACACATAAGCGGTGGGAGGAAGCTAGTGTGGAGCGGATATGGTGGCTTGAATTGAGTGGTGTGACATTTTGGTTCACATCAATCACCAAGCTTGAACACTATGATTGAACCTTGCAACAATGGCCGAGGAGACGTGAGCCGACTACTGGTTGGATGGATGGACGGATGGATGGATGACAAATGCAAGCCGGATCGAATGAATTCAGCTCTCTATCCTGTAAAAGCCCAAAGTCCGGCCTTCCGTACCAACCAGGGCATCGCCCGCACAACGCATGGTACACGCACCTGGCCGCTGGTTTCTTACCTCCTTAGTGCAAAACTTTTAAAAACAATCTAATCACACCTCTTTTCTTATTAAGTGCACCGATGATTGTCTGGACTCCGCTTTACGCAGGCTCTGATTAATAATGACGACGATGGCATCGGCCACGACCAGCCCGCCTACAACCCAGATCCGTTCAATCTGGGAATCCATGCTTCCACGAACCTTGCCAGAGGCGTGGTGCATTTGCTTACGGCTGATCACACCACCAACACCGCAGTACTAATGGCATCCTCGTCTACGTACAGGTTGCTTTCGTCACCGCGCTGCATGGTGCAACTAATTTGTTTGACTTCCAATAAGCGCTACGTTCCCCGCATTAGCCAGGATAGTAGTGTTTCCAAGGCCTGTGGGCGTTGAAATTAATGCTAACAATTGATGTGCCTATAATTGTGGGGGCTCTACGGAGTAGTCCGGACGGGGAATGCCGACCAGAAGACCCCTACGGCAGACTATCTCCTGAGTGCGTGAAGCCCTCCAAGGCGTACCCTGTCCCAGTGTTATGCCTTTAACAGCTCGCGCCCTTTATAGGAGATCTCGCGGAACGTGACTGTTAAGGTCTTGCCATACGTCTACCTAAACCTTGTGTGAAAGATAGGCGAGAGTGAGGCATCGCTTTTAACGAGAACTCTGATTGGCCTGACACCCTTGTCGTGACCGCATTGGAGGGCTTCACACACCCAGGAGATAGGGGTCACTGGTGCAAAACCCCGAAAACCACCGCAAGAGAGAGACGAAACGGGTCAGCGAGATGGGCAACCCACCCCGCCGTACTCCGTACATTGCTCCGTGTACCTCAGCGCAGATTCTGGGATTTTTTTTTCGCGTGACGGAAAATGTAATCAAAGCAGCGGGACTATAGCGGACCAGCAAAGCAGATTTCTATCACGTCCTACAGACATCGGCCGCCACCATGGTGGTCAAACTGGGCAACACCAACGCTCAATTGTGCGCTTCCATCTCTTCCTCGTTTTCCTCGGCCCCTTCGTCCGGCTTATTGATCTGCTGAGCATCGAGTTAGTAGTGGAAATGTATCTGACGACTTGATCCCGCTCACAATCCAGAGCCGAGCGGCCTCAGCGATGGTCTCCAGCGCCATGGTCTTTCGCTCCTCGGGGCTCTTCTCAGCTTTCTCGCCGAACGAAGCCAAAGCGGGAGCTGATCCTGGAGCGGCAGGAAGAGCCGCACCACTACCACAAGCTCGTAATTGTTGTGCTGCGCGCTGTGCAGCAGTCCGCCAGGCATCGTCTGGATCGGAATTCGCACGCTTGAGCTGCCGATTCAGCTCCCAAAAGGCGCGCACAGCAGCAAGAGCACCAACCGGGACCTAGAGATGCAGCTTTGTCAGCGGCTCGATACCTGAGCAAGCAGATATGTCTTACCAGCCTGCAGGTGTGACCGTTCTTTGCGCAGTCCCAGCACGCGGCACCAGTATCTATTTCGTGCATGTCAGCGTAGCAGATGTATGATCCTGGGGCAACCTAACATACTGTCTTGGGAGGCACATTCATGGCCGGGGGCCTTGGTGGCGCGTGTGACGCAGGGCCGGCATGGGAAGTCACGCACCAAGCCGATTGGAGGGGCCTTTTTCGTCTACTTCTTCTTCTGCTCCGACGAGCGTGTTAGCAGCTGTCTCTCCGCCACATGAGGACTTATTGGATCGTACGGTAACCTTGGCCGTGGATTTGCCCGTGTTGGGTCGGACCAATCCTCTGCCCTTCTTGACTATGTTAACTCCTGCTGGGCGAGACCCCCTCCGTCAGGTCACCGGCACCAGTTTCACTTACAATGACGGGATCGGCTGTGGGCATGACAACGCTGTTGACCATTGGCTTTTCCAACGGACACGACGATACAGAAGGGAAGGTAGGAGCCAGGGTTGTGAGGGATATGGATTGTGTAAATATGTGCAGGTAAGCAGCGTCGATCCTGTTCCCGGTTTGGCCACGTTCCACCAATGAACCCCTGACACTAAACCGCAGCGGGCCAGTTGCAACACCGCTGCGGGGCATGTATAATTTATTAGGATTTTATGTTTATAACTGCTAGCCACAGAATTACCTCGTCAACCACCAATGTGCTTTCCGCTCTGCCTCAGGACAATAATAACACCAATGTCCCAACATGCCTGTTCTAACTTCTAAAAATTAACACCATAATAACGTCCTTCATTCCATTTTATAAAATCCCTAATTGAATTCAAACCAAGCTATATGCACCGCGCAGGATTCTCAAAAACTTCTTCCACGACGCTATACATTGGTGTGTCTACCCAGCAGAAGGGACTGACGATGGTTTCAAAAATCACCGACAGGAATGATCCATCAAAAAGAAATAAAGCCATAACATGTTCAAAGAGCCTCAATGTTCCGCAATATAACAAGGTACTTCAATCACCGAAAAAAAAAAAAAAAAAAAAGTGAAACATATCCTGCAAAATCATGCGCCGTGTTCCGTGCGCTTGAACCTCCTCCATTCAGGTATCCAAGGATTCTCGCTTGGTGCTAGAGGAGGGATATAGTACGTGATGGGATGCCTAACACTCTCGCCTTCTCGGTCCAGCCTTTCAGTAGCATATGCAGAAGGAAAACCAATCCTAGATTTTCCACCACCGGCAAAGAAAATCATCTTCTCGCGGTCATGCCTCTCATATAAGGTGTCAAAGTGTAGCTTTGTCAAATTTGCCGTCTTGCTGGTACAGTGATCGAGAATTGACCGAAATGTTCCTGTACGTAGAATCATACTCTCCAGGGACAGCTCGCGGACTCTTGTCCGCTTAACAAAGTCAAGTAAGTCCATCTCCCTAGCAGAGATCCCGCAAAGTCTGCAATGCTGTAGGATGGGCAACCTGTCCAGTTCGACTACGCGCTGTAGAATTTTTTCGCAACAGAAGCGACCGATCAAATCCGAATAACCCGTCGGGATCCGGAGATAATCTATTTCCAGGTTCTCAAGTCGGCTACACAGCCGGAGGAGCCTTGAAAGACCAACAAAGTTGTTTTCATCTTCAGCTTCTGCTTGTACCTCGGCTGCATCCCGCCTCGGGGGTTGCCCCTCGTCATGCTCATCCTCGTGTGTGTCTTTGTGAAACCTGAAAACTCGAGTGGAGATGCTTATTGATAGTGACCTTAAAGTTGCAAAGGACTCGACAAACCCGGAATCATTCCAGTCGATGACGTTGAGTTGCTCACAGGCCAGGCTGCAGCGCTGCATATCCGGTTCATTGAAGACGTTGAGACCCTCGATTCGCAAGTTACTTGCAGCCAATGCGCGTAAAGCCGTGTCAAATGTGTAGATTGTGCAGAGCCACATACTCTTCCGCAAGGGGATCAAAGGTCTTGCATCGGCAGGTGAAACTGTTTCCTTGTCATTACGGGCGATGGCTACCCTCAGCGTGAGCGACGGAAGACTTCCATTCTTGCTGTATTTTGCAAGCCCGTTAAACGCTTGGCTAAGTAGATTTATTTCCTGTCTCCTCCTTGTTTCCTCCTTTTGCCCATCGCTTGGCGTTCTCGGTTTCCTTCGTTTTTCAGATTCGTTGGCAATACCTGTGAGGTATAGTTCCTGGACTAGAGATCGAAGACCCCCGGCCTGAATACCCTGAGCGAATATCCGTAGAGCATCGGCTGTGACGTCGACGTGTTTGGAACGAAAGAAGGTCTTGAAATGATACTGAGAGGATTTCAGGGCAAGAGATTTGCAGCTTAGGCGGAGATTGCAAATATCGCCCAGGCCTAGCAAATTGACAAAGCATTCGATAACGAATTCTGGGCAGCTTTCCAGATCTAATGGCATGTTGCAAATGCACATCAAGCTAGGGTGAGTGAGATGATGGTGGTCGGGTCCTCTTGGTCCTTGAGCTGAGCGTGTGGACCATGTTAAAAAGAAGCAAGGTCTGCACGTGATGTCAGCGGTTGCACGCCATGTCTCGACTTCGGCGCCTCTGCAAATTCACGCCGCACGCCAAGCCGGCAAAACGGCACGGCCTTGACGCTTCGCGGATACAGTTCAAGAGCAGGTTCGGCGAATCGGTGAAGAGTGGCTGGAAGGAAAGCGTTGCGACACCGGCACAGGGGCGTCGCGATTAACCAGAACCTTATCCCACCGAAACAAGTGGTAGGCCCTTAACTCTATTCCCAGGTAGCCATAACGGTCTTGTAGCAAGGATTTAACGAGTAACTTCTTGTAGAAACTTTGAGTCGAACCAACTCTGTTCGACTTACAGGGTAGAACAGAGTCAAACCGCCTTTGTTCGGCCTGCGGATTTCTAAAGTTCCCATTGGCCCGAGTTGTGGGTCCATGTACTGCCACCTCTGACCGCCTTTAGTGTTATCACGACCGCAACACCATAAGTAATAATAATAAATATAAATATAAGGCTACAGGGACAATTGATGTGCTGAGAAACCGCCACGCGATCCGACGCGTCGTGTGCAAATCGCCGATGTGCTCAACTTCCAAGGTGCCGCCGTTCAGCCTTACCGTGTGCAAGGTGAATGACGAGTTCCATCAATTCGAATCAGACGCCAGACTGAAGGACAGGCGAGAAAAGCTTGTTGCCAATGATGCCCCTTAGCGGGTGGTCATTGGCTACTGCGGCGTCCGAAGTGCCAAACTGGGAGGTTGAAGGTGGAGTCCAAGTTGCGGCACCGCGGTCTCACACTGAGAGTCGGACATTGGAACAAGTTGGAACCGGTTGGATCCAAACCCAATCAACCGGACCTCTGAAGTGGCTGGTTGCCAAGCTCGGGAGCAAGATCTCAATTGAGTTGGACCAACAGTTGGAGGATCCAACGGCTCCAGCGATTGGAAATAGTTGGTTGATTACGCACTCTGGATATGCGACATACGGAATGGAGGTTTATGACAGCCGATGGGATAAGTTGGGGCGTGGCCCAATTGGTAGCAATTACCCTTCCTGGGGACGCCGACAAGGGTACTTAGAATGGTAAGATGGTCAATTAAGCTGAGTACAGCCTCCGGCTTTATGTTGATAATACATGTTCCAGCATAACCAACATTATCGCTCAATAACAACCCCTCAAGATACCTTATCGTCTGCATATCTTGTTCTGCTAAACCAACTCAAGGATTGGATCGCTGAACCGAGACGCTGCAGTAGCACCACCGTCGATGACAAAGTCTGCGCCGTTAATAAAGGCTGCATCTGGGCCTGACAAGAAAGCCACAAGACTTGCAATCTCATCCGCGCAGCCGGCTCTGGGGATTGGGGTCTCCGGAATCATCTCCTTTATCCGATCTCCCAACTCTGATTCTAGCTCCTTTCGTATCATTGTTGTCATAATCACGCCCGGACTGATTGTGTTGAGTCTCACTCCTTTCTTTTGTCCTTGTCGAACTGCAGCCTGCATGCGAACGATGATTCCCCACTTGGCAATGCCGTATGCCAGCTCAGGTGAGCCCTCCAGATCAGCAGCATCGTGACCTAGTAGTTGTTCTCTTGGGGATGTCGCAAGATGCTTCTCTAGCTCGGGACTAACCGCCTTCTGGACCAAATGGCCAGCTATGCTCGCAATGGAGGTCAACGAGGAACCAGGAGGCATAACCTCAAGGAAGGCATCAATGACATTCGCCGTTCCGAGCAAATTCACCTCGAAGATCCTTCGAGCGGTACCCATTCCAGGGGAAATACCAGCGGTGTTGATTACTGTGTTTAGCCTAGCCGCCCCAGAAGCGACCTTGGAGAGGTTTTCGACAGATTCGTGGCTTGACACGTCAACGATTTGAGTTTCAACTTCGTGCCCATCATCTTGGAGCGAGGATGCAGCGGAATCGAGAACTTTCTGCGAGGAATCGGCAAGAATCACGAGCTGCCCTGCCCCAAGACGTCGGGCAATGGCGAGGCCCATGCCGCCAGCTCCGATCACAAGTAGTCCTCTTCGAGATGAAGCCATTGCAGGTTGATTTGTAAACCTATAGTAGCGAGTCGCCTGAGGTTCATTTTTTTCACGCCACTAGAAAGTGATGTTCAATTACAATAAATACAATTCATGTCCCTCTACTCACATGGGAATACGCCACTTGATAGATCAGATCATGAGTAGTAGTGACTCGACAGCCTGACTCCTTCGACTCGTTAAAGTTATGATGATGTTATTAAATCAGATCATAGCTTGCAACACACCAGCTCCAACTCCCTCAGCAAGGTTAAACCGTGCAGAAACAGAGTTTCCGGATCAGATCATGGCTGCGACAAGGCCCATTGAAGTATACGATGCGGGGTTGTAAGGTTACCATGGACCTCGCTACATCGTGCAATAGCTGGTAAGGATGTATCACGCAGGGTGGTTAACATCGGAATCTAGAACTTTAACGGCCCCGAGAAAATTGATTGGTCCTCGCGAACGAGTCAGAACCGCAGCCATACACGAACTCGTAATCTTTCGGGAGCCAAACACCAAGGCAACATGATATGATGTCCACCGTGGACCTAGGTTGCTACATTGATGAAGCCTTGATGCTTCCCCGCGCCTTATTTCACTAGTGATTTGGGGGTTATTCTCTGGCCTTGGCTCTCGCGTTTCCTTGATATCGTTCGGTTCCGTCCGAAGCTCGAGGACAACGGCCAAGCTCTCATTGCACCATGCACCAGCCTTCAATCGTCCTATCTGAACACCTTGATGAGCTTCCTCTCCTGATGTCTGGCGGCCGCCTCGTCTATTGCAAAGCCCTCGGCAATAACAATCACAATCTCATCCCGTACTCCGACTCCAACGGAAGCGCCACATGTTCACATGATGCGAAACCAGCAGAGTACATGGTCAACACCATCGGCGCTGACGATTAAGACTATAACAGCCAAGATTGGGCCGCTTGTAAGCGCAATCTTCAGAACGTAGAACCCAGGCTTGCGGAATCGAGGAAATTATCAAATGACAACGCGATGTCGGACCATTTTATGGCGCCAAGGATGATTGCAAGTACGCATACCACTCTCCATGCAAAAATCGGGGCTTGTGGTGCTTTGTCATCGTCTCCTCGCGCTCTCTCGACTCCAGCACTCCAGTCGCTGGTGAGAGCCGACACACAGGACCCCTCAAGTAAGTTTGGGGCACGCGTCACTCTGGCACCGAACATCATATCATACAGTTCGCAGCGCTTCTATTCGCCTGCAAAGCCCTGAGCGGAGGTGTGCTTCAGGATTGTCAGGCATCTTTTGCAAGGCTATCATCTCCACGTTCTACTTCTACAGGTATAAAGCGATTGTTTCCATCCCCCAGTCCTAGAGCTTTTGACAGAGAACCCGAACAACCACCTTCATGTCATGTTCTCTTGCAGATCAACTGTTTCCAGCAGACGAGCACCCTTGCAGGTCAATTATTTATCAACAAGCGCTTCTTTCTAAGGCCCACCGCCAACCTCTCACGCACAATGGCTCTTTTCCCTCGCCATTTCTACAACTCTGGCTCCTCCTTTACTCCCCTGTTCCAGCTTCTTGACGACTACGACAGCTATAACCGGCAGGGCCAGAGCGGTCGAGATACCTCATTGCGCCGTTGGCAGCCTAAGTTTGATATCTGCGAGACCAGTCAAGCCTACGAGCTCCATGGCGAGCTCCCTGGCATGGACAAAAAGGAGGTTCACATTGAGTTCACTGAGCCTCAGACAATGGTCATCCATGGAAAATCGGAACGGACCTATACTTCTGGCAACCCTCCTGCGGGGTTTATCGAAGGCAACATTATGCACGGTGCCATTGTAGGCGATGACGGGGAGCCCGATACATCGCAGCCCGCTCAACGCACAGAGGAGACCGATAAGAAGGGTGACGAGACGAAGTACTGGCTCGCTGAGCGCAGCGTCGGGGAGTTTTCTCGCACCTTTAGCTTTCCCTCCAAGGTTGATCAGGATAGCGTCAGCGCGAAGTTCCAAGACGGTATCCTCAGCATTGTCGTTCCCAAGGTTAAGAAGCACGAATCGCGCCGAATTCATGTTTCTTAAAAAAGCAAGCCAGCATCAACACTTGATATGACATCAAACCAGGAGCTGGTTGCACTGTGCTTCGCCTGCTTTTATCATCTGCAATGTACTTCGTGAAATTCAGAGCACGACTCGGTCACTACTTGTCTATTTTAAATTATACATTCCCTGTAACTAGTCTGAGATATTGATACTGACGGTAAGATTGAAAACTATTTTAGTATCAATGAGAACAATGTAACACTCGGTCGGAATTACGAATCTATGAAATCTGTTGGATATAAAAAGAGAGTGTGCATGCACAAGCCACTCCACCTCGTGAGAGAAAACCGGGATCCTCCGTTGTATTTGCTTGATGTTCCGTTTACAGGCTGTGGAGCTCTGTGCTGACTTGTAGAGATGGCTCAGTGATACCGGTGCGTGACTGGCTGGTCCTGCAAACCTCTCCAGAGACAAGAACGGGCAATTACATTGTTATTGTTACATCGAAAGAGTTGCCTCGTGAATCCAACACATTAGCAGGTTGTTTTGTCACTTTTCGAGTATTGCGAGACGGCACTCATAAGCTTCCAAACCCAAGCGCTTAACCTCCTCTAGATATCTTCTAGAAAGGGTTGTCATTGGAGCTTGAAAATTGACGAGAAAATTTCCATGCGCACTCGACCGAACATTATCTTATTTGCTTTAAGTAGCATCATATATCGTTGGTAAGTAATTCAGCTATCGCATGTGATTTGGTTGTAAGTCGAGAAATGATTGACTGAAAAAGTCCAGGTTCCGTCTTCCTCGCTGTAACTCTCAAACGTGGTTCCTTCAACGCTGTCGGCTGTATCCTTGCAGAGCTGTGCGCTCGAAAGCCGCTGTTTCCTGGTGACTCTGAGATTGATGAGATTTTTAAAATCTTCCGGTTAGTTATAGCCTTCGCCTATGCTGTGGGTGAGAAGTCTGACCTTGATGCTCTAGCACACTGGGCACTCCTACGGAAGACGTCTTGCCTGGCGTTACCTCGCACCGGGATTTTAAGTCCTCGTTTCCTAAGTGGCAACGTAACTACGACCAGGCTCTCTGCAATAACCTCAACAAAGCAGGCCTCGAACTTCTCGATATGACGCTGATCTACGATCCGGCTAGACGTATTTCGGCTAAACAGGCCTGCAACCACCGTTACTTTGAGGGCTTCCTTGCATAGTCAGGCCACTTGAAAAACTACTACAAGTAGGGGAACTGTCACATATTACCACTAGGTTCCTGTGACTGGATATGAAACGCGGACCATACTTTTGTGTTGCGAATCTGGTTCCACATACTTCGCGCCTGGCTCTCTTCTACTTAACTCTCACCTGACCATGTATGAGTTGAGCATCATATCCCCAGCAGTTAAACCACAGTCCATCAACCAGAGGCTATTTTAAGTTAGTCTATCATAATCTTGATTGCTAGTATATCGAATCCTCCTAATTTACGCGCAGTCTCCCCGTTTCCATTGCAAATTCAATCTCCGAGATGCCAATTTTCCGCTATCACAAGGCGGCATCCGCCGTCTGTTGCCGTCTTTTTCCTGGGAAGAATTAGATGCTTCCCATCTTGCTCTGTCCGATTCTTCGCATGCCTTTGCGCTGTGTATCCCATTTTTTGCATCGTAAAAGAAATTGCTCGATCGTTTCGGCCGTTTGTCCACCACAAACACACACGTCCGGCTTCACTGCGCCTATTTTAGACAGGTAGCTGTTGCTGCTTTGCCATCCCTGCGCGAAGCTGCGAGAGGACCTCTGCTTCACACTTCTTCATTCCGTCAACGCGTCCTGGATTTGCTGCACCGGCCCACGGCTCTAACCTTTCTTGGATAGGGTCGTATTCGTCAGCTCCAGTAGGGTTGTGCTCACAATCTGTTCTAGAAGGAGAATATCGACGCCTAGTAACGCCGCTTTTGATGAAAGGAGCTTAGGCACGCCTCGGGTGCAGCTTAGCTGGTCCTCACCTTTAGGTCTGGCGGCCCATCCGAATTTGGTCTAGTTGTCGGAATGTTAACATCAAAGCGTCTGCTTGTGGTTGTTGGCAATGAGTAAAGGTTCAAATTGTGTGTGTCAGTGAGGGAGCATAGCTCAGTACATAGCATCCCAGTCACTAGTGGAGACCCAGGAACAGTAGTAGTTACAGCTCGAGATCACGGAGAAACACTTTGAGCAGGCAATTGTGGCCATTTTGCAGGTTAACTAGGAATGTCACTTTCCGTTAACAGTGAAACATCTACTGGACTGCCACTGATCTCGACGGTCGAGAAGCAACCGAGGCAAACACCAGGGGCAAGCGACGTGTGAGCCATTTCATCGGCCATAGAACAAAGCTAGCGGGGCCCATATCCTTGAGACGAAAAATAATTCTACCAGAGTAGAATTCGGCGATCTGTAGTGCGTAGATAGCAAACAACCAATATGACATGCCCACGTAGTTAGCTTCCTTAAATCAACTCTGCCGCACTTCAAGTTTGCCACAGAAACATCGAGCCCCATTCAATGATCAATTATAGCCATGCAGGATCTTGTGTCCTCAGGAGTCAACTTGCAGCCGCCTAGGTCTGCGTTTGATTTCCTTCTTCCTCAGCCGCATCCTCCCAGTTATTTCCTATTCGTTCAACTGCAGTTTCAATATCTTCAGCTCCATCGAGCATATCCAACCAGGATGTCCGCACCGTGTTGTGCTCCAGCAGCGACACAATGACTTTAGCCGCGGACGCCCGGCTAACATTGCCTCTCGACGTTCTGGTTTTTCCAAGCTCAATCGGTCCTGCGGGCTCGTCCGACAGTATGCCCAGGCGAAGACTTATTCCTGAGAAATCGGCTCGGTTGGACGCTTCCTGAAGAATTACCTCATCTGCTGCTAGTTTGGCTTGGCAGTAGCTCAAGAGACCGCCACTCTGCATCTCTTGCGCATATTCCCAGGCATCCCTATCCCACCAGCTGGGAGGCTTTCGACGACAGGCAAGATACGAGATAAGAATTAATTTTTTGATGGTAGGCGTTTGGACTGCCGCCTTGATGAAGTTAATGGCAGCATCTCGGTCGATGGCAAAAGTCTGGGGCGAATATCAGTAGTGATCTTCCCTTGCGTTGGCAAATCCCTTACTCGATCAGGGCCTCCCTCTCCACCTGCCCCTGCACTCCAAACAACAGCGTCCGGTGTAACTTCATCAAGGACCGATCTGGCCTGGGAAATATTCTTAATGTGTTCCAAATTGCGGACCAGCACGTTCAATTTTCCCTGTCCAGCAGCGGCTAGGCTTTCGATCTGAGAGACTTGGTCCTGACTCCGAATGACGCTAGTAACAGTCCATGACTTCTTCAGCAGTTGCTGCGTAAGGATCTGTGCGATCCTTCCGTGGCCGCCGAGGATCAGCACGTGTCGATTCATCGCAGCAGCTGGGGAAGTTCTCGTGGGGCGTCCTTGCGCGAATGACTAAGAGAGTGATGGATTGCTGATACGGGCAAGATTGCTGGTGAGGCAAATCTGAGAAGGATCTGGGTGGCTTAAGTAGATCGCGCACCTCCGCATCGAATCTCCGCGCTGGCTGAGAAGACTCCACCGATGATAGTCAGTCGTGGAAACGAACCATGGGAGAGAGGAGGGCTGCAAATGATATTCATAATACCGTCATCGGCTGACAACCACGTGAGGCCAAGTCAGCCCTTTCCTCCACCACACGAGAGCGTTCGCTGAGTTTCAGCTTCGATGTAAATAGTATGTTAATTTCGTCATTGCGCCGTTACGGAGCAGTACATGCAGGAAACATACTCCATACTTTGTAAATTTACCAGCACCCCGTTGCACCGTAAGATCGTCAAATCCCCCACTAGATGTTATCGAGGCCGCACTCGGAGATAGCCACTGACCCTTCAAAGCTCTACAGTGTAGGTGTGTCATCTGATCCTGTTCTACACTCATAGAGGAGTTAATAGTTGTTTAACGTCATGGGATTAATGAATCGAAAAACTTTGCGGAAAATAGAAAAAATCTAAGAGGTCATGGGTTTCTTTTGATCATACCGGTAGTCCAATGTATTGCAAGAATCTAGTCTTACATCTCACTCGGAGGGGCCAAAGTACTAAAATCACATGCCACATAAACTTCATACTGTCTCGCCGAAGGCACAGGCGCACACCAATATCACGCCACAAACATCCAAGGAACCCAGTTATTCATGGTGACGTAGGGTGGCATCATGGTAACCTGTCTGGGTGCCACGATAACTCGGGCTTAGGTGCGGAATTGTTCGGGTTATTCACGGCTGGTAAGCCGCACAGCAAAAAGTCAGTGGGGCGACCAATTTATCATATCGAAACCAAATTCAGGACAGATCACTTTGCACTTCGAATTTGTTCGAACAGTGAACATATAGTCCGGCAACCATAGGTCTGAGTGGACCAGCGACGACATTTGCAGTTTCCAACCTGGAAGGATGGATCTAGTTGCCCCTGCACGAACGTACAAGCAGTGGAAGGCCGAAACGAATGATATGGGGAACATGGCATCCGGTTTCGATACCTGGTGGGAACATGAGTCCAACATTACATCAACTCTATTTTCTGGCTACTTCTCAGTGCAATTTGTTTGGAGCCATTGCTAGACGAGGATGTAATCCGGCATTTACAATGCGGCCACATCTTTCACTCAAGTTGCTTCAGACAATGGTTCTTCAAACGCCATTATACCTGTCCTGTATGTAGATCATGAACCAAAGTCAACCAGTTAATCTCCAAAAGGGCTGCCCAAGCCATACAAGCTTCAGCAATAGCAGTTAGAACACTCTCACACACTTAGTGATAGCATGGATTTAGGAGCTCTTGTGACTTTTCCAGGCGTTCGTCCGCTGTTAGGGCGGGTGTTTCGCTCGAAGAGACGAGTCTCGATCATAGCAATCGAATTATGACTGTACTCCAGTATAAAAATGGCTCGTCCTAGTAGCCAAAGTAGTGAAACCCACGAGTGGGGGGACGCCGCTATGCTCGGGGGCTTGTTCCCGACCTGACCGGATGGAGTAGTACCTGAAGCTCTTCCAGTGATCGTTTGGCCTGTATGAACAGCAAAAGGCAATTATGGAGACTGCGATATCGTTATGCGTGCCACGGAAAATACACGAGGATAGTATATTTAAATAATAGGTGGAAAGCAGGAGAGCTTAAGCAACGGTGATAAGCAGCGAACTCGAGCGCTATTTGCAGCTAAAACTACAAGAAACTGAGGATCTAATTGAGTAGTAGATAGTTCACTAGTGGTTATTCCCGGTGCCTAGCCGTCGAATGCACGCTGAATCATTAGCGCCCGTACGGATCCTGCGCACTAGTTTCAGTAGTTTCCCGCATGTTTCATGCAGTCAGCGAAAAGGATCAGTACATTGCATTCGTCGTAACTCAACGGTACACACGGTATGTTGCCTCCTCAGCCGGAGGGAGATTCTGGAGCAACAAGACGGGATGCCGCCAGCTATGTCCAGAAATGGGTCGCAGCTGAAATCTGTATCACGCATTTAGAGAGCGGGGTTTCATTCCTCTCTTGTGGCCCAACCCTATGGTTTGGCTTGATGTAGATGCTTGCTCTTTGGCTTTGTTCACCTTCCCATCCATGCTCTCAGAGCTCTAGCTTCTAACTCAGGTGTAAGTGTAGGAGATCATGGATAAAGTATAACTCGTGCCGTAAGCCTTGTTGATGATGAGTAGGTATGAGCAGATGACATGTGCTCTGTTGGGTTTATCGGGGCGAGTCTGTTTCTGTTTCGAGCATATCAGTCACGACTAGATTCAGGATGGTTCATGATGACAAGTATGATGCTCTTGGAAAAAGCATTCAGGGGACTCATAATGAAGGGGGTTCTTAAAGCTGTTCCCATGGCGATCGGTTTACCAATGATTGAAGTGGAAAAATCTGTGTCATATGGACAGTTTTCATTAAATTCAAGATCACATCAGTTGAGATTTCGCAGTCATGACTTCATTGGAATATCCAGGGCGCCAGGAGTGTACTTAAGCATTAATGCACTGCTAATTCTTGACCCGTTGATTGATGTCCCAAACGAGGAGAGGTCATATCCTACTCGCCATTGTCTCCAAGTTTCAGCTTCTCCATCAAAACCAGGTCCGGCTCTTCGGGAAGCTCTTCGGGAAGCTCTTCGGGAACTGGCTCAGAAAATGAATTCCAACCGTAGTAAAAGTCCTCAACCTTCTTGTCAAGATGGACTTGGAACATCATGCAATTCTCACGATACAAAGGGTAGATGTTGCACGGCTTCTGGTCAACCTGCAAGAGTCAGACAGAACCTGTGTCAATTTGTCATCTGGTATCTTACCAGAAGTGAATGCGTCAGGTCGTATGTGAGCACGGGTGCCAGCCATGTAAACTTATTCTTAGCAGGCCAACTCGGCTCCAAGGTGGAGTTTTGCATATAATCTTCGTACCTTGCGTCTGTTTTGAGTATTACCTTCTCTTTAGTATAGGTTGCAAGACGCTTCACGAAGGCTTCGTATCTATGACAGCCGGTCAGTTAGACGTTCACAACCATAGATCTCCCGAAAGACTCTACCTCATCATGACGGTATTGGTTTCCCTGGAGCCAAGTATCAGGTTATGCACCGTTTGTGAAGAGTCGGCGCCCATATTCGTGGCATCTGTGTGGGCGCCGTCGACTCCATACGGCCCCGCTTGCCTCCACAGGCCTCCAAATGAGTAAGCCGATCGATGCAACCACTGAAAAGGAACAGCAAGTCAATATTTGCAGCGTGGGTCAATGTCTCGGAAAGATGTTCGTTACGCACCTCAGTCTCGCCCATTCTGCCCTCAAAAGGACGAAGGACACTTTCTGCGACCTAAAAGTAGTCAGTAACAGGAGCTTGAAGGAGGAATCGGTGAGTTAAGCGGCCAAGTCTCACCTCTTTGGCTGGGGTGCCTTTGTTAGACATGCACTTGTTCTGATTGCGTTGTTCACGATGCCTGATGATGCGGTGGTACTCTATGTAGGTCTCGGTCCCTGTGAACTTCTTTCCTGTCGCTTTATCCATGAGACTATCCATCTTCAAGGCTTCACTGTCTGATTCATGAAGTCCATATTGGGGTAGACGGAGTGGTGGATTGGCGTCGTCCAGTACTTTTTCGGCTTGGCCGGTGATTAAGACTCTGTAAAGTCCGGCGGGGTGGTTTTGAAGTTTTCGGGGTAGGAAGTCTCCCATAAAATGCATCTTTTCTTCGCTGTGGAAGATGATGTTCTTTTCCGTCAGGGCAGGTTTGAATTGGATAGTGGGCTTCTCAATGACTGGTTTCACCATGTTGTTCAGCAAGTATGTGCGAATACTAGCATCGTCGGATGGTTGGCCTTGAAGTTCTTTCTTGGCTTTTTCTTTGACGCATTCTGCGAATGAGATGAAAAAGCCCCCTTCGATAGCCTTGCGTGACTCCTCCTTGGCGGCGGCGATGGAGAAATCCCAATATTGTCCATAGAACTCTCTCTCACTGAAAGCACTCAGTTGGGACTTGCGAAGTAGTGCTGCCAATCGTTTTAATGTTAGCGAATGGAGGCACGATCAGAGTAGAGTTGGATAGAAAGGCTTGCCTGCAAGTTTTGTGAAGTAGTACAACTGGACCCTTTTCAAACCATCTTCCATCTTTTCTCTGTCATATTCTTTTGACCCAATCTTGTTGTTCAAATCGGGTTGATATGCCGTGAGCTTGTCAAACAGGCTCTTGCGATAACCATCGTCGGACTTTCCATGGATATCCCAAGTGCGATAGGGAAACATGCCTTTTCCCTTCTGCCAAGATTCATAATCAGCTTGAAAGAAGGCTTCGTTGCCCGCTCTCATGCGATCATACAAGTCTTTGACATGCATGAAGAATCCCTCATCCGAAATATAGACGTACCGTTGTCCATCGTCTTCTGCACTCTTGCTGGAGAGCCAACCTCGGTAGAGATACACTTTGTAGGGTAAGAAACCCTCATATTTCTGTATATGATGATCAATCCCTGCACGATTGTTGGTAACTAACGCGACATACCTCGGGCGCTCTCTTGGTCTGCATTTCAACGATGCGTGATGTTCTGTATTTGTTCTTGAATCCCAACCTCGCATGAGGTGGACTGGGTTCGACTTCGACCGGATTTTCAGTGACAACGAGAAAAACTGCCCGCATGATATTGCTTAGCGATGCCCCTTTACTTGGCAAATGAGGACACGGGATAGGATCAAATGGCCAGATTGCTTACCATCGTATCCCCCATTCTTGATATATAGGTCAGATTTTGGCTCGGTATCAACGTCATCTTCCCACTTCTCGAGCTGTTTTGACTTCCGTTCATGGGGATTCAACGGCGTGCCTAGAATGGGTCAACTGCCAAGGAAGGACACGTGGATATCTGTGTTCGGTGACTAACAGCCATTTTCGCCCTGGGGCCCAATAGAGGATGTTGCCTTCTTCTCATCGTTGTTGCTGTTGTGAATAGTTCGTTTATCCATGTTGGTGGGAATGTTTTGGTCTTCGAGCTGGCTGGGTCGAGGTCAACAACCTCTGTGTGGATGAATGACGAAGAGTCTTAGTAGCCGATATTAAGAAAAAGTTCAAGTCCTGCTCGCTAGATAACCTCAGGAATACGAAAGAAATACCCGCACATGTGTCCCGCAATTACCGAGGCAAATACAGCACGAATGTGATAAATCGGATGGAAGGGTAGCTGGCGTAGGAGGCTAGTGATGTACACGGGTCAATCGTGGAGGATAGGTTGGTCATGTTACCAATATCTGCGCATTGTGTGAAACAACAAGTTGCGTTTGGCGAAACTACGGAACAGTGACCTAAGACCACCAAGTGCCGAGGGCAATGCCTGATTGATTGCTGTTGTCAACAAGCATAAGAAAAGCTGTTCACTCAACCACGGGAGCTGTAGATTTACTCTCTCTCTAAGCATGCCTTGGACGATAGGTCTCCACGATATAGCAGTGGTGCCTGTCGGACCCGGGTTAGCACCTACACTCAACTGTTGGATACAGAGCAACTCGTGTGGCTGAAGCTAATCACCAAATTAGGACTTCGCAGTTTCCACTGCAGCAATAGATCCAATATGGAGCAGATCCCTTATCCGATGATTGGTCGTTGACTGCCTCAAGACTGCGGCGGCCAAGAAGGGTGACGTGTACTTCGGCTGGGAAATATTAGTTCAAGGTACCAATATTTGTACCAAAAAGAATCCTGGACGCGCTGAGAAGCTGAGGGGGGGAGGGCTTTTCAGCTTCAAACTACAAATTCAGCTTGCCACACCCACGGGCGGGACCCTGTGCAGGGACAGTCTAACGCAGCATGAATAAGTCAATGTGTTGATCGAAAAGAAATAACTAAGAACAGGGTTCGTGCACCTATCGCCCCTACACTTCAGCTCTCTCTCTCAACTTACAGTCTATCGCCTCTCTAACTTTCAAAAGACATGCCCTTCATGGTGCTAGCCGGCCCAACGTACCAGAGATGGCGCCGATCTCTGTCGACCGATCCTAGAAGAAGAGTCCTTGTCTTTCTGCAACTCCCCACGCCCAGCTGCTCATACACGCGCCACTGCACCGCTTCTTTCGCCAAGTCCACGTCTATCCTCCTCAGATCCGTAGACGTCCCCTGAGGTCCGTTCCACCAGACCGAGAACCTGTTGGCACCTGTAGGTAATACGGCGATACCACTTGTTCCCAACGCCGAGCCATGTTCAGTTAGAGCTTTCCGTTGCCTGTCCCATCCACTCACAGCGGAATTGTTTCTCGTCAGGACAAACATCTCAACGCTTCCTTGATAAGAGATCCAGAAGAGGGCAATTTGTTGTGGAGAGAGCCGTATCGAGGTGAAACCGCCGTCAAGCCGAGCAGTTCCCACTGGAGTTAGCTTGTAGAGACTATACTCAGTGACAGCGCCGGGGTCACTTGAAAAGGCCCCTCCTATACTTCCACCCTCGCCGATATAGAATATGTCGACTGTTGTTCCATCCAGACTTTGTGCAGTAAGCCCACTAATGGAGCTTCCAAAGCCTACTGTGCCCGAAGGAGCAGCGTTGAAAACATCTCCCCATCCATTAGATGAGTTCCATCGCGCGTTACCGATGGCCCCGGTAGGAGTCACCCACCAAACGTCCATGCGAGAACCCGACCTAGACATGCAAGTCATTGACCCGCCGGCTTTCGTAGAGGCTTGATCGCGCTTGTTGAAGGGATAGGAGTCAGTGCCAGGTGACCTCCATCCCTGCCCATCCTGCAGCCAAAACTTGCCATCAATTGCACCTTTTTCCGTGATCCACCAGATCTCCTGATGGAAGTTGCTACGCGTGGTGCCAGTCAAGCAGCATCCAGAGTTTGGCACGGTCGAAGGGCCCATGAACCGGGAGCCTATCCAGTTGTTGTTCTGCTGCAAGGCCGTCTGGATTGACCCGTCGGGACTCGTCCACCATAGCTGGATGCTGTTGCTTCCGGTGCGCGAGATGCTCGCCATGGTGCAGAGAGATCCGACAGGGAACCCGTTGATAAGTGCATAAGGGGTCCAGCCGTCGGAACCTGGGATGGTAAAGTCGATGATTGCGAGACCTCCTGCTAGACTCGGAACCAGAGATTTGCACTCAATGCTCACTTTTTGTCCTGGTGTGAATAAGTTTTCGGTCTGTTCCATGGTGAAGATTGTAACGGAATCTGGTCGTCGAACAGTGCGGGTCATGGAAAAGATCCTATCTGGAGTTTTCAGAACCATCTCGACCCTTTGCGCGATGGGCTCGGTGAGGTCGTCCCAGGACCATGACACTTGAACAGATCCTGCAGAGGTGAAAGTGGCCGAAGGCTTACACGCAGGTAGCGATTGTGGGATGATTGGGAACTTCCAGGGTTCACTGAAGTCCCCCTGCTGCCCAGCAACTGGGTCAAGGGAGGCCACGGTAATGGAGGTCGTTGTATGAGCCGTAGCAATGTCTAAGGGCGCCCTAAAAGAAACGAAGTTGTTGCCCAAGGAGGAGGCCCCATGTACTCCTCTGATGGGATCTGGCAGAGGGCCAGTGGCTTGATGGACTTGAAGAACAAACTGCAGGTTGGGGGGAGGCTGGCTGACAAACTTCAATGTGAGATTGACCTCTTGCCTTTCAATGTCGTAGTAGGATTCAGCGTCGATCCAGGGAGTTGGTAGCAAGGCCTGAGGAATTTCGTAGGTAAGGAATGCAAACAGTCCCAGGGAATTCGTTGATGGAGGCTTCGCGCGGGCAACGATTGTGAACTTCGCCCCTCTAATGAGGGATAGGCCCGTGAGCGATGCTTGTCTCTGGCCATCCAGGGCCGATATGGATCTGGAGGTTGCAGTAGTATCCAACTTGCCATCATTTTGAACCACCAGCAGATCAAAATCATCGGCACCGGAACCAGGTTGATCCCATGATACTACAACTGCTCCCTTGATGTACGTAGCTTGCAGGTTACTGGGTGCTGCAACAGGTGTCAAAGTTGGCGAGTCTGTGTAAGACGAGTCGTGAGAGGTGCTTGGATCAGAAGAGACGGCCTTGACCCTAGCTAGACAAGCCGTGGTGGCTGACTTGGCGGGAATGAAGTTGTAGATGCCGATATCTAGGGAGATCGTACCCGCAGAAGCAACAACTGAGTCTATCTCATATAGGACAGCGGTGGATGAACTGTCGGTACCAACCACCTGCACATGATACTTTCCAACGGCTGCACCAGGAACCGAGACGATGCAGCTGTAAGGTTTCACAGCAGACACCTGGAATTCCACCTGTGGGACAGGATGAAGCCAGGGGACATGAACAGCGGGTTGTGCTCGTGTCCAGTTTTCCGAGTAATAAGGCTTTCCCCGAACAGTTGCCCTGGCCCTGATGTAAGAATACACTGTCGATCCAAAGGCAAACAGAGGATCAGAGTAATTGAGGGAAAAGGTGTCCGAGGTCAAGTGGTGCATCGAGGGATCATCCACGTTGTCGACCAAGCCCATCCTGACTTCCCACACAACATTCTCAAAGTTCCCGTAGTCAAATCCGGGCCAGTTGGGCTTGTTGACTTCCCAATTGAGCTCGATGGTTGACTCGTACGTCTCGTTTGGCAGATATTTGGACACCGGAGGATTCGGAGTCACAGACAAGTTGAGCACCTTGCCCACGAAGTCTTTGGCATCTTGGACAGATGAATCTGTCCTCTGACCATGATCCGTAGCTTTCCTTTTCAGCTCTTCCAACTTCTTCTTGTCATCAGACCATGGAATCAGGGCAGAGAGTAATCCAAGGGCTCCGCTGAGAAAAAGGCCAAAATCAAGACCGAACTCGACAGCAGTGGCCAACCCGCCCAGAGCAGTCGCGAGGCTCGTAGCTGATATGGTTGTCTTTGCCGACTCGATGGCCCTGTTACCGGAGTTGTCCGGCTTATCCATCTCATTTGCATTCTCATCGGCGATCTCTTCTCCACGCTGCCTCACATTCTCAGTATTAGCCTTGCGACAGAGAAGTCCTTCGATAATGTCCTTGGCCCACTCCTTGGCCTTCATCACGGCGATTAGAGTCAGGAACTGCGTGACGTTGTCCGGGTCTAGCAGCGCAGCCCCGATATCCTTGATACTAGCCAATATAGAATTGACAAGTAGCTGGTGGAGCTCACTCAGCTTGTAAGGAGGTGAGACAGTGAGAGGAAGGTTCGGAAGCTTCAGACCAGGAATGTGGATATCAGGTGCACCCGGGATGACGATGGTGATGTCGTAGGTCCATTTCAAGTTGAATTTGAGCGAACCATCCTTGACTGAAGCATCTCCCAGCGTAAAGTTGAACTTGGTTTGGATAGTCTTGTCAAATACGAGCCCGACGAGCTTCTTGCAGGCACGGGTGTCAGACTCGGAGGCTTCGCTGATCGCCTTGGCAATATCAACCTTGTCGAGCATATCTTCAATCATCTGCCAATCGCCCAAGGAGAATTTACCGTCCTTGTAGAGGATGGTAACATGGGGATTGGTGACGCCGAGAAAGGTGCCCGTGTATTGGACAATACACTTCAGAGATGCCTCGCCTTGCTGGTACTGGAACGTAGCATCGAGCTGAGGCAGATCAAAGAGTTGGACGCCAACCTCAGCCCTGTATACGGTCTTGGACATGTTAGCAACGTCGTCCTCAGTCATGACATTTTGATGAGAGTATGGGAGACTTACCGAACTGCCAGTGGTGTCAATCGTTACACTTGGCCCTGCGGCCGGGGCTGGAGGTGTTGGCGGTGGTGTTGGCGGTGTTGGTGCCCGGCCTGTGAGTCGGAGGAATCCCAAGTCGATGGGATCGGTTTTCTGGCCAGTTATGACAATCCCCTTGCGATTTCCAAGATCAGCAGTGATAGAGAACAAAGTCCCGAATACCTGAATGTCTGCCGCAATGTGATATCCCTTCCTGAATACCTGCTTCCCCAGGTGGTATTCCTGGATGGAATAGTAGATGGACGCTGACTGGAAAGAAATAGTTCCGTATCCCGATGGCCATGAGCCACTGCTGGTGTCGCCGGGCTGGATGATGTTAGAGAATACATCGTCCACAGATATCCCCTGCTGCCCGGTAGCCAACGTCAGGTTCGCTGTCACGGCTTTGCCCTGGCTGAAATAGATGCTACCAGTGAGGTCTGCGCGCAAGATTCCGACCCCCAGGTACACCCTTCCAGAAAGGGAGTAGTCTGACACAGTCCCCTTCTCCGATTTGTGTATGCTGCCTGTCAAGACCAGCTCTTTGAGTTGCACATTGAACATGTCTACGAATGGGTTGACCAGCGTGTCATCAGTGGAAGGCTTTCTCTGGAGCTTAAAGGACGTCAGGCTCTCAGAAACGTCAAGTTCCATTTGCAGCGTCACAGAGCTCGCTGTGGACAAAGTCAGCTGCATGGACCCAAGTGCCACCAGCCTTTTGCCGTCAGGATGGTATTCGGCAGTTCCGTTGAACAGTAGGGCACCTCCAAAGAGATACATGTTCTGCATAGAGACCATAAACTTGGATTGCCTAGGCTCGTCTTTGTTCAACATGGCGTAAAACGCCAGCGTGGGGTCTGGCATCGTGGGCTCAAGGCCGGTGGTAATGGCCTGGTTGACGACACCCCCTCGCTTGAGATCGAGCGTAGCGAACAAAGCACCGCCTCTCGGTACCGGTTCTTTCTGCGGGAGCACGAGCAGCGTAGATGAGACATCCGTCACGTCCACCTTGGCGTACTGCGCGGCGGCCACAAAGGCAGACAGCTCAGTGTGGAGTTCTTCGACGGTGCCCGTCCACGACACAATCTGGCCTCCAGCTAGAGAAAACTGAAAAGCAGAGAGCACCGGTACGTTCAAGTCGCTCCTGATCTGGCCCAGGTTCTGAGTCGTCACTGATACAAAGTAGCGGCGATCAGATGTCGTCCCTGAACTCTTCCACTGACCCATTATCATACCGTAGGCACTAATCGGGGGAGCAAGTTGACCGAACAGGAAGAGCTTCGAGTTTGTAAAGTCAACACAGAGGTATCCAGAGCTTCCAAAGTTCATGTTTGATGTGCCTGTGGGACTGATTGTCTTGAGAGTCGATCCGTCGCCGCTCAGTGGTGCCGTCAAGCCGTCAAGGTCGATGGCTGAGGACTGGGAGGTGATGGAAGCGGTCAACATAGTCGCCTTCCCTGTTCCAATAGTGACTGATGCTCGGGCGGATGTGAAGGTGTTGAACTGCAGCTCTCCGATGAGGAACGCGGTGTATTGGTCAGGAAGACCGAGTACATCAGATCCTTTGATTCTTCGCAACATTCCGCCAATCTTGGCCATAGACACCGTGTACCCCGAAGCGTCGAGACTGAGGGGAAGCTGCCCGGTTCCCCATACTTCTATGGACTTGTCTGGTATCAACTTCACTCCAAACACAAAGAGTGGAATCTCTCTTGGTGCGTTGAGAAGGCTTGGGATGGTGTAGTCTGTAACGTCGGGTAGAAAGGTCGCCGCAAGCTTGTCAAATGCCACTGGTGTTTGTTGGTCGTTGAGTGACAGACGTCCCTCAAACACCGAGTTTCCTTGATTATCCTTCTTGAAGTACGCCCAGATGTCGACAGTCTCAATCGCAAGATGGCCATACACCTGGCCGGAGAAGGCCTTGTTCTCGTAGTGTAGACAAAGGCTGATGCTCTTAAGTGTGACAGCTGGGTCCTTCAAGATTTCAATGCTGCTCATGGACTCGATATGGGCATCAAGGGAGTCGAGTGACAATGACTTTTTGCCTGTTTGAGCGTCTGTTTGCAGTGACACCTTCCCCTGAATAGCTTTGATGGCTAGTCCAGTAAATTCCGGGCACTGGTCCGGCTTGTCGTACGAAGGATCTGACAGTGTGAACAGGTCTACCAGCCCAGAAAGGTACAGGTTCGTTCCTGGCGGAGCATCAAGGACGAATGACACTTGAGTCGGTTTCTCGCCGTCTGAGGATGTGCACTCGATGGTCAACCGAGCACCAACCTTGCCCTTTTGGATAGATCCCTGTAGTACAAACTTCTCGGGCACGGCCGGCTTGTCTCCCTTTGCAGGCGTAGCAGCGGTATATTCCACCGAAAGAGACTTCATGGTCAATCCCTGGAACTCGGCAGATGCTGCGTCTGAGATATCGATCTTGAAATGCTGCACCTGAATGCCACTGGCAGTCGATAGCTTCAGACTGGCCTCCTTGATAGCCATGTCCTGAACAAGTGGCTTCAAGGCGTATTGGAAGGATGGCCCAAGAAGTTTGCCGACCATGTCCGAGATTTTTACCATCTTGGTTGGATCCGGAGATGTGAGCGCAAACTCAATTTCTGAAACCAAGGAGTCGTAGATGATATCAGCAGCGAGGGCGTTGTCGAACAAGGCCGCTCTGAGGAGGAACACAAACTGTGTTTTTCCTGGGCCAAAAGGATCATGCTCTGAGTGGTATCCGATGGCCACGCTGATGCCATCAATAACGAGTGTCTCTGTCACGGAAACTTGATCCAGCTCAAATGTGAAGCTTGATCCAAGCCAAGAGAGAGATGATCCTCCTCTCTGGGTGGGAACATATCCAATTGTAAAGTGTGCCGTGCCAAGTTGGGTCGATAGCAACGTTCCCAGAACAGGAATGGAAGATACGTCAGGTAGCTTCAAGGCAGAGATGATGTCGGTTGCGGACACGCCGTTGGGATTTTCGATGGATATCATGCCTGTGCAAGGTTAGAATCAGACAGCTTCGTTATTAAGTCAAGGAACATACCTGGCCGGGACGGTGTAGGGAGGCTCATCTTGCATTCAAGGATGATCGTTGCAATCTGAATGGAGCCAGACAAGTCGCCCATCAGCACACCATTGCTATTCTCGAGAGTAAGAGACACATTCAAGAGCGAAAATACGTCCCGGAAAATGACAAAGTTGTCGACCCCCACGTCCAAACTCCAGCCAGCAAACTTCCATGCCTCGTCTCTCTTCTCCACTGCCACGGAAAAGGATCGGATGTGAACTTCTGTCACAGGTTGGTTCACAAGAGGTCCCATGGCAATGAGGGCTTCCGTGAGACCCGTCAACCCCATCGCAACTGCGATGTCCTCAATGCTCAGCCCAGAATCTGGGACAAACACGGTGAGACGGTACTCGTAGTCGCCAAAGGAGCCCAGCGGATTGGCCGCGAATCCGAGACGAACAATCTTCTGTGTGTTGTTGTCGGAACCAACCTTGAGTTCGAGTGCCACGGACGCCCCAACAGCACGCTGGGCGGAGTCCAGGGGGTTCTGAATCTCCAGTGCAATGCCAACGTCGGTGACTGAGACGAGATTGGTGATGGGGAACTCGGTAGGCAGGAAGTCCTTCCAATCGGAAAAGCGTGTACTGGCAGATATCTTGGAGAGTTTGTAGTCGGCTATGTGATCCGTAGACTGGTTGAAGGTCATGGCAAGCTTAGAAGTGCTGGCCAGGGTTGAGAGAGGCCCGTTGCGGAATGGCACTTGGGCGTTTGTGAGGCCAGAGTCAGGCTTCAGGAGAGATGATAGTTTGTCGAGAGAGTCGGTTCCGGATATGGAGAATTCGAATTGCACATCGCCTTCCATGTTCAGCTCGCAAGAAAGAGAAAGCTTCACGCCGTCTGCTTGTGGGACCGGTGTTTTGAACATGGCACTGCCGTACAAGGTGATGGTCTGACTCGGCAACAGGGCATCCTCTAGCAAGATCCCAACCTCTCCCAGGACAATCTCAATGCCACCAAAGTCGAAGAGAGACTTCCAAGTATCAGCCGAAGTCAGGCAGACTACCTGAGCTCGCTTCACAACAGGTAGACCTGTCGGGTCGTACCAAGCTTCAACGGTTGATGCCTCAAGGTCCGGCTTCAACTCCACCAGCCCAGCCATCAGAAGAGCCATCGGCACGCGGTCGTAGAAGAGCTTGACCAGCCCGACCGGGTCTGCCGTCAGGTAGGCGACAGCATTGGGAGCACCAAGCTTCTCCATCGTGGTTGCATCGACGCTCATGGTAGCCAGCGTCTTCTTCAGACTGATGGGCAATGCGTTTGCAGCTAGCTTCCTCTTTTTCTCGATTGTTATGCCATCTTCAGTATTCACAGTAGTGACGACAGAAAGGTCCTCAACGATAGGCCACTGAAGAGTCATCACCACAGATGCAATCTTCTGCATCTCGCCTCCAACGTCAATGACGGCATCAGCAGGTGGACTCAAGGTGAGTGACGCCGAGTTGACTTCCATGTCGAGTCCATTATCAGTAAAGTCGACTGAAGATGCCAGATCTGTCGGGTATGGCAGAACAAGCTTCTCAAATCCGTCGGTGACGCCCAGCGCGGAAAGGTTCTGGGCGCCTACAAGAGCCTGCAACGCCCGAAGCGCGCTAAAGGGAGGCTGTGTGTGGACGCCAGCAGCGATGCAGAACTCGGCCAAGGTAGTCCCAGTCCTTCCCAGCCCAGTAACAGGAGGTGCTGGCGGTTGAGCCACCATGGACGTGATGGCGGACGGTTGCTGACCCAACAGAACAGTGGAAGGTGTGACATCTTTGAGGTAGAAGTACACATCCTTTCCACCAATAGGAATTTTCTGATCCCATCCAACCTGAGCAAAGGTGCCGTCATTCTTGACGTAAAACTTGAGCCAGT
This sequence comes from Fusarium keratoplasticum, assembly GCF_025433545.1. Lineage (NCBI taxonomy): Eukaryota > Fungi > Ascomycota > Sordariomycetes > Hypocreales > Nectriaceae > Fusarium > Fusarium keratoplasticum. Next base: position 752,267 of record NC_070532.1, read on the forward strand.
TCGATCCCTTCCTGAAGCCGATCTGCCAAAGCGTGATACCGTCGACCTTGCGGTGACCGATGCGAAGTCCTGAACCTTGCCTGATAGGTTCGTACGTCTGGTAGACCAGATAATACTCAAACGTAGGAGCTTCCAATGTCCAACTATTCAAAACAATGAATGGATTCGCCGGCAGCAGTGGCGTCAGACTGGCTACTCCCGTGATCTGGTCCAGCGTCATGTATGTCTCTTGGGTAAGGCCCGGCTGCAACGGTGCCGTGATCTGGTAGCGACAGCTGCCGTCCCTACCGATAAGACGATCAGGAAGCAGAAAGTTGCTCGTCTCAAACTTCTTTTGAAGCTCTTCAAGTTCCACGCTTGCATCTGTTCCGAGAGGAAGGTTCCGCGTCACCCCGAGCACGTCACGACTCTCCCCAAGCTCAGGAGCCATGGTGCCACCGTTGCCGTTGATGGTCATATAAATGCCCTTGTCGAGGTATCGAATAACGAGTTTGGTGCCATTTAACACTCTTCTTGGCGTATAGCCCATCTCCTTGATGTATGAATGCACTTCTTTCATGCTGATGGCATACCCACTCGTAACATACAAAGGCACGGGCCGAGGCGGATTCCTGTGGTTAATCAAGATGGCAAGGCCGGCGATGGTGGCTGCTGAGGGATGAGAGTGTGTCCCGTTGGCACTCAAAACGTACGCATCAGCGGTAAAGGTTTCGAAGAACTGGAAGATGCTTCCGGCAAGCAGGATGGCCTTGAAGTTATTCTGAAACTTCTTCACGTCGAGGAGTGAAGCGGCCCAAGGCCGCATTGCATATCGCCTCGTACTAACTCCCACCTTTGGAGGGGGCGAGTAGAACAGTTTCCCATAAGGACTATCCTCATATCCACGAGGGGGCGGCACCGCATCGCTAATATTCTGAACAACGTCAGCCCAAATCGTGGTTGGCGGTCTTGTCTTGAGCAAGACTCTCGAGTCGGGGTCCCAGTCGATCGGTTTCACCGGTTCCCCCGAGGTGCATTTCCCCAGATAGGCGCGGTTTCGTTTCTCTAGCTCTTTTATGTAGTCATCGATAACAGGCCGCTCGGTTTTATTGAAGCAGTTCTGGACGAACTCTTCAAGAGTGGCTCTCTTCACAACTCCTTTGGGGTTGATAAAGAGGGCATCGGGGACTTCCCTGAAGACGAAACTCAGCAGGGCAAACAAGGCTGCCTCTTCAGCAACGATGGAGTGAACAGCTTCAACGGTTTCTTCATACTGTGTATTGCGAAGACTGCCATGATGCTGAATCTTGTAGACGGTGAAGTGCTTGCCGCTGACACAGTCAACAATGTTGTGGCCAATGTTGTCTCCGGTGAAGAACATGCGCCCCGCTCCTTTGGTCTGGTTTGGGTCAACATCCATCAGAATACTCTCCAAGTTCTCAGGGGATGTGTCGACCGTGACCCTATCAGGAAGCTTAATCACTGGACGGTCCCCAAGCTGACGTGTTGGCTCTGACATCACCCCCCTATCGGCGTTGACAAGTGTAGTAGGAAAGTTGAAAGACAAGATTTCTCGGTCATCAGCCTTGGGCGATGGATAGTAAAATTTGATGCCGGGTACTTGGCATCCATATGATTGCGTGAAGCCGAGTTTCTTTGCCATCTTCTCTACCAGTATCTTGCCACCGCACTCTTGATTGGGAAGAATGAAGGGTCCGTTGAATGACATGGCGTCTTTCCATTGCGAGTCCATGAGATACAGCAAGCCATCCAAATGGTCATCGTGAGGATGCGAGTTGATGATTGCTTTGGGGCCGAATTTCAGGTTGCCGGGACCCGCGAACCTTTCCTTCCAGATGTGCTCTCCCACAGCCAAGTAATACTTGGAGTAAGGCGCATCGTGCTCCACCCCGACAACAAACTTCCGGGGGCCACCATCCAGGGGAACGAGCACATGCTCTTCGTGGCCAAGCATATCAGTATAGGTATACTCCAGGTAGAAGGCATCGCCACGACCGGCGTACACTACGTGAAGCAGTGTGCTTCCGAGGGGGAGGGGAGGCATTGCGAATTCGGAAAGATGAGTGCTACAAAATGGTGAAAGGAAATGCTTGAATGGGAAGGATTGAAAATGGCCAAGAAAAGAGGGAAACTGCCTGTTTAGGGGATTTCTCTCGATAGCTAAGAAATTGTCAGCCGCGGCTGAGCGGCATGTCTCGTTGAGAGTGCAGCCATTAGCAATACTGATACAATGGATAGTACCAACAGGTCACGGCCAAGGAATGTGACTTGAAGCTGGATAGTGGTGGCGTTGCTTCTCGACCATCGCTTGATCCACACCCAGTAACGTTCCTCACAACAGCCAGCCACTTCTCTGCCGCTATCCAAGAGAGGGATCCAAGGGTGGCACCTCTAGGCAAGAATAGGAAGACATGCACCAACCTTGATATGTGATGAGGTAGGATTCAAACCTTGTGGCGAAACAACCCCACGAGACTACCGTTTTCAAACTATGCAGATATCTAAATGCAGCCACCACATCGGTTGCATCTGGGCGACTACTTAGTAGACCTATGAGTCGCATCTAATGCCGGTAAGCGCTCAACAACGCGCAAACTACTACCATATCAGCTATGGGGGCGGCCCGATCCGGCATACGCTTCGCTTGTAGAGGAAAACGGCCGCAGCTCACAGGACGCGTAACTTTGTCACATTGATATCACATAGTTACCCCAACCGCATGACCTCGCGATCGCACGGGTTCCGGCTCTCAGAACATTCCTACGGGGTTGTGGAGATGCCCTCGCTAGAACATACACATGTGCGAGTAGCTGAAATGATATGACGCGTCGTACAGTTAGCGGCAGTCCAGACCGGGGTAGATCATCACCACTACAAATCCCAACCCTGCCAAGACTCACTCGTCGCCGTAAAGGGAGAATAGAGGGGACTATAGCGTCTGAGTGAGACAGGAGACCTTCGCATACTTTTCAGAAAGGTACCTGATGCGCCATGAGCTACGAGGGGACCTAGGCCTTTCAACGACAGTGGCCATTTCTCATCAAATATTTTTCAAGATTCTTGAACACGACGAAAAAGCCGTGGCTAAATATGGGGAAGATTCATTGTGATTCGCTCCCTAATCTTGATAGATGCCTAATAGTCTTGGTTCGCGAGTTCTACCGCCTTTCTAGCCGCCTCGCCAAAGTCTGCCTCGACGTGGATACCAAGATCAGTTTCAGAAAGCTACAGATTTCTTAGTGCTCGGTTGGAATAAATGAGTGCATTGCTTACGAGTTTCAAGCCTGCTTCAGAGTTGGTGCCTTGCAGTCGCACCACCATTGGCACGCACAGCGGGCCAAGCTCACTTGCCGCTGCGATGATGGACTCGGCGATCATATCGCATCTCGTAATGCCTGGTCACCATTAGCATCGTGAGATGAAGTCGGAACATGCCAGCTTACCGCCGTAAATGTTGACCAAGATTGCCTTGACTCGCTCGTCTCTCATAATTATCCCGAAAGCCTGCAGCATAGTCTCCTTCGTAGCCTGCCCTCCAGCATCGAGAAAGTTAGCACTGGAACCTCCATAAAGACTGATGGCATCATTTGTAGCCATGGCCAAGCCAGCTCCATTGACCACGTTTCCGATGTTTCCGTCCATCCTGACGTAGACCAAGCCGTATTTCTCGGCTTCAACCTCTTCCCGAACCTCTTGGGCAGAGTCTCTTAAGGCGAACAAATCGGGTTGTCGCTTTTGGGCAGCATCGTCGAAGAAAAATCCGGAGTCTGAGCAAATAAGCCGGCCATCCGCGATGTTCAGAAGATGTGTCTCAAGGTTGATAGCCTCTTTTTCAGAAAATATTCGAAACATCCCTTGAAGTATATTTCCCAGTGTCTCAGTTTTCGTTTCCGGCAGCTGCAGTGTCTTCGATATGTCGGCGATGATCTTGTCAGAAATGCCGTTCCTCAGGCTGAACCCGAAGGAGTATTGGGGATTCTTCTGCTCTTCATGGATTGGCGATCCCTGACAAGATTCCAAGTCTTTTATTCTAATGACAGGGCAGTAGTTCTCTCGGTCGATGGTCATCGCGATATGCCACTTCTTGTCGAACTGGACTGCCTCTTCGACATAAAGACGGCTTACAGCCGGGATGCTATCGTCGAGCGGATGTAATCCAGTTCGATGACCAAGTATCCTGGTGGCTATTCCTTCACCGTCTTCCTTGTCTTTGACGGCGTAGCGTTGACTCTTTTCCAAGAGAACTTGTGGCTTGATGACCACGTTTCCGCCTTGTGACAACAGTCAGCTTCTGAAAGCTTGTATCGAGCGAGCAACTAACCTAGGAGTTTGATAGCATCTTTAGTTTCATCCCCTGTTTGTGCGATAATCCCCCGAGGGATAGGTATCCCCGCCTAGGAGCTCGAAATCAGGTTTCTCGTCAGACATCATGGGCCGGCCAGCATGACTAACCGCTTTTAACAAGCCCTGCGACTGATACTCATGCAAATGCAGATTTCTTCTTTGAATTCTCGGTGACAGCTAGGCAATATCTGTCATTAGAAAGACTGCGCCGTTGTTGTTCTGAAAGGAAGCTCACCTTGCTTACATGCTTCCGAAAGGCGGCAGATGGTCGACTGAGAATCATGATGTAAACGGTGTATTTTAATATTTATAGTATAAAAAGATGGGGGAGGTGAGTGTAATAGTTTCTATAAAAGTCCAATATTCTATTGCTTGTTAGTCGATGATGAGGAGAGCTTGGATGATCGGCATTCGCGAGAGGGGAAGAAGCCGACGAAGCGGGGTTAGTCGGCTATATGCTTTCCCACAGCCGTCTTGATGTCTTCATGAGGGACGGGGCAGACTGCTTAGTATGTCCTTCGAACAGCGTTTTAGCGATCATAAGTGATAATCCGCGTTAAAATAGTAATCCAGAGGCCAGAAGTTGAAGTAACGGCATCAACTGGTAATATATAGCAGCAAGGAGCTCCGACATCTTTAGTGGGGCACCTGGAGAGGACCGGCTATCTGAACGACTACATACCGAGAAGCTCTCTCATCTTCTTGCCCATGACGCCTGGATGGGGAACCACAATAGCTCCAGCATCCTCAAGGGCCTTTGCCTTGGCCCCAGCCGTGATATCTCCAGCCGAGAAGACTGCCCCAGCGTGACCCATTGTCTTGCCCTCGGGCGCCGTTCTTCCAGCTACCATGGCCACAACCGGCTTTGGGTTTGCCGTCTTGCGGTATTCTTTGATGAGCTCGGCAGCTTCAAGCTCGGCTTCGCCACCAATCTCGCCAATTACAATGATGCCTCTTGTTTCGTCGTGTTCGAAGAAGAGTTTTAATCCATCAGCTAGAGTTGTACCTGAGTCCAATTAGCATAGCTTCAGATAAAAAGCATTATAATCTCTCACCTGGAAGCATGTCTCCTCCCATTCCAACGACGATGCTCTGGCCGAGGCCTGCTCTTGAGGTTGACCCAACCGCTTCATAGCTAAGTGTGCCCGACTTGGACACAATACCCACACAACCGCGAGTGTACTGCTTGTACGGCATAATGCCAACCCGGCACTGCTCCGGTGCAATGATTCCCGGACAGTTTGGTCCAACCAGACGAGTCTTGGACTGTGTTCTCAGAATCTCATGAACGCGAAGCATATCGTGTACTGGAACATGTTCCGCAACCGAGACAACGAGGGGTACCTCGGCCTCTATGGATTCGATTATGGCCTTGGCGGCGAACTGGGCAGGGACAAAGACGGCGCTCACATGTGGCTTAACCTCAGCCATAGCCTATGTTGCAGCAAGTTAGGACTCGGGGTTATGACAGCCAATACTGGGGACTTTACCTCTTGAACAGTATTAAAGACTGGAAGGTCGAGATGTGTCTGGCCTCCCTTGCCCGGGGAGACACCACCGACCACGTTAGTACCGTATTCTATGGTGTCCTTTGCATTTATGGTTGCCTTGGGAAATGTCAGTCCCATATCTGGCCTCTCATAATATGGGCATTTACCGCTCTGCCAGTGAACCCTATGTACCAGGTCAGTGACTAGATTTGTAGCCCCAGAAGAAATGATCCATACCCTGAAAGATCACCCGACTCTTATCATTCAGCTCAAGGTTTTTAATTGTCTCATCATAAGGTCCTTGTCGTGGCAGTGACGTCGAGAAGCTCCTAGATAGCTTCGTCAAGTGCCTCAATGCCGAGGTTGAGACGTGAGGGCGTTGAAACATTGTGACAAAGACGACGTCTTTTGGATGATGTCAAAGCCTCAAAGATGAGATCAAGCAAGGGTATTGCTTGTATAACCAGCCTACACGCTCGAGTCAGAAAATTGGCTGTTGGTTGACAAGTCCAAGTTGGCCGTCGATCTCCCGACCCCGCAGACGTTGAGTAACCCGGCACCTAGCCGGCTTTGCATAGATTGTGGACCAAATCAGAGTCAGTCCAACAACCGACTACTGAATTCGTCTAAATCACTGCCCTGTTGAAAGACAGGATCCTGTCGTCTCGCCAAATGGCGTGTGATCATTGGGTATGTGAATTGCTAATCATACTAGTTAATTAGGTTGCTTGTCGCGCGTCAATACCCAAACTCGTACTCATGTTGCGAGGCACAGGCCGGGACGATAAGAAGATGGAGTATGTAACATGGAACATGGATAGACAAATACTGTTAAATAAAGAGCTCTGCTTTCATCTTTCTCTTTTTTCCTCTTACTCATTGTACGACGCTCTCTGCTGCTGCCCCATCTTCGAATTAAGCCTGGAGTAACCCTTAAAGATCCTGATTGCATTCGTCAAATTGACATGCGTCGCCGGCCGTAGATTGAGAGACACGCCATGGCAATTCCCAGTGCCTCTTTTCTGGCCCATGAGGATAGCTTCCGTCCATGCGCGAAGATAGGGGGCTGCACATGGCAAGGGAGAAATGGTTCTGAGGCTCGGTGATATCGTTGATCAACCCAAACCAACGAAAAAGGCAGACCAAGCACAACAAGTTAAGAGCAAATGTAAGGCCAAGCACTGGGTAAAAGAGCCTCTGCCAGCTCTCGGTGTGGCCAGACGTGTATTCCTGGCTTCTCACACCAGCACCAAAGGTCTCGGTCGCGTTGAAATTAGACGCTAAGCTGGTTTCATTGACGATGACCAAGTCTTCGCCCAGGCTGTGGTTCCAGGTATGTCGAAGCTGTGTGTCTATAGCTGCCAGATTGAGCGTTGAAAGTAGCAGCACAGACAGAACGTTCGATATGGTGTAATTTTCTGGATCGAGCTCCGGCTTTTGCAATACACCGGATGTGATAATAAATGGGACCCCGAAAATTTTGTTATTGGACGGCCTTTCTAACGCAATACCTCTTCTCCATATGTCGAGCATAGCCTATCAAGTCTGAATTAGTGACCACAGAGCGATTCCCGGGCCTATTCTCCGCTCAACTGGCCTGGAACAAAGATTCAGGCGACTCACAGGCCACAGCTCGGGTATTTCGATCCTATCGGGAGATTTGGACACTGAAGGATCGTATCTATAGACATCGTCGTCATCTCCACAATGAGCGCGCATGATCGACTGGCCAACGCCAGAAACTTCAAGGTGCGTTGAGCAATCAGTGGAAAGCCAAGAACGCATCTGGCAGAGAGTGTACTCGGCGCCAGGCTTCCCACGATGAGCAAGGAGATACCCAGCGTCGTAGGTTCCGTTAAGGGGATGGCTTGTCCGATGATATACGATACGAAAGTCATCTGAGGGCTGTATCAGAGTTAGTATCTCCCCTATTTGGGTCCGAGTTGCACTCACAGCTTCGAAGACGGATCGCCGCCGCCCATACTTGGAACCCCATCTAAACACATCATCTACAATGGTAGAGTTGTTCCATTGTGCCATTTCTTCATCAACCCACACTTCAAAGGAGATCTTACTGGACTCCTTTTCGCTGCGAGGAAACTGTGTATAGACAAGAGGAGCAAGCTCATCCTCGTCCATGTTTACACACAGGGTGTTGAGCGTGGGCGAGACGACAGCAGCCTTGATTGAAAAGCCACCGGTGTTAGATAAATCCTCAGGCTGGAGGACTTTATTGTCGGGGAAATGTGAGGCACTCCAAACACCTGGGTGCGGAATAGACACAGTCACATTGTCAATGATCCTCCCCCAGCGCTCGTACGACGCGGCAACGTCACCGAATTCGGTATCCACGCGTGTCGCAAACATCGTAACATTGTCATGAAGAAGTGTATATCCTGCCGGTCTCGGGATGTTGTTCACCTTTGCCATATGCTCAATTGCAGCATCTAGGTCATCCTCTCGTAGGGATGCGAGGAAATCACGAGTCGACTGGTAATTAAACTCGTGGCTGAGACAAACCACAGCTGCATTAACCCGAAAGTCTTTATCTTCATCATCGGTTGCCTTCTGGATGAAATCTGACTCATGCGTACAGCGTACGGCCGCGTCCACATAGTTTCCGTAATAAGAATGCACTGCGGCTGTCAGCTCCCGAGTCTCCCACTCGCCGTATTTCAGCTTTGGAGAAACAAGGGCCTCTGAAGCAGTTGTATATAGGACAGTGGCGACTAGGGCCAGCAAGGCCAAGGCCCCAAAAAGAGTGCGACCAGCAATGACGAGTGTCTCAGAGTGTGTAAAGATAAACCCAGGCTGAATGACCCAATTCCTGATTGTCATGTCGGCGAGCGTAATGCCTGCCGACTTTTCGACCACGGCACGACGAGTCAGGGCTTGCCCGATGCATGAGATGAAAACCGTGGTAGAAGCTATTTCAATCGTCTTGCCGAGCAAAGCAGTCAACGTCGTGGCGTTGGAAGGGGATAGTCCATGAGTCGTTGAGATGTTGAATCCCCAACGCGGCTGGATGATGGCAACGGCGAGCCACAGGCCACTGAGTACGGTTGATTAGAACGACAGGAGGAGCATGACCACGGTAGCAGGCCCGAATTTCGGATGCAACATATCTCGTTCCGCGGTTGATGAGTTGAAAGGCGCAGTGGCGGAAGCTGGGCCATCATAGCCAGTGAAACTGCGTTCCTGGGTCGAGGCGATGAGAGGATCATCAGCCGTATCGTCTCAACCAGTCAAACATGTTGTACTTGACATTTCGTGGTGCGTGGAATCTTGGCCTCGCAAACTTTGTAGTTGAAGGACTGAATCATTAAGAGGGATGCCTTGCGATTCATGACTTGGATCCAAAAGGCGACGAGACGCCCTAAACGGCCGAAACATGATCAGCCAGGGGTCTCAGGGGTTATGAGTGAACAGAAACTTTTTAAGAATTAGGAGAAAGTTCTAAGATACAGGTTGCAAGGGGCACTGTTTGGCATTGATAAATATCGAGTCATCGGAGAATGGGAGACCAAGAAGCCGTGGGGAGTTAGGCTCTTTAACCCCATCAGCGACAGACCAGGCTGAGGCCTCAACGAGCTGCACTGTTAATTATAATTACACAGTAGACAAGGCGCATTGCTTGCAGCCTTCGCTTAATCTTCACCCAACGATTGGCCATCATAGGCGTCAGCGGGGCGAAGCATGCACATAGCATTTCGTAACAGGCGGGCTGCAGAGAGCTGAGTAGTGGCATGGGTTACATTGGTACTATGAGATGAATGTCAAGCGACACCTGATCTACCGCTGACAAGCAATGATTCGCAGACAAGATGTGCGTCTCCAGCAGGCTTGAGGCAGTGCTTGCAGTACTCACGCCTCTGCCTGTTCGCCATCAAACGAACGCAACTCTTTCCTACACTTGTAGTCCTTGAAACTTCAACATCTGCTTTCTGCCAGATTTGATCCGAGAATCCCTTCGGAATTTTCACCCTCTTCTCTCTCGATCAGCCCCAGCTTGACGCTCTCAGCTGCCAGCCTGACGATCCCTTCCTCAATGCGCCTTCTGAATGCCACCACCCTCCGCCTCGAAACTGTGAAACCAGGTTCCGAGCCCTACGCAATCCTCTCCCACCGCTGGACCGACGATGAGGTGTTGTTCAACGATGTCGAGAATGGCACCGCCCACGAGAGGCGGGGATACGCCAAGCTCCGTGGCTGCTGTGATATCGCTCTCAGCCAGAACCTGAAGTACGTGTGGATTGACACTTGCTGCATCGACAAGAGCAGCAGCGCCGAGCTTTCAGAGGAGATCAACTCCATGTTCCGCTGGTATAGCATGGCTGAGGTCTGCTACGCCTACCTGCACGACGCGACGGGTGAGCAGGACTATCTCTCGAGCGAGTGGTTCGGTCGCGGGTGGACGCTGCAGGAGCTCATCGCCCCCAAGAAGGTAGAGTTCTACGCCAAGAATTGGACCAAATTCGGCTGCCGCTCCCAACTGTCCAAAGCACTGAGCAAGAATACGGGTATCGCCGAGGCATATCTCCACGGCGCAGACCTGTCGAGGGCGTCCATTGCCGAGAGAATGTCCTGGGCCGCGAAGCGCGTGACGACCAGGCCCGAAGACATGGCCTACTGCCTCCTCGGTATATTCAACACTCATATGAGCCCGATTTACGGAGAGGGCGGTGGGATGGCCTTCATCCGCCTGCAGCGCGAGCTCCTCGAAAAATCCAGCGACCACTCATTCCTTGCCTGGGGCTCGCCGACCGCCCCCGAGGCCCTCGCCGTCGCGGCCCCGGAAGCAACGGACGTCCTGAGCGGCGTGCTCGCGCGGTCACCGGCCTCTTTCGAGGGGTGCGGCGACGTAGAGACCTGGGACCAAGTCGTGACCGCAACGACCACACCCATCATCATGCAGAACGTGGGCATCCAAGCCCGACTGCCCGTCACAACGATCGGATCTCGGAGCCTCCTGATGCTCAGGTGTCACTGGCGCCACGACCACTGGAACGTCATCGCCGTGCCGGTGAAGAAGCGCTCCGGCCGGTGGTACAGGACCTCTCCGGAGACCACGACCTGCCCGGAGGACCAGTGGCCAGACAACATCAGCGACAAGCTACTGTCCCAGAACCCGTACGTGCAGTCTGCCGATATTCACTACGCGATCAAGCCTCTTCCACTGGGACTGCGCGTTGCGGAGGTCTTCCCCGACGACTCATGGGAAGAGCCTCGCGACACGCAGACCCGGATCAAGAGTAGAGGCAGCGCAGGATCGCCAACCGCGACATTCGTCAGGTTGAAGGATGGCGCCGAGTCCGACGGTGTCAAGTGTGACTACGTCCTGAAACTCGACGTCGACGGTTCTCGCGGCCAGACCGCCACCTGCCAGCTCGGCATCCTGCCGCGCGACTCACCCCTGCTACAGGCGGATCAGCTGACCAGCGCATTCGGCGGTTTCGGCCTGGCGGTAACCATTGCTGGCGAGTCCTCGGCGCTCGCGGTGGAATTGAAGACGAGACTTCTCCACGGAAAGGAGGCGCACGTGGTGGATCTGTTCATGGACGAGACGCGGAGGAAACGCGAGGCATCTTGCAGTCGGGCGCTGCCGGAGCTCCCGTCGAAGACTGAGAAGGACGAGGACAAGCGGCTGGCCCAGCTGGACAGAGAAAGGCAGGCTAGAGAGGAGAGGGAGGAGATACAGAAAATGATGGGGGAGAGGGAGACGCGACATAAGGATAACAACAATTGTCTGAGAGTTGCCATTTGTTGGCCGATCGTGGTTACGATCTTCTGGATCGTGCCCATTGCAGGCACAAGCGGATGGGTGCGAGTGTGTTGGATCGCTGGTTATGTGGCCTTGATCACGCTCGATATCCTCGTCACAGTGGCGTACTTTAACAGGCCCAATGGCTCGGAACAGCGGCAATAATAGCTTCTAGAACACCAAACAGGAACAGGATATTCAACTTTCGTGTAGAGCGTAGACAGAATCAGCGTACTCGCAGCCCGTAAGGCTGGGTCTCGTTATACTCGACGTCTCCGTGCGGCTGTTAAACCTCCATAGCGCCGGCATACCGCGTCTCGTCGAACCAGACATATATATCACACTGCTCCGGCAGCTTCGCTTTTGCGACTCCCTCTGCGTTTCCGGGCGGTAAATAACCCCGATGAACCTCTACAGCCGCCGCCTCATCAGATCCCTCCGCAGCGCCTCGTCGTACACGCCCTCGCGTAGGTCCAGCCCGTAGAACCTGACGCTGTCAGGGTCATGCAGGCATTATGCTAATAGCATACCCAAGAGTCATCTCCAAGTTGGATGCTAGCCAGTATTCAAGTCAGCATCAGGCTGTCCCCATTGCTCTCGACAATACTCCTCCAAGAGCTCTTCACCCGTCTATTCGTGGCCGGCCCTCGTCGCCAGACCTCATGCACAACCTGAATCCCAGTCCTCACAGCCTCAATGCCATAAACCGAAACGTTGTTGTACCATTGTCTGAACCTCTCCTGTAGAGATGGCTCAAAAGCCTCAGTAGCCCCGATGAAAGCAGGCCAGAAGAGTGGCGCCGCTAGGATCTTGGTCTCGGCCTTGATCTTCTCAATGGCTTCAATGCTGTCGAGGATCGTGTGGACGTACTGTCGGAGGTATCGGTATCCAAGAAGTCGAACGTTTTGCGAAAAGTAAATGATCAAGGCGTTGTGGAATGCTCGAGTCTGGTGATGGATGATTTCGGCGCTCATCCCCTTGTTAGCCTCTTGACACCAAGCGAGGCGCTCCTCCAGAGGCCAATCAAGTATATCGTTCTCAAGTTTATCGCATAAACTTCCCAGTGGCTCAGATATTGTCGTGCTCTCAGTCTTTTTACGCTCCATATCCACCATGTCAATGATCTCGATTGCATCCTTGAGAAGCAGCAACAAGCTTTGGGGTATGCCATAGATGCACTCGTACGCCGCCATCTCAGCCATCGGTTCCTGGGTAATAGTGGAGCTCACTTCCATCGGCATCATGGAAGACGGTGAATCATCCGACTCGAGGAAAAGACGCTGCGGTAGGCTCGTGGGATGTGGACCCATTGCTCTGTGCGAGCTAAGGGAGGGCGAGAAGCGAGATGCTGTTCCAGTTCTTGTTCTGGGGGCCGTGCTCTCGTAGAGAACACGCAAGTATAGATAAATTCGATGCAAGGCTCGAGCCTTTCGAGAGAACTTGAACTTGCGTATGCTCATGTGGTTGATGAGTTGCTCAGCGCCGTCGAGATGCACGCTGCAAGTGTCTGTGTCTCCAGACATGACCTGTTGAAGTGTCAGCGACGAGGGATGGTAGAAGGATATTAGTGACTCACATTGATAGTGATCATGGACAACATTGTAGCAAGAAACTCCTTGTACCTTGGTCGCTCCCCACCATATAGATCCGACTCGACGGCCTGCTTGAGTAGTCCGATGGCATCGCAACGATATCGCGAAGCAACATTGCCCCATCTCTTAGCTTCATCCTCTCGTTCAGAAGTTTTATGATCATTGGACAAGTAAAAGGCACTGATAGACAGGAGAGCATTTCGTAGAGCGTTCCGAATCCTCGTCGTCGAACCACCAAAGCTCAGCTCACCAACGCATTGTAGGACTCGAGGCAGATGTATCGTCTTCCAGGGGCTTTTGCCGTTGTCGATGACGCAAAAGAGGTTGACAACTCGGTTGCGGTAATGGTCCATCAAGAATCGTTCTTGACCAGGTACAATGTAGGGTTCAAGGCAATGAAGAAGCTCGTTGTAGTCAAGGCGCCATGTCTCGTCCGGCGTCGAGGCCTTGCAGAGTTTGTCGGCCTTGGTTGTTTGTAACTCATGTCGGACAATAAGATCTTCAGTCGCGGGTGCAGGAGGTTCGTGACAGTGGTTCGAGATGGTAGGAGGGGATTTGTGTTGGGCTGGAGGATCTTCCTGGGGTTGATTCTCCAAGGCCAACGAGGACTGGTGATCGTAGAGGTTACACAAGTCCCATGCGGCAGCTGTCTCCGAGTATGAAGGGGAAGCAAAGTTGTCAAAGAAAAAGTTCGGAATGGCTTCTGCGCCCATGTCCAGATCACCATCATCACTCTGGTGAGCAACTGGCTCCGGCTGCAGGTCAGTCAGGCCATGGGCCTCAGGGGCCGGTTCAGGAGACTGAGACTGCTTCACGCTGAAGACACCAAAATTTTGGAGAGATGCGCACACATTTTCCCCACCATCAGACCCCAGATCAGCCTCAAGGGAGTCGATAAAGCGGAGAATACCCTCCACCTGGCTCCAAGCCAATACCGACTTTGGGGGCTCTACACGCACCATCAGTTCATGCACCACATGTTCCAGGTGCAGACTTACCAGCAGGTATGTGACGCCTAAGAGATTGCGTCAGGGAAGACTCGCACGGAATCTCAGAGCGAAGACTAGATTTACCGCACGTATCCGGCGTCAGCCACTGAAGACGGGCATCATAGCCTTCGCACGTCACACGCTTCTCGCGACATTGACGACAATGCGGTCTTCCCTCGTCGCACTTGATCTTGCGGGCGCGACATGTCCAGCAGCCGGTAAACGTCTTGGTACGCTTCCGCGATCGGTAGCTAGATCGAGTAGAGGACGACATGGGTCAGGACGCAGAGTAAGGAAGTTGAGAGCGTGGGGAAGGGGGAACTCGAGTGGAACTTGACTGGTTTTACCTTGGGGAAACTCGAGCCTGTGCCGAGTCATGCAGCTTGGGGCTTGTTGCTGATGCTGATGTGTGATACGAACGATTCCTTCAAGGGGCTAGTCAACTCTTGGAGGCAAGGACCGCGAACTTGTCCCCACATGCTTGATCTGGAAGAGGAAAGCCACAGCGAAAACGCTCCCTCTCGCTGACAACTTCACCTTTTGCAAGGAATGCCGGGTCAGTAATTGGCCAATGTCAACTTTACGTCAGAGAGAGCGGCAATGGCTTCCGATTATCGTAGATGCCGCAGGAGGCGTCATTTGAGTGATAATCTTTGCAGATTGTTATCCATCGTGGCAAACCTCAAGCATTGATAACGTCCATCAGCCATCTGATAAGCTTCACAGCTTCTTCAACACACAAGGCCAATCCTACACTCGACATCACTAGACTCTTTTTTCTTCACCATGTCTACCACGACCACCGTTCAGACCGTTGCTCAGCCAGTTTTGAAGACTGAGCCCGCCCCCTCCAAGGACGCAGCTCCCAAAAATGCTCCTCCCAGCACCGTCGCTGATCTAGCGACTGGAGGCTACGAGTTCCCCGGAATCCCCAAGATCACAGATCCCTACAAGAAGAGACAATGGCAGCTCGAGCACATGGCCGGTGCCTTTAGGGTCTTTGCCAGAAAGGGCTTTACCGAGGGTACGAGTGGTCACATTAGCGTTCGTGACCCTGTCGACCCAAACACCTTTTGGATCAACCCGTAAGTTCAATATTACCCTTGGATAGATCTATAATAACATGCCCTAGCATGGGCAAGCATTTCGGCATGCTCAAGGCCAGTGATATGGTCCAAATCAACGAAGACGGACAAGTCATTGGTGGAAACAAGGTCGCCATCAACGCAGCCGGCTTCGTCATCCATAGCGCCATCCACCGCGCTCGTCCCGACGTTCACGCTGCGTGCCACATGCACTCTCCCGCCGGAAAAGCCTGGTCGACTTTTGGCAGGCCCATCGACATCATCAACCAAGATTCGTGCCTCTTCTACGACACACAGGCCGTGTATCAGGCCTTTGGAGGAGTCGTCCTCGGCGCTGAAGAGGGTCAGAACATCGTCAAGGCACTGGGTGACAAGGGTCGCGTGATCTTCCTCCAGAACCACGGTCTTCTCACAACAGGCGGCACAGTCGACGAGGCTGCATACCTTTTCACCTGCCTGGAGCGAACTTGTGAAGTTCAACTGATGGTCGAGGGCGCGGGACTACCAAAGAACATCATCGGCGACAAGGAAGCCGAGTTCACTGCCAGAGTGAACGCTGACCCCGTAAGCATCCATCTTTAGATGAAGGGAACACAGAAGCTAATTCATTTATAGGAGACACTCTACACCGAGTTCCAGCCGGATTTCGAGTACGAGATTTGGAAGTCCGGGGGAGAACTGTGCAAGGGAGAATAAACAAGGAATTTCTTAGCTTTGTCTTGAAGGAAAATATTTCCACATTCATTATGTCTCGTATAATTTCACTCAATACCGCAATGATGCAAGAATCAAGCACAAAATTCATGTCAATCATCAAATTGTTCCTACTCCGTCTAAATGCAAAACAATCCGTCAACTATCCTCTATCTGCTAGGCCTTGACAGCTAAATGTCAACCCTTAAAAGGGTTGCCATCCCTCTCTATTATACACAATCATCCCAAAAGGCACAACTAGGTTCTCAGAATACAGAACAATCTCGGGCTCGTGAAGGACTCCCCCTTCTGCAATCACAGCCCCTTCAACAGACTGATATCCAGTGCTTGGGCTTTTTCTCTCATAGTCTGCACTGTATAGTTTCTCAGACTTTCCAACGGAGACCGCACATAGCAGTATTACATGCAGCTTCGAGTGCATGTGGTGGTTCATGACCCAGTTGTCAGCCTTGGAAGACACATCGGTTGTATATATTCCAGGACCAAACATGCAAGTTGATTCTAGACTTTGTTAGCACCTGAATACGTATCCCCTGGACTGTGGTATACTTTCTGGCCCGGTCTAGCTTGAACCCGTCCCTTAGAATGCCGCAGAGGCGGCATTCAGCATTGTTGCAGACTCTCAAAGCAAAATTGGGATCACCGACATGGCAGGCTCTCTGAGTCCCATGGAAGAGAACCCTAGCTTCGCCGCGATTCAAGTAGGCAACCAGTTCTTGGGCGCGTTGTTTGTGTACATAGATGCATTGGATTTCCGCTGTTCTGTTCGGGTGGTGCCATCCATTATTAAACAGTTTAACGATCTCGTCCTTGTATGCGTGGCTGTTCGTCACTACCTCGATGTCGTCGATCATCGAGGGTTTCTTGTGCCCAAACCCTCGATGCAGGTCTGCATCATTCTGGGACCAGAAATGCATATTACAAGTCTCACAGTGGAAGCGCGACCCTGATGAGAAGTCCTGTGCAGTAACGGGGTTCAGTCCACCATAGATCCCCTGTCCAGAGGATGAGCCCTGTCCAGTGGTGTTCTGTCCAAAGAGACGTGGTGCAGCGGTGCTCTGTCCGGAGAAGGTGCTTTGTCCAAAGAGGCCCCCAGTGGAAGAGGAGGAGCTCTGATCAGAGAGGGTCCTGGGGGAGGAGAACAGGCCCCCTCTAGAGGTGCTCTGCCGTCCGTTCCCAAACAGGCCAGAGGAGGTGCTCTGCCCAGAGTGATCCTTTCCAACCCAGCCCTGTTTATACCAGGCCTGTTCAGAGGAGAAAGATGCGTCACTGTCATCCTCAACTTGTGGTCCCCAGTGGCCTGTATCATTCATATGCTGGTTCGCAGAGTGCTGTGAGAAGAACGCCTTGTCACATGTTTCGCAGTTAAATCGTGGCAGCCGGTGACCTAGCGCGCTCATGTGCTGGTTTACTGCATGTTGAGAGTTGAATTGCCGGGGGCAGCAGTCACACTTAAACATTGTGCTCGTGTCTCTGTGTTGTTTCTACACTTAAACGGCTAAACAGCTTGACGAACTGGTTGGACATTATATAGTTGATGGGTTAACAAATTGCCATCGGGGCGGGTTGTCAAGAGTGAATGCCTATGCTCCATGCACCGACCACGTCACGTTGGGAACCAAGACGCAGGTGAGAAACTCCATAATGACAGGTAAGAGAAGAACATTCTCCAAAGAACGGGCATGCACCATTGGCAAAGAAAGCATCATGAGTCACTACAACAAACTTGAGAGATACCTTTCAGCATGTACTCCAGGTTAGCAGGTTTATGTTTGACCTTTGCGACTAAAGGCATATCCCCCCTTTTCACAACAGGCGCCAAAGGAGTCTTGGATTCATATCCATTGGCCTTGTAGGCTTTTTTTTCACTGGCATCTACATTCCCTTTCAAGCTCCAATTCATACTGCCTTGCAGATTAGTAAAAAGATGGCATCCACTCCTTAGATAGTTTAGGCCTATTGGGACAAAGTCATCTTCCATGAACCTCCCAAGACATCTTTAGAAATCTTTCAACTGTTGACGGCAGTCTGAAAGACAAGTCATCGCTTACGTGCTACTCTAAAATAGCCAGCTGGTTGGCTGGTTGGGGCATTTTCTTTGACGACCAACGCCCCAACATGCAGGCACAACGTAACAACAACTGTTCGCAGTCAAACACAAGCTTTGAGGTGATTCGTTCTATGACTCAATGCATGCTAACAATGTCCTACTGTCACAGGTTGTGAATGGCCCCAGTAACAAGATCACGTTAGGTCAAAGAGAAAAGGTTGGATAGTAGTTTGCCCGCATGAGGAATAGAGGCGCAGAATAAAACTTCAAAGACAAATTTTAGGCTTGTAGCATATGGATATGTCTTGGGCTTCTTAAAGCACCCGGCGTCAGAATCTTAAACGTCCCGATGCCCGTTGCTTGGAATTCCTTTGCTGGCCGTACACGTCAACTCTTCGACGATCAAGCGGATGGCGATCCGTCACTTGTCAACCTTTGCAAGAGCGAATTTCGCAGCAACCCTCCCCTCGCTGCAGGAAATATCGGCTCCTCTCCCGATCATTGCTCATGCATCGGATGAACTCAACTTCCCGTCACGAGGTGCTTCCCACGGGCAATTCAAACCGGCATTGCGGGGAAGAGAATGCGGGGGGGGGAACCGTTGCTTATCTCGTGGGGACCCTCGCCGTGACCTTCAACGACTGTAACCGATAACGCTAGACCTGACGAGGAAAACTCCACTTGAAGACAAAGGCAAGTTACAGCGAAAGGAACGATAAGAGCTAGACCGGGAGCTTGATAGCTTCGTTGGCCGATATGCAGGCGACACCTCTTTGGGGGGACGAGTAGAAACGGCTGGATTGAAAAGCTGTCATTGGGGAAGCTGCCTCGCTTGTTCTTTGGGTTCACCGACACCAGTTACCTCTGTGGTCCCTTATAATTTCTCTTGTGCTTGCTAGTCTCAACTCTCGTCTTAGCTCTTGTTTGCAAGAAAAGTTTGTTCAACCCAAGACCTCATTCAGTATCAACGATGGCGAACCGTGGTAGAAGTTACGATGAGCAGGTCCATTCCCTCAAGGACCTGCAGAGGCTTGGTTCAGAGAAGCTGGTCAGGTCAACGAGAGGTACGACTCTCACGAGTGACAGTCAATTGCGTGCTGACAGGTTGCAGAATACTACAATGAGGGTGCCATGGATCTCATCACGTAGGTTCCTACCCTTCAACGCAAGTACAACTCCTCACCTTGATACAGACTCCACGAAAACGAATCCGCATATGACCGCTACAGAATCCGCCCCCGCGTCCTCCGGGACATCTCCGTCATCGACACCAGCGCCACAATCTTTGGCACAAAGGTCAAGTTCCCGTTTGGCTTTTCACCAACTGCCATGCAGCAGCTGGCGCATCCCGACGGTGAAGAGGGAACCGCCAAAGCCACAGCAACAGTGGGTGTACCCATGGGTCTGAGCAACTACTCCACCATTGAGCTTGAAAAGGTGATTTCCCATGGAAAGGGGAATCCGTATGTGATGCAGATGAGTCTGCTTAAGAATAAGGATGCTATGATCAAGATGATTAAGCGAGCTGAGAGTGAGTATCTCAAGGTTTCAATACGTCTAGTAAAACCATGTTGACAACTATTCAGAGGCTGGATTCAAGGCCCTGCTGGTCACTCTCGATGCTCCCTACCTCGGCCGACGATTAAACGAGTTCCGCAACAAATTTAGCCTTCCCCAGGGCATGGAGTATCCCAACCTCTTCCCTGGTGTCGATGTCACCAATCTCGAGGACGGCGACGAGTCGATGGCATACGGTGAGTCTTTAAGATTTCAACGTGACTTTGACTAACGTGTTAGACTGCGCTCTCGAGTGGCCTCAGTTGATGCCCTTTTTCCGCAAGCACACCAAGATGCAGATCTGGGGCAAGGGCAGTAAGTGTTTTTCTACCCAGACATGCTGATGACATTAATAACCTAGTCTCTCACCAGTTTACACCGCCGATGACGCCGAGCTAGCCATCAAGCACGGCCTCGATGGTATCGTTGTCTCCAACCACGGCGGCCGCCAGCTTGACAGTGTGCCTGCATCCCTTGATGTTCTTCGAGAGGTTGTTCCGATTGCCAAGGGCCATATTCCCATCGCCGTTGACGGAGGCATTCGTCGCGGTACCGACATCTTCAAAGCTCTAGCATTGGGAGCCGACTTTTGTCTTGCTGGACGACCGGCCATCTGGGGCCTAGCTGTAGGTGATCTCTCTTGTCTCTATCACCGGCGCTGACATTCGTAGTACAACGGAGAAAAGGGTGTCGAACTCGCTCTCAACCTTCTCTACGACGAGTTCAAGACATGCATGGCGCTCGCTGGGTAAGTTCCCCGAATCTTAGTAACATCATCCTCGCTGACGACATTTGCCAGCTGCAAAAACGTCAACGAGATCACAAAGGACTACATTTCTCTGCTGCAGCCCGATGGAAGGCTTTCCAAGCTGTAAGATGTACTATTTAGATGTTTGAGTAGGAATTTATAGCGTAGATTGTGAATAAAAGACTGGAGTTGACACTTATTCCTTCCTCTACAATCAACCTGAGATGGCATCGTCACACCATGTGTCGTGCACTATTATCGCTTCCTGCTCTTCATTAACAGAGAGAACTTGTGACAAGCAGTATCGCAGACAGTTGATCAGAAGTCACATCAGCTCAATGAGCCAAGAGTACAAATTAGGTTCATAATGCGGTGATTGTCAAAGGCCGATGATGGTTGAGCACCTCTTGATGTCCCAAGAACATACAACCAAATTTCACGATAATTCACCAGATAAACATTGGCAGAATTCTTTCCACCACTTTCAGCAATTCTTACTGCAGCGACCCAGAGGTTGATAGAAACAAGAAGCTTTTCTTTACTAACAGATGGCTATTCTATCTACTCGTAAGGGTTACCAGGCTCAAACTTGGCCGTCCACAAGCCCTTCTCTTCTTTCACCTTGAGCTGCAGCCCCTTCATGATACCATACACAACGCGAAGCGTGGGCATCGGGACACCCAGCTTCTCACCCTCACGCAAAGGCTCGCCGATAAGGTTCTCAATCTCCATCAAGTTCCCCTTCTCGTAATCCTGGCACATGCTGGGCTTGAACGCCGTATCGTTTGGATCCTGGTGCATGACTGCGTCGATGAGATCAGGCTGCAGAGTGACGCCGTTGGCTTCAGCAACGGCGCGGATCTCGAGAATGATGGGGAGGATCAGGTCATCGATAATGTGTCTGCTCATTCGCATACGAGGGGTATCCATTCGCAAGATAGAGGCAATGGGGTTCATAGACCCGTTATAGGCAATCTTCCTCCATCGCGCCTTGCCAACATCAGGCTCATAAATGACATTGAGCTTTCCCTCCGGGTTATAGATCCTAACGTAACACTGCGCAGCCTCGGCCGCCACAGCAGGAGGAACCTGAGGGTTAACAAAGGCGCCAATCTTTTGAGTGTCCGGATCGTCGTTGTAGATCTTTGCGAGCGCCGTCTCGGTCGCGCCTGTGTAGGCAACGCTGCTGATGAGAGGGTTGGTGGGGAATCGAGGGATGAGGGGCTTCTCGATGTTGATGCCGTTTTGGGAGAGGACGATGGCTGTCTTGCCGGGGGTTACGGCTGGGGCGATGATATCGGCCACCGTGGGAGGGACGTCGGGGATGTTCTTAGTTGTGACGAGGATGAAGTCGAAGGGTGCGACGTCGCCCTTGGAAACGTCGGGAACAGTCTTGGTGACTTAGGCAAGTTAGCAAGAAACTCTCGTATCGCATCTGTTTCCACGTACTAGCTGTCGGCCTCCAGGCCTTGATCTGACCGTATTGCACCGAATCGATGTCAATACCATCCTTGACGGCAGCGTCGTAGTTGGATCGCATAACGGCAGTGACTTCAGCCAAACCGCCGTTCTCAAGGGCATAGGCAGACATGGTGCCAATGCCACCAGTGCCGACGACCAGAACCCTGCTCTTTGCCATGTTGAAGGATTGATGGTATAGTCTTGTTGGAAAGAGTAGATGCTGGGATGAAAGAGAATTGCTTCTGACTGTGCACAGACGAGTAAAGCTCCCAATATAGCTTCGAAGAAAGCTTGCCATGAGCTGCTCAAGATGCGGGGAAGAAACAAGGGTACTTGAAGCTCGGCTGTTGGAGACTAGAACCTGCAGGACGCCATCTCTTAGGCTAACAGATCCCTCGCTCCCAGATGCTCTCCTAAAGAATCTCACTCGGCTCTTGAGTAACTCGGGATGGGGACCGATAACCCCGCATCTGCTCGGTCAAGAATTAGCGAGATCTCAAGTTCCAGAAGAGGGAGTTGGGAGCGAGAGTGAACCAATGCATGATGGAGGGTTCGTGATTAGCAATCGCGCTAGATAAGCAACTTTATCGCGACTGAGATTATAGCTTCTAGATCTGGATTTAGAAGGTTTTATCCTGGAAGTGGCAAGCGTTGGAGCCGTGCGTCTCAGATCTGTCGCGTACACCTTCCGGTGAAAAGGAATGCTTCCAAGACGATCTCCACGCACCGTGACGTCACTCAGTGAGCTCAACAAAGTCGTCTATTTTGGGGATTGATGTCAAAGATTTCGACGTCGTCAGCAAGAGTGCCAGATGAAGCTATTCACACATGTCACTTCCAAATAAATCGGAATGAACAGAAAGGTGTAACAACAAATAGAACAAAAGTAATGGAGACGTTATTGATGCCAACAAAATAGAAAAGTATCATTTTTTTTATCTAAGAACCAGCAGAACATGTCTTTTCGCAAACAAATCACAGCCTAGCAACAACACCAGTCTTCAAGTCCTTGACAACCTCCCCAGCAGCCCTCTCCCCGCTACGAATAGCGCCCTCCATATATCCCTTCCACTCGCCAGCTGTCTCCGTTCCAGCAAAGTGCAAGTTTCCACAGGGCTCTCGGAGACCATCGCCGCCGAGGCTGTCGAGGACACCGGGAGGCAGGGAAGTGCAGGGGCAGCCCCAGCCGGCGAATTCGTCGTGCACCCACTCGTAGGTGGACATTTGGATGAATTGGCTCTCGAGGTCGGAGACGACAAAGAGCTTCTCGAGTTGCTTCAGGATGGCCTTTTCTCTCTCGGGTGTGGAGAGGGCTGCCCATGCGCGACCGGGCTCGCCGGACATGAAGCATGTGAGAACATACTTCTTGTCCTCGGGGCTGCAGCTGTCGCGGATAACGCTAGCAGGACCGATAAACGAGTTGACAAGACCGCAGTATCCGCGCTCAACCCAGAAGGGAGTCTTGAACTCCATCATGGCCTTGGTGTAGTAACCGTAGGTGAGAGAGTCGGCCCAGACCTGCTTCACGGGTGGGAGCTTGGGGAAGAACGAGATGTTCTTGAGGACAGGTCCTGGGACAGTCGTGATGACCTTGCGGGCAGAGTAGACAGTGCCGCCAGCCTGCACCTTGATCGAGTGGCCACCCTCCTGAACGACGGTCTGAACAGGACTCTCAAGACGAACGACCTTGTCAGGAAGCGATGAAGCAAGACCCTTGGCAAAGACCTGAGTACCCTGTCGGATCCGCAGATACTGACCACCATGCTTACGGTCAGATCGCATGTTTAGCAAACCGCCGCCAGACTTGCAGTAGTTGAGAAAGTACAGGGCCGAGATATCTCGAGGCTCAAGACCAAGCATGGCACGAGTCCACACCATGGCCGTAGCCAAGGCCTTCTCGCTAGCACCCCGAGAGCGAAGGTATGCCTCAAAGGTCAACGAGTCGATGGATGTATCCTTAGGTCGCCATGTGTCGAGGGCTTGACAGTCGGCTTCGCACATGTCTCGGATCTTGGCAACGTTCTTCTTGGTCTCTTCGTCGTACTATTCAAGATGCGTTAGATGAGCCAACGTCAAGTTATCGTCAAGTAGCACTTACGTTGGGGAGATCTCCGTATTTGAAAGGCGTGCACTTTCCATCAAAGTCCTCCAGGACGGCATTGCCCGTGGTGTTTTGCTCAATCACCTCGGCGCCATATCGCTTCGCCAGGGCATAGACCCTGCTCTGGTTGGAGTCGTTGATCCAAGCAGCACCAAGATCAACAACGCCCTTACCATCGGCCGTGGGCACACTCCAAGTCTTGCCGCCAACGCGATCACGAGCCTCCAGAACGACGCAGGAGAGACCAGCGCTGAGGACTTCGTGAGCAGCAGAGAGACCTGCGAGGCCCGCGCCGATAATGACCACATCGTAGCTCTCCGTAGCAGCGGGGAGAGCTGGAGCCGGCAGCGGCTCAGGCAGAGCAACGATAGCGTCAATCTCAATAAGCCACGAAGGAACCGCCAGCTTAGGAACAGGAACAAGCGTCATAGCCGGTCTATGACTTCCAAAGAAGCGCTGAATATGACGAGCATGCAAACGGTTCGAAGCATCATAGCCGACAATAAAGACATTAAGCTTGGCAATGTCCTTGATGCTCGCGCCAGCAGCGATGATGAGCTTGCGCAAGTTCAAAAGCGCAAGATGAATCTGAGACTCGTAGTCGGCGGGGACATGGCCGTCCTTGGTGTTGCCGGGCTGTCCAGCAATGTGGACGACTTTTCCGGTCGAGATGGTGGCCGGCGCGTAGTAGAGGCCGGTTGTGTTGGAGAGATCAACCGTCTCGACAGTCTTGCTCATTCTGGCGGTGTTTGTAAATGCAATTGATTAGAGTAAAGGACAATTGAACAAAATGCAATGAAGACAAACAATCTGGTTTATTTGTCGAGATTCGAGGTCTTGATGTTTGTATATGACTGGCCAATGGCTCCCTGCGCCGTAATCGCAATCGCAAGATCCTACAATTGGAATCGAAGCCTTCTCAATGGCTCGCTGAAAACTGCCATTGAAGATAACCAGTCTCCACAGCCGTCACCGGCCCGCCTCACCAGGGGCTGCAGTTCACGCATCGGGAGAGATTGTTGTCTCTTTGCATATCAGCACGAACCATAGGTTTCTTTCCCTTGTCTTCGGCACATGTTGACCCCTCATCGACGATCTCATGCACGCCTCCACGAGTGAAGCGCAAACAACGTGGGGGAAGCTCTCGTTCGCAGTGTCCTTCCTCGAGAAACCATGGTCATCCCCACTCCCAACTCATCACATGGGACGCGATTTCAAATCCTCCAAGCCTCAATTGAGTAAGCGAGCAGCTAACCTGCATTTTCCAAGAGTCATTCCCCGCGTTTTGCCGTCTAGAATTGGGCCCCGGGGAGCCGAGTCCATCGGTGCCGGTCGCCGACGCTGTGAATTGCCTAATCGGACGCTCCTCGGAACCGGTTCTCGGAGCCGGTAGACGGGCTTCATAATGAGATAACGAGCCATCGAGAGCTGCACCGAAAAAAGCAATTGACCTTGTCTAGACGATTCAATACTTTCGCTACTATTCACAATGTCATACTCTGTTCCCAAGCTCAAGGATCCTTCGCTCTTTGTGGGCAAGAACTATGTTGACGGTCAATGGATTGAGTCGGTCTCTGGAAAGAGATTCGACGTCCACGGTATGTCATCAAACAGCAACAATCATCACATCTACTAATCACCCTGTCTCTAGACCCAGCCAGCGGCGCCCTCATCGGCTCGTGCCCCGAGTCCGTAGCTCAAGATGCCGAGCAAGCCATCAAAATCGCCGCCGCCGCTCTCCCAGAATGGCGCTCCCGCACAGGTCGCAACCGCTCCAGAATCCTGCGACGATGGTACGATCTAGTGATTGAGAACAAGGAGGACTTGGCGACTCTCATCACCTGGGAGAACGGCAAGGCTGGACCAGATGCCGCCGGTGAGGTCCTCTTTGCTGCGAGCTTCCTTGAGTGGTTCGCCGAGGAGGCTCCCCGCGTCTATGGCGACGTCATTCCTCACAGCGCACCTGGTTTCCGCGTTTCGGTCCTCAAAGAGCCTGTCGGAGTTGTTGGCCTCATCACACCGTACGTTCAACCACAAATGTCGTCATTTCCTTTCACTCTAACGAATTCTCAGATGGAACTTTCCCGCTGCCATGATCACCCGAAAGCTCGGCCCTGCTCTCGCAGCCGGTTGCACCGCCGTAGTCAAGACAGCCGGCGAGACACCATTCACCGCAAACGCCCTCCTCGTCCTCGGCGAAAGAGCCGGAGTCCCCAAGGGCGTCATCAACAGCATAGCCGCTTTGGACAACACGCCAGAAATCGGCCAAACCCTCTGTGCCTCCGACGTCGTCCGCAAAATCTCATTCACAGGCTCAACGCGCGTGGGCAAGATCCTCATGAACCAGTCAAGCGACACCCTCAAGAAACTCAGTCTCGAACTCGGTGGAAACGCCCCGTTCATAGTTTTTGACGACGCCGACCTCGACCTGGCTGTTGCTGGAGCCATCGCCAGCAAGTTCAAGTGTTCAGGCCAAACCTGTGTCTGCTCCAACCGAATCTTTGTCCAAAAGGGCATTTACAATGAATTCGTCCAGAAGCTCAAGGCGGTTGTTTCCAAATTCCAGGTCGGACATGGCTTTGATAGCAAGACAACACACGGTCCCTTGGTTACAGCAGCGGCTGCTGAACGTGTAGATGGCCTTGTTAAGGAGGCCGTCAAGGCTGGTGCCAAGGTTGAAGTTGGAGGAAAGAGACGCACTGATCTAGGTAAGTGAAATTCCCGTTTCACAAGCTACCTTTTATCCCTGGACTAACTCATATTCTTTAAACAGGACCCAACTTCTTCGAGCCTACCATTCTCACCAACGTTACAACCGATATGCGACTAGTGCGGGATGAAATCTTCGGTCCTCTGGCCCCCATCTTCAGCTTCGACAACGAGGACGAGGTCGTTGATATTGCCAACAAGTGCGACGTCGGTCTAGCATCCTACATCTTTACACAAGACGTCAACCGTGTCGCTCGCGTCACGGAGCTCCTCCACTTTGGCATGGTAGCTGTCAACACTGGCATCATGTCTGACGCCGCTGCTCCGTAAGTTTGCTTTCTCTGACCTGACAAAACTACTTTCCTAATACGAGATCTTTTTCTAGATTCGGAGGAGTGAAGCACTCGGGCATGGGCCGAGAAGGAAGCAAGTACGGTATTGAGGATTATCTCCACGTCAAGACTGTCGTGACAGGAAATGTCAACGTAGTGCATCGGGCATTGCTGTAGGGTATAAGGGCCACTCAAAAAGAGGAATAGTATGTGTTGCACAGCACACGTGTTCAGAGTAAAAGTCACAAGTTCTACAGATAGGGAGACTAAAAAGATTATTGCCATTCATCTTTATCCCAATTCCATATCCATGAGTTTCTACAAGCGTATGGCTTTTGGAGGTTTTATGGTATGAGAAGCTCCAGTTAATGCAGGCAACAAGATGGAAAGCAGAAAAACATGAACAAGAACCACTCTAATAGAATTCAAAAGTTCCAGGTCAGATATATTCGAGTTTCAGAGGCGTCCCGGAACTGAAACGCTTCTTGCGATGAACAAAGATTCGTGTAGCTCCCCAGATTCATAGTCTAGTGCGGGATTGCAAGACAACTCCAGGGCTCAATCTTGATAGTTCGTTCGTTACTAAACAAAGCGATTATGACAAACTCTGCATAACAAAGTCACATCAAGAGTATCAAAGTGAAACATGTGATCTTAGAGATACAAAGATAATCGCGTGGCGTGAAAGAGGCGAGCTCAAATGTGTTGGTTCACGTCTCCTCGCATTGCATTCCCGAAGCGGCAACGATGCATTTCGACTCATCCTCACAAGCCGAAAACGTCCTAGCGCATGAACCCTCAAGATGTACAAATGCCAGGCTCTAGACAACCTCAACCTTGAAGCAACCAACTCATCATCAAATATCACCTTCACGATGGATACCCCAGACACTAGCAGTCTAGCCCTTGAGCTAGACATCCTCGGTCAGCTTCCCGCGCTGAGGATTTACACCCAAATCAGCCTGTGCTTCCCCGTTCCTGACCCCGCCGCTCACCCCACCATCGTCGACACCTTCAACAAGGGTCTTGAGCGACTCTCGACAAGCTTCCCTTGGGTTGCGGGACAAGTCAAATGCTTTGATGAGAGCGAGGGAAATACCGGCACCTTCAAAATCGTCCCCCTTGACAAGACACCACCTGTCGTGGTCAAGGACCTTCGCAATGACCCCTCTGCGCCCACAATGGAGGGCCTCAGAAAGGCCGAGTTTCCCATGAGCATGTTTGACGAGAATGTCATTGCGCCTAGAAAGACACTGCCTATAGGCCCCGACTATTCGCCAGATAACCCTGAGCCTGTTCTGATCTTTCAACTCAACTTTATCGAGGGTGGTCTGATCTTGACCGTCAACGGCCAGCACGGAGCTATGGACATGACTGGACAGGGAGAGCTCATCCGCCTGCTATCAAAAGCCTGCCGGAATGAGCCCTTCACAGAAGAAGAAATTGCGACAATGAAGCTGGAGAGAAAGACAATTGTCCCATTCCTAGAGGGTATCGAGGAAGCCGAGCTTGATTCTCATCTCGAAAACCAAATCCTCAAGACTCCTTCAACACCTCCACCGGCTCCTCCAGAGCCAGCACCTGCCAGCTGGGCGTTCTTTTCCTTCAGCAACCAATCACTTCACGAGCTCAAGGCCAAAGCAACAAGCACACTTGATGCATCTACGCAATTTGTCTCGACCGATGATGCACTCACAGCATTCATCTGGCAGTGTGTTTCTCGAGCACGCCTCGCCCGCCTAGATCCCGCAGCCGAGACCAAGTTTTCTCGCGCTGTCGACGTGCGCACTCAGGTTGGAGCTCCCAAGGGTTATCCAGGCCTTCTACAAAACATGACCTACCACAGCGGCACACTACAGCAAATCGCAGACGGTCCCCTCGGCGCCGTAGCATCAAACTTCCGCTCCGAGCTAGGACGAGACCGTCTCGAGTTCCGCACTCAAGCCTTTGCGACAAAACTCCACCGCACCCCAGACAAGTCCATCTTCTCCCTCACAGCGGGCGCCGACCCATCAGCCGACATTATGCTCAGCTCGTGGGCCAAGGTGGGCTGCTACGATCTCGAATTTGGCTTTGGGCTGGGAAAGCCCGAGTCGGTCAGGCGGCCGCTATTCGAGGCCTTGGAGTGCCTGATGTACCTACTGCCCAAGAGACCGGATGGGGAGATTACGGCGGCTATCGCGTTGAGGGATGTGGATATGGAGAGGTTGAAGGGGGGTGAGGAGTGGTCCAGATATGGGCGATTTATCGGGTAGAAGAAATAAGCTTGAGGGACGTTTGATCCCATCTTGTCGATCATGATGATCGATCTTGTGCTTCGGCAGTGCGAGAGTAACTACAGTACAGTACATTATAGTCATTAGCCAGCTTATCACGTCAATCAAGAAATACTAGCATGGTCTCTGCCTCTTGTCGCAAAACGTGCATAATCCTCAAAAGCCTGTGACGCAGAGAGTGAATCTTGGCGCATTAATGACAACGTCCAAGACCACATCAGACTCAACTCTTTTCCACCCAACCTGAGGCCAACCAGAGATTTCTCTATTCCCTCAAATCCAAGATTACCACTCGATCGATTCTAGACCACTCTTTTCTCCGACTCTGCGACCGTTTTGGTGTGGCACCAAAGCCCCCCCACGACCCCCCAATATGACGTCGCCGCGCCACGAGAACCGGTTTTAGCAAGGATGACACTTGCACGCGCCACAACGAGATGGCATCAGTTCGACCACCATCAGCCGCAGAGCAGCCTATGAGGGTCCGCTTGGACGTTTCGGATGACGTACCCACCATAACAAGCTTGTCATGAAGTCAACTTGTATAAATCCACGTCTTGGACTCGTTTTTTTCGTCAGTCTTGTTCAACAATCTTCCCAAGAAGCCAAATTACCAGAAATCGTCAACATGGAGTGGGCAAAGAACACGTACAATGACCAGTATGAGAAGTGGATGCCTTGGATCGAGGACATGTACCTCAAATGGTTCACAAAGGATAACAAGGCCAGCTACGCCACCAAAGGTTCGCTCCATCCCCTCGAAAGCCGGGATCACAACTAACAGGCTTAGAAAACCTCAACAAGACAAAAGTAACGGGCGTCGAACAAGTCGATACTCTCCAAGACGGCGTCAACAACCTCGCCACCGGTCAAGTCGGCCAAGGCGGTCTCCTCCAACCTGTCGGAGACATGGCCTCTAAGGAGGGCATCAACCGTACCGAGCGACAAGGCAAGGACGACAAGGGTGGCTACGCACCCGAGAATATTCCCGGCTCAGCGGCAGTGAATAACGCGGCTGGTGCAGTCGTTGATGGCGGTAAGGCTGCTGGTGGTGTTGTTGGGGGACTGTTTGGCGGTGGCAAGAAGGAGTAGATGTTTCATGTGGTGCTTGATATTTTTTATTGTTTTCACTTATATTTAAATAATACCAGTTTAGGTTAAGATAGATGAAATAAGCGATAGTACCTACGCTAGGACGTATACAATACCATGATTCATAACCGAAAGATATCATAAGGGATCTCACAATACACCAGGTCTCGCATCAAGTCGTAACAACCCCCCCAGCTTCAACATCACTCTGCTGACTGTGTCCCCGGTCTGGCTTCCTCGCAACGAACTATGTGCGTGAGTAGATCAATCAATCCCATGGGGATCGCAACTCACCTCGGCAGCAGAAACGCAGACGCCTTTCGCCAATCCGCAGACTCCAATAATCAAAGGGATCAGCTGGCCCGCCGTACCCACCGAGTAAACATCCGTCACTCCGTTCCAGTACAGCGTGAGCTCAATACCTAGAACGAAGTAAACTAGGGAGAAGATCCTGTAGCACCATTGGACGAGGTTGCTGTAGAATTGACTGCAATCTTGTTAAGAGATGCACTCTCCTTTTGAACCAATCGAAAACAGATCGCTCTTACTAGCTCTTCCATCGGGGTTTTATGCCCTGTTCCCGCTCATCTTGAACCATTCGACGCTCCTCCTCGGTAGTGCTTAGCTGATTGCGAGTCGGCTCATCAGTCCATGGTCGTTTTTTGTGCACACGAAACACCAGAACAAGGCGTTGGAGCGCTAAAAAGAGAAATGCTGCCGACGCACAGCTCAAGGTTCTCGTTACGTGCCGGTTAGATAGTGATACTTTGGCAAAGAGAAACGCATGAGAACCGCAGGGGGTGGCCAGGAAGTTACCACCGCGCATGCCGCGATGCCAAAACCAGATGAAGTAGCCAGCGACTGCGCAGCCGAAAAGATTCAAGATGATGCCATGACGCAGGCAGGCCATAAATCCTTTTCTTTCGAGGAGAGTTGAATTTTTCTTTGGTAAGTCAGCTGGCACCGTAATGAAGACACCGCCAAAGATGATGTAGGCCAGGACAAGCATTTCAGCCGTGTGTGTCGGTCGCTTCTCTGCTGTGAGAACGAGGATAGCGATAAAGATGGCAAAGACGAAGATGGAGTAGGTCTCCCTAAAAACAGCAAATTTCTGGAGATCGGTCGTCGGCGCAAATGAGGTCAGCCATTGCATATAGATGCCCAGCCTGATCCCCAGGCCGTACAGGTCAGAGTCACCTTCGAACCCACATTGTTCGTCACGGACGGCGAGTGGGAATTGAGGTTGATCAGGTAACGGCGTGGAGTTCATTGCGGTCATTTTCGATCTTGAGGGGAGAGAGAAGGTAAGTCAGCCACACTCTTTCAAGACAGGAATGCAACGGATTTAATGACAACAACTGCTGAGCCTAGCGAGACATGGAAGCCTGCCAGGCATTTTTGCAGGACCAGAATCGAACCATAACCTGAAGTTGCACGGTTTCAGCTGACCAGGATTGGTCAGTCGACTGTCCAGCTGCAGCTCAGCTGAAAACAAGGAGACTCAGCTCCAGGACGAGGCTGATTGGTATACCCTTGTCATTGGAGATGACTAATGTCCAGGTAGGTAAGATAATGAAGAAATCTATTGTCAAAGATACAACAAATTAACTATGTTGATATAGATAGGTACATGATATTTGCACTTGATTGGCTGTGGTGCAGGCATATGTGTTGATCACTTTCCGATGCAGCACCGGAACTGTCCTTACAGACAGGACACTTGTCGAATATTTTAGACGCTAGACCTCTCGGGCTTGCCATTGTGAGACTCGTTGTCAATGACACTGTCGTGAGGGTTGGCATAGTCATCCTCGCCACTGAGCTCCTCAAGAGTCTTGCGGGCAGTCTCGGGAATCAGGAGAGTGGTGAGGCAGCCGAGAAGCATGAAGAGGGCATAGATCTCGAGGACGTGATCCATCCAGGGAGCCTCGTTCTTGTCGGTGGCGCCGTGGGTGCGGAGGATGGAGATGGCACCCTGACCGATGATGGAACCGATCTTGCCAGAGGCGGCAGAGATACCGTGGGAGGTGGAACGGTAGCGGGTAGGGAAGACCTCGCCGGGAACAATGAAGGTGGTGGTGTTGGGGCCTGGTCATGTCAGTTGACTGTGTTGGAAAGTTCAAGTGAACAAACATACCAAAGTTGAAGAAGAACTGGGCAAGCACGTAAATGGCGAGCAGGCCGTTGGAGGAAATGTGGTTGTAGGCGAAACCCATAACCTGAAGGTGTTAGTGTCACGTGGCACCCCCAAGGCGAACAACTTACAATGAAGAGAATAGTAAGAATGAGGAAGCCGCCAAGCTGGATAGTCTTGCGGCCAAGGGTATCAATAGTAGCGACGGAGACCCAGTAGCCAGGGACAGCACCAGCAAGGACGATAATGATGTTGCCGACAGCGGTGTTGTACAGGAACTCGTAGACGTTGTGGGCATCCTTGGAGGAGTATCCGATGACCTTGAGAATGGTACCGTTGTTCAAACTGAGACCATAAAAGGCCACATCAAGACAGAACCATGAACCAGCAGTTCCGAGGAGGAGAGAGGCGTTCTTGAGCTTGCTGTAGTGGCGGAAGAAGTCACCCCAGCTGGCCTTGGGCACCTGAAGGTTGGCACGAGCACCCTGCTGAACCTGGGCGCGGGCGACCTCATCAGTCTCACCCTCACGCTTGCCAGTCATATAGGCCTTGACATCCTCGTCGGCCTTTTCGACATCGCGGGCAACGTCAAAGGTGTAGCGGGGGGTCTCAGGGATGGTGAGACGGTCTGGGTTCCCCGGATGTTAGCCCATGTCACTGACATGCATGCCAAGAAGGAAGCCAAGAAACTTGATCACTTACAGTAAAGGGCGATGCAAGCGGGAACGGCACCGAAACCGACCAGGGTGCGCCACATCTTGTCAACAGCGACCTGGCAGTCACCAGTGCAGTGCTTAGTATCGGGGGCACCCTCGAGGGCGTGCTTGAAGCCGAGAGTGAGGAACATCATGACGAGAGCAGCGACGAGCTGGCCGATACCCTGCATGGCAAAGACAGCAGCCATCATGGCACCTCGCCACTTGGTGGTGGCAAACCTGAGGGGTCAGGGGTTAATATGGGATCGAGGACAAGATGGAACAAAACTTACTCGGAAGTAATAATGGAAGAAAGAGGATAATCACCTCCAATACCAATGCCCATGATGACACGCCAGAAGATGATAAGACCGATCAGAGAGGTGGAGGGCGAGCCAGCAGTCAGGGCCTGGGCAAGGGTAGCAAAGATGATAACGATAAGCTCCAGACCGTACATGCGCTTTCGACCGACAATATCAGCCAGCATACCAAAGCCGAGCTGACCGATAACGGTACCGGCAGAGGTAGACAGCTTGATGGCGTTATCGCTGGGGGTCGAGAGCTTGCCCTTGCCGGGGTAGTAGACGATGCCAAGCATGATGGTGAGCATGGAGACGCAGAAGATATCGTAAGAGTCAGTGAAGAAGCCGACACCGGCAACAACACAGGCTCGGACATGGTACCAGCCAAAGGGAGCCTTGTCGATCTCTGCGAGGGCGAGACGACGACGCTCGTTGGGGTCGGCGATGTGAGCAAAGTCATTGTGGAAGTTGTGGAAGGCATTGTTACCACCGCTCGTCTTGGCGACGGCGGCGGGGGCACGAGCCTCGTCAGCCATTGTTGGCAGGGATATTATAAGGGGAAGTATTAATAAAAGATTGGTGAAGTAAAAGAGACACAAGCAAGTGTTTTTGATATTCGTATACTTGAGGAGCGAGAGCTCTGTCCAAGAGTCAAGTGAAACCTTGCGCCTGTCGAAGAAGAAGAGCCAAGAAAAGAAAACAACAGAAGACGAGCTTGGATATAAGTATGAAACGAGTGCTGTAGACACGGCCGAGCTGCCAGGCAGATTATACGGCGTGTTCCATCAAACAGATCCGTCCGAACCGATGGCTCCTGCCCATCACGCTCTTACCCACTTCTCAATTGCCCACTCATCAGGCTCCCTTCTCTCCATGGGCAATCGAATCTCCAATTCTGCCTTTGGCCGCGCCTCCAGGGGCTTCAGTCTCTTACCATGCTCGGTCTAGGATGAGGCACGAGACACTCGAGCACGTCGACGACCCCAGACGAATCAACGGGTCGCTCCTTCCCCACGTGCTTCCAGATGCCAAGAGCCTTGGCTGCAGGGCCTCCCGAGATGTTCAGGGAAGGAGCGACGCGAGCTAGGGTCTCGGCAAACGGCACGGAATTAGCGTGCTTCCGACCCGCCTTGGCATGATCCAGCGAATCTTCTACAGGCGCATCTTGCTGTCGCATCTAATGCCTCGCATCGTCTGTGGCATCGTTGGGTCCCCCCCTTTATTGGCTTTAACCATATCTCAGTGACCGAGACCGAGCGCTCCATTTGGTGCTCGTGCGACTAAGCTTGTTGCTGATTGAGTTTGCCTATTTGGGACACCGAGCACTCCACAGAACGCGTCCTGTAGAACCTCGAGACCCGGATATCACGGCTTCGAGAGGCGACGGCCGTGTTGCCGCCTTACTCCCGTTAGCGAGCCGGTTCTCTGGTTCCCTTGCAACCTTGCCAGCAAGCATATCCTCTCGTTGTGCCCCTCGGTCGCCGTGTTGTCGGTTATCGGCGTCACTCTCCCGACAGTCTTCAGCTCTGCCTTGCGACATGCGCCCGACTTGACTCTTCTCTTCTTCTTTCTTCACACCAAGTTTGGACTTGATCGACCGATAGCCATGTCAGCACCTGCAGTCAGCTCGACTGAGCCCCCTCCGTTGTCGCTCGAGGTTCTCACTGTTCCCAGCGAGAAGAAGGATGCCCTCAAGCTCGTGGTAGACAGTGTCGCCCAGCAGCGACAGATTGCCTCGCGGGCCATCATATTTCACCCTCTGTCTCTGGCTGTCTTTGCAGCTGTTCTTGCTGTTGCGCACTACGCCGCCAAAGTTGGCAACGACTTTAGCTCCATGCTGATCACTTACCCAAGCATCATCCTCACATACCTCGTGGCAACTCGTTACCTTTCCAGCGCATACATTCGCATCGCTGAGGACACGGACTGGCTTGGGTGGCTGAAGAACGAGGACGGTGTTGAGGACACCATCATTGGTGCCCGCTACGGCAAAGACA
The DNA here is from genome assembly GCF_025433545.1 of Fusarium keratoplasticum. Lineage (NCBI taxonomy): Eukaryota > Fungi > Ascomycota > Sordariomycetes > Hypocreales > Nectriaceae > Fusarium > Fusarium keratoplasticum. Next base: position 787,696 of record NC_070532.1, read on the forward strand.
TCATCGCGGCCGTCATTGTTCGCTTCGACACGACGTCCCGCAAGAATGGCAACAGAAAAGCCCTCATCCGGGGATGGACCACCAAAAACAAGTACCGACGTCGAGGACTCGGTGGAGACATGCTCCGCGAGACTGTCAAGGTCGCCAAGCAGACGCAGGGCCGAAGCTGTGTCGTCGAGTTTGCCGATGATCACGCCAATAGCAACCTACCTCTTCACACCATCTTCAATGCGACGTTCCTCGCACGTCAAGCCCGGGCGAAACAGGCCTTGTCAGCTGCAGTCAAAGACTGGGAGGAGGGAAAGCAGGGCCCGCAGTGATGCAGACTGCCAGTGTGCCTTAACTCGGTAAGCATCGTGCCGCAACATGGTCCATTACTTTTATGGCAGATCTAGACTAACGAATGAACAGTCATTCAATCATCTCTACCTTGTCAGAATTCCATAAACTCATTTAATCTCAACTACCCTCCTTGTGTTATGGGCCCTAACCAATCTCTACTCCCGCCGACGTGTCTTCAAAGTCGATGCATTTAGCGGGCTCTCGCTGCTGCAACTCGATCTTCTCGTCCGCCGTCAGTTCAGCTGTCGCCTGTCCGAGCTTGATGGTGAAGACCAGGATCAGCGACACAGAAGCAAGACCAGTGGCCGTCCAGAAGCCGATCTGATTTTGCTGTCGCCGATCCATCTTGTCAATTCGTTGAACCTCCTTCGCCGCAGCTACTGCGAGCTCGCTGACTCCCAACCAAAAGGCGATGCCCAGATACAGCAAGCTGTTACAGAGGGCTCCAGCCACGGCCTGAAGTCTTCGAGGTTGCGAAGTGGTGATGAAGACATTGGTCACGTTAAAAACGATGTCTACACCAATCGTGGAGCAAAGCATGGCAGGGAACACGTATGACCAGTACGCACGCCACTTTGATCCACTTGTCTCGGGCATGAGAGCGAACAGCAGGACAGAAGCGAGAAACCCAAAGCCTGAGATGATCATCAGGATGCGACCAGGTACCAGATGCAATATGAATCCGCTTATCAGTGCCAACACAAGCCCCAGGTTGGGCAATGGGGCGAACCACACGGCTGTTTGGAGAGGTGATGCTTTGAGGACTTCATCCATACTATCACCCATAGTTAGCCAAGCCGACAGGCAATCGGGCAAGGGGCTCACTAAAAGCTGGCATAAAAGAGATACAACCCAAATACGCCATACTCGATAAACAGGCATGCGACAAGTCTCTTCATATACTTGGGGCGGAAGAGCTCAGCAGGAAGCAATGGATGTTTGGAGACCCACCCTTGAACATATACCGCTGCGACGAGCAACAGTATGCCAAGGATATAGGTGATGAGGATGTAGGGAGTTCGCCACCCGTCGGGCGCTCGGCCACTGTCAGTGATGGCATACACAACCAGCGAGACGCCAGGCACAATGGTCAAGAGTCCAGGCCAGTCCATCTTGACATCCGGGTTCGAGCCGCCGAGGTTGGAAGGAATCGAGAGGCGACCGATGATGGTGATAAGGAGGCTACAAAAGGTGCCGATCCAGAAGAACCATCGCCACCCAAGGACCTCGGACGAGACAGCGCCAATGACGATACCAAAATAGAAGCCGATACACCCGAACGCACCATATATACTAAAGACGATGTTCTTCCTCGGTCCGGGCCTATACGTCTGTCCAAGCAGCGCCAGGCTGGCGGGGAGAAAGGCGGCTGATCCGATTCCTTGCATGGCACGACAGACGATGAGCATGGTCAAGTTCTGACTAAAGCCGCAGATGAGGGACCATATGAGCAGCCAGAGATGGCCAGCCAGAAAGACGAGACGACCCCCATATCGGTCACAGACGCGGGCAAATGGGATGAGCAAGGCTGAAGTGGTGAGGTTGGGGACGGCAGCAGGCCAGGTCCTTGCCGAGTCGGGTATGTTGAGGGTCTTTGTGAGCGACGGCAGGGCGACGTTGAAGCCACTGATGGCGTACTCGCTCATGATGAGGGATCCGACGACGGCAAAGACGAAGCCCATCTCGATGAGCCAGGATGAGAAGACTGGGGGTCGCCTCCGGCCGAGGAGTTCGAGCTCGTCTTGATCCAGGAGATGGCAATCCATGTCTGTAGAGGGCTCCTCAATGATGCCTGCCTTTATGTCGGATTGTCTAGTCATGTTGATGTGTTGGTGATGGCAAGGACTGGCATCGATGCCGAGAAGGAGAGAAATCTTGAGTTTGAGATGTGGCAAAGTCCCCACGAGTATTTATACAGACGATATCTACGAACCTTTGATGGCGTAATCACGAATTCTGTATTGCGAAACTTCATGGCGGCCGAGAGGCTGCGATAAATGGAGGGGCAATGACGGCGACATGTTTGTTCGATGTGAATATGTTATAAGTTAATGTAGATGAGAGATGTACATGATGGAAGAACACTTGAGCCTCCGTCGATTGCACGATTCTTTGCTCTCAAGACGAACCCAAGTTACCCTAGGCCTTTTGATGCAAACTTGAGCGGGATCAAGAGATAGACAGAGTGCCTTGTAATTCACGAAGGAAAAGGTTATAGACAAGATGACCGGATCCGTGTGTACTTGGGTTTGGGTTTGCATTTTGCTTCAGTAACAATTGTTAATGCAGTCTGAAGTGAATGAGGGGAGCATGTGACTCAGTGAGTGGATGATGAACAATGCTCAGGTCTTGGCTTCGTGTCCACATTGGGGTTTTAGATAAGGTAGACGTCAATTGCATGCATTTCTTTTTTAAAACCCCGTAAGGCTATTTCTAAAATATCCAGGGTCAATTGTGTAAGCAGAGTCTATTATGTATTTGGAGGCCTGTTTTGAGCATCTCTTTGGAGGGTCCATCGTCAATGGCATCCATATCAAGGCAGATGCATTGCCGTGGCCACGCCCTTATTAAGCTGCTTTCTAATAATAGCCCACCCATTTTTCCACTCTGCACATTCCAACTCTTGGCTCGCCCGTCTAAATGGCTTCGCCCGAGTCGTAACATTTCTGACACGGTTGGAATTGGACGAATTGTTCAAGCAAGGCTGGGTTTTTTTAGCACCGCCCAGGCCGTCTCGTCGTCTCTTTCGCCTCGTGTCATGAACTCTTGGCATTCTGTCAGTCTTGGCGATGTGTCTATAATTAGAGAGACGAGATGCGAACCCAGGATTCAACAGTAAATAACCTCAAAAAGAATCGACGCATTCCTCTCCCAAGTTTCAGGTCTCTCAATTTCTTTTTATTTTACTCACATCGCTTACCTTTCCAACTGAACCATGATCGAGTTTGACCCCCGCGCAGACATTACGCTCAAGGTCAGCAGGGAGAAGAAACTCTTTTCGGCCTGCTCCCGCGCGCTTTCGAGGGCGTCACCTGTGTTTGAGCGGATGCTGTACGGACATTTCACCGAGAGCAAAAGCCGACTTGCCGAGGGCGAGGAATGGGTCGTGGAGCTGCCAGAAGACGACTCAGCACCGATGGAGGTCTTTCTAAACATTTCGCACTCCCATTTCGGCAGAGTGCCGAGGAGGATGCCGCTGGATGAGCTGTACGAACTGGCGGTGCTGTCGAATTACTATGACTGCACAAGGCTGCTGGAGCCGTGGATCAACGGATGGATGGCGTCGATCGAAGTCAGGGACTCGAGTGTGAGCATGGCAAAGGCTCTCTGGGTATCGTGGGAGTTTGGGCGCAAGGAGGCTTTCTCGAGAATGGCGCTGAGGATGCTGATGGAGTCGGATATGGGGAGGACGGCCGAGGATGAGTTTGACAAGCTCAAGATGCCGCCTGATATCATTGGTGCGTACACATATCCCGTGAAGCATTTGGGCCAACTAACAACTTGCAGAAAGAATCTCGGCGATCCGACTCCAGACGATACAAGCTCTCCTAGGGGTGCTCCGTGACATGGTGGAAAATCTGCTTGTGGTGGACGAAAAGCCGCGATGGTGCCGGCACGCAGAGTGGATGGGCCCGCACCGCTGCGAGTCCATGATCCTCGGGTCCATGACCTTTTGTCTCGCCAGGGCGGGCCTCTGGCCCCTCCCCTCAGCGGAAGAAGTCCCAGACAGCATCGTCGGCCTGCACCGCAAGATGACAGGACTGGTGATCCACGACATCGGACATGTAGGAGGGAAACCTGCCCTGGATCATCAGCTTTGTAACCCGGGACCGTTGCTCATGGGACAGATTGAGGAGATTTTTAAGGATGTTGCGAGTCCGGTTACAAAGTTTCATTTGGAGAGGATGGATGAGCAGGCGAAACGGTTGACCGAGTCATGATTTTGTGTTTTGTGTTTGTTTTTTTTTTTTTAGCGAGGCGTTGGATGGGTTTTTAGAGGGGATACACCAAAAACGTGGACATGATATTCATTTCTTTGCTTCTCAAAAATAAAAATAAAAATTGTGGTATTTTCATCGATGGACCCCGGCCTGTCACTCGACATTGCTAGCTGGACTCCCAATCTACCGGATCATTGAGAACAAAAATTTGTTTGCGTCGGTCGCACAGCATTCCTCGTGCGTGTACGTGCGTCTTTTTACCCCTGGACCATGCTTCCCGTTACGGATCCGTTTTCCGAAAGGATTTCTGGAGTACAGGGTAGCCTCCATGTCAAGCTGGCAGTTGGAAAGATGGAATGTGTTCCTTGATTCCAGCAATCTTGATAGTGAAACAATTGCGCGTCCTCGTAGTTATTTATATTAATACAGTGTTTTTTATATTGACTCTTTATTCATAACGGTATACACCGAGTCACAGATATGCGGTCAAATACATGTGTGCTGAAGCTGCAGCCATGGTCCAATATCGCTGCAATCAAGTGGACACAAACTGCCAACTAATTCCCAGTACCTGCATACCCTACGGGCCCTACAGTCAATAGTTCAATGTCCGCTTACAATTCCTTTCCCGGTACACATCTGCAACGTGGTCAGGCAGCCCATGATGAGTTGGCACCAGTCTAAGCCCTAACATCTCGACTCAAAAAAATCTCAAGCCCGAATCTCAATCAAAAGAGACTTATCGCGGGCGCCTTCCCCCCTTCTGATGCAAGCTAACGGGACGCTATCCACCGCAAGGGCGAGTCCATCGACGCAGGTACAGGGGGAAAATCAAGACAGGGGTGAACGCCTGTCTGAGCCCCCTGGAAAGACTGGGCAATGCTTAATCTCGGGGCCAAGACCCATTATCTCGAGGTCTCTGCAAGATGAAAAAGGAGAAAGATGACGTCTTTTTGTGTTATCAGAGATTTTCAAGCCTTTTCCGATCGGCGATGAATGCTTCATCATCCCGTTGGCGCGATATCTAATATCCACTTTGTTCGATTCCGTCTTCCGTAGTAGCACGATGGGTCCGGAGCTTGAATCTTTCACCATCTCGAATACCGAGCCAATTGCGAACGATCCGTAAGAAACTCAAAGTGAAAAGAGTCCCATCTTCCTTGGTTCTGGGAAATTAAACTCGACGATGTCATGGCTGAACCTTGGGCATGGCCGGCTTCAGATTGCGGGAGTGGCTCAACGCTTGTGGGCTTCTTCTCTTTGCAACAAGATCAACGGAGATGCCGCCTTTTTAGAGCATTTTCCCCTCTAGAGATGGGGGATTTTGAGACAGCGGTTGTTTTTCCAAAACAGCACTTCTCGTATACACCAAGATCAAAGGTCCAACCAACATTTGCACAGCCTGCGGAACGCCCGGAGGAACAGACATGTTCCCTTCTTGCGGGGTTTTGCAACCACACCATGTGCTGTAACCTGGCAGTGGCTGTCTCGTAGTGGCGCCCCTCCCCGGAAGTGGGTGCTGGCCGCTGTTGGTGCTTCTCTTCGTTTTCCTTTTTTGCTGATGGTGGTCTGACGGCAGGTCGGTTCGAGGCATCACGCTGACGATGGCATGAACAAAAGCTTGGCTTTCTTAATTACCTGTTTAATGTTCATCTTTTGACTCTTGTCTAGATGGTCTACTGCAGCTCGTTGTGCGTCTCACACAGAGTGTCTCTCAACCCATGCCAGCTGTGCGACCTTTCACTTTGCTCGAGTCTGTCACTCAACTGCAAATCTCTTCCCCAATTGGCCCTGAACAGATAAGAGATGCACCTGTTTGTTTACCCACCCCTCCCGGTTCACCCGACAGCGAACAAGGTTTCGTCCCATGTCGCAACTCTTCGTCATGATGCGCCCACTCCCCCAGGCTCGGGGTCAGCCTTCTCCCCGCGGCTCTCTCTCGCTCACTTCAAGTGGTTTGGTCAAATACGAGCCTACCGAAAGGAGCACTCTGATCAGCAGGCTTCTCTGCTCGTGTGTGGTCCACTAACAATCTGGCAACAGAAAAGGCCCTTTCGGCTCGGCGCGATAACAAGCTGGCCTTGTTCCGCGCTAGGAAATGCCGACGTGAGAAAGAGACCAGGGCTACTTTGCTTTGCTTTGCTATGCTTTGTTTTTATTTTTATCACCGCTCGCTAGCTTCCCGAAGTTCCCAGCCACGAGGCGTCAAGCCCGATTGGGGGGGAGGCCAGGTCAAAGGGGGATGGGCGGCAAAAAGGGAGGGGAGGGCTTCTGTAGTGGTTGCTGGGCACAGAAAGGTGGCGTGCTGTATTTCCGTTTGCAATCAAAACAATAGAGACTATTCCAAACAAAACGCCCGATTCTTTCATTAAGTATTCTATATAGTACGTTCATGACATTTGCTGCTGTTACTGCTGCGTATAATCGCGCTTAAGAGGAACTCGTAGTCTCGACATCTATCGCCAGCTGCGTCACGTTGAACGTGACATACTCATTGTTGGAAGAGTAGGCTTCGGTTCCCCAGGCCATGTAGCCGAGGTAATCAGTGGGGGACGGGTAGTCCGTGTCGCTCATGGACAGGATCTCGTTGATCAGAGGGGAGAGGTCGCCGCTGAACTTTTCCACGGGCTCCTTGACGTACCACGTGAGCACCTTTTGCTTGGTCTCGTCGTTGACGCCGACGTAGAGTTCGCTGATGAGTTAGCACATGCACAACATAGTAATGAGATATGAGACTCACAACTTGACTCCGTGAAGAGTCTTGGTCGCCACAGGACTCGCGCCGCCATTGAAACCGATAGGCTGAGTAGCAGCTCCAATGGCCGCAAACCACACCATGATTTCGTGAGAAGCGTCCTCACTGACCTTTGACTTTTCCTTGTCCTTGTCCAAGAACATATCCATGGCGACGTTGGCGTTGACCTCTCGATCCACCAGATCATCAAAGTCGGACTTTGTGATGTGCTTGCTTCCCTTGGCCGACGTGTTACCGGCAGCGTAGGTCCAGGCAAAGTCGATCTCGATCTTTTCAATCGTGTTTAGCTTGACGGGGAACGTGTCGCTCTCAACCATGACGTTGGGGAAGGCGTGCACAGGAGCCTTGACATCGTCGACGGGATAGGCCCAGACGCTGGCCCAGTTGGGCGCCGTGAACTCTGTGTCATAGGTCTTGTTGTTGTGGATGTCGACCTGAGCATCGTGTTAGGTATATGATGAAGTAGGTGGATCTCCGTCAACGGCAGTTGGGATGCCATGCCAGGATGGTTGAGGGGATGAAAATCCGGGGACTCGAGAGATGAGATGAGAAAAGGCGTCAAGCTTACATATAAACACATTCCTCCCTTTCCACCATCCTTCACACCCCACTGATTGGGATTCACTACATCAAGTCAAGTCAGTAAATTGTAACACAAGCATGTCGCACAGATGTTGAGCCAAGCTTGACGTTCATGATGCGGCTCAACCATCAAGACGGCAAGGTGCATATGACAGACGCGGGGGAGGACAAGGAGGCACCAAACGGTCTGGCAGGTGTCTACATCTACTAGGGGGGCATAGGGGAAAAGATAAAAATAACAATGGGTAAAATGAGTGTGAAAAAAAAAGCCATGAAAAAAGTACTCACGTGTAAACTCAAGGCCCTTGGTCTCTGGATGAATACCATACGACTTTTGGCAGTACTGCTCGACCGTGATGCCATTATCGTTGGGCCTCTTGGGCTTGGTCGGGTCAGGCTGCGGCTTGAACAGAGGAGGACCTCCTGTAGCCTCTCGATGCTTCTCAAGTCCGAAGAGGATGCCGAGAGTGATGGCGATGGGGAGGGCCAAGAGGCCAAAGTTGACGAGGAAGCGAATCGTCATGGCTGACGGGGGTGGGGGAAAAGACGAACAAACGATGGACGATGAGCGAGTGAACAAAAGAGAGAAAAATCTATACAGTTGAAGATTGTCTTTCTCTTACTCAAAACGACGGCTTCCCTTTGCCCTCCTCTCAATCGGGAGAGATCAGAATAACGAGCGAACGAACGAACGTCTTGGGGGGCAATGGAACGGATGATGGACGACGACGGGCAGAATCAAGGAAAACAAGCCCGAGAAATGGATGCCTCAGCTCAGCTTTGCACGCAGCTTTCCCTTTTCAGCCGCCAACTAATATTTTTTCTCTCACACATGCTTCCAGGGGGAGGCGAAAGAGAGAGTAAGAACCCACACACACACCCCCCTTGCGTCGGCTGCGGAGAGCCCATCCATGGTCTGATTGAAGGGAAGCGCTCTTCTTGCTTCGATAAGGCGCACACCCCCTGTGTGAATGCCGAACCGAAGTAGGGTACCCACAGAGTGAAATCTAGAGGCGGAATGGCAATGGCAGATCCAATGAGCGACCGGCATCGTAAAGAGCTGGCCACTGGAGCAGCTGAGAAGGTGTGAGCCCCTGATCAAGGACAGGGATGGCCCCTGGCTCCCGGGAGTCGTATAGCTGCGTGTAGTGGAGTTGGGTCAGTCTAGGGCGATCTCTCGATACGAGGAGGAGGGGGGCCGTGGATGTCACTGCAGGAACGGGTAAAGAGGGGAGCTGAGGAGCTGAGCACGATGTCAACTTTGGCACCTGGGGCGATGCCGAAAGGATAGGCCGTTCCCAGGCAGGCCACCAGTTCAGGTCAGTCAGTTGGCACGTCACGCCCGCTCCAGGCCAGGCCGGGCCAGGACAGCAGGCAGTGTCTCTGTTCGTGTCGCATGGATCTCTCCATCTCTGCCGCCCTCGCCGGGAGAAAAGGACAGGGCAGGGGTGGCTGGTGTGGTCTTTTTTTGTTCCTTGGATTGGTAACCGTCGATGTGCGGGCACTCAGTGACTGAGGGCGGGACGTGCCAATGGTGGATGCCAGTGCCAGTGCCAGTCACTGACGGGACCCGTACCTTCCAGCACTAGCTACCTTACGGCACGCTTTTTCCCTCGCACCCCCGGCCTCCTCTCGTCACTCACTCTCCCTTCCGTCATCCCATCCCATCCCGTCCCATGTTTTTTTTTCCTTTCCTCTCTTCAAATCAAATCAGCCTTGGCCATTATCTCTCGTTCATAGTCGCCTCGGTAATCCTTCTTTCGTTTTTTGTCTGCATGCATGCAATATAATTCCAATCTAGACTTTCGTTCATCACACACCAAACACTCGCTGCAGAGCTTGGCTCCAAAAGCTTACATCCCGCCAAGCGTCCCGTCGACGCCGAGCAATTGCTCGTCACCCCGTTAACACCCACCAACCCCAATCCCAATCTCTAATTTGCTCGGGCCTGTCTGCGCATGCGTCAGGATCTCGAGTCGCTGCCGCCAACATGAACGGGTATCGCGGATATGGCGAGGGGGACCAGGACAGGGAGTATAGGGAAATGGTTGAAATCGACGTCCAACGTCAGCAAGACCAGACACAGCAGCAGCAGCAGCGTCAACAACTGCCTCAGCAGCAGCAACCTCAAGATCAGTTCTACCAGCAAGACCTTCACTCGCCTTATGGTCCTCCAGAGCCTCAACAGTATACACCCTACTCACCCTATCAAGCTCACGACGACTTTCAGCAGCAGGGCCAAGGCCGCTCCATCACTGAGCAGAGCAGGCAGACGCCGATGAGACCGTCTCCCGCACACATCGAAGACTACGCTCCTGCACCCGCCCCCGAATGGCCTCTGTCGCCCGCCGGTGGTAGCCCTCAGCCTCAGCACTACTTCAACGAGACCCCCGGGGACTCGAGGTCGGCCACTCCATCTCTGCGGAGCGGCCAGGCGACACCCGGGCACAGGCATCCCAATTCCTCAGTCGACTGGAGACCTTCCAGCCTAATGGTACCACCCACGCCTCCGAGTACCTGCTTTCACGATCCGAGATTCAGTGTCACTGACTATTCCACCTCGTCCGATGAACAGAACCAGAGTCACCTGAGTCTCGCGGCACTCTTGCCAGGATCTACGGCTCGCAATTCGTCAAAGGACTTTTCTGTAGATGAGAGCGCCATCCAGCAGGTTCACAAGCGGGATGACTCGGACATTTGGAAGGGATGGAAGCGCTGGGTCTTCAAGCTGGTGCCCGTCCTGACCTTTGCTAACACGGGCTTGTACATGGCCTACCTCGTCCTGAGAATCGCCTGCGTGATATGGGCACAGAATGCTGCCGGAGAGGTATATGCCGCCGCTTGGGTCTTTATCGCCGTCGAGATTGCCGTCGCCATCCCCTCGCTGATGCACAACACCTGGACCATGTGGTCCATGAAGAAGAGGCAGCGTCCCAAGTTGAGGCTGACAGGCAACGACGTGCCCACCGTCGACGCCTTCATTACCTGCTGTGGTGAGGACGACGACCTCGTCATGGATACCGTCCGTGCCGCCTGCGACCTCGACTACCCCCGTGACCGCTTCCGAGTTGTCATTCTCGACGATGGTAAATCCGCCGGCCTCGAGGCCCAGTGTGCTAAGCTCGCCCTCACGTACCCCAACCTCTACTACATGGCCCGAATCAAGGTCCCTGGTCAGCCTCATCACTTCAAGGCCGGTAACCTGAACTACGGTCTGGATCAGGTGCATCTGCTTCCCGGAGGAGCCGGCCAGTTCATGGCGGCTCTGGATGCCGATATGGTAAAGATTACAGCCTCGTCCAACGCCCAATGGTTTGCTGACATGGATAGATTCCCGAGCGTGACTGGCTCCGTGCTGTTCTCCCTCATCTCCTCGTCGATCCCAAGATGGCTCTCGCTTGTCCGCCCCAGCTGTTCTACAACACTCCTCGCTCCGATCCCCTCGCCCAGAGTCTCGACTTTTTCGTCCACGTCATCGAGCCCATTAAGGACTCCCTCGGTGTTGCCTGGTGCACTGGTTCCGGTTATGTGGCTCGTCGCGAAGCTCTCGATCAGATTGGAAACTTCCCGCTTGGTTCTCTGGCTGAGGATGTCGCTACGTCTACCCTGATGCTTGGAAAGGGATGGAAGACGGCCTACGTCCACGAGCCCCTCCAGTTCGGTACTGTTCCTGAGGACTATGGCAGCCACCTTAAGCAGCGAACTCGATGGGCCATTGGAACTGTCGACACGTCCTTCAAGCTCAACTTCTGCCTGTGGGGTGACAAGGTCAAGCAGATGACGGTTGCCCAGCGATTCTCGGGTTTCCTGTACGCTTCGCTCAGCATCTACACCATCCTGCTCACCATCTCGCTCTTCGCCATCCCCATCATCCTGATCATGCAGAAGCCCCTGGTCGCCTACGCCACTGACGAGCAGCTGCGATGGCTGGTCCGAGCCTGCTTTGCGTCCGTCATTTCGAACCGACTGTGCGAGTTTGCCCTGTTCATTCCTGCGGGTTACCACACCGGTCAGCGAGGTTCCCGATACCAGCTCTGGATGTCGCCCTACATTGCCTTGTGCATCATTCGTTCCTTCATCCTTCCTACCTGGTTGGGCGGACAGACACAGGCCTTCAAGCCTACCGGTTCTCTCGGCTCTGCCCTGAACGAGCGTGACCCCAAGCTCAGAAAGAACATGTTCCGGCGTCTTTGGGGTATCCTGATGAACTACATGGCCCTGTTCCACCTGGCGTTTGTCTACTTGACTCTTGTCGCAGTGGTACTGACATCGTTCCGGTCCTTTTCGACTCAGGACACGACTCGTGGTGTGCTCGTGGGGCTGCTCACGCACGCCTTCTGGCCGCCGCTGACGTTCCTCTTCATCTGCAGCTCTCTGTGGACGCCCATCTCGTACGCCATTGACCCGCCTGCGATGCCGGACCGAGAGGATCTGCTCAACCGCGACCCCAAGACGCAGGTCGCGCACCCAACCAAGGCGAGCAAGAAGATTGCTTTTGGTGGACAGGCTGCGTGGTTCGAGCTCGAGTACACCGTCACGACCGCCTACACTTGCCTGGTGTTTGTCGCCTCATTCATCTTCTGAGAAGGGGGGTTGTAATCACGACTGTAACGATAATGTATGAGGAGCAGAAGAGGAGAAGAGGGAAGAATGGCGGTCGGGTCAGGCAAGCAGGCCTCCTTTGAGGGCAGGCAACCTTTGAGAAGGACGGAAAGATCTGAGGTCATCATTTGAAAGGCGCAACAAACGACATTTTGGGTATCGGTTTTTAGTATATACGCACAGCAACATCATCGCGCGACAACAATAACATATAGATAGAGGGGACAACAAACCAAGGGAACGAAAGAACGAACGAACGGTCAAGGCCCTGGAGGACGATCTGCACGCACGAATGTCCCAAGCGAGGCTTTTTAATAATAGAATGCATTGAATTGAATTGAACCCAATCGAGTCAGTCTGTCGGACTGTGCCCTGTTGCTGCATGAATCGTGTCGTGGCCACAAGCGCAGGACCGCCATTCCTTGGCCTGTTTGCCGAAACGGCGCGGCGAAAGTGTCGGGATTTACAAACATCCCTTCATCCGCCTTTGCATAACTTTCACATTCACATGGGAAATTAATGCGACTCATGTCACTCGAGCGCCGAAATCTCTTCTAGACCGACGGAGTTTCCTTGTTCCAGAAACGGCGCTAGGTAACGTGACCAGTCACATCCTGCGGATTGGTCTTATCAGCTCGTGGCACGACTCCACAATCCAGGAACCTGGTCTCAGATATCAACAAAGTTTTTGCCCGACTCGTCCAAACGAACGACATGACATGAGCGTAGCCGCCAATTGGCCTCCTTCACCGCCTTCAAACGGATACGATGCGAATGGCCCTTTCTCGTACACGACATCTGCCCTTCTCCAGCGCCCACTGCCAGGCCAAACAGCTCCATGATTTCCCGCATCGTGGGCCCAGCATCGCCGCTAAATGGCCCAACACCCCGGCCCCATTGGCCTGTGCAACGGGATGGAGTTCTGGACCCCTATTCTCCAAGGGTCTCTCTGCTCTTGTTGAGCGGAGACTGGGGGGGCAAACGCACTTTTTTTTTTATGCCATGGCTGGATTAGGTATGGGAGAACAAACGAGGGGAGGAGGAGGGACAGCTCTGGGTTTAAAGCTGGGAGGAGAGCCAACAGGGAGGGAGCCCAAGGAGAGAAAAATTTCCCACCTTTCTTTCTCTTCCCCTTCTCTAGCAAACATCAATTGGTCTGAGGTCGCTGGCTCGTCTTCTACGTCTCCCAATTGTTCTGTCTAGATCAGCTCAACATGGCTACTCGACAGCGTACTTCGACCACTGTTGTGGTTGAGAAGCCTTCTGCCAAGGTCAGTTCTACTCTGCTCACTGTTTCTCTCTTCAGCTGCTGATTCTGTCGCAAAGGTGACTCTGGAGCCTCAGCAGCAGCAGCCTCAATTCCCCGATATCAAGACCATCAAGGATGCCATCCCCGCCCACTGCTTCCAGCCCTCGCTCTTCACCTCCTTCTACTATGTCTTCCGCGACTTTGCCATGGTGGCCACCCTCGTCTGGGCTGCCCTGACCTACATTCCCGCCATCTCTGACCAGAGGCTGCGCGTCGCCGCCTGGATGGTCTACGGCTTTGTTCAGGGCCTCGTGTGCACTGGTGTCTGGATCCTGGGCCACGAGTGCGGCCACGGTGCCTTCTCTACTCACGGCAAGCTCAACAACGTCGTCGGATGGTTCCTCCACTCGTTCCTCCTGGTGCCCTACTTCTCGTGGAAGTACTCTCACCACCGCCACCACCGCTTCACCGGCCACATGGACCTCGACATGGCCTTTGTGCCCGCCACCCAGCCCAAGAAGCACAGCATCTTTGCCGGCATCGACCTGAACGAGCTGTTTGAGGACACCCCCATCGCCCAGCTCATCAGGATCGTCTTCCACCAGCTCTTCGGCTGGCAGGTGTACCTCCTGTTCAACGCCAGCGCTGGTAAGGGCAGCAAGCAGTGGGAGCCCAAGGGTCTGGCCAAGTGGTTCCGCGTCAGCCACTTTGAGCCCACCAGCGCCGTGTTCCGCCCCAACGAGGCTATCTTCATCTTCATCTCGGACCTCGGCCTGGCCATCACCTTCACTGCCCTGTACTTTGCCTCCAAGGCTGTCGGAACTTCGACTGTTCTGTTCCTCTACGCCGTCCCCTACTTCTGGGTGCACCACTGGCTGGGTAAGATTTGTTCATTTGTGAGAGTAGAATAGCTGCTGACGTGATTTTAGTCGCCATCACCTACCTCCACCACCACCACACCGAGGTCCCTCACTACACCAACGAGGGCTGGACCTATGTCAAGGGCGCTCTCGCTACCGTTGACCGTGAGTTTGGCTTCATTGGCAAGCACTTGTTCCACGGAATCATTGAGAAGCACGTCGTCCACCACCTTTTCCCGTGAGTATTCTCTGTCGCTTGATGTGGACTCAATCTAACCATCTCAGCCGCATCCCTTTCTACAAGGCCGACGAGGCCACCGAGGCCATCAAGCCTCTCCTGGGCGACCTCTACTACCACGACGAGCGCAACTTCCTCGGCCAGCTCTGGTCCGTCTTTGGCACGCTCAAGTACGTCGAGCACGACCCCACCAACCAGGGTGCCATGCGATGGGCCAAGGAGTAGAGCTCCACGGCTGTCGGGGACCCCATAGAGATGGAAGAAGATAGATTAGACGATGGGATAGACAACGATAGACCACACGACTAGACACACAATGCTATAGATCTAGAGCAAATGCTTTCTCGGCTGGTATCGGATTTAGAGGCTCTGAGATAGAAAAGGTCAAATCGGATGATGAAACAAAATGGAGTTGCTTGCTTGTCCTGTTGGACTGCAATGGATTATACCAATAGAGGCTGAATGAATGAACCTAGCTCTGAATACTGTCCGCGACTTCTTGGGTTGGTGTCTAATTTGACTCAATTTGAGATGGCCTCTGCGATTGGGCAGAGATGAGCTTGCTTTATCGATCTAGATCCATCCAATCCTGAGACAATCTCTTGCATGAGATTGAGATGGTCGTGGAGGTGTGGAGACCTCCTCAACAACGCCAAGAACAATCGGCTTGATTAGTCAGTCGCTTGCGAAGCCCAAGCTTTGCTCGGTCAAATGATGCGCCGTTCTCCAATGATGAAATTGAAGGCTCTCAAAGATGGAGGACGTCGCGCAAAGCAGCAGGCGAAAGGGTAAGTAAACTAAACAGTGTTATCCTCTGGCTTGTTTGCTGATTCTCATGTAGCCTGTGATTACTGCGTCTCGCGCAAGATTAAATGTGATGGACGGAAGCCGACGTGCTCCAACTGTACTCTCTATGGCGTCGCCTGCAAGATCACGACGGCCAGAAGAAGAGCCGTTCTTCGAAGCACTGCGACGATTCCCTCTGCGGTTCAGCCACCACAGTAAGAGTCCCAAGTGTAGTGATGGGGAATTTTACTGATATAGTCCAGGCCGGATCGAATGCAGGCCCTCGAGGAGCGGTTGGCAGGCATTGAAGCTCTCCTCTCGGTGCTGACGGGTACAAAGAGCTCTACTTCAGCTTCTGTACCGGCGGCGAGATATCCTGATGTCAGTCTTGACGATATTGACATTTCAACTCCTGCAGATTGTCTAGTGACTGAGGCGAGTCCAACGCTTTTCGAACCGGATCAGTGGCCGATGCCTTTGACGACGCATCATCACTTGGAGCTGCCGCCTCTTTCAGAGATTCTGCCCGTGGTGGATAATTATTTTAAAAAGTATAATCGGCTTATGCCTTTGTTTGATGAGCCTACGTTTATGAGGATGCTGCTTGATTGGCACTCATCTCCGAACAAGCGATCTATGGTTCCATGGGCAGCAGTCAACATCGTCATGGCGATAACCTACCGCGTTCTCGAGGGTAGATACATGGACGATCCACCGCTCGCCCAGTGCGTCCGCAACATCCGATCCGCCATGACGGAGTTGATGACGCCGGGGCAAGACCTAATGGGAGTCCAAGTTCTTCTCGCGATGGCGATTTTCTATCAGGGGTCTGCTGACTTTCAGCTTGCTATTGTTTTGATGGGGAGTGTTGTTCGGTTGGCGCAGAGTCTGAGGTTGCATTTGAGATTGGCGTCGCAGGGTGTTTCAAAGGCAGAGACGCTTTTGAGGTGTCGTGTTTTTTGGATCACTTATATCTATGACAGGGTATGTATTTATCTTTGGGCTCTTTAACATTGCTGATTGCTTTATAGGAGTTGGCGCTGCGGTGTAAATCGCCTTATTACCAACTCGACAGCGAAACGGACCTGGACCTACCACCCGCAGACCCTGAGGATGGACTGGGTGTCATCGCTTCCGACACGGATTCCGTGCAACTCAACTTTCTGCGGGCTCGGGTGCAACTTGCTTTTATACAGGGAAAGACGAATGATCTCCTCTACAGTCAAAAGGGGCGGAAACTCACGCACGAGCAGCGATCTAACAACATCACCCGCATCGAAGAGAGAATGGCCGAGTGGCTCAAGTCTATACCACCAGAGTTACAAACCGCGGAGGGGATAAAACAGCGTCTTTCACCGATGCCGACGCTGTTGATGCTCAACATGTTTTACCGCCACTTTGAGTGCTTGATTCAACTCCACTCGATATTCTCGTTTGACGATGTGTGGATCGACAGGGTGAATAGTTATCTTTCGCCCGCTGTCATTGAAGTCAAAGATGATGAACCGGATGGAGAGCTCGTGCGAGCTGGCCTTGCGCCTCTGCCACCTGGGTGGACGGGGTGTGTGAGCGGTGCGAGGCTGTGCCTTGAGCTTATCGCCATGGGACGACAGAGTGAATTTACGCTCTGGTAGGTATTCCCCACCCACTTACTGGGAAGTATTACTGACGGTTTAGGCTACATACATGCGGATCATACTCCTGTCTCGTCCTCCTAATCGTAAACATGATTGAATTCCCAGCCCACGACCACGTCTCAACAGACCGGAGGATCTCGGATGCGTGTCTGGTAATGTTTGACGCCATGTGTCAAACACTACCCAAAGATCCGTTCGCAAAGTTGCTGGGCGTGGTGAGAGAACTGGATCGACGAGCAAGAGGGCAAGTAAACCGTTTGATGCGGACAAAGGAGGGAATCAGTTTGAGTGAGGAGATGAGCCCTTCTCTTGCGTGGACGATTCTGGAGGATATGGAGTTGTGATTTATATATGTAGGATCTATCTAATTTGGCGTGTAATGTGTTTGATTGGGTGTTTTACGCTTGGGAAAGGGGTTATTTGAAAGTTTGGCTGATGACGAGGTGTTGACGGAGATCGGAAGTCCATGGAATTCCGGGCACGCCGGAGCTCCGCACCGGGACTGCGCTTTGAGGATTGTCTATGATTAGGAGACTACTAAGGTGAAACTGGAAGATTTACAACCATTAAATTCAGAGTGTTTCTCTAATTTCGCGTTTTGCTCTGATCTCTTGATTGTTTCATCAATACTTGGCAGAGCTCAACACGGCTCCCATATTGATCCTTCATACAGTTCCGCCATTCGAAACCTCGTCTTGACAATTGATACAACATGTCTGGCACCGTCATAATAACTGGCGCCAACGGCTCCGTAGCCCTAGGCTTCGTCGACCATATCCTCTCGTCCTACCCATCGTACACCCTTCTCGCCACCGTCCGCGACCCATCCGACGCCAACTCTGCAAAGCTCTCCAACATTACAACCTCGAAACCCAACGCAAAGGCTCACATCGAAGCTCTCGACCTTTCTTCCCTCGCGGATGTACGATCGTTTGCTGAAAAGACGGCCGAGAGGGTCAAGAGTGGAAAGTTGCCGCGTATCAAGGCCATTGTGTGCAACGCTTTCACTTGGTCTTTATCAGAGACAAAGTACACGCAAGATGGCCTCGAGGCATCCTTCCAAGTCGGACACCTGTCACACTACCTCCTCATCCTCAAACTCCTCGGATCCATGGCTTCTGACGGGAGGATTGTCCTCCTCGGCTCCAACGCTCACTATCCCGACAGACCACACCCTCTCACCAAGCTCATCGCAGAGATTCCAGAGGACGTGGGGCAGATCGTGAAGCCTTTGCCTGATGAGCCTGGGCAGGAGCATGATCGTGGGTTTCAGAGGTATGGGACTGCAAAGTTGGCGAATGTCATGTTGATGCATGATCTCAACACGAGGTTGAAAAAGGCATGTTGCTCCCCTCCTTTACCACGTGAATCTAACATTTGTAGGATCCAAACCTCTCGGGCATCACAGTCACGGCAATGGACCCAGGCGGCATCGTCGACTCCCGCGCGCACACGGCCCAAAAACCCGTCATCCGCTTCGTTCTCAGCACGATATCACATCTCCTCCCCCTTACAAAACACATAACAAGTTCATTCCGTCGCTCCGCAGACGCGGGCAAAGACCTAGCAGAGTTGAGCGTCGGAAAAGAGTTTGAAGGCATAGGGGGGTATTTCTTGGGCGTCAAGAGGGAGGAGGAGGCTCCAATGACCAAGGAAGAGAGTAAGCAGAGGATTCTGTGGGAGGCGTGTTGGAGATGGGCGGGACTGGAGGAGGGGGAGACGGTCTTGGTTGGTGCTGCGCCTTGATGATGGCGTCAGCCAAGATGTATGCCATGTTTCGTTCAGAGAAGCAGTTGGTGCTGGTTTAGTTGACGTCTATCAATTCCGGGGTGCAGTCGTATATCTGCCTATGAATGGCCGTGATAGCCTCTGCAACAGTGATCATCTACCACTTTTCGGCGCATGGCAACCATCAAGGGGGCGTGGCCCAAGGTCATCCCTTATGCGCTGTACCTCAATCTTAACAAGACTTTTAAACCAGGTTATTGAAGGCAACCGAGTCCCTTTCATTTCATTTGCTATATAATAGAATGATCAAGCATCGGCTCGCGTCATGCCTGTCAGGTGCATCTCCCAAAGACGTCAAGATTGACATGCCAGCTGAGGTGACCAAGACTGCCAAGAATGCATCGCGATCTGTGTCTTTCAAGATATGAGGGACTGAAATGGAGAGAAAACAGAGATTACCGCGTAGTTATTTCCACTGCTACTGTGCCCAACAAGCCTTCTCGGAAGGGAAGTGAAAGGCCCAACAACAAAGATATCACAGTCTAGCAACATGCTCTTCTCATACGTATCCCTCTTGGCATCTTACGCCCCCGCAGCCCTTGGCCAGGCTTGGACAAAGGATTTCGGGCCTGGTAGCAACTACGGAGGCGAAAGGGCACTCCAAGCGTCAGCGCCTGGCAACGTCTCGGACGAGGACTGGCCCTCTCATGGCAGACTACGACCTCATCCGCCGATGGCCAATTCCCGGCTACAATATCTCTCAGCCCTACGAAGATGCCGACTCAATCGATGGCTGGGCTGTCTCTCTTACCGTTCGCGCCAAGATCCCCGCAAAAGACGTCGTCACAGGTGATGACATTGACGCTGTCTTTGCTGCCTCCATGATCCGCCTCGAGCCTCCATCTGCTCTTGTCGACGACGTGATTGAGCGACAAGGCTTCTACACGCCGCACCCGTCGTGGCGTGTCAGTCTTGGATACTACTTTCTCAACCGCAATAGCCGTTTCAGCGGGTATGAGCTCGAAATACTGATGTATGGAAATGGCTCATGCGAGGCCACGTTCAATGACACGTGGCTCGACGCTTTGGAGAATAGCCCAACATGGAACGGCAGAGAGTGTGAAATTGGGAACCCTCGTGACCCTCCAGAATGCAAGCTCACCGTCGATATGACGTCAATTCGGGCTGCAGAGAACTACACCCGGTGGAGTGATGAAATCGGCGAGGACAAGGCCGTAAACATCACCTGGCTGAGAGGCACTGAATTTGTCTCCTTCGTCTCCCCGCTCAATACTCCCGGCCAGTATGGGCTTGGCGTCAGAGATGCCAGTTACAGTGCTGATATGGTGCTCGTCACCTGGGGGTATGCCAAGAATAGGAGTTCTGAGTCCTATTACGAAACTGAGGAGGCTAGCCAGCCTGTCTTAGAGTTGGTCTGTATGAGGGGTCTAAACAACACCCCGCAGGAGAACAAGCGCATTGGAGATGAGCGTAACGAGGGTAAAGAGGGGGAAAAAGAAGAAGGCGAAGATGATAGTGCCGCAGTCGGTGGAAGAGAGGCCATGTTGCCAACGTTGGTTCTGTTTTTGCCCCTGGCAACCCTCTTTGCGCTGCTGTAGGATATCTCAGCATCGCGATGCTGCTATTGATGAACAGGTCTCGATTTCTTTTTTCAGCTAGTCCTATCTAAGACATTGCCAGCCATTGAGTGTGTCAAGTGAATTGTGTCGATGAACGAATCCTGTGCCCGAGGTTAACATGGTATGGACAAGTCTGTTTAACACTCTCTAAGAGCACTGAAGGTAACATCCGAGTTCTCAGGTGCCGAAACCATCGGGTTTAAAAGAGCCCACAGAATCTAAAATTACCAGTCTTTCTACAAACCCGCTGGAGTTTGAGCTTCGTCGTCTTCATGCACCAGCATTGAACGCCCTCTACCATGGCGATGTAGGTACAACACCCGCGTGTTCAGTACAGCTGGACATATTGTTAGCCAAGGTACTGCACAGCACCTTTCTGTTCAACTTACCCAGTTTAGTAGCCACATCAGTGCAGCGATGGATGCTATCCGCAGACGAGGGTCGCCGGCAACCTTGATCGCCGCTCCAAGCACTTGATTAAGGCGGCCCAGTCTGTGACCATCAAGTAGAGTGTAGTTGCCCCATGTAGGCTCGATAATCTTGAGCTCGTCCTCCTCATCGTACGCAGCTTCTTCAGGCTTGTGCATTACCAGCTTGACGATAGTTCCTGATGCATCGGCAACCAAGTTGCTCATCCAAAGGAAGATAGGCACGATGATGACCAAGTCCCGCCAACGGTCCGACAAAAGACTTCCATCTCCCTTGAAGAATCCGAAAAGGAGAACACCCTTGGTATCGCCTGCGAGATAAATGTGATACTGGAGGATGAATGTTTCCAGAGAGCATCGGCCGAGCCAGGCTGCGGCAGTAGAGTACATGTTTCGCAAGCGACTCGTGGCATTTCGAAGGGCGACGAAGGCGAGGACAGGCAGAAAGGAAAGGTAGGGATGGACTATCGTGTATTTTATTTTCTCGTCGTAAAAAATGAGGCACGAAACTGCGTAAATCAGCAGGATTGCCAAAGAGGGAGCGATGGCGTTTCTGTGGTTTGTGAACCATGTACTGTTACGCTCAAGCCGTTGGTGCGCCAGGCCTGCGAGCATGCCCACGTAGACAATGAAGCTGTCCAAGCCGACACGGAATTCCCACTCATGAAGATCCCACTTGATCCGGAAGACGATCTCGAGAGCCACAAATAACCATTCCATGATTGGAGTGAGCTTGAGCATGGCTGTGATGAGGACGAGGGAGCCACAAACTTTGCTGATGACCGCATATGTATTGTCGTTATACCTGGAACCTATACCCATTGTTGCACAGACGACAAGGAACCAGAAGCTCACAAGTGGCGCGAAATAGTAAAACATGTAGTCGGTGTCCATGATATATGGAAGTGCGCAGCTGAGAATGTTCAAGCGGAGCAGGACGCTGACGATTCGGCGAAGCGAGAAATCCTTCTTGGCAAGGAAGAAGATTGTGTGACCGTACCCAGTCTGAAAGAGGTAGGCTGCGACGAGTAACCTAATAAATATGTATATAGGAAGATTGCGGGAGGCGCCTGTCCAATGGTAGATCAAAATGGCTGCTTGCATCCATCCTTTCCATTCCTCGGTTTGATCTCGTGAGAGAATGCCGGCATCCTCATTGATGGGCCTGGCGACCGTGGCATCAGCAGCGACAACACGCAACTTGGTCCTTCGGATCGTGGTGACAAAGATGACGGCGTATACGGCTACAAGAAGGGCGAATTCCAGTGGGACAAACTCTTTCATGCCCTTGGAAAAGAGGTCCGTCCGGTCGGCAACATAACAGTAGAGTAGTGCCATTGTAAACACCCCAATCTTCATGTTTAACCACTGTCTGCGGGGGGTCTCTGCGAAGTTGACAATGTCCATGATTTCGAAAACGATGCAAGCGAAGGTGTAAAAGGCAGTGAGGCCGAGCACAATAATCTGGGCGAATGACCGGGAGCCATAGTCGCTGCAGCAGGTTCGATCGTAGGGATAGCCAGACAACTTGTCGAGTTTTGCATTGCAGCGAAGATTCAGTAGGATATTGGCCTTGACCTCGGCGACCGAGTCAATGACATGGAAGCCGGTGTCGTGAAGGTCGACCATAGCACTAGGTTGGTTACGCGACAGCTCGGGAAAGGCTCGAAGGAGGCGGAGGTTGCGTTGGGCTTCGGCGTCGAAGAGGTACTTGTCAATGGCCTCGACCTCGCCCTCATGAATGCCTTCTGGCCGCGTTCGTGATTCAGGGAGGCTTTCGTAGAATGGAGGTGCGACCGGGGCAATAAACACTTCGTTTCCAACGCCATCGTGAGGATCCATTGAGCGGGTGCCGAACGTGGGTAGGTCTTTAAGATGTAAGATGTCGGTGATATTGTCGAATGCTTCCTGAAAGTAGCTGAAGGACTGTGTTTCTAGGTACGCGAGAGCGTACCAGCTACCAGCGCCGAGCATGATAAGAGCGGGACTCTTTTGCTCTTTGATAGGTGGCGGGTGATGCTTCTCTTTGGTGAAGAGCTCGAGTTCACGGGTTAGTTCTGGGTTGAGCTCACCAGTCAGGAACCACGGGTTCCAAATCATCCTCATATGAATTCCATCCAGGGTCAATTCATGGCTTGCATGCTTCTCGATATGTTCGCGTGCTTCTTGAGCCCTTTTGCGATTAATCTGGCGTCATGCCTGGTCAGCATTTCAGGAAGGAATTGAAGGGATCGCGCGAGTGTTGAAGATCACTTACCAGTCGTGCCATGCCCCAATAGACCTGACGAGTTGTCGAGTCTCCCGAAAAGATTATGTGGCGACCGTCCATGCATCGACGAATGTCGTTGCTGGTGTACTTGTGTAGCATACAGCCATCGGGCTGCCAGTTGGTGAACGGCTTCTTGTCGCCATTGCTATCGTGGTGGTGAAGCCAGCTGCCATTTCTGATACCATCTCCTAGTAGAGCCTTGCATCGGTAAGGGTCGTCGTTGAGAGAGAAGCCGTTTAGAATGACTGCGACAAGGAGGAGGATGGAGAAGGCGATAGGAAGGGCCCGGATGGCGAGGGCGAATGAAGGAGAGGATGAAAGCATTGTTGCCTGGCAAAATAGGCGCTCTGTCTGCACTGCATAAGTAATCTGTCGGTAATGGAAATGCGGTGCAGCATACCTAGAGGACGAGTGATGACCCGATCACTACGTCCACGATCTCTTGGTTGTGATCATGGGCGGATCGGTCTCAGTGTGGAGGGAGACAGTGAGGGCAGGCCGAACAGACTTGGAGAAAATAAACGACAACAGAGAGATGAAAAACGAGAAAGGGAACGCAGATAAGGAACGACGGAAGCGTAAGAATGCAAAAGATGAAACGACAATGGAATGAAGGCGATGGGACTCGAGATGCATTCGGGCAGGTACAAACGGAGCAGGTCCGGACGGGGCGACGACATGTGGGGCCGGGCACCTGCCGAGCAGTTTTGAGGCTGGTGAGGGCAGGAGTAGCTCGGAGAAGGTGCCTTATAGGTCGACGCACACTTTTTTGAACGTCAGTCAAAAATGGCTAAAGAGACGGTGATGGTTGGAAGTGAAGCTTCACGGCGCAGTATTGGGCCTCTATGGATCAGTTGATCAGCGCCAAAGGAAGTGCTTGTATGTGCAGCCATGGCCGTCTGCAGTATCGCCTCTACCATTTGATTGACCTTTGGCACTTCTTCTATTAGTACGGGGTCTTGGGAAATGGTCAAGGTGAGAAATGAGTGGAAGAATACAGTGTCCTCGGAGGTGCAAGATGTATGTAAAGTCACTGTGACACTGATGCTGATAGGATTGACGTACGTACGTACTCGTCAAAAACCGCAATCAATCTTTGACTGAGCCAGGATTTCCTCGGACATTGCTTGATAGCTAGGTTTACCTTGACAGAAGTTGGGTAGGCATGTCGCGTTCAAGCTCACCATCGATATGCCCAATGTGCTGCTGACAACACACCTATACACCGTAGATAACGCAAACTCCTTTCTTTCTGGCCCAAACAACGTGCTTTGTATATTGAAGCCTGGTTTCACAAAGTGATTGCCTTGGATTTGAGATCCTCTTCTTTCAGCGCTTGTTTTGCAGCGCCAAGGCACTCACTCCTGGTGTTTGGGGGGCTGTGGCTTTGCAGTCCACCAAGACTCCAATGACAAGCCGCAAAAGTAAGACAGGTTGTTTTTTTCAGCCTACCTAATTATCAAACAAAAACCCCAGGTATAGCACAGCCTGCTTGAGTAGTGTGGCATGTTGGTCGACAGCAGGGCTGACTCCGTGTGAATGGCGGCTCCTCTTCAACCACAATTGGCCGCTGCGCCCCTTGATGCATTCATCTTGGCAGGGGATATCAATCCTCTGTCCAATCCGCATGCTCACAAAAACAGCCTCATCGGGCACCCCGCGTCTCCTGCATATTCTAGTATCCGAATGACAGGTGAGGTCGGAGGGAGCCTGATTTCTTCTTGAAATCAGAATCACGGTGACGGCTGCCTCCCATTTTCCTTTCTTCACTTCATCTGCCATCTAGTTATCGTTTCAACAGACTCCCAAAGTCTGCGACTGCAACCATGCCTTCCGGAGCCCTTTGGGCTCTCCTTCTTTTTCTACCTTGTTCTGTCCAGGCCCTGTTTGGATCAAGTAACGAGACCGATTTCTGGGCAGAGTTTGGCAACAACTTTGCGACTGACCTTGCGCCCATCATTTCTCTCTTTGGAGAGCAGGTCACTAAACAGTTCTTGAGCGAATCAACCACCATTCTCGATACCGTCATCTTCGCCGTCGGCCCTCTTGGAATCATCACCGCCATTGTATCCTGCATCCGAGTCTCTGGTAGCTCGTTCCTCAAGTCTGTTGTTGGGCGAGCACGTGAACCGCGCGCAGTGCCAGAGGTTGAACTGTGTTCTTCCACCAGCGAAAGCGTGTGTGAGCTATGGTCAAATGGTGGCATCTGCCGAGTGTTTGGCCGCCCAAGGATCCTCGAATTCATCTTTCGTGAGCCGAAAGATGATGATGACTATTACGCCCGATGCGATCGCCACGGCAAAGAGGAAGAACCGGCAACATGTGGCATTTTTTTGATTAGAGAAATCTTGAGAATGGCACCATGCTCATCCGGTCATGCCGCGACAAGCAAGATACAAGAGTGTGGCTGGAGAGCGATTTCCTCTCTAGAAGTCCTTTTCGTCCCATTCTCGAATTTAGTCCATCAAACCAGCACATGGATGAAAAGAAGAATTAAAAGGGGTTTAGGCAGGGCAGCTACCTCATCGCCAGCAGACATAGAGCTAGGTAACCTGAGTAAATCCTCCAAAAGGTTGAAAGGGGCTCGGCACGAAGACAATAATGACAAAGTCGACGGCGTGAGGGAGTTCGCCCCCTTTCCGAATCTGGCTCTGAACGTTGGAGTGCAAAAAGCACAGACATCGATCCTGACACTCTGGCTCGCCGCTGTGTTTGGATTGTCGATACAGGGCAGCTTTTTCTGGTATACGAACTGGGCTACGTGGAAACACCCGAAGTTCTATGAGGGAGAAAAGCTCCCGAATGTTCGCCTTTTCTTCGCCCTTACTATTGCTGGGACTGCCTCAATTAACCTTGGAATGGCACTCTGCGCGAAGCTCATCGACCGCAACTCAAAAGAGCAGCGAATTGCTCTTTCACGCGTCAAAGGAACCGAAAAGGCTCGGTTGCCTGAGTATCGCATGTTCTGGCTTCAACCTGGTGGTCAGCGTATCGGCGACCAAGAGTTTGATGCCTTCGCATGCAACGAGGTCAAGACAGAGTACATTGCATCATGGAATGATAGGGAAGCCCCAGTGCCAATACTTTTTGTCTGGCTTGGAGTAGGCCTTTCTTTCGTGGGCTGGATGGTTCAGTTCATTGGACTACGTGGACAACATGCTACCGTCTCCCTCTACCAACTCTGCTGTACGATAGTCATGTCCACCATACGGGCTTCCATTCGCAGCTCCCGATCTACTCCCCGAAATGAGCTGGAATATCATTCAGAGGAGCTTCGAGGCCATGAGCTGGACTGGCAAGCCTTTCAACTCACTGAATGTTTCCTCCAGGAGAGCCATGGTCCTGAGCCAGACCAGACAACTGAAAGGTCTTCCTCGGATCAGGCTAATCAACGCGTGTCATTTGATCCCCGGATTGGGGATACTCTCAAAGGCCGATTTTACTGGATCCTTCAAAGTTTCGTGCCGAGAAACATCGCGGCTACTGAAATATCGGGACGTGATGCAACAATGAAGGTTGGGGACAACGTCGCAGTCGCACTAACTCGGTACAGCCGAATAAGAGAAGAAGCACTCATGGGGTGGATTGAATCAGACAGTTCGGGATTTTTCTCCCTGGCGTGGGATGATGGTACCGACCTCGAGAAACTACTACGCAAAACCGAGGAGCGCAAACCCAACTCAAGTCCACCAAACATGGTTGCCAAATCGATGCGTATTCGGACACGGTTGGCGCATTTGACGAAACAATTGCCGTATCAGACATAGGAGATTGATACTCGAAAGATTGCTCTGCGTCTGAAGAACGCGTTGCAAAAGTCAAGTCAGCTCCTATATCCGGCACAAGAAGAGTACGTGAGATCACTCATCTGGTCAACGGGTTGCCATTTGACGGTGGATAAGTATTACCAAGATCCAGACATGCCCATCTGCTTTTGCCTGAGGAACACAGATACTGGTTGGACCATCGATGGCAACCAGCTCGAGGCTGTCCTGGGGCTGTGGTTATGGAGCTTCGATAGGTACATTCATTCTTGGGGTCAGATCCTCGCTGAATGGATTCGGAGGCGACGAAGAAAAAGCATAGTCATTCCTAGAGAGGATACGGGGGCTATCGGCTTTGTCCTTGAACAATGGCGCCTATCAAAGTACGTCGTCAACAGCGACGCAATATCACACGATCTTACCCTTACCAACCTCTCCGTTTCTAACATGGTCCTATTCGACGACGGGAACAAAGCTGAACGAAAACGATTTCGATATGAGCTTGATCTTGGAAGAGTCCTCTCAATTGATGCGACGAGTTCGTTGCTTCAGTTGATGGCGCAGGATCTATTCACCACTTTTGTTGAGACAATTGGCACACTTCGCCTCGGCCACCTTGAAAACGTCACTGTCTCAAGAAACAGCGGGTCAGACACTACGGAAACCGCCATGGTCGAAGGTATGATTCAATCGCTCATCTCAGAGGGCCTGGCCACTCCCAACGAGGCCACCATGAGCGTCGTCCCGGCCTTGTGCCCACGATCGGGGGACCCAGGCAGTGCCCAGACGCAGCATCTTCTTCTCTCTCACGCCATCTTGCTCAAAAGAAGGCAAAAGTTCAGTGAGAGTCAAGAAGTTGTCAAAACTCTCGCCAAGCTCTCGTCGCCGAAAATCAAAGCAAGGGCTGATGCATTCTTGTATGAGGCTTATCGATCAGAGCTGCGCTGGATGGTGCACCAACGCCAAACCTTGACCAATCGAGAGTTTCTCGAGAGAAGAAAGAAAATGTTTATGGATATGCGTGTATTCGAAGTGGCTGATGACGTTCGATGGCTTTCGCATGTCTACATGAACGCAATCGACTGGTTGCTCTGGTCCAATAGCATCACCCCGGCCTTTCTTAATGACTACCACAGTTCCAAAGAGGGTTCAGCTCTGAAATCTCTACTGCCTCTTTTTGGACCCCTAGTACCATTGGACAAGCAAACCCTGGATGATCTGAACCTGGATGGCACTGAGTCTCGGAAGGATGCCCTTGAACTGGCCTTGATTTTCGACCAGCGATACAGCCTCGGCGAGTCCAGCGTCCAGGTCCGAAGGCAACTACTCCGATGGGCCATTGAATCGGACTTCACCGGATTGGTTGAAGATCTCTGGTTTGCAGAACGAAATAACCCTTGGGTAGAGAGCGCCTTCAGCGGCGGAAGTGATGAGCTGTTTTGGGCAGCCAGCCTGCGCACGGATTCTCATGACATGATCAACACCATCCAGTTCCTACTCGAAGTGGTAGAAATGGACCAGCATGCATCACTGAAAGGCAGAGAAGATATGGACCAGAGCTGGTGGGAGACCAGTCGAAAGAGGGACTTGGTGAAGGCCAAGTATGAGCAGGTCTCCAATGTGTTGGCTGCAGCATCTGCCAATCACCATGGACGGGATGTGGTAGAACTGCTTGCTTACGACCTGGATCAGCGGAAAGAAGTGGACACCAGACACGTGTGTGAGGCGGTCAGGTCGGCTTTAGAATACGGGTGTTTAGAAACACTCGACTGCCTGATGACCAAGGTTGCTGAGTGGCAACGCCTTTCCTGGAACCCTCAATCCGGGTTACTGCATATCATCGCAGAGTGGGGCCTTAAACAACAGGCCGAGACCATCTTCCAGAGGTGTGGGTGGCATGTTTTTGACCAGGGGAGCCTGGAATTAGCATTGCAAATGGCAAGTGTCGAACTGCCGAGAGAAAAAGAAGGGAGAGCAAAAGAGGTTTTCAAAGCTAATAGAAACAGATTAGTTGCGCTTCTCAAGGAGGCCCAATGGCAACAGGAGAGAGCAAAGGAGGTTTTCGGAGCTGATAAAAACAGATTGGTTGTGCTTCGTGAGGAGGGCTAAAGGAGAGGAGCCGGCCAATGGCTTCTCTGTCTATATCCCTTGCGTGAGAGGACATACCGGCTTGTTTGGAAGAATGAACTCTTTTATTGACCCGACTGATGCTGATTTCTGGTGCTTATTTTGCGGTAGAGTACGTGGAATCTTTGGAGCTGGTATTTCCCAAGGGCGAAGTCACATGTATCCAAGGGCTAGGTGTGTGGCAGAGCGGATTCATGCTGTCGACTTTGGGGTCTACAAGGATAATGGTCAATTTTCCATTTGACATCTCGGCTTCAGATCATAGTACCATGTATTATTAGAGAGTAAAAACTAAAAGTAGAAGACCGGTACTAAAAACACTCAAAAACAAACTCCCAACGCCCCGGTGCCGTGACCCCAAGTGACAATAGTAACCCCAAACACCCGTGTGACTTTCCCAACTCATTCAGTGTATGCATTTACCGCAGGAGACGTGAAGGCTCAAGAATCTCTATATACCGCTCCAGGATACAGGTAGGGGAGCTCCCTCCCGGATAAGTGGTGACGATAGGTGAATCTTCCATCAACACCCTGCTCTCTCCACCAAAGGTTGATGGGTAGCGTCTCGGCCTCGGTCGCGACCGCGCGGTGCTGCTCGTGGAGGCTCATCATGATCAGAGCCCAGACAGCCAGGCCAACCGTTAGAGTCCCCTCGCCGCTTGCGTCACGCGGGATGGCCTGCCACTCGGCTCCATACCGGCCGTTGGAGTCTACTATGAAGCGCACGACGACGACTTCCTTGTCTGCCATGATGAAAGAATAGCGGGTTCCGCTTTCTTTGGCGTAGGTGGCAAGCTGGCGGATGGGGAGCAGGCCGGCTGTCTCCTGGTTCTTGAGACCTTCTGAGGTCCATTGGGATGAAAGACGGGCACAGCTGACCACGAAGTGGATGCGAGGCATAGTGTCGAGGTAAAAGATGAGGCTGGACCCGTACTTATGTTTTGCGCCAGGAAACGTTGTGTTCCGTGAGTGATCGATCACACTCGCGGAACCTAGCCTGTGGCCAAGAAGACGGCTGCCAGTAGCCACGGGGCTCTCAAGAATTCTGAGAAGCCAGTCGATGGAGTGATTCTTCATCTCGTTGAGGTTCCTGGCTCCTCTGTTGGCATAGAGTCCCCCCATTGCTACCGACGCAGGCTGGCCGAGAAGGTCTCCAAAAGCGCTGGAAATGTTGTTCAGATTAAAATCGTCCCATTGTCTGACGTGTCGCGGTAGGACCCTTTCCCATTTGTCACAGCTTGGGGCCTGAGTGGGAATCTTGGTAAGAGTGAAGGTAGGGCTGGGCAAGGCCAGGATATTCTGGATCGTCGGCCCGGCCATGTCTGGAGATGGTGACGAGTTGAGTTGAGCGCAGGGGTGGGGGAGTAATGTTGAGAGATGCGGAGGCCGTAGGAAGACTTAAGATTTACGAGATTCGCAGGGGCTTCCGATTTGGGGCTGAAGGAGGATGGATGAGGAAAAGGGTGTTGGCAGAGACCTGTTTGGTATTAATATACTCCTTGGGTAATGCAGAGTATTGCTCCGAAGATGCACCTCCCTACCAACTTACATCTGGCTTTGAAGTAGGGATAAAATCATCTATGGAGGGATAGAGACGGAAAGAAAAGCCTTAGAGAACCCTAGAAGATAATGATAGAAGACTGCATGACGAAACAGATAAAGGGACGGCTTTGAGCTGGGCTACAGTCACCAAACCACGTTCCAAAGCGACTTAGACACGGCTACTTGATGTGATTCTGGCCTCGACAAAGGGCGTTCAAGTTGACGGTATTAGAAGCTTATTACCCAAGTGTGGCAGGGATGTGATGTGAGCTAACAGGTAAAGGGACAACAAAGAGCTGAGCATGGCGTCAAAGAGGTGGTCAAACGGCCACTTATGGCTTACAAAGCGCTGTGACGTAGCTAACCCATAGGAGGAGAAAAGGAAACAATGAGTTATCATGGTGAATGCTTTGCGTTTGTTATTTCCCCATCACGAACTTCAAGGCACTTCCACAAGAAGCTACTAGCCACAATTAGAAAGCGGTCATTGACAATGCCGGCATTAAAACTCTACCAAAAGGAGCGGTAACAACCTGTTGGCATGATCGATACTCTTCTATCCAGTGCTGAGCTGTTCCCAAATGGCCTTTGTGCTCGCTCCTCAGCAAAGACAAAGAAAATTGTATAGCCGCTTCGGGCGACACCGGTATCAAAGAACTAAACACTGGCTTGAATGCCTAGTGCGAATGTCTCTACAGCTCCAAGCTCCATTCATTTCCTTTGAGAAAGATATGTGCGGGGCTTGAATGGATTGACCAAGATATAAGTGTTGCAACCTCCCTAACCTTTTTATTGATTCACTTCACCCATCACTCTTGCACACGCGGATACGATATTGTAGTTCTTCACGACTTACTCTTTACTTCTATTCTCCATGGAAGACCTAAAGCCTTTGCCGGACGTGGATGGTCCCAAACTGGAACCGTTTGGACACGACATGCTCGCCGATCATGTCGAGTTTCTCGAACTGGTTCAGCAGAAAACCGGCCATGGCTGGGTCATCAAAATAAAGATTGGCGAAAAGCTCTATGCTCTCAAGATTGTAAGTACACAGACAAGCACGATGGGGCGGGCAGCCACTGATAGCGATGACATAGTTCTTCTGCCAAGATACCCAGTTTGGCTGTGATGATGTGTACGACGCTGGGCCGACTTCTACCATGAGCCGGGAGGATTTCGAAAAACACTTTACCCCGTTTGAGAGCGAATGCCGGGCCTATGGCAGACTCAAGGAGCTGAACCGCGAACATCTCGCCGTCAAGGCCCACGGCTACGTCATCATGCCAGTCACTGAGGCCTTGACCCAAAAGCTGCGGCTCCTCGAGTCCAAGCGCGAATACTCGAGAAGGATTTCCAAGATTGAGGGACAAGCCACTCCCTTTATGGGAATCGTAAAGGACTGGGTGGACAGGGTTGTATTTGACCCCAGCTTGGAGTGGGATTTTGAGCAAGCCGTCGACGATGAGATCCGCCAGGTACGCCATTTCCCACGCATGCTCAGAGATCTCCATAAGCTTCACGAGAGCGGAATAGTGGTGAGAGATATAGGCATCTGGCAGTATATTGATGGTGTGCTTGTTGACTTGAGCATCGCTTGGACCATCCCTCACCCCTATGGCCCAGGCCAAGGCTGGAAACCCAGATGGGAATTCCAGAGCTGGGCGGCCGGGGATCTGCACTCATTCCAGGTCAACGTAATCGAGGAATGGCGCAGCAGGATGGAGTTTGAGACTGACATGGATCTGCCCAAGTTCAAGGGGATCCCCAGGACCTGCTCGCTCCGGGCGTACGAGAGCCTGGAGCGGGCAAGGGATCTACGACCTCGACCCAATCGGCAGCGGCCGTTTCTGCCTATCCCGAACATAGACAGCTACGAGCTCGACATGGTCCAGCTTCCTCGACATGACCCGGGAGAGTTTGACCCGGCAAAGGTCAGCAAGTCCAGGAAGAAGCGCAAGGGAGGAGACGCGCCTGGTGGGAGTGGGAGTGCCAAGAGGAGAAAGGGGGCTAGGGGTTAAGGGCTCTCACAATAGTCTCATATGATTTGTCAAACTGGGTCCTGTATCAAGCATTGGCAAAGTCACGAGGAGGGACGGTGGCCTGTAACTGAGGAACTGTGTGAGATTTGCGATTTAGGGATTAAGAGAACAGCGAGCAGAGGCAGTTTACTACTATCGTGACTGGCCTTTGTACTAATTGCCTAGAATAGTATGTCTTCAAAACTTAACATTATGGGGTAACCGGCACAAAACTATGCAGTGAGAAGGCGATTAAAGAATCTAGGTAGGCTAGCAAGCACTCTAGGGTTGTGAGAAACGGTGCGTCAACAGGAGAATTCTCCTCGTGATTATCTATAGGGCTTGGACAAATGGCCTCTATTGACCCGAGTACTCCTTGGTAAGCCTCTGTGATCTACCAGAGACCACACTCACTTTGAAGAGAAGGACGGGATGGGCGTGGCAGTTATCAAGCAGCACCAAGCGGACAAAGCCATGGTGCCGATTCACCTTCAAGTGCCATACCTTGATGACCAGTCGCCAAGAAGAGTTGGAGGCTAATGAGGGAGATAGCAACAAAGGGTTGGATGTAGCGCCCCTTCGGAGGGCCTATCACCGCACAGACCGGAAACCACCATGCATCTCTAACCAGGTTAAAGGCCTAGTTGAAAGAAACATGGGAAATGGTTGCCAGTCTTTGTCCCATAGGTTTTGGTGTTCGTGTTGCCATCTTTGAGCTTAGGCACGCGTGTCAGTTCTTCTGGCGTTGATCGTGTCGTAGCAAGCCATGCCTCACATGAAGCGCTTTGTGCTCCGTCAGAACAAGGATAAAGAAGAGCTCATGGCTGTCTGGGACCAAAGACCCGCAGGTGGCTCGTTTGGGAAGGTTGTCAGTCGATAGCCTCGTCATTATCAACACTGCGGCTACATTATTCTTGCGAGATCGCCATGAGCCCGTTCTGGCTATCCCATCACTTGACTTTGACAAGATATCTTGTTTGATTTGTTGATTTGATTACATATCCAAAATGACGACGCTCAATCCCTTACCAGAATGCGAATGCCCCAAACTAGAGCCTTTTCCGCACGACCTAGCCGCTGACGATGTCGAGTTTCTCTCCCTACTCGACGTCCCCAGCGCCCATGCCAGCATCTTCAAGATCAAGATCGGCGAAAAGTTCTATGCTCTCAAGCTTGTGAGTGAATAAATGCATGCGTGCTTATGAAATTTGATCTTTTAACGGCGACATAGTTTACGAGTGACAGAACCTCGCCTTTTTCGAGGAGCACTAGAACTTCATGACCTTCCTCGGCATGAGAGACAACCCTGCCATGGGAATCGTCAAGGACTGGGTGGATAAGCTCGACATGGACGATTGGCCGTCTAATGAAGGGCAAAACGAGTATGACTGGTTTTGTATGGGACCCTCACTGTCATGCATGCTCGACAACCTTCATGGACTTCATGAGAGCAGGGTAGTAGTAAGGGATCTAAGCCTCAGCCAGTATATCAGAGGTATCCTGGTTGACTTGAACTTTGCTTGGACTATACCCCATCCTGCTCGCTGCGAGCGTACGACAGTCAAGTCGAGGCAAGGCATCTACGCCCTAGGGTTGGTCGGCAGCGGCCGTTTCTTCCAATAGTGCATTACCAGGAACGAGGGCTGGAAATGATCCAGCAACCCCTGAACGATCCGGGAGACTATGATCCAAGCCGGATCAGGAATAAGCGCAAGAGAAGTGATGCCAAGGAGCCGAAGGGAAGAAAGAGGGTTGAGGCTATTAAGAGGAGGACGAAGGGTCGAGGAGCCCGCTATCGCCGTCCAAGAACCTGCCTGTGATGACACGACTGCTAAGGAGGGCATTGGTGCAGGGGTTGTCAGCTTTCGGAGTTTTTGGCGGGGCTTGTTTATATGTAGAACTGCTGTATTCTATCGCCTGGGAATATTATTCATTACAACCATCTCAATACGTGTGCCGGGAACCGTAATATTCTCCACTTATGATGCCCATGTGTTGATCCGATGCTTGCCCATCTCAGGCCAGGCTGAGGTTCTGAGTATACGGGCTCACAAATGTGTGCCAGTCGTTCTGCTCTCCTGTCACTACATGGTCGTGTTCTGCCTGCAAGTCTCGCATCCGCCAGACCTTGAGAATGACGGCCTTGGTTCTCTCAATGTTGGCCAAGGACGCGCCGGCCATGGCGTCGAGAGTTTCCAAAACCAGACGTCTGCCGGACGTCTGCGAGCCGGCATCATCGCTGCTCGATATGGCGCCGTCGTCCAGAGGGTTCAGCTCGACGGCTGCGACGAAGAGGGGGAACAGCAGACCTGCTACGCATCCTTGCTTGACGAGATCTTGAGTGGATGTGAGTATCTCGGCGATGAGCTGCGAGACGCGCCACGTGCTCGGGTCTGCGTCGCGTAATAGGCAGTGGAAGTACACCTCTACTGACGACTTTTTGAGCTCGACGCAGCGTCTTACAGTGTCGTCTAGCGCCTCAATGACTGTCATGTTGGAGCTCACTAACGCAAGCTCCCGCTCCAGCTCTGCCACCTCCCTCTCAAAGCGTTGCTTCGATATGCCGTCCCGATCCCTCGACCTTGCTAGCTCGGTGATTCGAAAGATGACAGACGCCATCGCCGGGCTGCAGCCCATCCAAGCGTCGATATCCTCAGGCTGGTCCGGCTTCTGCCAGTATTCCAGACCAAAGAGTGGTGAGTTGCCACAGGCGGTCCTGCTGATGACATCCTGAAATGCAAAGTAGCGCTCCGCAAAAGATGCGAGGCTTCCAAACCCGGAATCCTCGGTACCATGTAGTAAGAGCTGTTTTCTCTTTCGCATAAAGTCTTGACTTGCTCGGAGGTGGATGACCCATCGGTGATCGCAGTTGTCTAATATCTCGTAGAGACAGAGAAACATCATTGCCGCGGGTACTTGAGGATCCAAGATGACGTCTGCTGTAATATTGGGAGATTGGATTTTCTGTAACAGGCCTTTTAGAACATTGCCCTTGATCCTCATGGCGGTTCTTGTCCATTGAGGGTCTGTGATGCTTCGATGCCGGGCGGAAAAGGCGAGGACAGACTGGGTGACAAGATCCTGCCCGCTTAGTGTGAATAACGGAGCGACCAGGTTCATGAATGGGGATGATAGATGTGGTGATGGTGTTGTGAGGGGGCATAGCCGTAGTAGGTAATATTGGAAAAGGCTTTGTTCGGATGTGTTGAGGGTGGGATATAGAGATGGTGGGAGCATCAAGGTTGGATGTGATTCTGGCCGAAAGACAAGGGCCGAACTTGACAGGTCAGCCTGCTCTCTGAGCTCAACCGTCTCATCCCCCAGACCCTGCTCATGATTCGAATCAGGGTCAAAGTCGCTGCAGTAGGTATTGATAAAGTGACGAGGCCCAACAGACGGAGAGGCCAGCAAGATGGGGGCATGCTGCGTCTGGGACTGCCTCCTCGGCCGAGCTGACCCCTTGCACCACACGCCCTCCCTGCCAAACGACAGCCCACGAGCCGCAAACTCGGGTTCCCACTTGAGCTGCAGGTGCCTGCTGCACGCTAGGCCGCGGGACACGCAGTTGCGGCACCTGGGCTTGGCCTCGTCGCACTTGACCTTGCGGGAGCGGCACGTCTGGCAACCTGAGCGGGTGCGTCTCTGCACGGGGGCCGAGGAGGAGGTAGGGCGACGGGGCATTATGTTATGGAATGCGTGGGTGTGTTGAGTGGGCTACGGTGACATGATTGATGTCGAGATTGAGGGAGGGAAAAGCGGGGGATCGTGGTATCGTTGGAGGAGCTTATTTCCGGGCATCCACTTGAAGGGTTAGAATAGTTGGATAGTTTGTTAACAGATAGCGTTAGTCCTTGAGCTGCTTTGTGTTAGCTCCTTGACACGCGTTGCTAGCTTGCAGGGACCCCTGAACGTGCCTCGGCTGGACCTTCTGGGCTCAAGAGTGTCGATCGATATGATTCGTCTATCTCCCGAGACTTGTGTTGGCCACCAGAAATGTTTCTCTCAGATATCCACTTCCCACATGACTCGAAAGGCACAAGTTACACATGTCCTGGGCGAGAAAGCTGATTCGGGAGCTATATAGAAGAAGTGTATTCACAATCTGGGTATTTCCTGCCTAGCTACGGCTCAAACTATTCTGAACATCTTGAGCTTTGCCTTGGGCGATCCCTCTGTCTGACTTCCGACCTCGCCGCTGCTTGTCTCGACTCCTTCAACCATGGCATGCCCGATCATTTTTCCGTATCTGTGCTTATCAGACGACGGGGATGGGGTAGGGCAGATGGTCATTGGGAATCTGGGGCCCTCGAGATGCACAATCCTCTGACCCACCGCGATGCCTTCAACACCAGGGCACGATAGACCCATCTTGTCGTTGGAAGTCCGGAATAAGACCCGTCCTTCACATGTGACGTTTCTGCTGTCCAGGAGGGCCTGCAGCGGGTTCATTTCCTGGTCCCATTTGGGCAACACGTGGTCCAGATTGCGCAACTTGTCCCGCGCCATGTTGGTCAATTCTTTCACCTGGGCGTCGTATTCTACCGACTTCTCATCTCCAGTTGCCTGAGGTTCAAGTGTGAGCTTGCTCCATCGGTGCTGACAAACCTCATGGAACACTCTTGCAATGCGCAGGATACGAACCACGCAGTCCTGTATCTCCTCATCGTGAACGCCGTTGTATAGTTGACGCGCTAGGGCGAGACAGAAAGGTTGCATTTCCAGCAAACTCTCATCTTGTGCTTCTTCAATCCCAAACAGCTGTTGCGCCAAGTCCTCTGTCTCTTGCTGAGTTTGGAACGCGAGGACCTGTAGCTGGGATACTAGGTTCGCGTAGTCAAACATGCAGGAGCCTGCAAAGTCTCCGAGAGCCTTATCTCTGAGGAAGATGAACATGCCGGATAGCCGAATGTTGCGAAAATACAATGAGGCGTTCTCTGATTCACCGTCGTCTTCGGAGGACTCGCCCACTAGTGGGTTTGCGTCAATGTCTCGTCGCACTTTGTCGTACTCTTCCTCGAGAATATTGAACAAGACAGCAACGTCCACCTGGAAGTTGAGCCGAGTACGGGTTGAAGCTGCCTGGTCCACGCCTGTCAAATGGTCCATGGCCCAGTAGAAGGAGGATGATGGAGTCCTGGCCACGAGGCCAAGCCTGGCGAAAGCCGTCGACATGTCGTTGCGCTGGTTGTCGAACCGCCAAAGTTCGTTAATCAAGGCGAGGCTGTTGTCAGCGGGCAGCAGAACAATCTCCTTTATTGCGCCGAGCTCCCGTCCTTGGATGTGCAGTACCCGATCCACAATAGCACAGCTGATGTGTCCAAGGTCCTTGCCGGGGTTTGCCTTATCCAGAGTTGGCTCGAAGACGGGCTTATGAGACCGACGAGAAAAGTCTGGGACCCATGAGGGAGTGACGGGATCATCAGGGGAGGTGACTGGTCGAGAAGGGTAGTGCCAGAACATGTCGGCCCAGGATTCTACCAGGAGAAGCCATGCGGCCAGTAGTTCAAACGCATACTCTGCACTCTTCGAATAGTCTGGGAGAACTGTTTGGCTGAATACTGGGCCCATGAGATCTCGGACGCCATAAACGTAGTCTCGCGGGTCTGAGGTGGTTCTGTCTAGTTGTGCGTATAGCACAGATGGAAGGATATGGAGCCGTGTCTTTGGCTGGTAAGTACCCTTTCCATTGTCCCTTGAGCGACGAGAACCTCTGGAGTTGGATCGTTGGGCCAGTTGTTCCAGGACCATGGGAAAGAGGTTGTTAAACGCGTGTTCCAGGCTCAGGTCTGGGACGCCTCGGTCTTCTAGCTCGGCACGGTGAGCGAGAAAGTCCTTGCGGAGTCGGACAAGCTCCTCTTGAATCTGAGAGGTGCGAGCCGATAGATCTCCGCAGTACCACAGAGGGTCGCCGTTGGCGAGGTAGAATTCCTGTTGCACCCAGAGTCGTGTCCACCATGGATTCGAGCAGAAGGCGCAGACAGCTTCCACTGCCAGTTGAAGAATGCTGCCTGGCCCATCCAATGCTTCGTCTTGCAGATCGATGAGGCGCTTGTTGGCTAGCGCGTCCATGAAGAAGGTGAGGGGTGCAGTGGGAGGTCCGAGAAAGATGACGACGTCGGTGGCCTTGCGATAGATGTCTCCCATGCGAGCTACTTGGTGGGACTTTTCGACTACGTCTTGCTGGTTGATGCATAGCTGATCCACCCACAAGATTCGTGAGGTTTCTGGTCGGCGGAGGTACTTCAAGGCGTCGTGGAGGTTCGAGTTGATCATGATCTGATGGTCGTTGATCGTGATGGCGCACACAGACTCAGGCGAGCCCCGTACGTATGACAGCGCCTCATACTTGGGCAGTCCCGGAAAGTTTCTGGGACATTTCATCTTGGCGCAAATTGGTGCATCCGGACTTGTTGCAGGTAAGAGCTCCAGGAGGCGCACCGACTCGCAGAACGGAGAGATGTCGAGAGGAACGGTCGAATAGAAGGACTCTTCGGAGACGTGCGGTTCATCATCCTTCTTCGAGTCCTTGGGGCTGGCCTGTGGAAGTGCTGTGTCCTCTCCAAGGGCAAGGTCGAGTACGGTCTTAACACACTCGATGAAGCGGTCTTCGCGGGCTTGATGAGCCGCTTCGGGCAAGTCGTCAAAGTTGTACTTGCTGGTATCGTAGCCTGATTCTAGTTAGCGGGTTGATATGAATGATTCAAGTCAAGTGTGCTCGCCTTTGTCTTTCAAGATCTCTTCAGTTCGTGGACGGGTGCTCTTCTGGAAACGCTCAATACGGGCTCCAGTGATGCCCTCGTTGATAGTCGTGGGATCATCGCTGGGACCAGCGTCAGCCGGCAAGGGCTCAGCAGGATCGTTATCCATGTGAGAAGTGTGTCTGTTTTAGCTGTTGAGGAGATGAAGGTTGAGGATGAACAGCCAACTCTTATGGCGTGAGATGAAACAGGCGATAAGACAGTGAGATTTTGGTGGAGACTGACGGAAAAGGGAATAAGATCAACCCGAGTCAGCATTGTGTTTGAGAGTATGCAGGCTGCTCAGGTGAGGCGTTTGCCTGGCGTGTTTACGGTTTACCGAGGCTGATATTGGCTGACGTTTGGTGATGGTGGCTATGAACCAATAGAGTAACTTGATATGATACAAACAGGATAGAAACGTTTTATTCCAGAGAGAAAAGAGCATAATAGCAAGGACCTTTCAATTGACATGAGCAGAATACAGGGGAGAAGAGTCCTCGGCTAAGTGCAATCCTTGGCAAACGAAGGAATCGACCAGGCAGCAGTGCATTCACATCGAATGTAACGGTACTGCCGATTGTCACATGGATATGAATCGTATTCAGTGATCCGAAAAACTTTGCGAATATTGATATATCAAGCCCGTTTGACAATTGAACAGGAGCAATGTGCGTTTGCAAGCCATGACACTGACACAGCCCATGGCCAAGGCGCACCAAGTGGATTCAGTGGCGGTCGTCTCACTATGAATCATTTTCCCAAAACGGAAGAGATGAAAAGATAAAAAGACAAGTTGCGCGCCTTCAAACGAGAGAACCAACACAACACAACAACTTTATCTCCTACAACTCATTCACTGCCTCTAACACAATGGAGCCTGAATTCCAAATTCCCAAATCGGCCACTGGCCTCCGCGAGATTCCCCACCAACTTCTCGACTTGAGATCCGCCAAGGACATCATTGCCCAGCTGCAAACGTTCCAGCCCATTACATCTGAGAAGAATGTTTGGGCATTCTGGGACAAGGGCATTGATAAGATGTACCCGAGCTACCGTTGCACCGTCCTGAATTGGGTGCGACGCCTTGGACCTTCATGGACTGTGCGTATTGTGGACCTTCTGGATGATTCACCAAACAACATCTACAATTACGTCGGCGAAGAATGGTTTCCTGATTGTTTTGTCAACAAAACTATGGATGGTAGACACGCTCCTCAGCATGCTGCTGATCTTGTGCGTTTGCCTCTGTTGTTCGAGCACGGAGGTGTCTGGATGGACGTTGGAAACATGCTTCACACACACCTCGACGCACTCTTCTGGGATGCCCTCACAGCCCCTGGCTCGCAGTACGAGATGGCTGCGTGGGTCATCAGCGGTCAGATCCGAAAACAATGGGGTAGCTTCGGCAACTACATGCTCGCCTCTAGAAAGGGCTGCAAGTTTATCGAGAACTGGCACAACGGCTACAAAGCAATTTGGCAAGGTCGAACCAATGTCGACGGCGTCCACAACCATCCTCTCATCAAGGATATCGGGCTCGCCGATGGCATAGCCGACTGGGGAATGGAGGACAAGGTCAAGTCTATGAGTGACTATGTTTCTCAGATGCTCATCGGCGACCGCATCCGGAACCTGTACGACGTCAACACCGGCTGGAATGGCCGTGAATTCTTTGAGAACAAGGTCTTCATGGTTGAGGGTATCTGGAATGGAATCCTTGGCGCCATCAGAACCGACTACGACGGGTACAAACAGGTCGAAATGTTTACAACGCGACTGGACGAACCGGATCTGGAGAAGAGGGCAAAGGCTGAGGC
Source organism: Fusarium keratoplasticum (assembly GCF_025433545.1). Classification (NCBI taxonomy): domain Eukaryota; kingdom Fungi; phylum Ascomycota; class Sordariomycetes; order Hypocreales; family Nectriaceae; genus Fusarium; species Fusarium keratoplasticum. The sequence goes on from NC_070532.1 coordinate 828,761, forward strand.
GTTTGTCATCGAGATGCTCGAAAAGAGCCACATGTACAAGGTCTACCACAGCTCCGCAGGGGGTCCCCCCGCTCTGGGAGATCTTGTCAAGCAGATCCAGGATTTGGATCATCGACCGGGCACTTTTGGAGAAATGTATCGATATGGAACAGTGCACTGGGAGCCAACGAGGGAGGTTGAACAGTTGGAGCTGCAGAAGAGTGAGGAGGATCTTATTTACGCTACGCCAACTGAATCTGCGGCTCAGGCAGCTTCGAACGGCTATGATGTTACGACTTCACGACTTTAGAGGTATTGGTGTCTTGGGACTGTGCTAGACTCGGAAAGATACCTAGGTGGGTTAGAATAGACATCAAAACGATCAGATATAGGGTTAGAGACTCGGAGAGTACAGTTGATGCTTCTAATGAGGGCGTGAATACTGACGCATTTGTTCAATATTGTGTACATTTACAAAAGTGAAAGGAAAATAGCTCCCCATGGTGCACTGTCTTGAAACAAAATAATCAAAGTGACAAAGACCATGAATCTAAACTTCTCTATCCATCAATCCTTCTCGTACCGAATGCATATCCTTGGCAACAAGCTTAAACGACAAAGAGACAGATGAGAAGCAGGGTTGCTAGGGTGCCGACGAACTGCCACTTTTCGACATGCAAATTGCCAGCAGAAGAAGGAAATCCTGTAGCCGAGGCAGTCGAGCCTGTCGTGGAAGTGGTGGTATTTGAGCCACATGCCCCTACCACTGAGGGCACAGCGCCACTGCCACGACCGATGGGAACAATCTCCGAGCTGCAGTTAGCAGCTTGTGCGATGTGGATCTCCTCATTGTCCCAGTCAAAGATAACTAATTCAGTTAGCAAACTTTGTGTCGCAACGGGTTCATTGACTCACCGTATGCCGCTCTCAGGAAACTGTCGCCAAGAACCTGCTGTTCGCCCTCTTTGATCGGCTCAAGGCCGACTGCACAGAGACCTTGAGCGGTGTACACAAACTCACGGAAGGGAACAGTGATGATCTTATCGCCTCCAAATCCAAAGGTGATACCCCCTTCGTGGTCTCGAACCTTGCAATCAACGAGGTAGAAGCCGAGATCGTCGTCAAGTTCGGCGCCTAGATCCTGGAAGATCTTCTCTGCAAGGTCATTTTGCAGCCTGGAGAATGTGTGGCCACTGTCGAGATGGACGTTGGTGTCCTTGAGAGAGTATTGTCGATGGGTCCCGTTACCGGCGTCTATTCCAATGGATGAGAGGCTGACTGTGAATCTTGATTCAGGGGTTAGCAGTGAAAATTGACAGAATGCAGCGTAGCGTATACACACCTTGTGCCGCCGTCTCGGCTATTGACGACTGGGGTTTTCTTGAGAGATCCAGAGAATTTGCCTCTGTCCAAGCCCCCAAATATCAATGAACCTGTAAGTAACCATGTTAGGAGATCGTATCGGCCCATATTGAATATCACGTACCGCCTTCGTCAGACACAGAGCCAAGGGCAAGGCTATACGCCCTGCTGGAAATAATATTTTCCACTGCCAAAGAATCCAGCACCAAAGCGTACGGCTCCCTAAAGTCGAAAGTGGCGTTGAAGACGGGTCCGAGTCCCATGATACCGACCGACAGTCTAAGACTGTTGGATGCAACGCCAAACCTTTGAGTCTTTATCTTGGCATCTGATTTTACTGTCAGTATCTCTTGAGAGTCTTTGTGTATATTCGAGAAAACCTACTGCCCATAGTGACTGCGTCTTCGTAGACATCGACAATAGCGCCAATCACCTCTTCGCCCGACCCGTATCCCAGTGTGCGAGAGCCAATAGGTCCTTCAACAGAACTAGAGGCTCCAGGATCATAGCGAGGAACGCTCTGGCAGAACCTTTGTTGATCAAAAGCCGTAGGTGCCGAGGAGCAGTTTGCGTTGACCCAGAGGTAGGCAGATCCTGTGTCAACTTGTACGAGAGTCTTTTGTGGTGGGTTTCCGATTGCAACTGTGTTTGGAGTTTAGTGGCTGATATAATGTGGAAAGCGTTCGTATGCTCACTTTCTACTGTGTAAATCCATTGCTCATTGTAGATGGTGGTAGGCACAACACTGTCAGGAGCGGATCGTTGAACTCGCTTGATCGGATACTCGATAACTTGGGTAGCCTGAGCGAGGAGTAGAGGAGAGATGAGAAAGTGGAATGCGAGAAAGGCAATCATGCCTGAGCCAGAACTGAGAGCCCGCATCTTGAAGAAGGGTAGAATGCTTGCTTTGGTGTTGAGAAGATTCGAGGAAGATGTCCCGCTTCATTTATACACAGCAGCTCGAAACAAGTGCACACCGTCTTACGCGGCTAATGGTTGAAGATTAATTAGAAGCTATAAAATTAAGGAATCGCGTTGTAGATGAATCCACTGCTGTTAAAGGGATTGCATCACGTTTGATCCTAATGTGACGGACCATACGAGCCCAGATACGTAATAAGAGACTGTAATAGAAGGCAGCATCTAAGTTTTTGTTGCTCGGCCCTGTGACGAGTCTCAGCTTCTTCAGGGCAAGCGGGTTGTACTTGGGTAGCGGATTGTGATTCGCCAGTTCGTACGGACACTGGGGCGATCTGGGGCTTGACAGGGTTGTATAGCTTCACTAGCCTGGGGCTGTAATGTCGACTACTGTAGAAATACCACTTCGTCACTGTGGAATTGGCTGTAACCAGTCATAAATCTCCCCTTAAGACGGTATCGTCCACTCCCAGGAACCCTGATCAAACCCATATACCATCTTGGCCGTTCTCTTGCCACTCTCCAAATACAGACGCACAGTTCGTACTCTCGCTTCCTCGGGGATATCTTGACTGCGCTTGACTTCTTTTCCACTTCGACTTTCCTCAAGTTCCATCAGCTTGATCGCACCTTGGGCTGCCAGCGGCGAGTTCCATACGCCTTCCTGAGATCTGTCTGCGAGCATAATTCCGATTGCCTTCCTGCGTATCGCTGGGTCTCGACATCTTGCTATTATTGAAAAGAGGATTGAAGAAACGCCAATGTCCATGTGGAAAAGTGACTTGGAAGTTTGCTCTGATCCCTTTCCGTCAAGGCCGGTCGCGATGGCGGCGTTATTGACCATGTTGCTAAACTCAGCTGTAAAGCGGTCCCAGAAGCAGGGGTCACCTTGGCCATAGGCATACTTGGCGACATTGATCTCAAGGTATTGCCGGTACACTTGCAAGAGTGCAATGGCCCTGCGCTCGGCATCACTTATAGGTTTCTCACCAGAGTAGTCCTTGGCTATCAGAGTATCGAATGAAGAGCACCATTGTCTAATCTTGACAGAATGGAACATGAGCTGCTCTGCGTCTTGTCCTTTGAGCCCGGGACTGGCTTGCTCTACGATTATGTCTAGAAGCGCCTCTCTTGCCTCTGCAAGGCATCGGAAGGGCAGATCATGGAGAGGATATGTGCCTCCGAATGTGTTTTTGAAAGCAATAACAAGTTCAGTATCGACATCTCCAGTGAGCTACGGGAAAGTCAGCAGGAGTCTATTTAGGTTAATGTTGCCTTCTCACCATGTAGATCTGGACGGCGATCCGTTTGAACAAGGCTTTGGCCAGCTGGAGGGTCATCACAGCATCAGAACGAAGCTGAGGGTTGAGGTAACAATTCCCAAACTGGTTGACCGAGCAGATATCAGATTGGTACTGTTGAATCATTTTGCTGCCGTACTTGAAGAGCGCGATGGCTGATTCAATTTTGCCTTGTAGGACCTTGGTGGTGTAAGCATGCATTTGGGAGTGAGAGACAAAAACTTACCTCGATGCAGACGAATATCAGACAAGAGAGAATTGGTATATGTGGCGGTGATTGTGCCTCATTTGAGGAGGAGATTGACTGCCTGATGGCAAGATTGTAGTGACCCAGGCCAAATTTTGAGTCAGATTGGTGGGATGAGTTGAGCGTAAGATACTGCTCGTGGAACGAGGCCAAAGCGATGACGGCGTTCCTGATGCATTCGGTAGACTGGGCCACCTGAAGAATCTTGGTATTCCATAAGTGGTCTGGAAAGAAGGTCTGTAGCCCGGCGAGAGTCTTTTCCGTGAAGAACTGTAACGATCTCGCTTGAGGAGTGAGAGCGTAGATGGAGTCGACGGACGCTGGAAAAGTCACAGAGTTTAGTGAGTCGACTCGATAGCCATCGCATTTCCGGCCTGTCGAGGTACCTAGAACCAGATAAGTTGCTTGCCAAGGGGGGTATTTGGAGTGACGTACATCTCTTGCAGGCTGGACGAGCCTCGTCACACTTGACCTTGCGGACTGCCAGGAAAATTAGCCGACAAGTTACACAGTTATGAAGATGACCAACTCCTGCATGAACCGTTAGACAGAGCCATCGCATCGAAGAGTGAACACTCACTTGCAAGTTCCGCACCCTGTACGGACCTTTGGGGCCCTGGTGCGTTGTCTCTGGCCAGGTTTCACGCGTGTCATCTCTGTTCTGCATACGTATTCCAAACCAGCGGCATATGGACGGCGTGATCGCGGGGAAGGAATGCGAGGAGAAGAAGGTTGGTTGTGATGAAGCTGTCGGAGTGAAGATTACCAATGCTCGCTCCCCCTTGTCGGTCAGCTCAACGCACCCAATCAGCACGAATAGAAGGATTCACTAATGGGGATGCCCGTACGAACGGACCAATGAGGCATCATAGAGGCGTAAGCTAGACTGGGGAAGCCCCCTCTCTGGTCAGGCAACTAACTTCGCTCAAACATCACACCAACGGCCCTTACAGATCAAACTCAGTGAGACACATGGCCAAAGTCAGTCGCCTTTGCGCTACCTGCGTTTATGCACTCGGTCATCCCTTCGACAGTGGTTCGCCTGGAGAGCACCATTTGAGCATTGACGCTATCCGGCAAGCTGTACAGGAGGGCTGCTTCATATGTTCAGAGGTTTGGAGAGTAGATGAACAGGGTCTTGTCATAAGGCGCGATAACAACAAAGCTGTAGATCATGAGCGCCATCTCCCTGCGAAATACGCAATTGACTACTTCGGCGCGGATGGCCAACTCATAGGCCTTTGCATCTCGCATGAGCCCAGGGGTAGAGGGCTCGATCTCATGCCTAAGAGAGGTCTGTATCTCGAGTTTAGAACAAGCGTATAGGGGCTGACTTTGAAATAGTGGTCGAGTCAGTCTATGGATCACCCTGGCCTCCTCTAGATGACAGGACGTCTTCGCTACGCAGCCTAGACCAAGCCTGTGGCTGGCTGACATCATGCTGTGTCCAGCATCCATCATGCAGCGCACTATCTAAATCTGAGCAATGGCTCCCCACACGTTTGATAGACATTGGGTCAGAGGGTGATGACTCGTGGAAGCTTCGTGTCGTTGCTGAAGACGGCTTGCATACGCCCGCCCCCTACATTGCCCTCAGTTATCGTTGGGGAGCAGAGCCAAGCATCATGCTCCTCAAGTCAAACATGGACGAATTTCGTCGCGGACAGTACATTACCGACTTTCCACAGACCTTCCAAGACCTCGTAACTGTTGCACGACACTTCTCTGTTCGATATGTCTGGATCGATGCCCTCTGCATAATTCAAGACTCGTCTCAAGACTGGGTATCCGAGTCTGCCACAATGAGATACGTCTACGCAAATTCCCTCTGCACTATCGCTGCCTCGGCGTCTTCGAGTCCCGAGGGAGGGCTGTTCCGTTCACGACAGCCCGAACAAGCGCGCCCTGCCGTCGTAAAAATCGCCTTTGGGGACAAGGCTCCCGAGGACTTTTACATCTGGGACTCGGAATATTGGCTAAGCCACTTTGGCAGAAGTGAACTACACTCAAGAGGATGGATCTTCCAAGAGCGCTTTCTGTCCCCACGGGTCCTTTCCTTTGGACACGATCAAATAATGTGGGAGTGCATGACGGACCACAAGTGCGAAGGTTTTCCGGGTGGTGTTCCAAGTCACGAATCTGAGAAGAGCTATTATCCACTTTCGAAACTGAGAGCTCCGAGACAAGACGACCAAAGGCCTTTATTCTCAGAAAGGACGTTTCAGACCTGGATAAGCTTGGCTGAGGGCTATTCTAAATGCTCCCTAACTAAGCCTACTGATAAGCTTGTTGCATTTGCAGGAATAGCAAAACTCTTCCAAGAGAATACTGGCGACGAGTATGTCGCCGGTCTCTGGAAGTCCCGGCTAGTCCAAATGCTCGACTGGACAGTAACCACGCCGGGGCCGGGCGCCGTTGACTATTTGGCACCCTCCTGGTCTTGGGCACCGGTGCAAAGTTCCATCAAGATAGAGTATAGACCAACAGTATGGCCTAATGTCAACCTCGTGTCCGTCAGGGCAATCGAATCCATAAATCGAGAAGCGGATCCCACAGTCGGAGTAAGCTATGGATGCATCAGATTGCATGGGGCCTTATTCCCAGCACAATGGGATCGTCCACCCGTATCCATTCGGATTCACATGGCACCTCATGTGGCAGAGGTTTATTTGGATACATCTCCCGGAAACTGGGGTGGAAAACGCTGTCTTTTTCTTCTTCCCATCATTTTGCACCCCTTCGAGAATGAAACAGGGCGTTGCCTCATTGACTATCTTATCCTAGAAAAGCATTCCACTGGAACACCAGATATCTATCAACGAATTGGGTGTTGCCGAACTGATCAATACGTCAAGGGTTTTGATCGAATCTTTAAAGACGAGGACGTTGGCAAGACAATCTTTGAAGAAGAGGGTTTTGACCAGGCAATCTTTGGTATTAAAGCCCAGTTCTCAGACATCAGTATTGTGTGATATCCAGCTAGGATTGGGTAGCATCGATTGTTTGCTTTCATTGAGTTATATGGGATTAGTCCACATTCATTTCTGAGTGCTGGATATCGGTTCCGGTGGTTCATAAACAGCCAAGACAATTACTATAGAAGCCTCAGATTCGTTTTCGTCATTTGTGACGTACCTGAGATCATTTTTGTTCTTAGGTGAGCCACAGACCGGATTTCCTGATCGGGCCAGCCCGACTTCGAAGAGAGCAAGCATACAAGACAGATTAACAAAGCAGCCTTCAACAACAAACAAGCCGTCATCGTATAGGGGTCAGTACATCAGTTTGTGGTCTCTCGAAGCACTGAAAACGCAAGTTCGAGTCTTGCTGACGGCAAAACACCTTCTTTTTGCCATTTGGCATGGCGTCCAAGGTTTGGTCGTGCAGAATCATGGCATCATACAACCACTAGAGGGGACAACTAATATATTTGGCAAGGCTTGAGGAAATTTGTTCATTTATACCACACCACTTGGAAATTGTGTCAAAGGGATGAAAATGTGCGTTTGCAAGCTCGCGGCGGTTCGGTGGTTGTGAACAGTAGACTCGTTGTGTTTTTGGTTATAGTTGAAGCCCGCCCCTTGACGGGATAACTGCGCCAGTCGATAGAACGGTAGACTCGGATATCACTAAGCAAACTTGCTCGTACCTCTGAAGAAAGTTTGGAACTGAACTGAAATCACGTATCTAGACATGCCGAGCAAAAGCTGAAATGTGTGTTACTTGGGATTGGAAAGCTAGACTAATGCCGGCACACTGCTCGTCATCAAAAAATAAGTGATGGAACCGAGCTCGTTCAAAGCACTTCCAAAGACGAGAACAGTTTCATACAAAACACTTCTTTAGCATATGTAGGATATCTCATATATGTGTAGCGACTCAAGCAGTTCCATCATTATATCTCGCAAACAGCATCGCTCTACGCTTCCAAAACACTCGACATCTTTTTCCTTCATACAAGTCCGTGATAGGAACATTCCCAAGAGGAACGTTCCAAGTACCAAAACAATGCAGTCTAGTCAAATTAACCATGTGTGGGTCGGACAGCAGCGTTCAGCTCAACCGGGGACGTCTTCTCAAGGCCATGAGTAGGAAGGTGGTCAGGTGTCCTGGAACCAGACTTCTCATCGCTGTTGCTGTCGTTGCCGTTCTCGCGGGCAAGCTGGGCCTCGATTTGAGCGACCTTGCTACGACGCCAGATCTTGTCGTCGAAGAATCGGAGAATGGCAAGACCGAGGCCGATGCTGAGGACGACGATGTTGATGGTGAAGCCGCGGCGGTACTTGGGCTTGTCGTCGGATCGGAAAATCTGGGCACCGTAGATACCGGCGATGTTGGCACCCATAATGACCCTGTTATTGTTATGAGTAAATTCGTTCTGAAAGAGTGTTGAAGAGATACTCACATAGCCATGGCAAGGGCTCGTTCCTCGGAGTCGTCGCAAGCAAGCGACATCCAAGCAATGTTGAGGGGATGCGAAAAGGTACCAAAGGTCTGAGTCCAGACAACACCAAAGTAGCTGACACCTCGGATGCTGAGCTCAGTGAAGATACGGTTAAAGACGTAACCGAGCAAATGCATGCTCAGGCCAGCCATGACAGTCTCAGGTCGCTTATTGCTGTGGAGTGTCAGTGCATGCAAAGGCTTGTATGACGGTGGTAGTACTCACTAGTGATCGGAGACATAACTGAAAGTCCAGGAGACAGGAATCTGCAGGAAGAGACCGACGGAGGCCAAGGCGTTGCTAGTGAGGCCAGCGAAACCGAAACTCTTGACAATGGAAGGCGAGTAGGTATCAAAGGCACGCTGGGGGCCGTTGTTGGCAAGGGTGATGATGACGTGGACCCAGAGACGCCAGTTGGAGAACTGAATTGTCAGTGACATGTTGAAGCATGGTGGAGGTGGTACTCACAGCCTTCTTGAAAGCAGTCAGGCCAATCTTCTTCTTCTTCTTGCCCTTCATCGGGTCATCAAGGAGAACACGGGTCTGCAGAATGTGCAGTTCTCTCTCAGTGAAGAAGCTGTAGTTGGGCAGGAAGGTGCTGCGAGGGTTCTTGAAGGAGTCGGGGAGGCAGAAACCGAGGATGAAGCCGCTCACGACGGTGAAGCCGCCCATGAGCACAAACAGCCAGAACCAACCAGCCTTGTCGCCGACACCGCGCATGTGGAGGATACCATAGGCCAGGAGCTTGGAGGAAGCCTGACCGAACTGGTTACCAAAGTAGAAGAACATGACACGTTTGGCGGTTTCCTTGCGGGTATACCAAGTCGAGAGGGTCCAGAGACCACCGGGGATGAAACCAGACTCAGTAATACCGAGGAGGAATCGAGTCGCGATGAAGGATCCGTAGTTGTTCTGGAAAGCCTGGAAGGTACTGACGGTGCCGAAGAGGAAGAGCTGCAGGGTCAGCCACTTGCCGGGGCCGACACGGTAGAGGATCATGTTGGAGGGGATCTCGAAGAGCACGATGCCCAGCGAGAGCATCTGCTGGCCGACGTTGAACTGGTTCTGCGTGACGTGGACATCCTCCATGAAGTTGTCGGTGATGGCATTGGCAATGTTGCCTCGATCGAGCTCTGCATGAGAGAGGTTAGAAGGTGTTGAAGTGGTGAAGTGGAGGGTTGATGCTCACGGAGGCAGAAGAAGCCAAGCGTCAGGAGGGGCATGATGATAAGGTCGAGCCTGTTTTCAACCACTGTTAGCTTTTGCCGACGGTCCAGCGACGATCCGATGCATGAACGTACTTGCGCTTGGCCTTGCGCTCCTCCTGTGGACTCCAATCATTGCGGAGCGTGAGAGCCTCCTCGTCGTCCCTGGGACGGGAGAACTGGTTCGGGTCCGAGTTGGTTTCGAGCTTGCCCATGATTACCGACTGTGTGGTTTGCAAGTGTCTTGGATGCACCGAAAAAGATTCTCTTCGAAGGGTTCTCTGTCGCCCTTTTCAAGACTTTGGCAGCTATCGCCAAGGCTCACTGCCAAGCCTTCTCGCCAAGACGCCTTGGTGCAAAGTGCGTCGGTTCGGTCTGGATTTGGTCTGGGCGGGGGATGGTGACATGGCAGAATTCGAGCACGCAATACAGCAAGTGCCGGGGCACCAGGTCTTGATAGGATGGCTTCAAGGTTCTGCTGAAAAGCTAGTGTGCCAGGCCAAGACACCGTCCCCTCCACTCGCCATTACCGCCTCCGATTTGTTGCCCGTGGGGGGGGGGGAACTGTGAGAATTAAATGACTCATGGGTGAAGAGAGCTCCAATCGAGAAGAGGTTTCATCCTACGATCTCCCCGACGAGGCGTCGCGAGAGGGTGGGCATGGCGAGAAACCTCAGATCAACTCCCCGCTGGACTCCCCGTGAAAGCTCCCTGTCCGGAAGGGCCCAGACTCCCCGATAGCTAGATCTGCAGCACGCGCCCGTGAAGAGACCAGCTCTGCCAAGCGAAATAACGCTGGTCGAGAGCGCCACGCGCGGGGAGTCAGTCGCACCAGATGTCTCTCCAGCAGAGAGATTGCCACCCGAACTCAGATGATCTCCCCGGTGTCACTTCCCAGCGACAAGAGAAGACAAAGCAAGCAACGATCGAACCATGGCCTGCTGAAATGGTCGTGGTGCAGCTGGTTCGTCCACTCGTCCGGGATCTTTGACGGTGGAATAAGCTTAAGGATTAGCTTATTGGCCTTATTTTCGAGCTTTATTCTGTGGGGACCCAGTCTTCTTCCTGCGGGCAAGGGGAGGGGGACCCTCACTCCTTCGCCTGTTAGCGCCGGAATGGTCGGTCGTTTTCCACGAGTTCCGGAGCATGACGAAATGCTCTTGCTGATGAGATGATGGGCTCGAAGGAGAAAGAGATCGTCGTCACCTCGGTCGTATCCGTGAGTAATGAAACGCTCCCAGAAGCCGTTGCGACCTGTCAAGCACCGTTGGAGACGCCGACTACCCACGTCCAGACACCGAATTATTCCCACACGCGGCCATAGCTCGAGAGATTGCGTGCCCCACGAGACGAGCTGGGGTATCCCCTCGATTGAACTCCCCGCCCGACAGTCCGTCCCCCTTTCCCTCGTACCATGACCTCTCCCCCATGTCATCTTCGGATGTCGCCATTTCAGCCTCAAATCTACAAGACCATCTCCCTGCCTGAATCTAACGCGACCGGCCCTAGCTGCCCGAACCGGCAGGCCACTGTCTCGTAGCTAATGCAATGTGACCCCCAACGCTAGGTAGCAAATCACCACAAACGTTGAGGTAATCCGTCACCCACCCCACGCATGTTTTTGCTAGCGAGGACTCGAGCCAAGCCTCCCAGGCGGGCAAGAGAGTCGAGACTCGACGGGCCGGCGGGCGGTTTTTGGCAAAGAGAAAAGAGGCTTCAACGGGGAGTTGGAAGAGGTGCAAACGGGCTGTCAACGTGGCGCCAGTGCGCAACGCGCGGCGCTGGATCAAATTCGTCAATGGCTCTCAGGGATTCAACGTGGTCTTGTTTTTCAGCTCGGTAAAGCCACTTTTTGGAGTTGATAGCCTTGGCTCAGCCTTGGAGTTGGTCTCGTGCTCGTTGCCTACCCTAGGTATGCTCAAGACGGCGCATGGTGGTCTCTTACCACAGAGATAATTACTTTAATAGTCTGTCAATATCTTGCCACTGATCTCCAGATTCCTAATATCTAAGTTAGAGTCTCAAAGATTAAAATGTTATCTGGAACACTAGATCGCGGCTGAAAGATCCGGCCGTCACAATCTCAAAGAGGCCTCCACTTTGAAGCGACTTCCAACAGCGACGATCCGTCGCTCGATCTCGACTCCTGATCTCGACCCTCATTCATGCCCAGCCGGCATTAGTTTCACGAGTTAACGAATCCACTCACCATGCAAAAAAGCAAAACGTCGCCCCCCCATCGTGGGTGGCGGGCCCAGTGTCTGAGCAGACCAGCACGCGAGCTACGGGACGCATGCAACCCGTAGTCCGAGCTCCTGGGTTAAGCATAATCAAAATCTGTCACACTCCTAAAGGGGACTCGGGAAGTGGGCTTTTGGAGGCTTGCATCTTGTGACATGGTTTGTGGGCAGGCCAACCAAGAGGGTCGGAATTGGTGGCACCGAGGACGCGGATTGCGCCATAGCCCCGGGTCTGAATGCGCGCACTTGGGGCGGTAGCGCCGGGGCTACGCGTCTCGGTGAACCCGATTGAGCTTTTGAATTGTAATCTGGAGATTCTAGAGCGTCGTCAAGTAGGCTAATCTCCACAGCAGTTGCCGGCATTTCAGGATTGCTTCTTTGATGTTGGATAAGATAGGGTCGAGACATTCACGACAAGACGATCTGGATTTTCTCTCCAAGAGGGGAGGTCCGAATCTCATCGGAATACGTGATTTATGGCAGTGATATCGTTATTGTTTGGCATTCGTCCATGTTCTGCCGTCGCGAGCCTCATAATTGCTGTCTCCAACGATCAAGGGTGAGTTCAGACAAAGGCTTTTGCCGTACTTGAACTAATGCTAGACCAAGAACATGTTGCCTTGTTCTTTATCTATCATCATGAATTTGGTTGAAACCGCTGGCAGGCCTCCCATCCTCCCTGGTTTGAAGTGTCTCATCCAGCTGGATTTCGCCATCCAAGCCCAAGTTGATGACATCGCGGAAAGCCAGACAGTGTCCCCGGATCAACGCCTGACAGGTCATTACCGGATTTCTGGCCAATATTTACCCTTCAATGACAACACCTGGTGATCTTTCCAATCTTGAATCTGGTCTGCCATCGTGTGGGATCCCTGGAATGACGACTGTTGTTGGTTTTGCGCGCCACTCACGGCTTTTACTTGGATCTTGTGCCCCTGTAGGATCTCGCTTGCTGCCTCGCCCCGGAAGATTGGTAACTGTCGGATATTTCCATTGCTTGCTGCACTCTAATCATGCTCCCTGCCGCTCCCAAACCGGAGAGTGCCGAAAGTGGTTGTGGTCAACTCCTGAGCTAAAGGTCTCAACTCAAGGGTAAGTCAAAACAAAAAGTGCTGAAAGATGGAGAATTTATTGATCCTTGAGAAAGCGATGTATAGTGTAGGGTGGCGCGTTTAGGACAGAGTGAATGGGCTTGATGCTCGACGATCAGCCCGCCCAGACGGCTGAGAATGATGTCGATAAGAGATTCGACAGAATAAAACCAAATGACGCGTTTGGGTTGAACGAGAGATGAATTTCACTGCAGATCATGATCTCAATTATTGATTAAATGGCACAACGAAAGGGGATGATGCTTATATTTGTGCTTTTATTCAAGTGTCTTTGTGACCGGCAGAGGAGCCGGGCGTGTCGGTCATCCACAACACCATTTATGCCGACTTACTATGCTACCGCTATTGCTTCCCAACCGTCTTGTAGATACTGTTGTAGCCCTGAAGAGACTTTTCCTCCAGCGCAGCAAAATCTTGCCCTCTGAACCTCTCTGGGTCAAGAGCCTCCTTTGTCTGCTGATCCACCTCCAGCCCATCAATCAGCCTTGCCAGGAACTTTGCTGTACCAGCAGCCTGCGTAACCCAGATGGCAACTCCCATGTGCAGACCCGGCAGAGACGTCACCTTTCCAGCTAAAGGCATGTTATCTGGCGTCATGGAAAAGATGCCGTTGAAGCTCTCCCCGTCCTTAAACTCCTCGGTGGCGGCTGGTGGAAGTAGGCCTGTGGCAAACTTCAATGGCTGCTTAAAGTCCTGGATCCACTCTCCGATGGCAGTGTTGTTTGCCGCCTTGCACTTTACTGGCTCGTGGTGATAGCTGCCGATGCCGTATCTTTCGCCATGATCTCTGGCGTAGACGTGATGTTCCGGCCATCGAACGAAGGGGAGTTTTCGAGCATTCTTGGCTCTTGTTTTGCCGTACATGTACGGATGTCCGACAGGGATAACTGGTACCGGAAAGTCGAGGTCTTTGTCGAGATCCTGAGCCCAAATGCCCGTAGTAAGAATGACCTTGTCGGCGTCCAATCTCTGAGCCGAGTCTTGGCCAAGCTCAACGCCGGTGACGCGACCTTCGGAAATGACGAGCTTCTTCACCTCGCCTGACAGAAATTCCACTCCAGATTTTTTTGCCTCTTCTTGATAAAACGAAGTGATTCTGCCCGCATTTGCAGTGCCGTCACTGGAAAAGAAGACTGCCGCGCCTGGACCCGTCTCGTTGACCAGCTCCGGCGCGAGCTTGTGCGCTTCCTCAATGCTCAGCATTTCAGCAGAAAGACCCAGGTTTGCGGCATCTGCGCATCTAGACTTGAGGCGTTCGATCCCGTCAGACTCAAAAGCGATCTCCAGCCCGCCCACAGTATCGAAGCCACCGGGGATCTTGGTGTACTCTGCCACAGTATCAATGGCGAGCTTGGAGAGAACCACAGACTCGTTGAACTGGCCGACAAAGCCAGGCGCATGACCTGTTGATCCGAGGAGGGGACTGAAAGAACGATCGATGATTTTGATGTTGCGGCGCGTGGGGGACTGAGACAAGAAGTACGCCAAGGCGGAGCCGACGATGCCAGCGCCGACAATGACGACTGTTTCTGGAGAATCAGACATGATGGTGATAAGGTGAGTTGAAGAATTGTTATGCAAGAAATTGCGAGAAATTGCATTGAAATGGCGGCATGATGGTTAAATATCTACAATCCCAACTCAGCTGAATTCAACCGTGACGCCCATCTAGAGACACGATCCAATGTCTGATCATTGCAAGGGCGCGCAATTGTTAGTGTGCAGCCAATCAAGAATGACATCCCATCCTCGGCTTGTCGTCAAGACCCGCCGAACAACTCCGTCATGATGGGTCAAGACTCCGCAAGGTCCACAGCTGGACCATCTGTCAATACGCCTTTGTCGTTGAAAGCATGGTACGATGAGCTGGAAAAGGCGTTGCTGGTCATCTAGTCAAATAAGAAAAATACACAACCCCAGTAAGGCCAAGGCGAAGTACTGAAAAAGGTGAGAACACAGTGGACTTTGCCGGAAACAGACCATGGAACTGATCATTCTGTCTTCTTCAAAGTCTCTCGGTGTCGCAGCATCCACTTAACAGACTCCACCAGCACAGCATCGTGATTAGAGACCGGTTCAAAGCCAAGCCGCTCCCTCGCCTTTTCAATACTATACGTATGCGTATTGAGGCAATAGTCGAGAGAAACCCTTCGCAGTTCGACAGGAGGTTTGACCATATTGAGGGTCAAGATCCAGAGAACCCACTCGACCACATTCACTGCCATGATCATGACCCAGGCAGGTAGAATCGTGAGATTCTTCAGCTCATCTTGACCCAGTGCAGTCTTCCAGATCAACTTGATATGATGCCAAAATGGCATCGGGACTCCGTCGGATATGTTGAAGCCCTCTCCATCCACCCTGCCTGCTGCACGGCTCGGGTCGAGCAAGGCCTTTGCTGCAAGGACGTGGGCTATACTTGAGTTATCGGCCGACACAACTTCCATAACATTCTCGCCTGAGCCAACTTGGACAAGCTTCTTGCTGCTCTCGCACATGTCAAGAACCTCGACCATGCCCTGAATGTGTCTCTCGCCGTATGCATGGCCAAGGCGGAGTGTGGCAGTGCGCAACTGAGGACCATTTGCTTCACGAACCAAACGATCCGCGATCGCTTTGGTGCGGTTGTACTCGTTGGACTTGTCAGAAGCCGGCCACAGCTCGTGAGACTCGACAACATTCAAGTACGGAGGATTGGTGTAGATATCGACACTGGAGGTGTAGACAAACGACCGAACCGATTCACTCTCCGTAGCAATGGCAAGGAGAACCTCTGTACCTTTAACGTTTGTCTCGAGGAATTCGCCCTCCCTCGAGGCGGGCAGCGAGGCAATAGGCGAGGCGATGTGGAAAATGACGCTGGGTTTGATCTTGGCGATGAGCGAGCAAAACAACTCGCTGTCTGTGATGCTGCCACGGGTATAGGTGACCTTTTCGTGCTGATTTTTACTGATATCGCGGTCTACGACATAGACGTCGCCGCTTTCGCTGTCGGTGAGTAGATGACGGACGAGATGGTATCCCAAGAAGCCGCAGCCTCCCACCACGAGGGTGGTTCCGAGGAGAGGTGCCGATGAGGTCTTTTGCGGTGCCATTTTGATAGAATCAGCAATGGTTTCATGTGGGATGAAAGGGTGAGATTGCGGCTTAATATGCGACGCCCAATTCCGACGGACACGGCACTAGTCGGCTAGGTGGTGCGAGCGAATGCGAGTTCTTGCACACCATGATTACTCATCCGTAAGAGCAACCTGCAGCTATTTCAGTGCTAACACAGTGGCCTCTTTTTATAGTCTTTTTACTGTCTATAGTACAATACTCGACAGCCGATAGAAGTGGGACTGTGGTCATGCATTACCGCCTTGGAGATGTGCTCGAATAGAAGTTATCGAATCATTTACAGAGCAATGACCAATAGACCAAGATCTTTGTGGTGATCTAACCGTCGTGGAAACTCCTCGAGGTAGATGGACGTCGTCTCCTACTGTTCTTAATTATATAAGAGGCTCTAAAGGCTGTTGAGGTTATAAGGATTGTTTTATTTCTAATGGCAGCTCTAAAATGTATCTATTTTGTCTATAAAGAACTGTATCTATCTGTGCGACGTAGTAGTCAAAGGATAACTCTCTAAACCTAATATCTAATAGTAACCAAGTATTCCTACCGAATGAAGGGGTACATAGCTAGCGAAGTGAAAAAGACAAGGAAAGAATTGAACAAAGGAGGGTAGACATCGAAGGGTAGTTGTCTCAACAAATTCCCCCTCTATTCACCGTTCTCTAGGACTCGGCCTTCTTGGTAGCCTTGGTCCTGAGCTTCATCATGAGGAACACGAGTCCGTAGATGCCAACCACAAAGACAACAACAATACCCGCGTTCCTCCACCCGTAATCTTCTCCGTCGAGGTTCAGCGTACGCAGGTAATCCCCGCCCTCGGTGTACTGACACACACGGCACGCAGCGGTCGCACCCGGGTTCAGGAGGTTGGTAGCTGCCCCGACGCCTTGCTGGTAGCTGGAAAGGTATTCGCCGCAAGTCTGGTTGGGAGCCGGGTCAAATATAGCAAGTTCTTCAGACTTGCAGTGGACAGGCTTATCCCAGGTGGTAAAGACAAGCAGGGAACTCATTAGGTAGTTGAAGGGGTCGATGTAGTACATCCTGCGAACCGACAGTATCAGTCTCAAGTTCCATGCAAAAGCTCCAATCATACTCACCAGTATCTCCAGAACGGCTCAATTTGGCTGTAGGGGATCATAACGCCGCAGAATGAAACTAGGGTCGTGATGACTAGCGGGTTGACTAGAGATGCAAAGACGGCATTGGGGGTATACGCGGCAATCATCTGCCCAATGCCCGTGTATAGGCATTCGTAAATGACCTTGAAAACTGTCAGCTGCGCCCAAAGGGCTGGCCTCGAAGATGGGGCCAAGACTTACCACCACGAAGAACACACTGCCGGCGTGCTCAGCCGCTGCAGGAAGGCCACAGGTAAAGTACCAGCAGACGTAGTAAAGTAGTGCACAGGCAAGCAAGTAGGGGAGTTCTGAGACTATCAGACCGGTGACGAAGGGAGCCCAGTGGTACATCTTGCTCTTCTTCTCGCGTGCCTCGTAGATGTCGCGCCGGTCAATGAAGAGGGGTTGGAGCTGCGAAATAACACCCGGCGCCACAAAGATGAAGTTGAAGACAGTAAAGAGGTTCTGTTGAAGGTCCGTAAGACTGTCACCGATCATCCAAAACGTGAAGCCATTCAGTAAGGCTAGGCTGATATGCATGGCAAACTTGTTGTCGACGTATTCGGTATTCCGGAAAAGTGAGATATTCATGCGGTGCGTCACTAGTTTAATCTGCGTCCAAATGGAAGCCGCAAACTCGTTACCGTCATGTTCGACACCTGAGGGCCGTGCGGCAGCCTCTGCGACCATGTGGTCCAGGTCCTTGGAGAGCTGGTCATGTTCCGGCGACTGCAACCAGATTTGATTCCAGTCTTGATCATGGGAAGGACCCCCGTTCCCTGACACCACATCGATCATGTGCTCGGCTGGATTGGCTTCAGGCGGGCAAGGAGCTCCATAACGGCCAAAGTATTCCTTGATGGTATTGGCGTTCTGGCCTATGTCGCCAAAGTACACAGTCTTTCCGCCTTTGGCGAGCAACAAGAGCGTATCAAATTGCGCAAACAGCTGTGCCGACGGCTGGTGGATGGTTACCAAGATGGCTTGTCCAGCTTCTGCAAGTTTCCTCAGAAAGCGCATGGTATTATACGCGGCTTGGCCGTCAAGTCCAGATGTCGGTTCATCGAGAAAGATGAGGATGCTCGGTTTCGCTACCAATTCGACAGCAATAGTAAGACGCTTGCGTTGCTCAACCGAGAGACCACTGCCTGGACGACCCACTAGAGTATGCTCGAGATCATTTAATTCCAGAAGGTCCACGATAGTATCGACATATCGTAGCTTCTCTTCGGTGGGTACATCGCGAGGCTGGCGCAAGAGGGCTGAGAATTCAAGTGCCTCGCGGACGGTTGCCAGAGGCTCATGGATATCCAGCTGTTCGACATAGCCAGCAGAACGCTGAAACGAGAAGGGGATAGGACGCCCATCAACTAAGACGGATCCATGAATTGTCCCTTCGGTTTTCCGTTGCGCGAGGACGTCTAGGAGCGTTGTCTTGCCGGCGCCAGAGGACCCCATCAGAGCTCCGAGCATACCGGGTTTAACATAGCCCTGCACGTTGTCGAGAAGGACGCGGTCGCCGTCGGGGGTTTTAACGGTATACGTTAGCCCCTTCCAGGTGAAGATGCTCCGGTTGCTGATGAGGCTGTTGTCGAGGTTCGTGTCTGATGTGACAGATCCAGACTCCACTGGCGGCCTCTTCTCTGTAGCGCGCGTCTCCTCGTCCCCGGATGACAACAGGTGCTTCGACTTGTGGTATTGTTCCCGAGGAATAAGGAGGTTACGACCGCCTTCTCCCATCTGCTTCCACCGGGAGGTGAAGAAGATGGTGAGCCCGACGAATAGCACCCACCAGGCGCAGTTGATGCCAAAGTTGCGCCAGATATGGCTATGGCTGAAGGACATGTATGCGAGGTATTCGTCGCCTGTGACGCTCGTGGCACCAGGTAGCGCACCGCCAACACCAGCACACGACTGTCCGCCGCTTCCTCCATCGTAGCCAGGACCGCTAGGAATGATGTTTGGACCAACGCAAGGAATGTCTTGGCCATGAAATTCGTTTCCTAGAAGAGCTTCAAATCCATATGCCATGGGATTGATCCAGAAGATCCAACTAAGCCACGGATGCATCTCGGGCTTGATAATCATATAGCCCATGTAGACAAACAAGGCGACGGTGGAAAGGCCCGAGACCTTTGTCGCGGCATCAAAGGTGGGAAATGCAGCGCCGATGAACCGGAAGAAGGCCGTCATGGACATGGCAGTCATGAAGTTGGTCACCAGATAGGTGAAGAAGGCGGCGGCGGTGGTCTTTAAGCCCACCATGAAGTAGAGGACGAGGCCGAAGTGTGTCACCTGGAAGAGCAGGATGGGGAAGTCTGCGACGACTTGGGCGATGCAGATGGCTGCTGGGTGATATAGGGCGAAGGAGCGGTGCTTGGCCAAGATGGGTCTGCCGGTGAACGAGTCTGTGACTTCTGAGAGAGCTATGAGAGCGTTGTATAGGATGGAGAAGAACAGGGCACCCCCTTTGAGGAAGAGACCAGCAGAATTGGCGGGGGCAGAGTAGAAGAGAGAGCCGCCGAGGAGAGACTGGATGAGTGTTGCGGCTTGCTTCATGAACAACGTCGATTTATCACCCCGCATGATCTGGTACTGCCTGGAAACGGCGGCTTTGACTTGGGTTATGAAGTCAGCAGTGACGGGCGACCTCTTGGGCACGCCTCTATGCTTCTCGCGAGCGACCATCTCCTTGAAGACGGCCGTGTTCTCCACGGCTTCCTCACTTGTTGGGTAGCTTTGGCATTCGTCCATCATCTTTGGCTTGATATCCGACAGGTCGTATACGGCAAGGACTTCATCGACAGTGCGGGGGAACATGTTCTCGTATCCAGGGGCAATGACGCGCTCGGTGGGAACTGTCACGCCCGTCAGGAAATCTCCCCGGTTGGAGCCAGGGTCCCGCATGAAACCGAGGCCTTCCATGAAAGGCACGGCGTCTCCTCGGGGTCCGTAGAAGATCTGCTTTCCCTCATCGAGAACTAGGACCTTATCGAAGTGCTCGTAGATGCCATTGCCGGCCTGGTATAGCGTGACGATGGTGGTGAGGCCGAGAATGTCGGTCATGGCCCTGATTGCCTTGATCCACTCGAGAGCCGTGCTGGCGTCGAGACCTCTTGTCGAGTTGTCCCAGCAGAAGACACTGGCCCGGGTGGTCAGGCATTCGAGAATGGATACGCGCTTCCTCTCCCCTCCAGAGACGCCCCTGATGAAGGCATCTCCCACCTTTGTATGGGCAGTGTGGGAGATGCCGACGGACCGCAGGAGGAAGTCCTTGTTGAATTGGGCGTACTCCTCGTGCGTCTTGATCCCGGGCGGCAGGTGAAAGGGGACCTTCATGCGGGCGGCGAAGTCGATGGTCGCCTCGACGGTCAGTGTGGGGAAGAAGATTTCTTCCTCTGTGTTCATGATGATCTGGCCGCGATATGCTTTGGCTTCCTCGGCCGGCATACTGCCAAAATTGACGTCTCCGGTGATTTCCTCGTAACCGAGCCGATTGTTGGCGAGCACGCTTAGCAGCGTCGTGCAGCCTGATCCAGGGCGACCAAGAACGAGCAACATTTCTCCGGGCTTGACGCATCCATGCGAATTGTCAATGATGGTTTTCATGGGGGCATCTTTTCTCCCCTTGTGGAAGGGATAGAACTGGGAGAGGACGTTCTCGTTGAACGTCGCGTCGCTGCCGATGCCCTTGACAGTGAGGTTTCGCCAGCTCACGCCGAGCTTCCTGGGCCTGTCACCGCCTTGTTCGTCTCGATCCCGCATCGTCTGTAGCTCGGGCGCCATGTGCCATGTTGTTGTGTTGTGGTCACGGGCTGTCTTTTCCACTTTGTCGACCATGTCTGCGGCATCCCGTCCCTCGTCCGCAGTGATGGACGCACTGTCCATGGATGAGCCGGAACCGACGCTCATGTCGAAATTGGGAAGCTGTGATTCGAAGGACAGACTGTATGAGATGGGATAAGATGGCTCTGCTTGGGTGGAATTTGGAAACACCAGAGATTTACAAGTGTTATATACAAGAACCGGGGTACATCTGCCAAAGACATTATCATCTACACACACAGCCTCTTCCGGGCTCTACCATGCCCGGCCTGCGATTACGAAGGCAGCGTGAAACCTTCCGGGGCCGCTAAGTTACCTGGCAGCTCAATTTCTCAGCACCAAAGCCTCCGCGGGGCCTTTCAGCTGGGTGGTGGGTTTGCGGTATTGCACTGTGGCGATAACTGTGGCGGTCTCTCCAAGTGAGGCATCCCGTCCCCATCACTTTTGTGAGACATACTCGATCGCGGACATGCTTCAGCTTCTCAGTACCAGGAGACCGACGACGAATCTACAGTGCGATCAGGAAAGCCAGATTAATTAGTTAGCCATGATCGGAAGGATTAGCCAATTTTCCTCCATGTGCCCGAATAATAACTAATCACCGGTTCCCACCAGACACACTAGCGCCCAATACATTTTCCAAAACCCTCCGCGGAGGGTTTAATGAGACAATAGATCCTCCCTTTCCTCACACGTACTCTCGGGTTCGCCGGGCACAGCTCCGGCTCTTCTCTCGCACCCACCCCTCTTGCTTGGCCCCAGATCAGATTCAGGTTCAGGTCCAGACCAGGTCCTTTTACATTCTCCTGCACCCTTGTAGCCGCCCCTGCTTGCCTGTAGATATCCCTGTGATGGGCGCCCCATCAGTCCACCCGTCGCAGAGGCGCTTTTCTTGCCAGGTCTGCAGGAAGGACAAGTCGAGATGTCAACGCCTGAACCGGAACGACCCCAAATGCGCAAGGTGCACTCTGCTCGGCGTCGAGTGCACGGCCGGGCAGCAGAGGAATGTCGGAAGGCCGCGGCGGCGAACAACAACTTCTGCCGGCCCAGGCTTGACCGTCGAGCACCCATCGCCAGTCAAGTTGCACAACCAGCCAATCCCCGCCAGTATGCCTCGAGAAAATGCTTCACTCTCTGGAGGAGGGGACCTGTTAAGCTGGAACAGCACAGTAACTCCGGCGCCTACTCCATCACCAGTTCCTGTTCCGGCTGTGGATGATGCAACATGGCCAGCCATCGAGATGGGCTCCTTCTCTCAGTCTTTGCCTCTATGGGATCTTGACCGGACCGACTCCTTGTCCAGTCCCAACTTGGGATTCAGCATCACAATGCCAACTCCATACTCGCTCGAGGCACTCCCGAAAACCGTATCGGCCGCCAATGGCACATACCTCACCCCGGCCGATAATGTGGCGACGCGAGGGCCGGACACCATCTACACTTCAGATGCCATGTTGGAGCTTTTCCGTATGAATCTTGACTTGCACACCCGCGTTGCAGCTGTCGAGAGGAACAAGGACACCCTGAACTTCAACAGCGTAATCTACCGGCAGAGCGTGCTGTACATCGACAACTCTACACTGGCCGAGTTCATGCTCAAGACGTCTCGAGACCTCCTGCTGATCCTCACGAGGCTTCTCAGCAGCCGAGAATCTCGTGGCCGGCTGTCCTATTCAAGCCTGGCAGAAGCACCATTTCCAAAACTGGTGCCGTCGCAAACCTATCCAAGCAACCACCATCTGCCCATCTCCCCTGTCGTCGCCGCGGAGGAACTGTCCGCACCCATCGCCCTCGCCATCACGAGCATCTTTACCCAGATGGTTTCGCTATACGAGCTGATCCTCGAATACATGACCGCTCGTTTGGAGCGAATCACTACCGACCCCATCGCCCCTATTCCGGGTTTCACCTTTGGCGGGGTGCCCCTAGATAAACCCTGTACGCAGGGTATGCTATTCTCCGAAGTCATTGTGCATTTGCTGGAGAGGATAGAGCGGGTGCTGGGCATCGGTTCGGTGCCTCTGGGTGGTGAGACGGGTCTGCTGGCGGCGAGACAGATACAGGTGCTCTGGAGTGAGCTGGACGGAAGACGTGAGATTATTCCTGGTCGTGGCGTCATGAGGCCTGCCGACTTGAGGAGGCTGTTTGGAAAAGTGGTGGACATCTTTAGACAACAACACTAGGTCGATGGGCCTACGATACTTGGGCAGACCGAATGAATGATGCACTTGCCTGTACTGAATAGCTATGCTGTGGTCTACAACCACTACATCAAGCACCCGAGAGAATAGTCGATGGAGCACCCACCGAGACTTTGGAGGACACAGCTGTCATCTCTTCCAACCCACTAATATCATGACTATCTAGCAAAGCCAAGTACATGTCCTGCGGCAAGAGGTGGGCTTGAAAACTCGTTGGCGGGCCCCAAAAGGGCGTTCGTTCGTTTATTCACAATGGAACGGCCACGTTCCTGTTTCCCCCCCAGATACTTAAACTAGTCTACATGTCTCTGGAAACGAACTATGATTTATGAATCACAACGTCAGACCAGGCTACCAGCAGCCTTGGACAACCGTGACAGTAGTGGTTCTATTTTTTTCCTTTAAAAATCAATTACTAACCTAAGTTTGATGCAGACTGCCAATTCTGCTATCTATCCTAATTGAAAACAGGAAAAAGGATAGTTTCTTCAACTTCAGCATGGAGCAGTTTTCCTAACCCTCCAACATTGCCTTGAAGATCTCGGCCGGCGTATTCTTTGGCGCAGCCAACTGAAGGACCTCTCTGCTCGTCGTGGAAGCTGTGCATTTCCCCTCCCACGCCGTCTCCGGAGCATGCTTGATTGACAGGATGACGTTCTTTGACTCTTGGGTCTGGGCCGCCATGTGGTCGATGAAGGATAGATCCCGGAAGCTAACGTCTTCAACTCTCGTTCCCAGGACCTCCTCAATCATTGCCACGACCTGCCGCCCGGTGATATCCTCTGGGCCGTTCAAGAGGTATCTAGCCTTGTCATGGGGAGTGACGTCATCCTGGATTAGGAGATGGGCTGCGAGACGTCCAACCTCATGCGGGTCAATGATACCGACAGGCGCATCCTCCGACGCCATGAGCCTCAGGGTGTCTTGCTTCCCGGTTTTACGGAAGTTCTTGACTAGCTCCACGGCAGGAGAAAGGTACAATTGCGTAAAGATATTAGGCTGCAACGAGGTCCATCGTAGGCATTGGAACTCCGGTGAGCTCAGCAAGGTCTCAATTGCCCAGTGCGTCCTTGGATAGTAGGCAGGGCAATCCGGACGTACGTTGGCAGCGGTTGTCGAGATGCGCACAACATACTGGACGCCTGCTTGAAGAGCCGCTAGGTGGAATGTCGATTCTTCGGCGAACTGGTTCGGCTGGTTGTGGGATGCGATGAAGGCCCTCTCGACATTGTATTGACGGAGCCAGGCTGGGGTAATCTCGACCCAGTTCTGTACCACCAGTTCGACGTTGGGTAGTCTAGCAAGCAGCTGGGCTGTAGCTCCGGTCGAGGAACGTGTAAGAGCGAGGATTCTGTGGCCGGAAAAGGGGGTGGTCTTCAGAAGCTCTGACAAGGTCTCGACGACGCCTCGGCCGGTATTGCCAGTGGCACCGACGATAAGGATGGTAGGAGCCATGGTTACGGCTGATGGATATGATGCAGAGAGAATGGTGCAAGATTGAAGTCAGGTAGTCTGGGTACAACAAGCTCTGTGAAAGGGCATAGCCATTTATAAAAGCGCCACCATCGGGCCGGTTAGTAATCTTGCTCGAGTATGAGTGGAGGAATCATCCACCAAAGGCTCAAAGCATGTCTTCGTGGATTCAATAATCAAGGGGGCATAACGTTATTTATTAAAATCAGTCGAAAGAGTTTATCCAAGAGCGTGACCAATCATATCCACCTGGTGTTCAGTGCCCCGCCACCTTGGATTTTACGAAGACCAGCTCCTCCCCCCCTCCCGAGGGAGGCAGCTCGACTTGTTGCTCTTCAGCTGTACTTTCGAATCTCTTGTATGTCCACGGGATGAAGGGTTCATGATGCCCCTTGCACCCAAAATCCGCTCAGTAGCAGCAGTTCAAACAAACACTTTCGTCAGGCCCCTCCCCCTGTGGTTTATCTCCTCATGAGCAACTTGGCTTGTCGGAATGGCTCGCCCTACTACCGAGTAAATCGTCGACGATGAAGCTATTGGAAGGCTGTTGAAGACTTGCACTTTTGATGGAGTTTAAGCCCAGCCCTTGATGGGATAACTGAGCCAGAAGGCAGAAGACATGCAGATCAGACACCGTGTTTCGCCCATCTTTGAGACAGGGTAAACCATGACTTGTGTCTTTGGGGAGTTGGTAGGATAGACGAGCTGCGTTGTCACGAACGTAGCTCTGATTGGGGCCACGGCGAATCAATCATGTCAGAATCACAACATCCACATTCCATGTATCAACTGCATCGACATGTTTGACCCAACATGTTCTAGCACGGCCATATTAGGGGCAGCTCTTCCCGTCCCGCATCAGCTCATACCTGAGAATGGAAAAGCTATCAAACTGAAGCCAGTCCCTCGGATGGTTCGACACCCTCTATACCCTTCAGCCAATCTACCCTGTGCTTCCCATACTGCTCGATTGTCGGCCTCAACGCGGTCTCGGCAAGCTTGAAGTCATCCACTGTGCCGGTCCTAAGTATGCTCGCCCCCGGGTAACTCTCAGCTCTTCGGTACATCAATGAGCCGCACGTGGAACAGAAGAAGTTGGTCATGAGATTGCCCTTTCGCTCGATGGTATCCGACTGGCCGAATTGCTTGAGCTTCTCCTCCCCCCGAACATGCTTCAGGTGTGAGTCGAGGATGATGAAGCCCGTGGTGAACATCGAAGCCGTGATTTTGCGGCAGTCGCTGCAGTGGCAGACAAAGGCGAAGACGAAACCTGGTTTAGATAGCGGCTGTGGCTAACGATGAGACAACGCGCTTTCTCTGGGGGAATCTTGATGAACTCACAAAGGAGAGCTGCACAGTGCCGCAGTAGCATGTCGCTGTCGCTTCTTCTTCGGTCGACCAGCCATCCTGCGCAAGGCCAGCCCTGGGGAAAAATGGTCCTGTCCCGTCAGCCATGCTGATAGTGATGGGATGTATCGGGGTGATGAGTTGAAGAAAGAAGCAATCTCCTATGGGGTGAAACCTTGACTTGTAAGGGTCGGGATTGCCTAAAGTCTACGGGAAGATAGCTTCAATTGCTCAACTGTATTTCCCCTTTTTATACGCCCACTGGCGGGTGGCAATGCGCAATTGTTTCGCTCTCTTGTTAGCCGAAAGTTCGCACCTCCTCAATGTCGAACGGTATAAACCTAATCCACTCCCATCTTACAATAACAAAAGCGGCTTATTGGGTAGTGATTCAACCGGGTGCCATTACGTACAGCACGTAACGTTATATGTCTTTTGTCATGGTTGGAATGGATTCCTGAGTAGCTCATTCCTTAATTCGCCGACGAAGATGGGCGCTCTGAACGGGTGTACCTTGGGGTATCGGCACGAATAGTAATCAATAATTAACGTTACAACACGGGTAGGCAGATAACCAGCTGGTGCCTCGCCAAGCAGTCGTGATGGAATCACCAGCGATGGGCTATGGCCATCCAGGTTGGTATCTAGGGTAGGCTGGCTTGACCTCTCTTGAAGATGGCACGCTTCACCTCCTTAGTTAGGCCCACGCCTCCTTCGACCGTGCCATCGAAAATCTTCCTCCATCCGACCGCATTGAGAAGCCACACAACATACGCATTTGCTCCCTGCCATATATACTCTCCCTCACCGAGGGCCGGCTTCTTCCTCAGGACATGCTGCACCACCAGTCGCGCAAACTCTTCGGGCTTCATACCGTCTCGCAGATGAAGCCTGGACCTCTCCTTGAGGCCCGATTCACCATCGATGAAAAGACTGTCTGGAGCGAATTGCGCCTTGTCGGGCGCCGTGAGTTTCGTTGATACCATTCCCATAAACAGAGTAACCACCTTGATGCCCAGAGGGGCTAGCTCGATCCTCAGCGTGTCGGAATAGGAGGACACAGCCGCCTTGGAGGCGTTATACTGGGCAGCATATACATAAGGGAGCCGGGCTACAACCGACGCAGTGTTGATGATGGTAGGCGGTGTGGTCGAGCCTGCGACCGAGGCGAGGAGGAGGGGCGTAAAGGCCCGGACCATATCGAACAGGCCAAAGACATTGGTGTTGAACATATCCCGGACTTGATCCTGGTCGGCTTCAATCGCCGGAGCCTCGTACACTTGGAGGGTCAGCCTGCATCAGAGCCCTGATATATAAAGCCACTTACTCATGCCAGCGTTGTTAAACAAGACGTCTAGCTTCCCCCCAGTCCGCCTGGTGATCTCGGTCTTAAGGGCGGATATGCTTTCCAGCCGGGTCACGTCAAGCGTCAGGGTCTCGATGCCTTTCTCCTGGAGCAGGGCCAGCGACTTTGTGGATCGAGCGGTAGCAAAGACTCGAAATCCCTGAGCTGCGAACTCGAGAGCGAGGGCATGGCCGGCTCCACCTTCTGAGCAGCTATACGTGGGGAGAGAGGGTCATGTTAGCCAGGGGCAAAGGTCAAGGTGAAGAATCAAGAACGTGAGATATGACGAACCCAGTGATAAGGACGGTGCGCTGCTTGGACATGCTGAAGTTTGTCATGTAAAACCTGGTTTTGTAGATTGGATTGTTTATTTGACCTGCATCTTGCTTCTTCTGCGGTCTTTATATCTGGGCTTTGTTATCTATTATTTGGATATGAAGGTTGACTTAGCATACCTTGCGATACCACCTAATCAGCCAGGTCTCTGTCGGAGGCTTTTTCGCATGGCACTTCTAATTATCTCTCTATCGGAGTTATTATGCCACACACTTCTAATCGTCCTCTTGGCGATGCTGACGGAGCCAGTGAAACGTAATTACCCCGACTCCTCAAGAATTTAATCGATTAGTGAACGGCCCGGTTGCTTGGACCAGACACTCTAAGCGAAAATTGCGGGGGCTTGGGCTCTGCACGGAACGAAAACAGTGCAACAACCTCTCTGGGGTGCGTCCTCAGACACAGCAATCCCTCGGACGGACTGCTTCAACTTTTCGGGTTTCTAGAGTGTCTGGTAACGACTGGTATCACACAGTATATGGAAAGATGAGACAACCATCCGGGGAGAAGGATGACGCTATCGAGGTGGGTTGGCCATGGTTTCTGTATCCCGACTTCCCTTCACCTCCCGGTCACATTGGGCACACGCCATCTCCAGGTTCATCGTGCCTAGGGTCTAGGAAAATCTTGCGGCTATCCAGACCAAGCTCTTACTCCTTACAGGCACGCCGAGAGCGAAACCGCCGAGCCCAGCAAGTCTTTCGCCGGCGTCGACAGGCCAACAAGGAGGCACAGCGGTGCCGAATCCAGCAGCTCGAGAACACGGTTGAGGAACTGAGCAACGTGATAATCAGCTTCTGCGACGAGATGACCGGTACTAAGGAGATTGCGAGGGAAAAAAGGTTAATGGCTCGACTCCAGCGCTGTACGGCCCAGGCCCTCGTCCTAGCGAGGTCGGTTTCCAGCACGAACGCAAGCCGCACGGTTCGAGAGACAGAGGACGATGAGCAGAAGATGGAAAATTACAAATACCCGACTAAGAAAGCGAATCAGAAGATTGCGGATTCCGCCTTGCCACAGGCATCCTCGTGTCATCGCCCCGACAGCGCCGATGCAATAGCGCCTCCTCTCATTGACCAAGCTTGGCTCCAGACACACCAACATGACTTGGACACCAGCTCTTCTTTCCCGCTCCATCTTGTCGAGACGACCATCTCCCGAGCATGTCTTTACCTCAACGGCGATGTTCACATAGCGGTCGAAGACCTGGAGCGCGCATTCGGTTTCTCGCTGCGCCTCCAAACACGCCAGCAGCTCTTGGCTCACCTGCGGTGGTTGCTTGGGCCAGGCAAGGACGAGATGCGTCAAGCGACGGGGATCAACTGGAGCACAACGGCCTGGTCTAGAGGAGGCGGCGGTAGCACAGATCTGTTTCGGCCGTTCGCAGAGGATGGCAGCCCCAGCACAGACGATGGCTCTGAAGACGACATACAGCCCGAGTTCCTCACCGCGCTAGGAGTCCAGCAGCAGCTTGAGAGCCTTGGGGCCAAGGTCCTTGGCTCGGACTTGATAGAGCTGAACATCAGCGGGTACGAGTCCCTCCAGCTCCGTAGCACCGCGGACTCGAGCCCTGCTTCGCTCGGTGCTGTTCGGCCCGCACGCGCTCCCACCTCGGTGGGATCAGCCGCCTTGATAGTGTGGCTAAATACATCTCTTCTCGCGTCCAATCTGGCCAACGTGGCCATGTGCTTGGAGAAGGGACCTGTATATCCGCGCCGTGGGGTTGCCAGGGCGGTGGAGGCATCTGTGATAATGGCTCATGGGGGTGAAGCTGCTGACGTGGGGACTATATATAATGGGTGGGTTCCCAAACCTCGGGGTTCGGGTCCTTTCCCGACATAATGCGGCATTTCCAGCGCATTAGTTTTGAGATCGAATGATAGGTCTAGCCTTGGGTAGCGTGGTATGATTGGGGGCGTCTGCTGGACAATGTCACCCAGAGGTGCAAATATGGATCACTGTGGAAAGCCGTGACTTCTCTGATCGCCAACACAAAGCGAAGCATCTTTCAATACCCTATGCCGTCAATTCTGAACCTCTTAATCCCCCTAACCCAGTTAACTAAAGCTGCCTTTCCTGCTCTTCCTAGAGCGGCTGAGTTTCGTGTAGTGAAGGTAGCACTGCTTTGTTACGCGATACTACAGTTTGCGCCGTTCTTGTCGGTCGGCCTGTGAAGAGTTTGGAGAAAGAAAAGGTCGAAAGAGTGTAAAGGCTAAGCAGAGTTGCCCCCTTGCTATAAACCACGTACACTACTTAGGCGATCAGCCGAGACTGTTTGAATAATTAATAACTGACTATTGCGGGTTTCAGATCATATTAGCTACACACTCCCGGCCATTAGATAATCACGCCTGATCAATTCCTCAGTCAAGGCCATCAGCAACACAGTTTACGTAAAAAAGCCCGAATGTCTGAGGTTCACTGGTCTCTCACACGAAATAACATGCGTCTACCACTCCTCGGAGGAGGCATATATACTGCGGCCAAGCTCGTCTGTATAACTGGTGATTACTCAAGAATCAGCATCGTCATTTAAATCAACTACAAAAACACCAAAAAGCACTTTCAGTCTACACCCACAACTATGGCTACCCGCACCATTGCAGTTATTGGCGGTACTGGCGCCCAGGGGATGCCCATCGTGAGGGATTTAGTAAGGTCGGGCAACTATACCGTCCGGGCCTTGACCCGCGACCCGAGCAGCTCTCGCTTCAAGGAGATCCAATCCTACGGCCCGCCGGGTACCGTGGAGGCCGTCGTGGGCACATTCACATCCGAAGAATCCCTCAGGGAGCTTTTCCGCTCTGCCTGGGGCGCCTTTGTCAATATCGACGGGTTCAACTGTGGCGAGAAAACCGAGATCTACTGGTCGATCCGCGCGTACGAGCTCGCCATCGAGGAAGGAGTCAAGTTCTATGTCTACAGCAGCCTCGCCTACGCCTACAAGCTGAGCGGCTACAAGCCCGAGTTCCGCGGCGGCCACTACGACGCCAAGGGCAGGATCGGCGAGTGGATCCTCTCCCAGAACAAAGAGGTGAGCCAGCGCCACGGCATGCAGGCCGCGCTCTTCTCGACTGGTCCGTACATGGACATGGCGATTCACGCTTACACGCCTATGCCGCCTCTCGTCGAAGATGGCGTCGTCACTTGGCGGGTTCCGCTCGGAGAAGGAGCCATACCTGAAGTTGCGCTCGATGATTGCGGCTACTACGTCAAGTGGTTGTTCGACCATCCTGAGCGCGCAAACGGGATGGATCTCGACGTAGCCATCGAGCACGCCACGTACACCCAGGTTGCCGAGGCCTTCCAGAAGGTCACGGGCAAGCCAGCACGGTACATTGATACAAGCTTCGACGACTACTTTGCCGCCGTCCCTGTGGCCGATCTCCCTACAGGTTACAACGCCGACCCAAAGGATCCGGCCACGATGAAATACCGAGATAACTTTACAGGTTGGTGGAATCTGTGGCGCCACTCAGCCGGTAACAAGGGCCTGATACGGAAGAACTACGAGATCCTCGACGAGATCCACCCTAACCGCATCAGAACTGTTGAGGAGTGGTTTCGTCATGAGGAAAAGCGAGGGAGGGAACTGGGGCTCGGAAGCCTCTGGGAGAGAGTCCAGCCTGAGAACATTGGCTTTGTGCTCAAGGTACATGATGACCAGAGACAGGGTGCTGCCTAGTTATGGGCCGCTATGCTAATTTCTTGCATCTTCGAAGACAGTTTGCTCTTGATTGAGATAGTTTGGGCTCGTCTCTGGGCAAAAGAGACTAGCTATTGGACGACAAAGGAATAGAATCAGCACATTGCTCCAAACATAATATAGCCCTCATGGCATGCTATCACTTCTCCCACATAAAGATTACAATCTTTTCCCTGGAACAAAGATGAATAGGGTTGATAAGGCTGCATCAAGCGTAAATATGACAATAAGAACGACGATCCCGCGACGACTCAGTATTTTCTTGACGTATGGTTCTCGAACGCGAACGAAACTGAATGGCGTGTATTCGCTCAACTGTAACAATGCAATCGTGGGGTCAAGGGCGTATTGATAGACTGCGAGGCTGTATACCCCAATCGTGAAAGGTAGGATTAGCTGGAATGATTGTTAGCCTGCGCGTTATAATTTTGTGTAGGAAGTTTTACCCAAGCCCGCGTTTTCCTGTCCATATCCAAAAATATCAGGACAAATCCAACCCAAAAAGCGGCGAACAAGGACAATAGCCCAAGGACGAGATGTAAGATCATCGTGGGGGGAGTTAAATTTGCCAGAGCTCTCATACGGAGAAAGCCGGGGAAGGCGTCTCTCTCCATCGCCTTAAAGACGTAGTCTTTGACAACATCAAAAACTTCAGGATCGTCACGGTCAGATACTTCCACTGCGGTGACCAGATCTCCGGTCATAGACCCAGGAAGGATGATCTCGCGCTCCGCGCCGGGAAGGATATATGTATATATTATCTTCTCTGCCGAGGCTCGGATGTCCTGTCTTGATATCGTGCCGGCGGTAGCTGGGCCTTGGTCTGTTGAAGGCCGGCTGCTACTCCCAGCAGCGGGGCCTAGTTGAGTGTCGTTTGCATCAGATGGAGTAGCTCGACCTGAAACTCGCTCCCCTCGTAGAAAGGCGGATAATCGCCGATCAAGGTCTCCTTCCCTCTCTAGGGAATTGGCCGCGGACTCTTCGACATCCTCAGAGTTGGTTAACCGCATCGTCCCATAGGTAGGCAAAGAAGAGTTGCTTGCACCTCCACGCAAATTGAGTTGGGTGAGACGCTTCACACGGTCCTCGCCGGCCTTTGGGGCACGCCTGCTTCTGAAGGTAGCAAAAAAGTGCCGAGTACGTGAGAGTACAGTCGAAACACTCCCGGTGGGAAGCCAGTCTGTCGAGCCGCCACCTCTCAGCGATGGACCCATGAAATACCCGCGAATCTGGTCTTTTGAAGGGCCCATATCAACTGGCGGCGGGGTTGGAACCTCTGTCGGTTGATCATCCTGAGAGAGGCGTAGCACCTGGCTAGATCGCTCCGGGTCACTTGTGTCAACCGTTCCCGACTCTTCTGGTTGTTGCTGTTCGCTCTGACCAGATGACGCCTGAGGATCACCACCCGTTTCGGTAGAATTCTGAGGGGGACGCGGTTCTGCTGTTGAAGAGAGGATTGTACTCCTAAGTTCCCGCACATAGGCTCTACACAGTGAGGTGTGTTGAGACACATCAAGCCTGCAAGCAGGTCAGAGTGAGACAAGATGCCAGAAACTTGGCCATCGCTACATACCAAAAGTCCAGGTAATCTACTGATCTCTGTTGATCCCTCATAAAGACGTAGAACGAGAAGAGATCGACGGGTGGGAGGACTCGGCGCGATAGGACTTCAAACAATGTGGGAAGTCTGTTTCTTTGGAGGTCTGGCTGGAGGGGTGAGCTTTGATCCATGATCGCGAGGACGAATAAGCAAGAATGGAGAAGGGCATAAGCATAGACTGAGACTTGATAGCGTGTCACTGCTTTGAAAAATACGTTGAGGAAGAGGGTCGACTATGAAGCTTGGGGGGTGGGTGCTGGGTATGGCTGCGTATGCCTGCCTAAAGTGGCTGAATAAACCAGCCTCGAATGCCCTTTGTGAATTAGCTAGCGCCAAATCAATGCCATGATGGATTCATATTACTGGTCCAACGCACAGGTGCATGTTCAGCTGGGCGGGGTGCTCGGGTCTTGCCTTGCTTATCATTATCTGGCTCGGGTTCGAAGATGTTGCCGGTTCTTCACCTCTTCATCGAGGAGAGCCGCGGATATTCGCGTAGAGAATCTTCAAACTTTAGCGATGTCCTTTTGTCCCAGATTGGGCTCTTCTAGGAGCCGCAAGTCGGAAGTTAGTGCACCGGCCGGACGAGGCTCTGGTGGGCATGGGACAGCTCAACCCATACCCAATCGATGGGTAAGCGACACGACGGAACAGAGAAATAACGGAAATAGAGAACCAGAAAAATGATGGAGCGACTCAGGACCCCATGGCTCTTTTCCAAAAACGGAGGAGCAAGCTCGAAGTCATATTGAATGGATCAGAAAAGAGAAGCGTGTCGACCAACCCGACGCCAACGCTCGAGCACTGAACGCCGTCTTGAAAGAGTCAGCTTCTCTCCCAAGGTGATAGTAGATGTATCCTAATATTCATGTATAGAACCGCTGGGAAGCTTTACGCCGACCGGATGCACTTCCTGCTCGAGCTACTACAGAATGGCGACGACTGCCAATATTCTCCCGGCGTGACTCCGACCGTGAGCCTTACATACAAAGAGCATGGCAACGGACGTGCAACAACCTTGCGTGTCGACTGCAACGAGATTGGCTTCCATTCAGAAAACGTTCGTGCCATTTGTGGATTCTGCGAGAGTTCCAAGCCGGCGGCTAAAGATCACAATCGCACCACGGGCGAGAAGGGTATGGGATTCAAGTCGGTGTTTGAAGTGGCCGACGTTGTGTGGATCAGCTCCGGGTACTACTCGTTTAAGTTTATCAACAACGATTCGGGAATGCTGAGCATGATTGCGCCTCACTGGGCGAAGCTGCCGGACTACGAGCGTCAGCTTCGAGGCCACACCTCGATGCTTCTGGAGCTGTCAGCCAAGTGTGACACAACCATTCTGCTTGAGAAGCTAAAGTCGATGAGCCCAGATACTATGCTATTTCTTCGGAACCTAAAGAAAATCAAGATCAGTACGATTGAAGCAGGAAAGGGGCGTTGGGAGACGACTCTCAAGAGACTCGATGATAGCCCGGCGAAACACGGCATGTTCTCACGTACAATTCAGATGGGCGAGACCTTGGCCTCATATCACGTCTTCCGACATATCATCAACGAGAGGGACTTGCGCCATGATGATCGTCGTCGAGATGCCAAGGATTCTCAGATCCTGTTGGCGTTTCCCAAAGCCGATGACCTGAAAGCGCAGAAAGTTCATGCATTCTTACCCATTGATCACTACGGCTTCAAAGTTTGTCCATCTACCTGCCTCATGTGTACCTCTGCCCTCTAACTATCTACCTAGTTTGCCATTCAGGCAGATTTTATCTTGGTCAGCAGCCGCGAGGACGTGGAGGACTGTCTATGGAACAAGGCACTTGTTTCCCAGGTACCCACAGCCTTCCTGGGAGCAGTCAAGGCGTTTCAAGCTCAGGATATTACCTCGTGGATCTCGTACATTTCACTTGATCACTACCAAGACACATTATTCCAAGACATTCCAGCGACGATCGTCAACGTGTTGTCAGAGAATCTTATTCTGCAATCGGACCAGGGCGAATGGCTCCTTCCATCCAGATTAGCGATTGTGCCCAAGCGCTTTAGGAATAGTGATGGACCTTTGATCCCACCCGGGGCCAGAAACACCAAATATCTATCAGATGGCTATAACACTCCTGGCAACGAAAATCGACTTGAGAGGCTCGGGGTGCGCACGCTCTCGGGGGAAGAGTTCTTGAGTGATCTCGAAGCCTTCCTTTCCGATGATCAAGCCAAGTTTCAAGAAATGGAGGCCGCCTGGCACGCCAGTGTGGCCAGTGTTCTCATTTCGTTGATCACCGAGTCGGATGCGATCACAGCCATGGTCTACCGCAGAAGAATCTCAAATTGGAACTTGATCCCGGTTTTGAAGCGGGGGACAGAAGAAGGTTCTTTGTGGGACTGCTCTTGGGTCTCGGCAAGCCAAGGGACCATCTTCCTACCTCCAGATCCTCGCATCAGTCTAGGCCTCCCGGGAGGTCTGGATCTCTTCGAGGTCCACGAGAGTGTTGGGGAGTACCCCACCTGGCTGGATCTTCTACGACTGCTGAAGGCTGAGGAGTATAGGGTGAAGAGAATATGCGACATCATCGTCTCCCGCCACAAAAGCCCTGGCTTTTCGCCGGCGAACCAGAGCCTGGATGATCTGGTTTCCCATGCCGCATTTCTCAAGAGAGCCCGCTGGAGCCCACCTGAGGGCACCAAGGGGGATTTGTGGTTTGCGGCTAACAGAAACTCCTGCCATCGAGGTTCATCCATGTACATGAAGGGAGACTCAGTCACGCAAGCGGGCGTGCCGTTCACAGCGGATGTCGTTTTCCAAAACCACCTTGCTCAATGTCCAATACACTTCACACACGAATCATATGAATCAGAGCTGACGCCATACGACAAGGGGGCCGAATCATGGGTAGTCTGGCTTGCCCGATGCTTTGACCTCACAATTATTCCGCGGATGGCTCTCAAGGGCAGCTCTGGAGCAGGCCAGTTTACCATCACGCCTGAATTCCAGTTCATTGTCCAAAATGACCCAGAAGCCGTGCTACAGCTACTGCGGGAATTCTGGCACCTCTATAGTGAGTGGCTCGTCGACAAACCGGGGGACAACCCGAAGAGCTCTAGGCCAGATCAAGCGTCCAGATCGAGGATGAGAGCTTCCCTGTCATCAATGGAAGTTCCCTGTGTGGGAGGAACAAGAGGGACGCTTCGCAACACTGTCTTGCCTCGAATGAATGTAACTCGGGGTATCAAGCTCTTGACCTCGACGCCCCAGGAAGCACCGAAAGCCGCCACGACACAGGGGATGAGGGTCCCAACCACGGCAGCAGCTGAGCAGACGAGAACAATTAACAATCAAAGCCAACGATCCGTACCCACTCCACCAGAACCTCTCGTGGAAGCAACAGACTCTTCCGAGCCACAGAAAAAGTCGGCTCGACACTTCTTGAGGTTCCTCAGACGTTTGGTGCCCCATTCAGCACGAAAGAGAACCTCTCTTCCAGAAGTAATAGACGGAAATCCAGCACTTGTGCCCAATTCACCACCGCCTAACATTAGGACCCAGGTAGAGTGGCCCACGAGCAGGCCCGGAGTTGTACATGTATCAGAGGGTGAGGCCAAGTCCCCGGAGAACCAAACGGCGGCCTTCGCAGCCAGTTTAGAGTCCCGGCCATTTCTTCAGGTCGCAAATCCTGAAGACAAAAACTGGGATTTTCTAGAACACTTCGGAGTTCTTACCAAGATCGGCATGAAGCACTTTCTGGTCCAACTTCGACAGCTGAAAGGCTCGACCAGCACAACGTTAGAGGCTGCTGCACTACTCTATGAGCATATTGAGCATGTCATAGGGCCTAATGATATCAAGACTGCTCGGTACGTAGATTGTTTCCCGTCAGGGTTGTATCAGACAAAGTTTAGAGGCGCAACTAACCTTTGATAGCCAAGCTTTTATGACTGAGGAGCTTACGCTCGTTCCAGATCCAGAGACGACAGGCTTCCACTGGTTAACACTTGAACAGTGTGTCTGGGACGGTCCAGATTGCTTGAAAAGAACGCCTCGATTGAAGTACATCTATCCCTCGCGGATTCAGCTGTTTTTGTACCTATTGAAGTGCCAAACGTCGGATCTCGTGATGCTCATCCAAGAAGCACAAAGCATACGCGAGACTGACGACCTCCAACACATTGCACAAGTCTTTGAGGCACTATCCAAACATCCAGATCTCAGCGAAAACGCCGCACATCCGCTACGAGAGTTACCGATCTTCCCCGTAACGCCGGCGGATGCGCCAAATGGGCCTTATCGTCTCCGAACTGCCCTGGACTCGGATGAATGGTACATTTCGGACGACCCCAAACTAACTCGCGTCTTTTCCAACTTGGATGTCTTGTCATTCTCGCCATCCTCGTTGGATTCATACAGGCCCCTCTTTGACCGGCTCGATCTGAGTCACCGCCTGCTTTCCGTCGCCAGAGAGATTGCCCTTGTACCAGAGGGGGATGTTCAGCCTGTTCCGTCGTACGAAACATGGCTTAACAAGAGAATTCGTTTCATGATTGCGTAAGTTCTTTCCTCCATCATACCTCTTTTCTATGTGCTAATATCATTACCAGGCTTGTGCCAACAGTGGAAGCAAACAAGGACGAGATCTTGCTTCGCCTGAGACATATTCATGTTTTCAAGGTCGACCGAGCTAAGATGAGTTGGAAGATCTGCAGGAAAGACTTGTCGATTGCTCTTGAGCAAAGTTCCGCGGTGAAATGCGTCGCATTGCTGCCAACTGACGAGCAAGATCTTAACATCTGGTTGACAACACAAGACACCGCAACCGAGACGGACCGTCTACGAGAGATAGCTTTTGAACTTGCGGAGTTTTGTGGCATCACTAGCGCTAAGCATACCGACCTGCTTGCCAAAGTCTTGACCGAGCAGAACCTCAAGCATACGGAGGATGAATTTCAGGTGCTGGGGATTCCGTTTGAGCCATCTGATTCTACAGAAAACTCTGAGATGGGTAAGTGGGCGTTTGATTTTGTGGCAAAGACCGTCTTTTAATGCTATCTCAGGTGAATCTCTCGTCGATCAGCTTCCCACAACAACCGATTTGAGGGCTTCAACCAAGGAGAGCCTTGGCGATGGTAGAGAGACTCAAGTTGTGAAGACACTCTCTGTCGACCGCCTGAAGGAAACAGATCAGACTCGGGCTACCGATGAAGCTTCAGCTGCTGTTGAAGACCGATCCGATCACGAAGTCCTGTCTGAGGATCCGAGTCAGATTGTTAAAACTCCTCATGATGAGGCAATCAACGGTAGAGGCGCAGCC
The DNA here is from genome assembly GCF_025433545.1 of Fusarium keratoplasticum. NCBI lineage: Eukaryota > Fungi > Ascomycota > Sordariomycetes > Hypocreales > Nectriaceae > Fusarium > Fusarium keratoplasticum. The sequence continues at coordinate 866,937 of NC_070532.1, forward strand.
TATGTTGACAAACCTGCAGTAGTCCCGGATATTGTTGTGTCGGAAGCACCAGCCGTAGCCAGTTCTGAATCCATGTCTCGTTCTGAGCAGTCCGAGAGTGAGAATACAGAGCAAGTTACGTCCGAATCGAACTCTCTGATTCAAGGGGTCACAGAAAAGCAGGGGGTTCTGGAAAGTGTCACCAACAATGGAGCATCAAGGACCGTTCAAAAGTCTCTACACACCAAAGGGGCTGAGCCCTCTATGTGGCAGAAGGGCTCCCGGACGACACGTACCATTCCCGTCGACAAACACGACTTAATGGAAAACCTCGATCAAGTCACCATAGAAGATGATTCCAGCGGTGAGACCGAGGATGACAAAAAACGCCGCGGAAGGAGCCTGGGTCGTCGACCAGGACTCTCTCAGACTCCCTCGACACATGTTCTCCCCTCCAGAGATCATTCTGCAGACAGACCGGAGCCCCGTCCAAGAACACCGAGATCACGAGGCCGTGATGAGTCTTCTTTTGTCAACATGAATCAAGGCTGGATCACAGTTCCACGCCCGATGACCATCTTTTCGGGTGAAGATACCAAGGAGACGAGATACTTTGGCGAGCTATATGTAAGATATCTACCTGTATGCAAGTACAACGTTCTTGGCTTTTGCTCACATGAAGACCTCAACAGGTGTCTCGTTTCCTTCAAATCTTCTTGGGCAACGACTACAGGCCGAACGAGCATTGGACGAGTCCTCTACGCGTCCGGAATGGCCACATGGAATACAAAACTAGGGTATCGGATGCCTCCACTTTTACAATTGTCGAAACAGGCGGGAAGCTCAGCAAGGCGCTTGTTGACGGACATCATGCCACGGCTGAGTGTCTCGCAAATACAATCACATTTCATCTGGAGGTCTGGGCTACAAACGACGCTTTGAGCACAAGATTTGTAGTGCCGAACTCGCAATACAAAAAGGTGAGCACTCTTTTCCTCCATCCACTTTGCCATTTATTGTCCAAAGCCACTGACCTGGGGGAATGTGTTCAGCTCAAGAGAATGTCACTTGTCAATCAGAAACACAAAGTGACAGACGTGTACATGCTAGTGCGCGTCTACCAGATCCAGAAGGAACCGGGTATCTACATCTATGTTGATCCTTGGGGGCTACAGCTGAAAGGAGACATTCTGCTCGAGACAGAGGCTAGCTACAATGCGCGCCTCCCTTACTCAACAGAACCCTTCCTGAAGTTTTCTGCTGCCGGCTTCACCAAGGATACACATGAGATATACAACGGCCTCAATGTCGGGTCGCGTGAAACCCGCCTCCTCAGGCTACAACTACTGGACAATGGGGACGAAGACGACAAGCCCATTTGCGGGTCTCTTGAAGTCTTTGACCTAGGCGATCTCGATGAACCATTTTGGGCCATCTCATACTTCTGGGGACCCGATCCAGACGGCCCTGCGCCGTCAACTTTCACGTCTGACCGGGGCAAGATGCCCATTACCGAGTCTCTTGCATCGTGTCTCAAGTGTTTGCGGCGGAAGAGAGTGTCTACTCTGCTCTGGGCCGATGCGTTGTGCATCAACCAGAAAAATCCAATGGAGAAAGCACTTCAAGTCCGGCAGATGGGATCTCTGTATCATCAAGCAGAGAAGGTCTTGGTCTGGCTGGGTACGAGTGGTCACAAGAGTGAGAGCAGTCCTGCTATAGAGTTGATGGCCGATCTACACAGGCCGTTCTGTCACGCGAGAGGTCGCTGCCGTACGAGAAAGGGTCTTTCCGAACGGAATATAAACGCAACTAGAGTCCCTGACTTGTCCTGGAAGGAGGTGGATGGGTTTTTGGGCCACAGTTGGTTTACCCGTAGCTGGATCGTGCAGGAAGCCGCTGTCTGTCCCAAGATGACCATGGTGTGTGGTCAATCCGAGATGGAGTGGGATTGCTTCATGGAATCACTCATCGAGTGCAGCAATGGTCTGAACAGGCATGGTGGGCTCGATGACAACGGCGCCTTTCTGGCCAACTCCAGGCCCGCACTGGCCCTCCATAGCCTACGGGAGAGGTATCAGGGTGGTGCAAAGTTCGACTTTTTGAGGCTCCTCGACATGTTTTCATACACTCAGGCCTCCAGGGCGCGTGACAAGCTCTTTGCCCTCCAAAACCTGGCAAGAGACGTTGCTACAGAAGATCCACTATTCGCCCCAGACTACGACTCCCCAGAGCAAGAAGTGCTGGCAAAGTACGCCAAAGGATTGGTCCATAGGGGAAGGGGGCTTGACCTTCTATACCGAGCAGGAGGCGACAAGGGCTCCAACATCTGCTCTTGGATTCCCGACTTGCTAAACAGCCAACGGCGAGAGAGGACCATTTCAACATGGGATGCTGCTGGGAGAGAGGGCGGCTTCTGTGCAGGAAGGCCTGTCCCACCCAGGATCCATCTCCAGGACATGGGCTCTCAAAACGTTCCAATTCTTGCAGTACGAGGCTCTGTCATTGACGAGGTGGAAGACTGCTTTGAGCTGCACTTATCGGCTGGCATGAGGGTCGCTTTTGCCGATGTACTCGAGAGAATACGGGGCTATACATCGCACCTCGTAGACTACCCGGGTCTTGAACAAGCCCCAGAAGCAACGACGAGGAAGTGGACTGACAAGCTCATGATCAAGTGTCTTGTCGGGGACGCTCGTGGACCTCAAGCGGTGTCGAAACAGTCTACCACGTACTCAACGGGGGCAAGCAGGCGTGCACCAGTAACAACGGCGACATGGAAGGACAGCGACTGGGAACGGATTCTCGACCTGGACCTGGGTCAGAATGCCTGGAAGTACAAGCAAGAAACATCCCCAGAGTCGCAGAGGCGGCTCATGCAGTTCTGGGAGACAGCCGTGGCCTTTGCCGACAACATTCCACGCGCTGTCTTCGCCACGACCAAGAAGAGGTACGCCGGAATCATCCCGGGGGCGGCACAACCAGGAGACAAGATATTCATCGCGGATGGAGGCAAAGTTCCGTTTATCATTAGCCGCTCTGCGAGGGTGACAACATGCTACAGGCTGGTTGGGGAGTGCTATATCCACGGCATCATGTACTCTCCGCCGTCGACGGCTCCTGACAAAGGTACAGATATTTTCTTGATTTAGTCGTTTATTTCTCAGTTTCATTATTATTTCTATGGGACGATGATGAACGGGGCAAGATACTAAGAATTGGATCCTCTCACACGCGATGGAGTAGAGCCAGAGGAGTAATATATATAGAACGAGTGCAAAATGCGAAAAATGTTAACTAAATACCAGTCCTTTGACAGAGAGATGATGACGTTAAGTGACCAAGAATCCAGCTCGAACCCACGATGAAAGCTTTTTGCTCCTGATTTTATGTAGGATCTTCATTATAATGCCCGTTCATGGATTCAAATCAACTGAGAAGCAAAGCCGAGAAGCCCAAAAGCCACCAAAGCTGCAGCTCCGGCACCTCCCATGCGGGGAGCATCATTGGTGACCGTTGTAACAGCCGTCTCGTTCTCGCTAGTAAACCAATTGGCAGCCACCAGCTCCAGTCTTCCTTCATCTGCAAAAGTCTCAATATCAAACTTTACACGGTCGGTGACCTCGGTGCCGTTGAACTCCTTGAAGCTTGGCGGAACCTGGAATGTGCTGTTTTGACTATCGAAGAGGAGGGCGACATAGCGATGGGGCCCAGTGCCTGGTGGGGGGGCAGGACCAAAGTATGGGGCAAAGTCGGACATGTTGAGAGGAGGGCCTCCGGTGAGAGTCGTTACACCGGAGGAGATGAATTTAGCCCAGTGCAGGAATGGTGCGTAGGCGTTGCTGTCGGTGCCGTTTGGCGCATCGAGATCGACTAGAACAATGACATGGGATGAGTTGTTGGACGCAACCCTGAGGGTGGGAGACATGGCTGCATCTATATAGAGTATTAGTGAGGCCGTTGAAGGGTATACAGCTTGGTGAGCTTACCGCTGATAGGTACCAAGTCACCCTTTGAGGCGTTGATGTTGCCGTACCTGATTCCAAGGGTATTCTTGGTGGAAGGTGAAAAGCCGGGAGGAGTTTGAGCCAGAGCTCCATTGGCAGCGAGCATAAGAGCAGAGAGAAGCTTGAAGTTCATGTTGGAAAAATGACAACAGAAGAGGAGGTAGAGAGGGGTTTTTTGGAGTGCTGTGGTGAAGTGGATGATGTTGGGTTGCTGATTGACTCTGCGAGGCAAGACATGCGGATACTTATACCTTTTGATAACCCATCTTGAGGGGAGCGACCGGAGACACCAACCCCCTAGATCCGGTCTGATAATTAATCACTCCCCATAGAAAAATCTCAGCCTACGGTAATTATTGCTCGCATTCGCAAGACGCATCATTACCCTGGTCAGATGGCGATGGCTTCAAACCACGCTAGCGAAACCTACCAAGTTGGGCTTAGCGTCAAGGCGGTGCTGACAGGGGCTAGGTACTACCAAGTAAGCTGAGCCTGAACAAAGCAACACTTGAACTCATCAAACCTCCAATTTGAGTCGAGATGCCTCGTCGAAGCCGTGGCTGTGCTGCCTGTAGGCGTCACCGCATCGGCTGCGACGGTGAGCTTCCAGTTTGCCGACAATGCCGCATCACGAATCGACAATGCTCAGGTCCATTGCAGGGCGCCTTGGTCATCGACCAGACAGACCGCATCATATCCAAGAACCGACCAAAGCCAGAGATGACACACCAGCCTTCCAACCAGTCCATGTTTGCTCACGCCTTCATCAACGAGTTCATCTCGTTCATCACGGCGAGGAACGAACAAGCCCGTCGTCAATCTTGGCTTACAGAGCTACAAAGTGGATCGATGGCAGAACAAGGGCCTGCTCTTGAACTATCGATGCAGGCGACGGCTTTGGCATATTGCGGGACTATCTCGGGCAACCCAGCTGCTGTCAGAGAGGCCTGTAACATCTACGGCAGAGCCCTCACAAAGCATTCAAGGTCCCTCACCCATGACTTGAGTTCACCCAAGGCGGCATCTCTCGGGACGTGTGTGATGCTGTCCTTTTTCGAAGCTATCTGTTCTACGAACCCTGTTGCATACGGTACGCATCTTCAGGCAGCAAAGAAGATGCTCGCCCTTATGCCGTGTGTGGCTGGTCATAAAGATGAGTTGGTCATCTGGCAACTGGGCCAACACGTGCAATCTCAGTCGGCAGGTAACTTAATCACTTCCACGGACGATTAACTAACCATTACAGTTGTTCGTCATGCTTGCAACACCGGATCAGTATCTACAACATTCACCAGCACCATCCCGCTGGGCGAAGATGACTCAAGCCGAAGAACACCCCGCGACCAGCCAGCAGGGTGTTGACCGTCTGATGTATAATCTCTTCTATCTCACAGACGTGCTTGTGCGGACATCATACGCCACAAAAGCCGACATGCTCTTGAATCCAGACCTAAGTCTTGAGATCGACCAATTATGGCTCGAGTTCCAGGAGCAGGCCACGCAACTAGGAGAGCTTGTCCAGTGGCCAGTCCCATCTGGAGCGCGATACCATGACCCATTCATTGCCATGGTAGTCGCCTACTTTGGAGCTTCTTGGGTTCTACTTAGTATCCTCGAACCTCATGTATCATCCTATCAGCTACGAGACTCGTGCCACGCGATCCTCGAGTCATCTCGCTTCCTTGGGGGTAAAAACCTAGGCTGTGCCCATCTACGCATGTTCTTCCCTTTGACTCTTGTTGCCATGTATGGCCCTTGCAGTGAGCAGAGGGAAGCAGCAGATAGGCTCTTGGGGCAGCGGATCCGGAATACGGCTTTCAAAGGCATGGGGTCGGTGGCTATTAGCTGGGTGCAGTCTGGTAGAATGGTATACCATGGATAACCACATTGGAGTAATTACAAACTCTCATTCCGCAGTCAGATTAAATACACTTCTTATTGTCATTTTGATTAGCTACGAGTCATTCTGTATGAAGACCGTTGTAACCTGAACTGAAGTGGACCTCATTTCAGTACTTCTTGAGGTCCTATTCCTTCCTTGTAACACCCATCTCTTGTAGCTGTGACATTAGGTCCAGTTGGCCAGGATGTGCCGACTTGACTGCATAGCTACCATTATTCTCCTCGGAGGTGAAACGGATGTCACCGTAGATCTTTTCGAGCGCCTGCTCAACCTTTGCCTTGTCGTCGATGAGCCTCATGGGGAGCTTGTAGAGGTATAGCAGGACATTCTTGGGGCATTGCGGGATTTTGTTGTTACTTGGGAAGCCATATATAGAGATTGCCGAGTTTTGTTGTTTAGGACACAGTCTAGTGAGTCGCGTAGTATCTACTGTTAGGCTTTCGGTAAAGAACGAGCACGACAGGTGCTTCTCTCATAGCACATAATTCAGTTGGTGGTAGCAAATAAACTACACCAAAGATCAAGGTCGTGTAGTCTTCCCAATGAGGAATATCCCTCCCCGAAGCTCTACCCACTCTATCGAGGGTGAATAACCTCCACGTCCCTTTGTCACATCATCAGAACCACCCAAACAAGCCAGCCACGAACCCTCCAATGACTGGCACAAAACTCCAATGATTCCACTCGCCACCCCCCGTCACCGATTTGCTGACCAGCCCATCAGTAATCGCCATGGACAGCGCACCGACCAAGCCCAGTCCGACCAGTCTCTTATTCCCAGTCAACCAGATCAGCGTAAGGGCGAAGCTGACAACGACGTTACGGATGCCATAGATGCGCATGAGACCGAAGACGAGTTTCCGTGACTCGGGGTCTTCGGGGACTGGGAACTCCACGGATTTCAAGGAGGCTTCTGGCCTGAGGAGTGCGTTCAAGCCGAAGAAGGAGGGAAGAAGCCCGATGACGAGGGCGCCTCGGTAGATGAACGTGTCGCGCGTAAGAGACATGATGAGAATTTTGATGAGCTGGAGATGGTACGCATGTGAGATGACGCTGGAAGTCGGGGTTAGAGACGCGTTTTATAGCTCAGATCAAGCTGTGAAGGCCCCCGCATACGTAAACCACCATAAGCACAAGATTAGCCAACCACGCTGCTTGAAGTTCGGAGTGAGATTTTAGGTCCAGCTAATCCCAACTTGAGGGGGCTTAGAGACCAGCCCGGTCCCCCTGTTGAGTAAGGAAACGGGATGCGTCTAACTGTGTGAGAATCTCTCATAAATAGATGTTACTTTATTTATTATAAAAAATAAATATTCTAAAATAACTAAGAACTTTGCTAATTATCAGTTTTCTTTTCCCTAATTAATTCGCTATTTCCTTAGTTAATATACCCCCCGTCCTTAGTCTTCTGGGCACAACGGAGTTAGGAACTCAAGCACGGAAATAGGCCGGACTTTAGGCCCCTTCAAGTACCTTCATTGCTGGGATCTTTAGCACAGACATACACGAGAGCCATGTGATTGAGCGAGCGTGAAACGAGCTGCATCTCAACGAGATAGCATGAAGAGGTACCGCGAAACATTTCGGTGTAGGCAAGTATTTGCATTCAATTCAATATGAGCATATTTTGATCAGCCCAAATCAGTTTTTTTCTCTCGTACTTGGACGCAGACTACGACCACGACACCTAGGAAGCGTGAGTATACTGTGTTTTACAGCGTTGGGTTTGATGCTGCCATGTGTTTATTATTGTGTTCTTTGATATTGTGCACGACGGAGACGTCATTGAAAACAAGAATAATTAGAGAACAATGCAGAAAACCCCAGGCTGCTAGCTATCAAGGCACAAAGGTGGCGTAGCTTCCTCTTAAAGACATGGATCTCACGTCAGATAATCTTGCTGGGGGGTTGTTGAATTTAGCCAAAGTCCAGAAACAGGGTATATACTGCGCTTGGCTCATGCCCTATTGGGCTGGAGAGAGGTTATACACTTGGCAAATATGCGAGTTTCTCTAAATTACCATTGGGCCGATCAAGAGAAGCTAAAGAGCCTGAAGTCTGTGAAATGGCTGTGTTACAGAAAGCCTGGAATACCACCCTTTGTCTTCTTCTATAGGGTAGGGGTATCTTTCAAGAATAGCTTAACTTGAAGTATTGCATTCGTACTTCTAGCCCTTCCATGTCTCTATGCCTGGAGTATCCAATCACTGATCAAGGGCTCGGCTTGGACGCCCAGATCCCTAGTGACCCTATGCATCTCGTCAGGTGTGTCCCCTAGAACCTCGTGACAGTTCCAAGAATGAAGATTCCTTTCAAGGTGTACTTTGGAAGAACAACGAGGGGATTGGCCTATGAAGCGATCGAGCAGAATCAGGCGTTTCTTCGACCAGATTCCCCCAAGAACAAGTAACCATCAACCGATATCACATTTGATAGAATCAATAGTTCAAGATCGGGCCAAAACTCAACTCTAATCCCTACGGGAGCCTACCAGTCACATTTCTGCAGGGTAGGCACCCAACATTCCAGCCTCACTCGCACGCAAGGAACTGAGACACAAGCCCAGACACCCTTGCCAAGCGAACAATGGGCCTTTCATCATCTCCCTTCGAGTCTCGGCTAGCCTGGATAGATCCAGTTCATGGCAAGGCCGCGGCCTCATGCCGCACGTGAACGGAAATTGAGCGCAATGTTTCACACGGGCTCGGCCGGTTTGGAACAGTTGCTGGCGCGGAGGAGTGGCTGGAGGTTAAACGGTGGCGTTGGCGCCCCTGCGTCGGAGGTTGATATTCAGGTGCAGCTGCATACCTGTCACGTACTAGAGCCGCTGGCAGCTCTTGGAGATTTCTTGGCGAGAAGTGTCCTCCTGCCTTTGGAGACTGAGGGCGGAATGTAGAGCATTGTATTTAACACCAGAGCGCAATGATGGCGGAATAGTTGCGCTCTTTGTCGACTTCAGGAGCCTTGAACGCTTTGGCCTCGTTCAATCTCCCAACAAGGATGACATTGATCATCATCGCTGCTCTATTGCTTAATATGAGTGCGGCCTGACTAGGCCTGCGAGCTTAATAGATGTGACGGCTTTAATATGCATACCAAGGGAACAAAAGGCGGCTTACTTCCCATCACCCGCAAACCCTATCTGGGGTTCCCCATCATGCGCCCAAAGTTCAAGCCGTTTCCGCGGTGGAGGCCTATGAGAAACCTCGACCCCGATCTGACATCTGATAGTAGGCGGCCACTAGGGTGACAGGATGCAAGACTCCTTCTATCAGCCTGTTCACTCATGGTGGCTGAACTTGAGCATGAGGCATTAATTTAGGGCGCCCGTCCAGCCTTGGAAGCTTGACAATGTGACTGATCAAGTGAGCTCAGTTCGAAACTCGGTTGCGCCACGAGATTGAGACATTCTGGCTGGAAACGTGCTGTTGCCAGGTTTTTGGGCGTTCAAGTGGCTGGCCAGCTTGGAACATGCCAGCCAGAAACTGGAAAGAACAAGGCCTTGTAGCGCGCGTTGAGAGGCACTTTAGTCTTATCTTGTCGTGGTTCGTGGTTAAATGGGTGGCTTGAGCACAGTGATTCACCTTAGACGACCTGTTGCCGAGTGCAACAAGCAGCAACAAGATTAAAGAAACCAGGTAAGTGTAACCAGCGACAGAGTGTACCTTGGCCTGGCTTTGACTATCTGAAAATTCTATTCTTACTTGAAATTATGTACGAGCCTTAAATGAAACATCTCTCCAATATTGGTCCCGTCCAGCTAATACTCGCCGTTTCGGGACTCATCGGATATGCGTCTGCCACACAGAAAATCAAGCCACAGTTAAACAGTCAAAAGCGGAAAAAAACTCTGCATCGTTCGAATTTTCCCCTTTCTTCCGCCGGATAATGGAATCCACTGCTTGGATGTGTCTCATAGACCCGACGTTGTTGAACGTGGTGGCGTTGGTCTGGACCGTCCCGCGTTTCTCCAAGCCCATTCCACCTCATCTTGGCGGTTACAGACGATGAACTATATATGCCGTCTTAAAATGCTGTGAAAGATGCTTCAAGAATTAATCTGGTTCCAACAGACAACAGCTTTCATTATTATAAGCCCTAGTTTGGCCTTCTGTGCTTGTGGCGAGCCTAGCAGCACTCTATTTTCTCTTCACTCCCTTCCTTACGGACAATTTTTCATTAACCAGCCTCTCACAATGACTTTCTTCACTACTTCTTCTCTCCTTGCTCTCGCATACTCTGCCGCTAAAGTTGCGGCCCACGGACATGTCGACTGGCTCATCACCAACGGCGTCGCCTTTAGAGGCTATGATGCGCCTGCCATGTCTTGGAACCCTAACCAGCCACCGGTAGTGGGTTGGATCAACGGCGCCACCGATAACGGCTACGTTGAGCCTAACAGCTTTGGCGATCCTGACATCATCTGCCACAAGGCTGCCAGACCCGCCAAGGGCCATGTGACTGTGCAAGCCGGTGACAAGGTCGTCCTTCAGTGGAATACCTGGCCTGAGGTTTGCCTTCCTGATATTGAACTCTTTCAAGTCTGATGCTAATGGATGCATGTAGAGTCACAAGGGTCCAGTCATTGACTATCTCGCTAAATGCCCTGGCGACTGCGAGACCGTTGACAAAAACTCGCTCGAGTTCTTCAAGATCGGCGAGAGCGGTCTTCTCGACATGACCCTGCAGAGCGGTAGATGGGCTGCCGATGTTCTCGTCGCAAACAGCTTCTCCTGGACTCTTCAAATCCCTGCCCAGCTGGAACCCGGCAACTATGTTCTCCGTCACGAAATCATCGCCCTTCACGGTGCAGGACAGCCCAATGGTGCTCAGAACTATCCCCAGTGCTTCAACTTGAAGATCACCGGTGATGGTTCTCTCTCTCCTTCTGGTGTCCAAGGAACTCAGCTTTACAAGTCCAACGACCCTGGTATTTTGTTCAACCTCTACACTAGCTCTCTTTCCTACAAGATTCCCGGTCCTACCCTGGTTCCCGGTCTTCCCTCTACTGTTGGTCAACTTGCTCCCCAGGCCACTGCCACCTCTAGCGCCACAACCCCTGGACAGACCCAGGGCCCCTCTTCCACTTCGACTACCAGATCTAGCTCATCTACAAGCATCACCATCAGCGGAGTCACGACGCTCAGGACCGTCACTGCCACTACGACTTCTTCTTCCTCCTCTTCTTCAAGCAGCTCCAAGGCCTCCCCATCGCCTACCGATGACGACATCATCTGCGGACCTGCTACCGGAGGTCTCCCCAAGTACAGCCAGTGCGGTGGCAAGGATTACACCGGACCTACTGTTTGTCAATGGGGTTCGACTTGCAAGGTTCTCAACCCCTACTATTCTCAGTGTCTCTAGTTTGTAAGGCGTTCTCATAATCTCTGCACTGGATTGCAGTAGACTTGTGCACTTGATTTCCTTTGTTGCGAACTCCAAGTCTGTAATCTCATCTTCGTTGTGAGAAGTGAAATCTTGGAGAAGGATGCTCATGCTAGACGCAAATCAATAATACTCTACTTTGTTTTAACCGCGTTTTAACTCATGACTTGGCAATCCTTTGTGTGCCAAGAGACATTTGACGAGGAATGAAATATGTCAGGATTCGAATCTTGTCTATACATATTAACGCAATGCAGGACCTCGACTTGCTTGGCTCGTGACTATTCTATGTACATATCGGGATCCATGCCGTTTACCGAAGTCCTCCAAGTTCCGCGCCATCTATCCTTCAACCATACGTGCGACGAAAGACCACAGAGTCTTTGCAGAGGCCTATCGAATTTACTCGTAGCCGGGCCACTTGCCGTCAAAGCTGATGAGGCACTGGGCATCATCACCCTTCTGGCCAGTAGCACGGCGAATAATACCGTTGACAGCTCCAAGGCCACAGTTAGTGCCAGCCTTGAACTTCCACTGAGCCACACGAGGGTCGTTGATGTCGCCGCGACACTCCTCAGAGTGTCTCCAGGAGCAGCCGATGGTGATGCCGGCCTCGTTCTTGAGCTTGTTGCAGACGTCTTCAGTGTTGTCCATGGTTCGGACGCGGGCCTCGTAGTTCCACTCGCCGATGAAGGTAGAGTATTGCTTGCAGGCGGTGGTGTCCATGTTGGCGGGGATTTGGCCGCGGCGCTGGAGGTGGTCTACCTTGATTTCGGTAGCCTCGACGGGGACGGCGGCGGCGAGGGTGCTTGAGCCAGCAAGGCAAGCAAGGGCGTAGGTAAAGATGAAACGCATTTTGAAGGGGGTAGAAAGCAAAGAGTGAGGAAAGTGGCAGTTGTTAAATGCTGTAGGTGCTTGAGGAGACAGAGCTGAAGTTGTCCTTGGGGTGGGTGAGAAACTCGAAAGGCATGAATACAAGTCCCTTTATATACTCGTTAAGTCTGTAAGTCATGCCATTCTCCTGGAGGTTTGAACATCAAAGTGGATAGAGCTGGTCCTGAACCAACCCTGCCAATAACTGACCCTACTGCCAAACTCCACATTCATGCACACGAAAACTACTCTCACAGAATTCAGCTGCCTGAAAGGATCGATATGGCCAAGTCTCACGGGCCAATAAGGCCAACATGAAACACAAGCGTGGCCGCTTTCCAGGTCTCGGTGTCTCCTCTGGTCGGCCCTGGGCACTTGAGGGTCGTCCCAAAGGATTGGGTGAAGGATTCGGAGGATCTGTTTAGCGTCCGAGTTCCTGCCCGTGTGCTTTAACATGGCGAGACTATTAATTTTAAATAGCCAGGTGCACTAGTCCTAGAGATCTATTGGCTGATATGCGAAGTTGTTCATAGCGCCTGGTCAAAACTACGGCGATGGGCGAAAGGATTCATATTAGCAAAAGGACTGTGCCATGATAGGCTGCTGGACCTAAGATAAGGATTTGCGTTGCATATCGCCAAGTCTTCTATCACGACCTTCCAGGAACAGTCAATGTGATCCTTTTGGATCATCCAGAATTCCTTCGGGCAGTAGGCCAAGGGGCTCTGCAATGGAATGTCCAACGAGCCAAATGGCACCTGCCACGATGACTTCGATGCTTTGCATCAATGACGTACTGATAGATAATACGAGGCTTGACTGTGGGAATGCAGACAAAACAAGGCGAACTTGAACGCACAAGGTAGAAATCCCAAAAGATCCTTCAGAGTGTTCCGCAACCTGGCCTGCTCCGTTTTGAGCTCCATCGACGAACAACGCTGATGGTGTCTGGAATTTACTGCAATCTTCTTTCACATTGAAGGATATAGGGTAAAACCATCAAGAGGTAGTGCTTTAGCAGTAGTTTTGAGAAGCTACTGGGGGGGTCAAAGGCTTGCACCCAGGGTGGTCAAGAGACACCCTTTGGAAAGAGTAGTAAAAGATAGTTCGCGGCGAAAGGAAACTGGCGAGGGATGATATATGCATCTTAATACATCTGACAAAAAAATAGGGATTTAGGCAATAGCAGACGTTCATACTATCTCGTCTCCCAGGCACAGTTCGGGATCCCTTCCGAGGTTCAAACAGGTCGTACCCCAGGCTTGTCTCCGGCCCCGTCTCTACGCGGTTAACGCTATTCTATCTCGTTTGTCCAAACCCGTTTGCAAATTCAGGTGCTGTAAGGACTTCGTCGGTCTCATCGATAGAAATGGGTTGTCACCTGATTGCTTTCACTTCACTCGCGCCGGAGCCGGATCCGAACTTGTCAGCAGGTCATGTTTTAACCAGTTATCGCCCTCCGAGAGACGGAGGATCAAGGCCGTTATCATGTTGTCAAACTGACAAATCAGGAAGCTGTTCCAAGTAGAAAAGGGAGAGTGGCTGGTCAAAAACTCCACCTACACGTGGCGACCAGTTGGGGATGATCCGTTTCGAGCAATAATACCCTGTCTACAACTGTCAAGTCGTTCCAGACTACGGCTTCAGGTCCCGAACTTGCATTTTACTGCAAATTTGACCAATTGGCCTTATCGGTTACCACAGCCGGGACCGCTGATGGTGGCTTAAGGCGGGGTAGAGGTTCTCGCAGGAACCGAAGGCATCACATGGGTTTGTTTAAGCGACCACAAGAGAGAGATGTGGTGCAATGGCTGAGGATATAAACCTTGATCCATTCACTGAGAGTGAGGTGAACTATACGGAAATACAAAGGAGACAGTATACATACCGAGCGAGCTCATTGTTCATTGAACCCTTCAAATGGCAAGAATCACCATTGTCGGATCTGGGTACAGTCTTCGCTTTCAATACTCTGATAACAATGTCTCAGCTGACTATAACCACCAGCATCATCGGCCTGGCCATAGCATCGCAGCTCTCTCGGCACCACGAGATCACCGTCATCGCAAGAGACCTTCCTGGAGATGAGCCTTCTATCAAGTGGGCTAGTCCTTGGGCCGGGGCCAACTTTGTCGCTGGTGGCTGCTCCTCAGCTCGTGAGAGGAGGATGCAGATGGATGCTTTTACCGAGCTATGGAGACTAGCTATTAGACACCCTGAATCCGGTGTCAAACGACTGCCAATGGAGGAGTTCTATGACAACGAGAGGAGCGATGATGATCTCTGGTTCAAGGACTTCATTCCAGGAGTATGAGAGGACCTTGAACAAACGTTTAAGGATACTAATTATTATAACAGTTTAGCTTCCTCCCCAAAGATGGGCTACCAGAAGGAGTCAGAGGCGGAATAACCTGTGAGTCTTCTCTTTTGTCGATGAACACAACTAACATGTGGCAGATATGACTATTGTACTTAACCCGCTTATCTTCATGCCCTGGCTGAAGCGAAACCTCGAGAGCTCGGGCGTCAAGTTCAGGCGCATGGACCTGGACTCCCTGTCTGACGCTGATCACCTTGGCCATGATGTTCTCATTAATGCTACTGGTGAGGGACCAAAGTATCTGAGCGATATCAAGGATCAGAACATGCATCTTCTCCGTGGTCAAACAATGATCATCAAGAGCGACTACAAGAAGTCTTTTATGCGGGATGACGGCAAGACCTACACCTACGTTATCCCCCGTCTAGATGGAACGGTAATTCTTGGGGGAATACGAGACCCAGATGTTGAGTATGTGAAACATGCATGTCTTGAGCGCGAGTCACTGATGATAGTAGGAACACCGAGGTGGATACTGAGATTGACAAAGATGTAAGCAGATGGATCTTTGCCAATTGAGATCAATACTAAGATTTTCCAGATTGTCACAAGAGTCAACCGAAGCCTTCCAGAACACTTCTCCGCCGACCTCGCCGACTACGAAATCGTGGGCCACAATGTGGGCATTCGGCCATACAGGTGTTCTGGCATGCGTATCGAAAAGGAGACAAAGAACGGTCAAAACATTGTCCATGCCTACGGTAAGTGGTATATCATTAGTAACAACCTGGGACTAACGAGACACAGGTATTACTGGAGGGGGCTTCATTTACAGCTTTGGGGTTGGGCGGGAGGTTGTGAAGTTGGTGGATGAGTTTCTGTTCCCCGATGGAAAAGCGAGAATTTGATATTGAAAGGATTCGGGCTCGTGTTAGGGGGTAGTTCGGTGTGTGCGGTTGGAACCGATTAGCAGAGGGATAAATGTGAGAAGGTCCCAAAGTTGGCAATAAGATCTTGGTTCTTTATCTTGACTGAGGAAAAATATTTTATCTCCCTTTCCCTAGATGCCTTTATGAACGCCTCCCTTTATCTCTACCATCATTGAATTGTCTCTAACATAGCCGTGGTGTCCATCCATCAATTCCATCCGCCCCAAGCCTCGAAGTCGATGAGAGGCACCTACTCGAGAAAGGATGCCAGCTCAACCGGCCCAGATTGGGGAAACTCAGGCCTCCAGGCGCGAGCGTCTTAGGCTATCGTGTCCATGCAATTATCCCCTCCGTATCTCTGAGCTTTAAAGACATAGCCATCTTTACCCACCGTGATAGCCTCTAACCGATATGCAACAGGTATAAGCCCATGGTATGTTGTTGACATTTCTTTGCTCCTACCCATATGAGCACTAGCGCCCATGTCCAGAGGGAACCCAGGAACTGCCATCGAAGCAGACGCAGAGGTAGAAGATGAACTGCAAGTAGAAAGAGTAAAACCTTCCGCGTTCATTACTCCAGTCACCATAAAAACTCTGTTGGCGGGGCCTCGCATGGACTCAAGGTAAGCTTCCACCCCAGGCTTTTTCATGCTCTCCTCAATATAATCTGTGCTCGGCGTGAACTTGACTGTCTCCATAGCATCTGCTGTCACCCTTTTCAAATCTTCAGCCGTGACGTCGCGAAAAGCAGGGATGTGATTGAAAACCCGTTTGGGCCCCCGGGAGCGGGTGGTGGTTATCTGTTCGACATCCTCGATGCGAGTGCGGACGGCCGGTTCTGTCGTTACAGGGTCATCGAGTGGACTAAATGGGTCTTTGGGGTCGTTGATAATGCTACCAAGCTTGATCGTGCTGGGATCGTGGCCAGATGTCGGGAGTAGGGTGTAACCTTGCCAGCCAGACGCCTGCGTGAAGTTGTATAGTCGAAAAGGCCACATGATACCAGATACTTTTCCGGACGTCCAGTCACGGATGAAGAGCATCAGAAAAAGCCAACCTGCCCGCAGAGCAGTGGCGGCAGCGACGACGAGAGCTATGATCTGGCCGACAGAATTGATGGCTGATGATGGCTGCAGATTCGAATGTTGAATAGCCATCTCAGCTGCACTCATGGAAGTGAGGGCGAGTACACCGTGTAGGGCGTATATGGAAGACGTAGTAGCAGGATACTCGCTGTAGGAGGCAGGCAGTCCATCAATACTGTCGTTGGGATACGTGATGGAAACCAACACGCCACCCTTCTGTTGAATCTCAGTTCCCTCATCGCCGCATTTTGGCTCAGCTTCGTGGAATTCTTGAGTGTTGTAGAGAGAGTGAAACGACGTTTGTGCAAATATCAAGCACCGCAGACTGCAGTAAACCCAAAATAGAGCCTGTTCATTCTGGGGTGGCTGACAGTTGCTGAGCCATGCCCACCAGAATACCGTCAAGCAGGGACATTCCTCGGTGGAAAACGAGCCCTGGAATAGCTGTCTGACAATGAAAAGAAGGGTTATGAGTCCAAAGAGTTGGATCAAGCCCGTAACCTGAACCTGCCATCTGGCGGCCAAGGACTCTTTCGCTGCAAGGGGAATTGATAGGGCCATGTTCTGAGCGTCAAGAATCATGGCGCCGACGGCAGCATCAGCCAATGTCAGTGTCTGCTGCTTTACCTGGACAAGCAAAGCGATAGCCAGGGATATGTGCGTCAAGACGAGTCCAGCGCCCATCTCCTTGGCACCAGTGGCATTGGGGTGGAAGGTGCCCAGTAAAGAGATTGCGATGAGGACGCATACTTGCACCCACGCCGCGATGCGGACGCCGTCACCTGCGACGTCGGCATCCACACCGACACCGCACTTGCCATGCAGGGCTTCGCCGGTCGATTCGACGTCTATGAACACGATGGGCACAAGAATTACTCCGAGGAGAGCAACACCGAGAGGAGCAAGCCATTGCCGCAGCGGCATGTACCACCCTCGCGTTCTGATGCTTGGGGTGAAAACAAGAATCTCGAGAATGAAGACGAGGAGCTGGAGTGTCAAGAACACGGCCAATATGCCGGTCCTAGACTCTACCCCAGATATCATGACGTTGGTGACGTCCTCGATGGCGCGATTCACCTGGTTAGATGAGTACCTGTGTGTGGAGAGACTAAAGCAGGGAAGAGCTTACGGAGTTTCAAGTGCACACAAGCTGGTATATTGAGACTTCTCAGATTGGTGATGCAAGTTTCAGTCGCTCCAAGAGCTATTCCGGACATCACCTAGATCCTATCAGCGGATGCGATGGCTAGAATATACCCTCACTACTAAACAAAATGGAAAGGCGGTGGCTGGATCACGAGAGTTGATCCCGCAGCAGGCTGAGCAAGCTGAAGAGTGCGTCGAGATTTCATTGGATCCGAAGACCCCTGTCATGTTGACGTAGTGAATCTATTGGTCTCAGCCAGGTCGCAGGTGTTGGCCATGCATGGATGGTGAATGCAAAGTACAGTTTTTTTTTGACAGGGCCTAACTTTTCGGCCAAAAGAAATCCTACAGGGTATCAAGAGCACAGGGACGAGTCTTTTATCTTTGAGTTGCCCTCAGCGGGTCAAGAAGAATAATGTTTATAATTCTAGCAAAATCAAATATCAAATCTTCACGGGATAACAAGCTCGTTTTTTTCGCTAACGGAAACTCATCTACCTACGAGAGAACGTATCTCAACTCGTGTTGAAACCTAGACTTGAACTGAGTAGTGAACGCAACATGCGTATGTCCTAACCCTCTCCTCACGGCGGTCTCATAAACTACCTTATTCATAATGAGAGACTGAACCATTGCTCTATTTTTAAACGGAAATTTGGTGACTGTTTGACCAAATATATAGATTGTGACACATACTATTATCACCCCGTTGCCCAATGAAATGCGTTTAGAATATTGAGTGCCTTGGAGAGGGATTTTGGGTTAGGTGAGATTATGTGTAATTGTTGTATTGAATACGACTTAATAACAAGTATATCATTGAGATGTAGGGCTAACATGCAAGTAGTGCTCATATATGGCATCGTTTTAAGGGTTAAATAGTTTCCCGTCTATCTCGTAAACTTGCACATTTGAAACGCTGTGAGTTGATGTTCTCCAATCAGCATTGGGTTTTGATGCTGCTACGCGTTAATGAGTGTATTCTTTGACCCTATGTGCGACGGAGACGTCATTGAAAAATAAGAATAAGATGTCTTATAATGAAGTAGCTAACACATGCAGATGTTATCCCAACTTGATAGATACTGTCTTCACATCTCTCTCATGACTGCCCAGCATTTACTGTTGATCTTAGGGTCCGACATCTCATCAAATAGTATTGTGTGACGCATCACGCAATTCAGCTGCAAACGGTTGAATCAGGACAATCAAAACCATCACCACCACGGGCAAGCAAAGTGCATTTATGATATTCATCAACCATCTCGGGTTGCAACATGCTTGTTGATCTCATGTGCTCGAGCCACATCCAGCCAGCATCGAGCACTCTATGTTAAGTCTATAACTTTTCCCAGTTTCAAACGCCATCGTTATAACATGTTGATCCTCGCGCGGGCCTGCCACGCATCCACGGGTATTCTCCATAACTCATAATCAAACTTAAACAACAGAAGTACCCTTCTCGGGGCTCTCCTCAGGCCAGACATCGTAGCCGAAAGTATCCTTCATGTTGACGAAGCGAGTGTGACGGCCCTTGGCAACGCCCTCGACAGCCTCAAAGTCGGCGTCAGAGAGGGTGGGAACCTGGAAGTTGCTCTCGATGCGCGAGGGAGTTGAGCTCTTGGGCAGCACAGAGTAGCCTCGGCGGAGACCCCAGGCGAGAAGAACCTGAGCCAGGGTGTGTCCGCTGCGGTCGGCGACTTCGTTGAGGGTCTTGTTGGTGCGGACCTTTTCGCCTGTGGTGGGGACTTGGTCCTGGGAGCCAAGAGGCGAGTAGGCCTGGGGCAGGATGCCATTGTCTTGGCAGAACTTGACAAGTTCGGTGTTGGGAAGGAAGGGGTGAATCTCAACCTGGTTGACAGCAGGCTTGACCTTGGCAAAGCCCAGCAGCTTCTTCAGACCGGGGATGGTCCAGTTGGAAACGCCAATGGCGCGAGTCTTTCCGCTGGCCAGCAGCTCCTCCATGGCGCGCCATGTAGGCTCAGGGTTCTCTGTGAGGTCCTTCTTGATGACGTACTTGCCGTCGGGACCAATCTTGGGCTTGTTGTCGGCGTCCTTCTCAGCGGCGATGGGCCAGTGAACCAGGAAGAGGTCGACATAGTCGAGGCCAAAGTTGGACAGCGAGTTTTGCATCGACCACTTCACATCCTCGGGCTCGTGGAGGTGGTTCCAGACCTTGGTGGTGATGAAGAGATCCTCTCGCTTGATAGAGGGGTTCTCACTGAGGAAATCCCTCACAGCCTGGCCGACCTCTGCCTCATTGAGGTAGAACCAGGCGCAGTCGAGGTGCCTGTATCCGCACTTGAGGGCGCAGGTGACGGCCTTGTAGGTCTCACCCTTTGCGCCCTCATTGGCAAAGGTGCCAAATCCCAGGCCTGGGATCTTGACACCGTTGTTGAGGGTGAATGTGGTGGTGTTGGAGGTCATGGTGGATAGGTAGGTAGGTCGATATTCGTGATGACAGGGATATGATGCGTTGGAAGGAGAAGAGTGAGATAACGTGAGATAACAGATATCGAAGGAACCGCTTTTAATAAATGAGAAAAAGAGATATTTTCGCCTCAAGGCGCTGTAGCCGGGATAAATTATCAGGGTCCTCTTGTTGGCGAGGTGGCTGTATCACATCCTTCAACAAAACGTGGTGGTTTCGACACAAAGTGGACTAGCTATGATATCATTGTGCCTACTACGAGTTTCTAGAAGCGATAAAAAAATGTCTTTTTTAAAAAATCAAATTTTCATACTGTAGACGCAACAAAAACAACTCGCCCCCCTTGCTTTTTGACTTTATCTAGGAGAGCTACGTGGGTTCCTCTTGAGTCATAGGTTGACCGGCTTCGACCAACCACGGGCTGCACAATGGAAGCAATCTTATCGACGGGTGGGGAAGAGGTGGCGATCGTCCCAGATTGTTACCGTTTGCGATGTTTGAGGCTCATCCGCCCTACCCGTAACGGGTCCACTGTGAAAACGGAGTTCCCAGGGTCCAAAGGGTGCATGATGTCAGAGGGTTCTTTCGGTGAGGGTGGCGGGTCGGCCAACCGAGACGAAACGTGACGGAGGAGAGATGGATACGGTGGTAGTGAGATCCATAAGACCACAGTTAGATCCATACGGCCACATACGGCCAACAGGTACAAGATCCATACCGATACCGTTCGTTCCATACGGACAGCCATGCGAGATCCATACCGTATCAGCCGCGGCTCCGCACCGCCCACTTGGGACGGCCACTTCTCGGAACTACCGCCTGATGCAGCTGTACCGCCAAGGAACGCGACAACAAGCTCTCACATCTGAGGCATATCTCGTCGCCATGGTGTAACCAGCTAAGAGGGTCCACGGCGGATACTCTACGTTTGAAGCTCACGTCACTCCGGGTCCAAACGTTGTGCACGCACTCAACGTGTCTTCTCCTTGGAACGTTCCTTGGTCAAAGTTACTCTCGCTTGAGTGAGTGAAAAAAAACGTAGATAACGTGTAACTTGTAACTTGACGGTGAGTGTCCGAGCTCCACAATATACCGTCGGTAGCCCCGTTTCGAGATTTCTCCTGGATGACGATATTGGTGATGATGATATCAACAATGAACGAATTTTTTCCCGACGTGGCGTGGCGGAGAGGGAGCCGAGATATGCTCTGCCTGATTGATTTGGATAGATAAATACGCTTCCCCGAGTCTGTAGACCCTGGATTCGTCATCACTCAATGCCTCCATCTCCATACACTCATTCTTGATACCCTGAACCATCCTTTGCATTTTCAGCCTCCCTCTCTACTTCCACACAATATGTCCCCATCTGCCTTTGACGAGTCGGACCTCCACGTCCCCACGAGTCCCAGCTCTCTACGAAAGATGTCTTCCATCTCCAGTGTCCAGAACGGCAGCGAGAACAGCCTTGCCATTCCTGGATCTGAGGATACGGGCCCCATCGAGGTGCCCGCCACCCGCTCTGCCATCTCAGAGGCCAGCAAGTACATGCACAACCTCAGCGTGTCTCCCTCCATGAGGGACCGCAGATCCTCCCGCAACTCTTTCGGCACAGCCCTCCCCATCCCCCGCAAGCGTCAGTCGCGTCTCTCGTCTGTGCACCATGCCGACGGTCTACCTGCGCGTCCGGGCATGCCCCCGATCCAGCCTACCCGGGAGCTCCTCGTTTCTCAGGTTCAGAGCATCCAGGCTGAGAAGGTCAAGAAGGCCAAGAACATGGCCTTCGCCTTTGACATTGACGGTGTGCTCGTCCACGGCGACCGTCTTATCCCCGAGGGCCGCAAGGCTCTTGAGATCTTGAACGGAGACAACGAGCTTGGTATCAAGATCCCCCACATCTTCCTCACCAACGGATCTGGCAAGATCGAGAAGGCCCGCTGCGAGCAGCTGTCCAAGATCCTCCAGAACCCCGTCAACACCGACCAGTTCATCCAGTCCCACACACCCATGAGTGCTCTTGCTGAGTACTACAGCACTGTCCTTGTCGTCGGTGGCGAGGGTTACCGATGCCGTGAGGTTGCTGAGCAGTATGGCTTCCGCAACATCGTCGTCCCCAACGACATTGTCGCTTGGGACCCTACCGTTGCCCCCTACCGCGTCTTCACTGATGAGGAGCGAGCTACCTCTCGTCCTCGTGACTTTACCAAGATCTGCATTGAGGCTATCATGGTCTTCTCTGACTCTCGGGACTATGCGACCGACATGCAGATCATCATGGATGTTCTCCGCAGCAAGAACGGTCGCCTTGGCACTGTCGCCGAGGACCCTGTTGCTGAGCGCATCCCCATCTACTTCTCCCAGGGTGATCTTCTCTGCCCTACTGAGCACCCTACCCCCCGTATGTCCCAGGGAGCCTTCCGCATCGGTCTTGAGGCCATGTACAAGGCCCTCACCGGCGTCGACCTCGAGCGTGTCGTCTACGGCAAGCCCGAGCTGGCTACCTACAAGTACGCCGACGATGTGCTCACCTCTTGGATGGGCGAGCTCCACGGCGAGGAGAAGCTTCCCCAAAACATCTACATGATCGGCGACAACCCTGCGTCTGACATCATCGGTGGCAACATGTACGGCTGGAACACGTGCCTGGTGCGAACCGGTGTCTTCCAGGGCGGCGACAACGACGAGAACAACCCTGCCAACTTTGGCGTCTTCCCCAACGTCCTGGAGGCTGTCAAGAAGGCGCTGCGCCAGGAGCTCGGCAGCGACTTCAAGTGCTTCTTTGACGAGACTGTGAACCCTGTCCTGCACGCCGACGCCAACGACGGCGCCGCTGTGGTCTAAGGAGGATTAACAGATTGAATGATTTGACTATTGGCGTTTTTTGGATTTGGCGAAAAATCGACAGCTTTCGACGTGGGAATTTGCAATAGACCAGCGATATAGAATCTTGATATCAACAGCATCCATAGATTGACGATGTCCCGAGACTGGACGAGGTGGACGCGCCTCGAGCCAGTCTCGATGGAATTGCCTGGCGCAGTTCAATTGAAACAAATCCCGAAATACCTCTCTCTTTCCGTCTCCTCGTGACATGACAGCTGAAGAAATGAAGTGGCGGAGGATTGCATCCAACGGCTTTTGCCTACTCAATGTGGAAATACAAAGCGAAAGGATTCATGCATATTCTTGATTGAGATTGTGAAATGTCGGAAACAGACAAATCGGTATCTTGGCCGAGAGGATTTGCTGTCAAGTGGAGAGAATGCAACTTCACAGCCTTGATCATCCCGACCCAAACCCCAGCATTAGAGCCTTACAGCCTCACCAGCCTCCTCTACCAAGGCCAAAGGATGCGAAAGAGAATCCCTTCATCTCAAGTTCTAGGTACCAAGAGTTCATGCGCCTCACGCTACAGCGTCGCGTCGCATCCAAGGATCGGATCGTCCATGCTTGTTTTCGCATCTTGACCAATCGCTCTTGAAACGCGGCTTGGCGCGAGGAAACGCGAGCAAGCGAGGGCGAAAATGAGGGCGATAGGATGTAAGCGCGCGGAAGCGGTGACAGAACCAACCGAGTGTAAAGGCGAGGATGAAGAGGTTGATATTGGTGTCGGTAGTTGAAGATGAGGATATAAAGAGTATTGTTTTGGTCTTGTTTTTTTTTATCATCATCACACCATCTCATCTCATCTCATCTTACCTCATCTGCAAGATCTCATCTCACACATTAAATCTCAACTTACACACCCAAACCACACTCTGATCACATCCCACAACCAACCACTTACACAATGGTTCGCTTTCTTTCTACCCTTCTAATCGGAGCTCAGCTCCTCGCTCCCGCCCTGAGCCATGCTGTCCCTCACATTCAGCCCCGAGGAGCCAACGACAACATCACCTACCCTTATCCTGAGCTCGGCACTGATGAGCCAGCCGACTTTGCCACCAACGGCTATTTCATCAACCACCTCTGCATCAACGTCAGGAACCTCACCGCCAGTGTCGACTTTTACTCTAGCGTCTTTGGTCTCCGCAAGCTCTTCACTCTCCACGTCTCCAAGCACTTTAGCATCACCTACATGGGTCACCCTCACGGTGGAAAGAATGGAACTGGATACCAGACCGCTCTTGAGATGAACCGAGAGAAGAACAACGCTGAGGGCTTGATCGAGCTGGTCTACGTTGATGTTCCTGTCTACAACATCGATTCGTCCATCGAGACCCCCAACACCTTTGCGCACATCGGCATGGTCGTGCCTGACACCAAGGTGATGCAGGAACGTCTGGATTCGCTTCCTCATATTCCCGTTCTGAAGAAGTACGGTGACCCCATTGAGCTCGGCAGCAAGGTCGCTGGAGCCACCAGCCTGACTCCCGAAGCTCTCGCTCAACTTGGCCCTGAGGAGAAGGAGCTGATCTCCAAGGTGCTGGGTCCCACCAACGAGCCTCTCATCTTTGTCGCCGATCCCGATGGCAACCTGATTGAGATCCAGCCCCAGGAGGGATCTGAGCTGACTGGCTAAACTTGTTGCACACTGGTTTGGAGTTGGGGATATAGACTTGAGGGCAATGGCGACGATGATGTAGATGATGTCGTGGATTCAGGAACTGTACATATACACGAGAAATGAATAGATTCCCAGTATGACCGCTTGAATATTCTAGCAAGATCCATCTGATGGGCTGTCCTCCTTTTTATAATGCCCAGCTGTGATGAGGATGTTGTTCGTCAGGTTGAGCTTGTTTGACCTCCTCGCCACCTCCACCATAAACCCCGGCACCCCACCCGGAACCTCCTTTTCATACCACTCCTTGGCATCCTCAAGTGATAGCGCTACCTCGTGCATCTCCAAAACCTCCTTGCTATCCCAGATACCTTCACGTCTATTGAGAGACCTGAGCATATCGAGCGCACGAGTCCGAAGCTGCTCATCCTCACTAAAAGATATCACAAACGAGAGGCCCGATATGAGGTCGCCGTCGAGGGAAAATGTTGGATGTCCAGGGACGACGACCAACTGCGCCAGAGCTTCTGAAGCGTCGAGAAAAGACGACATTGCCTCGATGGGCGGCGGAGAGTTGGGCCCCCAAGTCATGCTCATCTTCCAGAATTCCTGCGCCACCGTGAGGATGGCGAGTTGTGTGGCGTTTATCATCAGAGGCTGTTTCTCTTGGAGCATTGACTTTGTCAGCTCGAATCGAGCGTTCCAGTGGTAAAACTTTTTATCCAGCTCTTTCCAGGTCTCCTCATCATACGTAATCTTCTCAGAATCTGGGCTTTGGTCGCTTGAACTGCACTCCCAAGGCTCCTCAGCCATGGTCTCCACTGCCTCAACGTCCAGCTTCCGTAGCTCGTAGTTTGCATCTTCCAGGTCTCGAAATGGTGTTGCAGCGGGGGCTTCGGATGCGTTGACGGCGCGGTAGGGAGGGTCTGTAGCGGGGAGGATGTTATCCTCTAGAAATATGGATGCCTCGACTCCCAGGGTGGCAAACATTTGAGTCAGTTTTCTGGTGACATGTCGTCCTTGTGTGTCCGAGGCAAGGGCCGGCAGGGCCAGTAGACGATTACCGGCCCGAAGATGTCGAACGGACTCAGTATATCTCCCTGTGATGCCCTCAAAGGCGATGAACAAGATGCAGCAGACCAAGGTACAGTGAATGTTGAATGCCGAGTCCATAGACATGTGGGGTACGATATGCGAGATGGCCTTGTTGTACTCTTGCATCGCTAAGCCTCGCAACTGCTGCAGTGGAGATCGAGTATCCTGACCAGCCATAAAGAACCGATGAGCAGCACCGACAGCAGAGACTGCATATCTCACTGGTTCGCAATTGTGGGCCAGAGGCAATACAAAGGTCATCCAAAAGTTGGACATGTCGGTTGAGCTGGTCAGTTGCTTGGAGGTCCAGTGGTGGAAGTGGTCGAGATAGTATCTCTCGATGGGGGCACCGGGTGCTGACGGGGGTTGGAAGATGATGACTTGCTTTGACTCTGGTACACAAACATCGCGTCGTCGAACTGGCTTCTTGGGAGGTGGAGGGGGAGCATAGCCGTCGCACTTGACACCGCTGTCGCGACATCGTCGACATATGGGCTTTTCCTCGTCACATTTCACGTGTCTGATCCTGCATGAAGGAGTTGGTTTAGAGCTGAGCCAAGCTATCAAGCGGCAAGGTAACTTACTTGCTATAACCACCAACAAATGTCGCCTATCAGCTTCTTTCCTCGGCACGGGGAACAAGGGGGTTGGGGGTTGAGCGGGTCACGCACCAGGTAATGCATCCAGTCCGGGTTTTGGGGCCATACGCCCGCCTGAACTTGGGCCTCCGGGGCAAAGGATTCGATTCGCTCATGGTTCTGCACGTTATCTTACTTGGCGGGAGAGAATATTCCGTGGCATGGCCGTTATTGTAAAGACTTTTAGATCTGAGAGAAAGGGGAGAAAGATGCGCGGTCCGAGTCTCGGGAGGCGCAGCAAAACACGGTCTGAGTGGAGTATTCGCGATTCAGGATGCTGGGTTGAATACGAAGCAACCAATAGGATTGAGTATTTTGCTCCGCTTTGGGTTAGTAGTTGTTGAAACGAAGACGGCGAGGAGTCAGTGCATCGTGAAGCAACTTAAACCAGACAAACTTGGGTGACATGTTTCAGCTTCACCCTGAAGGCGGTGGCTTGAACTCGCTTGGGGCATAGGCTTGGGTTTGAGATTCTATTTATGTCTGTAAACGAGATTGACAAAAGATCGTGGCTGTAAGCCTAGTCTGGGAACCTTCTTGGCTGCCTCCTTCAACCTGAAGTCTCAAGATCACACATCCAATGAGATAACTCTGACTCATGGGTTGGTCCAAGTTTGTCATGATGATATGCAGCTGAGTCTGATATGTATTACGCGTCAAGGCACTTTGGTCGTTATTGGCGACCAATTGTTTCCCCCAGAAGCCGTTTCATTTTAAAACGGCACTTTGTGGCTTGATACGCATCGTTGTGAGCGTTTACTGTTACTCATAACAGGTAATCCTACTACGGCAGCTCGTAAACAATTGGCTCATCACCTCTCTTCAGCCTCCACTGATTCGTTATCGCCAATATGTCTTCACACCCTCTAAGACACCAGCCCCATTTCTTCACAAACCCTGGTGATAACTCCCATCCGCTCGCATCCCACGGAGGTGACCACGCAATGACACCCCGATGCTCAATCTCCGACTCGGGAAATCCTTCAAAGAGGCCGCCCATGATATCTGACCAAAGCGCATCTTCGTCAAACTGACCAAGCGCTAGCAGGACGTTGTCGCGCCAGACAGGGTGCGGTATGATGTCTACCCAGCCTTCATGCGGGATTGTGCGTTGGAGGGTTGTGGGTAAAAGGGACGGGGGGGCGATGCCTGGATCTGTAGGATATGGGAGAACGTGTTCTGCTGCGGAGGAGCATTCGGCAGTAGGAGCACTCCCAAGTTGTGATACCAGCTCTCGATTAGCGAGAGATGCACGTAGGACGTTGAATTGGAGCAGAACGATTAGGTGATCGGAGGAAAGGGGGAACGTGATCCGAGGCTTGGGTGATCTGGCTGGAATGATGGAGTCTTGAGAGGAAGGAATTCGGGGTATTAGAGGTGCCTGAAGATTATTGCTTTTGGCCGCCGTTGTTGCTGGTACCAGACGTATGGCTTGTTGAGCTTCAACCCAACATGGTATCTCGGACTCGGTCTTAATAGCACGTGTGGCCTTGCTCTTCAACTCAAGGGCCTTTCGCCGTCCTGCATGCAAGGTGAATGTTGGTAAGCGACGCTGGTATTACTAGGTTACTCACGGTATGCTCTGACATTAAGCCTATTTTGTATCCGTCTGCGTGACACCGCATCAGTAATTCCACTCCAATCGTCTTCCTCATCTATGAGCTGCCAAGGTTTAGCAAGACGCTCATTCATTGTGCGGCTTCGGGCTAACTGACCTCTGGTAGTTTGGGCACAGGGGTCCCGCGGACCCGAGATGCAGTCGATGGCATGACGCCAGCTCGAATTCTCGGCTTGGAAGACATTCCGAAGTAGTAGACTGGGAAAATGTGTGTTTTCCAAGTGCAGCTGGCCATGGTGCCTAGGCCGTCAGCAGTGTGGAGGTGGAGGTTTTGGGCTGACGCCAGCATCAACAGGGGGTGCTGATTCCGGTGGTGGTAGGATCGCAAGATGCCTGCTCTCATTGGATAGAAACTTAAGTCTAGCCCTTTTGGTCTTAGCTGCATGCGCCTGGCTTACCATCTGGCTTTCCTCTTTTCGAAACACCACGAGATGCTGATGGTTGGTCGTGGATTTGATGATTTGGAGCGTCACTTCTGGGCCAATTCATGGGGGAGAGTTAGGTATGGATTTCGGGTATTTAAGCCACTGTTCCCTTCCCATGATTCTTGTATTTATCTTGTTATCCAACAATCTGAATCAATTTTACAGCCATCGCTTTCCCCCCTTGTGCACAGTTACCCTATTTATTCAACTTCAAGATCGTTCGCGTATTCTTCATCACCATGACTTTTCATCCCGACTCACTTCCTGACCTGAAAGGAAAGGTGTATATTGTCACTGGTGGTACTTCGGGCATGTCAGTACTAATTTCGCCCCGTAGATCTCTCCAAACTAACGATGAGGCTCTAGTGGCTACAATACCGCCGCTCGTCTCGCTCAGCATGGCGCACACGTCTACCTGTGCGCACGCTCCCACGCAAAAGGCGAAAATGCAGCATCCGGGATCAAGGAGCGCTACCCTCAAGCGAATATCTCCATCTTGGAAATGGACCATACATCACTGTCTGCTGTCGTCTCTGCAGCCAAGCTCTTTCTGTCTAAAGAGACCGCACTGCATGGGCTCGTCAACAATGCTGGCATCATGGCAACGCCTTTCGAGATTACTAAAGACGGGTACGAAGCTCAGTGGCAGACAAACTATGTTGCTCACTGGGTTTTCACTTCTTACATGGTACCCCTCATGCTCAACACGTCAAAGGGTCTACCCTCTGGCACTGTCCGGATTGTGAATCTGTCTTCGTCAGGCCACTACCAGGCACCAAAGGGAGGTATCAACTTTGTCGATACTTCACTCCCCAACGAGGGTGGAATAGCTCGATATGGTCAATCCAAGCTCGGCAACATCTTCCACGCCAAGACGTTGCACAAGAGGTACGGTCCTGGGTCACCCAGCTCCAAAGCGGGCCAGGGAGAAATCTGGACTGCGATTGTGCACCCAGGCTATGTGGAGAGCCAAATTGCAGACCGCGCAGAGATTCCGCTGCTATTGAGGCAGTTCTTCTCAGTGTTTGGCGCTCTGGGAGGAAAGGTGGATGGGGACAAGGGCGCATGGACGAGTGTCTTCTGTGTCGCAAGCCCCGAGATGAAGGAGAGCCAGAGCGGTACATACTTTCAGAGGATTGCCGAAGCTGGCTGGCAGAGTTGCCTGGCCAAGGACGAAAAGCTGGCTGAGAAGCTGGAGGACTGGACAAAGGAAGAGATGAGGAAAGGAGGCTGGGTTGGCCAGTGAGTGGGAGGGCAATGTACGGGCTTGGATGTATCGACGGTTTCCTCTCATTATAATTTGCAAGACTCATATAAAAGACTTGTTTGAATGTTTCGGTAATTAATCTTGGAGAATATTGAATTGGATATGCTGTAGTCTCAAGCAATGATGGTGTGAGCGCTCACCAGTCTCAGCTTGTAGCATGGTCTCAGATGGCCATAGTAGGAAACAGGGTTATGGAGTTAAGGCGTTAAGGCACTCATTGTTTCCCGACGCCAGCCTAGTATATGTGGCCATAAGCCACCTTGATTTTCCCTCATTTTTGTTAGTCCTGGCGTCTGCGTGTCTCTTCGGATGGTTCACAGTCAAGGTGATTGATGTTGGGTACAACAAGGATGCATTCATCAACATAATGATGGCATTGAAACCCTTATGAGACGTTCAACCGCCTAAGCTTGGGTCATCTCAAGATTGATCGTTCAAAGGCGAGCTTTTATACCAGCTTGCTTGGAAGTCGTATCCTGTTCTGACCCTTTGCCCGTTGCCGCCTTGAAAGGCAGGGATGTTATTAGAAGCAACTACCACAATGCGCATTTGAACTATTAAGCTAGTATGAACCATCACTATCCTTGGAAGGCTCACAATACATTAACCTTTTCAATCCACATGAATGCTGCTGGTTAGTCATGTCGGTGACAATGTCGTGGCTTCACAGAGTAACTCCAATCTAGGCCCTACGTCGGGGAACAATGGATCCTTCTAAGATCAACATCAAATAACCCTGGCCACAATGTTTTTCATTAGACAACTGTTTTTCCTGCCTAGCTTAACTAGCGAACACATAGCAGCCCGTTTGCACCTAGCCTCTCGACAGCGTTTGCATAGTGTTCATTGGCGTACGCATCCCACGGTTCGCGAAGTGGTAGTATAAGGTCACCAAACTTGAATCATGAGAGTCAGACAGACAAACGCTTCCGATAATGAAGGAATGATGATTACGTGATAGGATCAAATAAATTCATGAATTGTCGGCTCGATAACCAGCCGGTTTAAAGCCCCGAAGGATATCAATCCTCTGCCGCCCTGCGCAGAACTGCCTACCAGCTGCGCAGTAATGAAAGAAGCTAGAATTACTGCAAACATGTGAATCAGCGTTCCATGACAGAGAAATCGGCACTACCGGTCGTGTCATCCCTGTCCTGTCAGAGCGATCCCTGGGGTTTCGGCTGGCACCTTGGGCAGCAAGACGGCATTCAGCCGAACTTGGAGAGGATATCCTTGCCCCGAGGCGCAATTGAGTGGGATCGGGGAACCGCTTCGGAATGCTGACTTGAACGAGGCGTACGCCCGTCAGCTGGGTCCTAACGTGGGTTGCTTCGATTGGTGGTGGTGTTGCGAGATTACGGACACCTGCATCAGGCCGCCAAGAAGTGTATTTTAAGCATCATTGGGGCAGGGCTGAGGCATGTAGTCCTCGGAGCTTATTCCTAAAAGTTGACCACCGCGAGCCAAGGTTGAACATGTTGTCAAGTCCATTGAAAACGTGATTCAAATATTTTCACTCTTTGGGCTGGGTAGCCAACTGAACCAATCTAGCTCGTAGTTACGTCTTGTTTGAGAACCTCGGCCAGTTGAGTGACAGGGAATCAAGCATATTAAACAATATCTATCTCGTTCGCCAACACTCCCTTGCAGTAACTACATTATGTTGTCATCTCGGCGTACGACAGATGAGGTTGATTGTAGACCCATCTCACATCATTCTCATCAGCTTTCTTG
The DNA here is from genome assembly GCF_025433545.1 of Fusarium keratoplasticum. Classification (NCBI taxonomy): domain Eukaryota; kingdom Fungi; phylum Ascomycota; class Sordariomycetes; order Hypocreales; family Nectriaceae; genus Fusarium; species Fusarium keratoplasticum. The sequence goes on from NC_070532.1 coordinate 898,275, forward strand.
TCCGACTTGAGCCAGCAGTTACCATTGTACTTTTCCACCGCATTTGCCATTCCCCGGTCGAACACCACGGCTTTGCAAGGGTAACCCACAGGGTCCTCGCCAGCACCTGTGGGAGCGTTCCTCATCTGAGCGCACGCCGAAGCGCAGTCCTCGATGGTGTAGGCAATGACCACGCCGATGTCTCTGATGCTATTTGTCTTTGATTTCCTGGCGTCCACTCCGCAGTACCACTTGAACCTGGAGCCTCCAGGGGTGGTAAAGTACTTTTTGAAGCCCTTGCTGTCGCAGTCGATCGTGAGGTTCTTGACATCGTTGTAGAGTTTGGGGAGGTAGGTGCCGTTGTTATTGGTCTCGGTGGCCGCCGCGTCAGCTGTTGGTGTCGGGCAGGCAGATGTTTGGGTGAGAGCTTCGACAGAAGATTCAGAGCTGTGGGTGTGGTTAGTATCCAGGCTGCATCTGAAGAGACGATTGAAGACTCACTTTTGGCAGTTGGCTAGTGCTGCACCTAGGCCGCCACCCAGAGCACCTCCGACAATGATGGCCGTGATTGCGGCCACCAAGATACCAAACGTCAAGAAGGTTGTGCCAAAGGGCCCCTTTGGCTTTTGCTCCGGCTGGCCTGGATAGGGATAGGGATGATCCTGTGCTGCTGCTCCATAGCCCTTGGTTTGGTCGTAAGGATCGTATTGAGGAACAAGCTCGGGTGCCGTCGCATCGGGATCAACCTCCAAGCCGGCGTGGTCTGGTTGAGTCGCCATCTCGTCCGAGTTTGAAAGGAAGGCGGTGCTTCGAGGGATCGACGTGGACCTTGCTGTAGTCGGATGGAGCGAACGAACGAACGGAGAGAGGATGTCGTCAGAGCACAGTAGAGGGCGTGTCGCGAAAGATAAAAGAAAGACGTTGGTTACGAGAGAAGAAGAAGAGAAAGAAAAACCGTTTCTCACACAATTATGGGCTGTGCCTGGGCGCAGTATCCAGCTCGCAAAAGAATCACCAATTCGGGTTCGGACGAACCAACCAATGACGCACTAAAAAGTCGTTATATCCGCCCTACAAGGATTCTCGTGCAGGGCTTTGGCTCCACGAGAGGGTCAAAACGCCTCGTTGACGGGGCGTCGTGCAGATTAGCGACCCTGTAAGGATTCCTCCTCGAGTGATCATCGGCTGACTAGTGGGATCCTTCCCGAGGTTTAGAGAGTGTTGAGAGGTTCAGAGGAGGTGTATTTTAAGATTAAGGCCTGTGGCTGGGACCCTGAGCTACAGACAGGCAGTTTAATCTGACCAACGCCCAACCCACCTTGTGCAGCATGGCCAGGGTCGCTCCGTTAGGCTTCTTTAGCCGGCTGTTTCTTCCTTTCACTGTCATGAAGTATACTCGCGTACAATCTCCCTATTGGTGCTTTCAACATCGCCTCGGCGATGCCCCCCCAGCAAAGCGACATCGGCTGCATCAGGCTTATACACGACTGTCTCCTGCTCAGCAAACATGGAAGAACGTGGCAGTAGAGGGTGATCCTCATCCGAAGCCTCAATCTTGGCATTGCTCCCCCCCGCCGCCTTGAAGAACATCCCCCAATACTCGGCCATCGTCCAGTTCTCGTCTCCCAATAGTATCGCCCGCCCGCTCACGACTGCCGCATTATCCAACGCTCCAGCGACAGCCGCTGCCAAGGAAATGGTCGACATGATGTCTGAGCCCCAGCGCGGCGCAAATGGGGAATGTCGAGCTTCCCCTGCCCGTAGTTGACGAGCGCTTCGTATATAGGCACGCGCATGCCGGGGACCTTTCCAACCACCATGGGTGCATCAAGGCTTCAGGCGTAAAAGCTTGGTGATGTGAGAGCTGTGACTCCATCTGCGGCCTGCTTTCTCGAGCGGACGTAAGCTGCCGCCTTGACCTGCTCTGGTGCGACGTGATGGGTGTAACTGCCGATATTCACCAAGATTTGACTCCAGCATCTCTTGCTAGGCGTGCAAAGGCTGGAACAGCCTCACCGTTGCTGTAGGGGTAGTATTGTCTGCCTCGGCCTGCTGCTCGGGAGGGATGTGTCGACTATCAGTGCCAGCGGAAAAAACGATTGCTTCGAATGCTCCTAGGGTTTCTCTGCTAAAGTCTTGCTCTAGCTTGAGATAGTCTCCCTGGAGATATGATAGCTCTGCAAGTGCAGGTACATCGGGTGGCAGGGAGGGCTTGCGGCCGGTGATGGTGACTTGGTGGCCGAGGGATCGCAGATGTAGGTAGAGCGGTCGTGCCGCCGATCATGCCAGTGCCGCCAACAACGAGAACCTTCATGATGGGTAGTGACGATGCACAGACTTTTCAAGTTATTTGCCGGCTTCAGAGTCCAGAGTTGGGAGTTCAGTGGGCAAATTTATAACTAGTCTATAACGTTACCTATATGATTGGCATAACGTTATTGGCGGAGTTGTGGAGTTTACAAGGACCGATAAAGGAGCCATCTTGCAAATGTCACTTCACTCAGTGGCGGCACCGTGCAGATCAAGGGTCAATTTTGATCGTCAGGAGGATCGAGAGCCTAGCATGGGTAGGAGTCAAAGAAGTGCAGATATGTTACGCCGAAGCTTTGGTTCAGTTTCGGCACTCTTTGGGGATGAGAGAAACATACTGCATATTAGCCTCGTAGGCATGAGAGTTTTCATTGCAACAGCATCTTTCACGAATACGTTGTCTCTGGCATAATTTCAATGCCTTCATTTTATAGAAACTGTATTCCTTGTTTCTGTGTCTAAGAACACGGGTTGTAAGCAACATCAACAACAAAGAAGAGCAGAATATTCTGGTTTTATATGCTATTTCACCAAGCGTGATTTATCCTGAAGCCTATTAGCTGTACGACACCCCCATGTCTCCCACGGCCAAGAATAAGCCTGCATGATTGCATGGGGTCGCGGTTTCTGCAACCAATAACATGATACAAAAGCCCATCTCACTCACTTTCAAACGCATGCGCGATTTTTCATCCTCCAACAACTCGATCGTGGCACCCCCAAAAGAGCGCCAGGCTAGCCATGGCTTCAACCGCACATATCAACCGTTCCAAGATAGGAGCTGCAGATCTTTGTGATGGGTGTTTAGTTGTGCTATTGGACGATTCCGTCGAAGAATTCTACGAGGGGAAAATGGGTAAAAATGACGATACGCCGACTCTCCGACACGTGCATGAGGAGCAGTACCGGGAGCCAGACTATTTCTATCACACCTATTACGAGGACGAGGAGGACAACAAGGACAAGGATGAGGATGAGAGCGAAGGCGATGTGTCCCCAGATACGGATGAACTTTTTATCGCAGGGGTCCCACCTAGAAGATGGAAAGATGAATTGCCTGGTCTACCTGCCATGGCTGAGGCGGCTGAAGCCGGTTGCCAGCTCTGCCAGTTTCTTCGCCAAGCCATTCTTCGAAAAGGGGTTTCCTTTGAAGGCCCTATCCAGGTGTTGGCAGGATATATATGGGGCGCTAGTCGCTCCTATGTTGAGCAAAGAGACGATGGACTTGTGGCTTGGAGATGTGAGGTTCGCGATGGCAGGGGAGAGGGATATTTGCTGTCCGCCATGGACTTTAACGTGGAAACGAGAAACGGCAAGTACTTTGGACCTTTTTGCGCATTTAGAAAGCTAACATGGGTTGTCTCCAGGCGAGATAGCTACGTGGCTACGCATGGATGGGAAGCGATCACCCACGCCGTTGGACGTTCATAACGTTGAATGGATGAAGGATACACTCGGTCAATGCGAGGAGAAATGCAACCACCTCGAAGCTAGTACCGATTTCCTACCAACCAGGTTGATCGATGTTGGAACCAAAACTGGGGACGATGCGCGACTAATGAGAACAACCGACTCTAGCGACCAAGGCCTGAAGTACGCTGCTTTGAGCTACTGCTGGGGCCTAAAGGAAGACGCTGCAAAACAGACCAAGACGACCAGATCCAACTTATCCCAGCATCTTCAAGGCATGCCGCTGGGGGATATGGTTCCTGTGGTAAGAGATGCGATTCTGGTGTGCAAAGCCCTTGACATACAATATCTCTGGGTCGACGCCCTTTGCATCCTCCAGGATGATTCCGACGACTGGGATAAGGAGAGCCAAATGATGGGGCACATTTTCTACTCCTCATTTCTGACAATTTGTCCCTTGTCCTCAAACTCTTGCTTGAAAGGCTTCTTGGGGCCGAGACCCCCAGGACTTGAAATCGAGTTTCAGTCCTCTCGCCGCAAAAGTATTCGGGGTACCTACACCTTGTTCGAAAGGACAGCAACACTTGACAATATGACAACTGATTTGAAATATTGCCAAGATCTAGATAGGGATCAGTCATCATGGGTCACCAGGGGCTGGACACTGCAAGAAGACCTCATGTCGCTCCGGACCTTGTTTTTCGGAACTAGCATGTGCCATTTTTCTTGTAAGAGATTGGACAGATCAGAGAATGGCTATCATTCGTCGGTCCGTGCTTCGGAAGTCACAGCTCGGGACATCATGAGTTGGAGTTTGAAGCCGCAGGGGCGTCTTTCGCACGCTCAAAGAGGGGAGCTGCACGACCGATGGGGGGAAACTTACAAAATAACGAAGAGGAAATGGATGTACAGAGAGGATATTTTACCTGCGATATCAAGCCTCGCTAAGCAGTATGCCGCTCTTACCAACGAAGCCTACCTCGCCGGTCTCTGGGAAAACACCCTACACTACGACCTCCTTTGGATAATCAGGATCCCCGATGCTGGAGACTTGGAGAAAACTCTACAACGAATTCGATACCAGAGGCCATATATCGCTCCGTCTTGGAGTTGGTCATCACAACAGAAGCGATTTGAAACGTTGAGAGTCAGAACATACAACGCAAGTGAGAGGTCTGGCTTTATAACCCAGTCCGATCCGCCCCTTCCTTCCCACTCACGGTCTGAATTCATTTTGGAGAAAATCAATATGGATTCGTGGGGGAAGAATCCTTTTGGACGGTTGAAAGGAGGCTCCATCAAGGTTTCCGGCAAGGTGGCCCATTTTCCTTCAGACGTGCTGATGAAGCCCTGTGATCATCGGGGTCGTCCGGCACTGGGGTACTTCACAAACAATTACGGAACGTGCTACTTGGACTGGTCCTCGGAAGTCAGCACAGTTCAGCAGCCGGGGAAGATGCGACTGCTGCTGCTGTTGAGCTGCTGCGCTGCCACGATTGACTGGGATCCGTTGATATGGTACGCGAACCCGGAAGAGAACCACAAGGAGATGCACAGCGCTTTTGTTGAGCGCAATCCCCTGTGTCGCACAATTTGGAAAGACTACGTTGGCAGTGAAGACTGCAAGTGCTGCAAGCATGAAGACCTGCCGAGGAATGCATGGGGGATTGTCATCTATCCTGCAGAGGGGCCTGACTCTTTCTACCGAGTTGGGTGCTTCACGTTGCTTGCCTATAGTGGAGGAACGGATCTCTTCAAGAATGTCGGTAACCAAACAATTCAGCTTGTTTGAGGATATGAGATGGAGAACCTGGTCATGTGAGATTTGAACTTGTTCAGCGTCAACAACGCGCCTCGGTGACCACTCAGCAGACCGGATGACGACTCTGTGGATTCATGATCCACCCGCTACTCATCTCCGGGGTGGTAAAGCGGTAAACTCTGTTTTCTTTTTTCCTGTAGCGTACACGAGGGAAGCGGAGGGAAGAGAAGCTTAATATTTGAGTTAGCGCGGCATGCGAGGTGGTGGGTGTGTTCCCCACGAGCAGTGCCTGCAGTTCAATGGAAATCGTTTCAATATGTTATCGCAACACTATGGACAGAACAGCTGTTGGTTGATCAAAGAAGCGGGATTGCTTACACGGGAAATGATGAGCGGGCTGAGACCCGATATCACAAAGCCACGCCCAGGGTAATACGCCCGCTGACATCAATAAGGGACGGAATACTATTGTCGAATTAGTAGTTCTCGTCTCTTTTCTCTCGTGTACTCCACGCCAGGCGGGATACCGAGTAAGGTTACCCTGTCTCTCCCGAGTACCTTGTTTATCTGTCTCAGCGCCATCATGTCGCTGATTCCACAACAGGTCTGATCGTCCCGCTCCTCCACCACTATAGCCATTCACTCAGGGCGGACCCTAGATGTGGATCATGCCGTGCAACGCAGGAGATTCGTTGGAGGCAGCGCTATCTAACTGGTGAGGGGTTGGTACCGTACGCGTAGAGGCTCACAGCCCTGCTCAACGTCATCTCCGGACCGGAGGATTTCCCTCTGCTCCCTTGATAGACCGGCATCGAACCGGGATGTGTGATGCCACGACGAGCTTAATCAACACCTGATCTCACTCCCGAGCGACCCCTCGCGTCGTGGTTGGGTAGACTGAGGCCTCCAGCTGGAGGCTGTGCCCCCCTGAACGCCCATCGCTAGCCAAGAAGTGGCTAGCCTTGTTTCCCCCGTCGGTGAATCGAGCAAGGGTCAAATCAAGCTTTGCTTGGCATTTTTTAGCACGTATCTGACAAGCCCTCTCCTCATTAACCACATCAGGATCGTCACCGAGGAGCCGGAACGCCTGGGAAATAAATTGCTCACCCAAAAATGAAGAGCATCACGTAAAAAATTACTCTCCCCTTTTCCTCTTTCTCTCAGTACTTTTGCTGCCTCACTGCTTCTTCCATCACCAAAGTCTCTGTACACGAGCTGCTTGCTTCCTCTCGCCCATCATGTGGTTGCCGCCCATTAACTTTCTAACTCTGCATTGTGATGCTACCCACTTCTCCGATGAGGTATCGTGCATTCATGGCTGATGACGGATTTGCCTAGATGCGTACATCATCTTGATGTGTTTACTTGCCATCCCGATCCTCTACCCATACGGCAATCTCACAGCCATTGATTCCTTCTTCTTCGGTGCCAGCGCGTCCACAGAGTCCGGGCTAAACACGTGCGTCCCTTGTCCGTCTCTGTTTCTTTTGTTGACCACTCCTCATTTCTTTACAGGGTCGATGTGAAGGAGCTCAAAACCTACCAGCAGCTCTACATCTACTTTATTCCCATGCTTACGAACCTCGGCTTCGTCAACATTATTGTCGTCATTGTCCGCCTGCACTGGTTCCGGAGTCATCTCAAGCGCCTTGGTGAGCGATCCTTCAAGCATGGCTGCGGCGCTTCGTATCAAGTTGCATGTGCACGAGGGGGCTAACATGGTGATGTGTGTGACTAGCTCCCCAGCTCCACCCTCGCCGACAGCGCGGTGGTTCTGAAGCTGACCCTGAGGACATTCCCGATACGTCAACGACAGAAACCCCTGATACAGCTGGCAAACTTCCCGTGGCGGTGGCAAGCGGTAACGATGCCAGGATAACTAGCGAAAACCCTGGTCAAGCTCCGGTCGTAAGCCCGGACAGTGCAAGACCGATCGCGCGCACCACTACCATCAGCTTTGACCCTTCAACCGAGAAGCATAAAGACGACACCACCCTCTACATCCCATCGCCGAGGGACCGTGAACGCGGTAAGGCCTCTCGAACCCTGGTGGGTAGCGCAACTATTATTGACGCACCAAGGACACCCCATTGTTGAAGAGACCGGGAGAGGGAGGGTTGATGTCGATAGCGATGATGGTATGGCTCTGTACTGCCTTTTCTTTATAATGTCTAACAGTCTCCTTTATAGACGTCATCAGTAACAATGGTATGGCCCTCACCCAAGAGAACCAACACAAGCTAACAGACCCTAGAAAACCAGCTTAAGCCAGTGTCTAGCTCAACCTCTAATAATGGGGGCCCATCTCTTCGCCTTCGCCGCCGACTGAGTGACCGCGATGGCCTACAGATAACCGCAGCTCGTTCCATGGATCGTGTCGCTGATGTTGCTGCGTCCATCTTGCTTCTTGGTTCCGAGACGAAGCCTCGACCCCGTCCTCCGACTCCCGCCCCCCAGAAGCAGCCAGCCTTGAACGACACGCCGTTCCTCTCGCGCCAGGCCACTATTGGCCGCAATTCCCAGTTCCGTAACCTAACGTCTCATGACTTGGAGGTACTGGGTGGTATTGAGTATCGCAGTTTGAAGCTCCTGCTCAAGATTGTAACAGGTGAGTTTATGACTTGCACAATGCCTTTCATGTAGTGCATGCTAACCGGCCATGAGCTTACTTCTTTGGTATGCACCTGTTTGGCGTCATATGCCTTATTGGCTGGATCCAGACGGCAAACCCCAAGTACAGGGACTATCTGGAGTCAATTGCACAGGACAAGAACTGGTGGTAAGTACTCCCGTCTTAATCGAACCTCGGAAGCAATTGGCTGAGATAGACGCATTGTACAGGGCCATTTATTCTGCCCAGACGATGGTGGACAACCTCGGCTTCTCACTCACGCCTGACTCGATGATATCGTTCCGCGATGCCAAATTCCCCATGATCCTGATGAGCTTCCTCGCTTTTGCTGGCAATACGCTATACCCAGTCTTCCTCCGCCTGGTCATTTGGATCATGGCCAAGGTCACGCCCAAGCATTCTCCTACCCAGGAGCCTCTTGCGTTCCTGCTCAACCATCCTCGTAGATGCTACACCTTACTCTTCCCCAGCCAACCAACCTGGATCCTCTTCGCCATCATTTTTGCTCTAAACTTTGTCGACGTCCTTCTCATCATTATTCTTGACCTTCACAACCCCGAAGTCGCGTCCTTGCCGCTTGACGCGCGTATTCCGGCGGCCATCTTCCAGGCCGCTTCAGCGCGTCATACCGGCACTGCCACCTTCAACTTGGCTAACGTCGACCCAGCTGTGCAGCTCAGCCTTCTGATTATGATGTATATCGCCATCTTTCCCATCGCTCTCAGCATTCGATCTTCCAACACTTATGAGGAGAAGTCACTCGGGCTCTGGCATGATGAAGAATCACCAAACGAGGAAAATGGCAAGTCGTATTTGGTGACACATATGAAGAACCAACTTGGCTTCGATCTGTGGTATATCTTCTTGGGGACCTTTTGCATAATCATTGCCGAATCGGACAGGGTTGCAAATGTTGATGAGCCGGTAAGAACGAAGCATGCTTTTAAAGAGTGGACGCGTCTAATCGCTGTTAGGCCTTCTCTGTCTTTTCGATTCTCTTCGAGGTGACCTCGGCATAGTAAGTGCCCCATCCCCAACTCTCGGCGGTTTATGACTCACAAATCTCAGTGGCAACGTTGGCCTGAGTCTCGGCTACCCAACTGTCAGCACTTCTCTGAGTGGCATGTTTGGAACCTTTAGCAAAGTCGTCATATGCCTGATGATGATCCGAGGACGCCACCGCGGCCTCCCCTACGCCCTTGACCGGGCCATCATGCTTCCTGATGGACAGGTCCTGGAGAACACCCTCCGATCTTCTTGATTCCTAACCCCACATTTGTTGAGGTAGGAGAGACGCGATTGGTGGTGCCCCTTCGAAGAGAGGTTTTGACACTTTGTGATTCACCTAGAATCCGGGATACTTGGATACTTTAGATCAAGCAGCACAAGATCTTCTCTGCCACAATGAAAAATTTTCTACTGAGGCCATGGAATGACATCTCTTCCCCCTCGTTCGGTTGAGAGTGTGTGATCGGCTGCGAACTCAACGGCAAGGGAAGCGAACGATAAAATTATACGGACACTACTATTTGAACCAATATTTTCTCTCTTATAGCAACTTTTATTCCTGAAGTCTGTAAAAAGGAATCGCCAAATGAACCATCAATCGAGGTATGGGGTGTTTGGTCATCTCCATCTTGTTTCCTTAATGATAGCAGCAATCAGGTGATGTCCATAACCCAAGATGCTCTCCCCTTTCCGACCCAAATAATCTCATTTCGGCAAAATGAAAAAACAATCAATCAAGTCACACAAGCACAGCCACGCAGCCCGAAACACGGGAGCGATGACTCGGTGGCGATGGGGAAATGACTGCGGTATACCTGATCCGGCCTTTGAGGGATTTCTTGGCGTGTCCCGCCTCGTGTAACCAGCAGCCATTGAATCAGGCAAGGCGAGCTCCAACGGCCAAGGATATCGTTACGAACTGTGGGAATGCCAAGGCCAGCCGGGTAGCCAGATGTGCAATAGTGCCAAGCAAGGACATGACAGGCATCCACAGGACAGGGCCCTTCTTTTGCTCAGATTTCACATGCAACACTTTCCGGGGGAGGAGGTCTGTGTAGCGATAGGTCCGGGATTGTCCCTCCTCGGATCATCCAATTAGACCCTCGAACGAAAATCTCTCATCCTGAGCGTCATCTGACTTGCTTGCGTTGGACACACCGCATGTTCCCCGTGCTTTTAAGATGGGGGTTCTAGCTTTACCATTTTCTCCCTTTTCCATGTCACTCCCTCCCTGCTCGCTAGTTCCTTTTTCCGGGCATGATTCTAGTCCCCAATCTGGTTGCGAGGGCCGTTGATGATCAGCGCCGCAACCCACCCAAGGTCGCCATCATACTGGCCATCCTTGTGTCTATCCTGATACTGCTCACACCCATCATCTTTGGCGCCAGAGGCGTCAGGCGCTTCTTTTCCCATCGAACTATGCACGACTCCCCTGAAAGGAATCTGTGTCTCACCCCAGAGGCACTTAACTTGATGCCAGTGAAGAAGTATCGTGGCACCAAAACTGATGTTTCAAGGACTGGTGGGAACTACTCCCCGGGGCAGCCTGACAGTCTGCAGAGCTGCTCTATCTGCACCGAGGACTTTGGAAGGGGTGTAGAGTTCCGCCCCTTGCCCTGTGGCCATAGATTCCATCCTGCCTGTATTGATCCATGGCTATTGCAGCGCTCTTTGACCTGCCCTCTCTGGTGCGTGCACCGAACCATGTTGACCACCAAATACTTATCCTCTATAGTCGCCTCAACGTTGCAACCGGTCTCATCGCCACCACCCGTCCCGAATCACCCGCTGAGCCACGCCGAGTCCTCTTCCTCACTGACCTGTGGGTGCACCGACGCCCGAGACTAAGAGTTAAGTTCCCACTTCCCACCGCGCCAATATACAGCCTAATGGATCGATAGGTTACCCAAGAGCTGCCTCCCCTCCAGGCCATCCCGAGCACCCGATCCATGGGGCCAGGCACCGCGATCCAGCCACGACCCTTTCGACCAGGGCTGCCATCGATTTCGGAGGTTTTGAATCAGATGGGACCTGCGAGGTAGTATACGATGAAGAACAGAACTCGGTGGAGTTGAATATTGTGAAAGAGCTGGTCATGGGGAACTTGGGGACAAGAAAGCTAGAGGGTATAGTGCTTCTTGAGCCGGGCAAGACGAAGGCACAGCCAATGTTAGCATCTACAAGCGGGAAAGAGAAATATGGCACGTTCTCTGAAAACAAAAATATCTCCAGAGCTAATGAAAAAGTCATTTTGAGCGGCCTCTTGAACCTTGTCCTCATGTGTTTGTGTCAGCGCTGTCGAGGTAGAGGCATCAACTTTGATGGGCCAGATACCAGTGCTTTGGGTGTACCACCCGAGTCACGCTTGAGCCAGACTCTTCTCTCCTCGCCCAGACAGAGAGATAACTCCATGCAGCGGCTTCTTCGGTATCGTACTCGATGTAGGTGGGATCTCCAAGGCGTGTAAGATTATACTCGATAGACGTAGTGTGTATCTATCAATCCTCAGGTTTTCAAATTAGGGCCGCTGTGATGCCCAACTAGCCATGCTGTGACAAAACAGGGCAATGGCCGTGAGTGGTCCCTCGTGACAAGGTAGTGGGCGAAGGGGATTGCTTTTAAATAGCGTCGGCATCGAGGTAGAGGTACTTGTATAACTTTGACGGTCATGCGTCATCTAGCAGTCAGTCTTCACTGCGCCACACTCTCCTCGGCGACAGTGAGGGATTTTCCCCAGGTCTCTACTTCCAGGAGAAGCTTGCCCCTACTTTAAATGCCAAGCTATTCATCATTGCAACACTGTTGTTCATATCCAGTCGATTTCAGCTGTGTTCAAAGGCCAAGGTCATGGACTTCTGCACTGACGACGCCAACCAGCTCGCCGACGATGACGGTGAGGCGGATATATGCCTGCCATCAAATGAAGCGTCCACTGAAGTCTTTTTGAACATTCACCGGTAAGTCACACACGGATATGAGGAAAAGTAGTGCTTTAACAGATATGGAGTTCAGTATCAGGCGGTTGTTTCTTGCCTCTATTGGTAGGCTCAGAATCTCCATGAATCCCGAGGAAAAGTTGCTAACCCGTGGACAGACGACTCGTACACAATCGACAGCTTTCGCGCCCCCAAGCTGAATGTTCTGCTGGTCAGGCCTTTGGTAGATCGCCTTTACGATCCCAACGACATCTCCATCAGTAAGACATCCTGGATAGCTGAGAAACTCATAGACCAGATCTAACTTGCCTGCCTCAGTCTACTGTCTTCTCGCCAACAGGGTTCACTTTTTACGTGAGCAGTCCGACCTGGCACATCAAAGCGTCAATGCAACTCGGGCTACGCTGTGTGAGCTGGTGGCAACTCAAATTCTCCGCCGTTTCCATGAAGCCAATCCAGGCCAGATAGGGCTTCTCGTGTTAGCACGTATCCTTGTCGAGGGCTTTGATCCCTTCCAAGGGGCTCCCAGCGATCTCGAAGAGGAATGGAGGCACATGCAGTGGCCCGTCCAGGAACGTGGCGGCCATGAGATGAAGCTCACGGCTCTTGAACTCGCCATCGTTTCGGAAAGCAAGTTCTTCATCAGCTCGGCCGCGTGCCATCGCGTCGTCAATGCCATTAATCGAGGCCAAATCACATACACACCCTTGTCATTTGTCGACATCCTCCCTGATCACTATAAGCATTTGCCCATCTCCATCTATAACCCCAAACAAGCTCGCTTGCTTGACCATCATCGGCTAATTGTTCCTCGCACCCGAGTCGTCATCGAATTGGCCCAGTTTCTGGTTCTCTTGACACTTTATATCTTTACTATGGTCAACAGACACCAGGGTTTTACTCTGTGGGAGCTGGCCTTTTCCATCTATACCACCGGTTGGGTCTTGCAAGAATTTGCTGCCATCATCGAACATGGCTGGGAATTACACTCTCAAAGCCTATGGTCTTTCCTTGACGCCAGCTTTATTTTCATATTTGGTATCTATTTCATTATGAGGATATATGATCTGGGAAATGGCACTCTCGCTGACGGGTTCGGCCTTCATGTCCTCTGCATTGCAGCTCCGATTCTGCTCTCACGGGTTGCTTTCAACATTATGCCCGAAAACGTCGTCTTTATTTCTCTGCACACCGTAATGAAAGACTTCACACTACTCACCTTCTTAGCCTTTTGGTGTTTTACCGGTTTCCTACTGGCCCTGCAATGGCTTACAACCACGGATCAACTCGAAGACGACAAGACGCCCGGGTGGTTTACTGTAACCAAATGGCTCCTATGGATCTGGTTTGGTCTTGATGGCACAGGCATCGGAGAGTCTGCCAACTTTCACATCATCCTAGGTCCTGTTCTCATGGTTGCCTTTGCCTTCCTTGGAAACACGTTCTTCTTGACCATCCTGGTGGCGATGTTGACGAACACCTTTGGTCGAATCGTGGCCAACGAGAGCGCCGAGATCAGATTCCACAGAACAGTGCTGATCTTTGAGAGCGTCAAAAGCGACTCCATCTTTTCGTACCCTCCCCCATTGAATATCCTCGCCTTGATCACGGTTCTCCCGCTCAAATTCGTTGTTTCCAGCCGACGCTTTCACACCATCAACGTCTTCTTGATACGGGTTATCAATGCTCCAATTCTACTTCTCATCAGCATACTTGAACGAAGAATGCAGGTTTCGAAGCCTCGAAACAAAAAGTCGTGGTTTGGATGGCAGTTTACTGGATTTTCACCTCATGGTGATGTCCAAGCTGTGTTTAAGGCGAATCCGCCTTCCTACATGTCCGATAAGATCAACCAGCTCGATCCATTGGATGATATTCCTGTTTTGGAGGCCGATGTTGTTGCCACATCCCAGGCCGAGGTATCACAGGCGAGATTGCGGAGGGCGACGATGAGAGATGGGTGATCATCTATTACGCCTACCAGATTATATCTCTAACCTTGATTCTTCGAATCAATAAGGCTAGATGGTGCCCTTAGTACTTTCAGAAAGAAGCGCTCCATTGAGGAAACACAATAACGTTATCAATAGTGACACTGGGGACTACGTGTGTCCAATAATCAGAAAGGCGGTACCTATATATACTACGCGAATCTGACATGCATTTCTTTCAACAAATCGACAAGTGGGTAAGCTGAGATTACTACTATTAATGGTTATTATGACACGTCTCAAGGGGGGCATAAGCTGAGATTATCAACTCTCTCATTTGCGGATTTACCCACAAAAGCTCCGATTCGCGTCTTGGTGTAAGCCGAAGTCCGTGTTTCTACGTCACACTCGGTGTTGATCCGCCGCTCGGTAATCCGAGTTACCAGTTCCACCGCTGATGCTGAGTGAGTTGATCAGCAAAGTAGCAATGCCTACGGATCATACAGCTTATCAACTAGACCGGAAAGAGAAAGTGATTCGAATTGTTTATGCACTGCGGACTTGGCAGCTGACACGGAGGTATCGGCACATATCCGATCCGAAACAAGCGCGGAACATCGCTTGTCAATGTGTTGTTGTGACAGTTGAGATACAAGTGTGACGCTGTTGTAAGACCTAAAGTGAGGGTATAAATAATGCGATGCCCCCGTTCCACATGTCAATTATTTGCCAGCCAGCTTAACGTGTCAACCTCATCCGCCTCGTAATTCATCCAAAATGTCTAACCAAGGATACCTCGATCAGCCTGACCTGCATGTCCGGGCACCATGGCGTTCAGCACTCTTGACCTTCCCCGGTAACCTCAAGGGAGCTCTGAAAGCAGCACACGAGGATCCCTCAAAGACTATGTTTGGTGTTGGACAAGGTATCCCAAGCCCTTTTGTGACAAAGGTACCATTACCTAATCTACTGGGAGATACTATGCAGTTGCTGACAACCTGGTTAGGTGATTGCCTCCACAAGGCCCGACTTTATCTGGCTTGATGTCGAGCACGGCATGTATGACCGACTTGCCCTTCACGAGTATGAAATCCTGGCGGCACATGAAGGTTTCTTCTCACCCATCTTAGTTGCATCCATGCAGTCCAACATCACTCAGAGGGAAAGACCATGGCCATTGTCCGAGTGCCCAAGCACGACGAGGTCAGTCTGACGACGGCTCTCGATGCAGGTGCATCGGGTATTGTGATACCTTGCTGCGAGAGTGCAGAAGAAGTCGAAAAGATCATCAAAACTATCTATTACCGTCAGTCAAATCTTTGAGCAGGACCGGAAGAATAGTCGCGCAATACTTACATCTAACAGCACCCGTTGGTCGGCGCTCTTTCAGCCCTTGGGTGTTTACTCCCGGCATCTCCGATACCTCGCTATACGAGGAGGATTCGTTCAATATGAAGACTGCGAACCGCCACATTGCCGTGATTGCACAGATTGAAAGCGTGAAGGGTGTCAAGAACGCCCGTGAGATCGCTGCTGTCGAAGGCGTATCAGCCATGCTGTTTGGACCTGGCGATTTCTCAGCAGACGCCGGTATCCCACTGAAGCTAGGCGGCGAGCCTCATCCTACGCTGGCTACTGCTATGGGGGAGTGGGCAGCTGCTGGACGCGAGAATGGCATACCTCTTGTTGGGTGAGTTTGATTGCATGATTCTTGATATTGTTGTTAATCTACTTCTAGTGCTGCGATGGGCCCTGGCATGGTGCCGAGCTTGATAGAGCAGGGGTTCCGAGCTATTGTTGTATCAATGGATGTTTGGGGTCTCGCCAACATGATCCACGGCCAGGTTGAACAGGGGAGAAAGGACGCTCAAGAGTTAGGCAAGCCGTCTGCGAAGGAGCAAAGCAACGGGGTTGACGGTGAGGGCAAATAGGGTGATGGAGGCCCATCTCTAAAACGACATGGAATTTACCATTCGGTCACTGGGCTTCTACGCACCAAATAGATATTAGGTTTGTATCATCGCTTAAGTCTATCCACAATGCCTATCTAGATGAGGCTAGAAAGACTCCGTCTATCAAGGCCAAACTGATACCTCACTTCTCGGGCTAGAGAATGCCGCAATCACGTTTAAAATCATCCAGCCACTGCGGACTATCCGCCGCAGTTTGATTCCAAGGATCGTCACTAAGCCGCGTAAGCATTACTAGTTTGTACAAGAAAAGAATTGGGACTCACTCATTAAACAGCAAGCAACGAGCTTGATGCCTCAGTTCCTCGTCGGATGGAACGTGGCAGTTGGGGTTGTTGGGTGACATTGTTGCCGTCACCCATCTCGCGAGCTCGCGCTTCAGCCATCGGTGGTGATTCGAGTCGTTCAGGATAAATATACCCGTCTTTAACCAGGCAGGTCGGAGACTTGAGTCGCCCTCGCTCGGTCCCGTCCCTGGTGTACCCGGGCTTTCCCCAGACCCAGTAGAAACGGGCCACTCAGTGGTTGGGGCTGCCGGTAGAGGTGATTTGACACTTCTTAGTGATGTTTGTGGTGCAGTTGAATGGCCTAGCCAGGGTTCAACGAGGTCTGTTGAGCTGGTTTGGCCGTTTGGAAGACCGCCATGTTGCATGCCAGTGTCCGCATTGTTCAAACCCAATAAGCCGGTATTTGTCCAGTTTCTCGGCCCCAGGTCGTTTGAAAGTAGATCGAGCACCTGGCGGTCATTCGCCATCCAGGAGGGTAGAGAGCTTGATCCGCTCTGGGGAACGCTGCTCCACAAGTCATCCTTCAAAAGCAGGTTTGCCCGTCGACGAAAGTCATGAAGCCAGTCAGTCGACTTGCTGATCAGCGTAACCAACCAGTTTGCCACAAAGTCAGGAGTTGACCCCATGTCATCCTCCATGAGAGTGATAATTCTGCAAGCTTCTTTCTGCAACTCGTGGTCTTGCACAACCAAGATTCCGGCGGCACGTTTCGCATGGACAAATGCGTGCAGGTGGGATTCGAGTGGACATGTCTCGAACAGTGCATTTTTGCCTTTGATCTTCATGACGGATAACCTACTCTCGGCTCGTGAGCGTATAGGTCCGAAACGGGCTTGTTGAGTGATATCAGGCGAGGATAGAATGAGGTCTCTCAGCCACGAGAAGCCACCGTGCATATCCGGATTCTCCTCTGGAAACATGACTTCAGAGGCAAAGATAATGCGACATGCCTCGAGCTGCAGCCTTTTGTTGTTGGGCATGTCTCCTGTCGAGTCGTAATGGCTCTGTATAAAGTAGGCCAGCTCGATGGTGAGTAGCTCGTACGCGCTCCGTGGAGAGTCTGGAGGTTTGCCGCTGGCTTCGAAAGGAAACGGGGTTCCCCTTTCAAAGTCGATCAAGTCTAGCGTTATCTGTCAGCGCTGCTCTTTGACCACCCTCTAGGCGATACTCACAAGGTGGCATAGCATTTTCCAGTGTCTCCAGGATCGATTCGTTGAATCCCCAGTTCCCAGACCAGTCTGCCATGGTGCAACCCAGTTTGAAATGATTCGACAGATGATCCACCCGGTCCAGCCAAGTCTCCAACTCTGCCTTGCAGAACCCGCACCGAGATTTAATCTCTGGCTTCTCGGCCTTCCACAGCTTCAGGGAGAGGTCGATCAGTCCGGCGTTGTGGACTAGTCTCAGGTGCTGTTTAAGATGGTCTTTCCTACTGAAAGACCGTTCCTGGCAGGCTGCGGGATTGTGAGTGGCGAGGTGAGTTTCGCTAGGATCAACTTCACCGCAGAACACGCAGTAAGTCTGATCGCTTTCTGGATTCACGGCAGTAGGTCCATGAGGAGAGCAGACCCATCTTTCGAGTGGTAAATGCAGCGAGTTCTCGTGCCGTTGCCAGTCATACTTTGTCCGAAAGGTTTCGGTGCAAAAGGTGCATTGGAAGGCGTGTCGAGGGATGGCCAGAGATGTCTTCTGTGTTCGTCTCTTGCGATATGAACGGCCTCTACTGAGAGATGAAGATGCACTTATCGAGCCCTTGGAGGATCGCGAGTCGGTCGAGGCACTGGATGTGGCAAAGCTGCTCGCTGAGGATGCATGGCGGCGTCTGTGGGTTGATCCTTCATCGCTGGAGCCAGTGTGTCTCCGAGTCACTGAGAGTTGGAGTTAGAATGGTTATTGCAATATGCTCGCTTATACTTACATGATGGCAATGCGTCTCTGGAAGCCATCGCCCGGGCAATAGCAGAAGCGGCAGCTGGTTCATTCTCGGGAGGTGAATCAACCCATCGCTGCAGAGGATCCATGTTCCGATAAGAAGTGTTGCTTCGAGGTATTGGCGTTCCAGCTCTTCTCGAAGTTTGAGCCGACCCAGATCGACCCCTCGAGGATGCACGAGCACTCCCATCCGCGGCTCGACGCCTCCGGGCGTTGGCCAGCCAGTTGGTGACTTGAGTCCGGCTCAAGCCGGTTTGGCACTGCAGCATAGTCTTTTCCTCCTCGCTGGGGTAAGGGTGCTCGCTGTGCTCAGAGAACCATCGTTTGAGAACACGGGCCGACTCGCGAGTGAAGCGATGGCCAATTTTAGGTGGGAGGGAAGGGTTCCTTGGCGATGCGATTGCGTCGGCGACAGCAGCACTGGATCCGGAGTTTACGGAGTCGACAGAGATGTTGTGAAGATGTCCTGTTTTCGATGGACCAGAGCTAGCTTGGCTTGGGTCGCTATTGGATACAGGATCATTGTGTAGGCGTTGGTCGAAGACATCGTTGATGTTTTCTTCGGAAGCAGAATGGGCCAGAGATGCAGACCACAGCTCGTCTATCGAGGTGTTGAAGAAGTCCGGGTGCGCTGGCTGGAAAGACGAATCATGGCTATCAAAACCTACTTCGCCAAGTGGAAAGGTCAAAGCATCAAGATCCATCAAAGCACCAGGATCAAGATGCAGGTCTGAGGCCAAGGATTCGTCGCCGGGATCGGCGGCAAGGGTTCGGTGATGCGCATTAGCCATGCCGACGCCGGAGGAGGAGTCGGGGGGTCGTCCAAAAGCTAGCAAGGATAATTCAGAGGGCAGATAAAGGTTTAAAGACGGTCTAGAAGCTGTATAGAATAACTTGGAAGCCGTGGATGTCGTATCAGCGGGTGAGTTGTCGAGTTCAAGATGGCTCGCTCACCACGAGGCACCCCCACTTGAGATTGGATGCGCTCCATTTTTGTCAATGTCATTCACGCCTTGTGACGCTAACCGAGGACGGATTGGAGATGGCATCACCTGGACTAGCGCTGAGGCTAGGATGGATTGAGTCAGTCACGATAACAGCTTGAATGATTGCATCAAGGGGATGAAGCAATAGATAGAAATGAGTAAGTGACCGCAAGAGCTTCCGTCCAAGATATCAGTACCTATCAAGCCTCTAGTTCAACCCAAACTGGTTAAGAGGTGAATTGTAAAACCTCATCGTGATAACATCCTTGGCAACACCCTCCAGCTCTCTCATCCCGGCATCAACTGCCTGCAACGTTTCCGGCTTAAGAGCCAGGTCTCTGTTGTCAAGTTTGGCCTTGTCATCCCTCTCCCCAATCTTTTCAAGCACATCCTTGCGCCACTACAAGAAATGCTCAGTCAGTGCATAAAACTCCAACCGAGAGGATCACATACCTGGTAGCTCATGGTTGCCATTCGGCCTCGTGTCATCTTTGACCAACCCTGCAGCTGATCGATTTCGGAGGCAATTTCGTTGAATGGAAACTTGGAGCGGTGCTGCTGTGTCTTTCCCAAGCGATTCATGATGGGGTCGTGACAAATGTCGGACCACTGGCGTGAGAAATCGTTGAACACACTGACATATGCACGGAGAGTGATGGCGGCTTGTGATGCGACCTAGAATTAGATATGTCAGCCAAGATCAAGCCGGGTGCTAACAAAAGCCTCACTGTTCGCTTAAGATCGCCCAAGCTGTAGTTACCAAGGCGCTTCCCCTCTCCGCTCCTTGTGTCAGCCATCTCCAGGAAAGGGTTGACCATGTACGTAGTCATGGCGTGGATGGCGGCGACAGCTGCCTTGAAGAAGCGACATAGCGCCATAACTTGGCCCTTGATGTGAGCAATCAGCTCGGCAGACCGAATGAGAATAGTCTTGATCTCCTCCTATGACAACCTCTGGTTAGTTTCTGGATCCCGTCAGGCAAGGTGTAGATGTGCCTACCAGACTCATCTTGTTGTTCTGGGCAAGCTCGCCCAATTCCGCAATGACCTCTGTGATTCTGGATAGCTGCTCACCGATCTTATCATGCGTCTCGCTGTAAAGCTCGTGGGACTGGAAAAGATACTTCTGCTTCGTTGCCAAACGACACTTTGCTGACTCCAGGACGGCCTGTGCTTGGACAGATTTGGCATCAGTTCTGGAGATGATTGATCGTAGATCTTGACTCGTGCCCATTACAGGCCCCTGTTGGGATTGATCATCAGTACCTGGTCATTATTTGGAGTGCTTGTGTCCCGATAACTACCACTTACACCTCCTACACCCGACCCAGGCAGGGCCCGGCCGATGGCTGCCAGCTTTTGAACAGAGAGGTATGTCGCCTTGTAGGAAAGCTGCAGAGAGTACACGTTTATTCCCGTATAGACGCCTCCAGGCCCCAGTAGGTTTGCAATCTGCATTCTGCAGTCAGCTTGTGTCCTCACTGTCCTGGTCGCAACTCACGTTGATCGCGTTATCAAGTGCCGAGAGTAGCTGCTGGCTAGGCTCTTCGCGTGTCGCAGGATACTGAAATGAATTCTTCGCTTCAGATAGCATCTGTTTGGCAAAAGAAAGGCTCTCGGGTGACCGCATGTCACCGCCGTTCACCACAGCATTGATGAGCTCAAAGTAGACTATGTTCCTCTTGACTTCGGCGTAGGCGGGGTCAGTGTAGAGAAGTTGCCTTTTTCGCACATATTCAGTCGGTGCGCCTCGTCTGTCAGGCAAGAGGTTCTGGCTGTAGGATTCGAGAAGTTGGCCAAAAGAGGTCGAGACGAAATCAGCCAACTCTCTTACGACCTGCTGGCCCAGAATATCGTTTCTATCAAAACAATTAGTCTATGAAAGAGAAAATTTGGCTGGCGTCTTACCCAGGTGGGCAAATCTCAGCTGCATTCTTGAAAGCCGCAAAGGCAGAGCCGACTTGTTTCCCAAATTTCTCTGTTGCATTTCTTTGTGCGTCCGAAGTGTTCGCCTGGGGACTGAATCTGAGCTGATCCATTGCAGTATCCCACTCTTCGTTCTTCATCCTCGATTGCATCTGAAGGCAGCCCGCATGAAAGGCCATGGTGTGGTTCAACCACCTCTCCAGAGCCTCATCAATCTCTTTAATGTTGGAATAAGCCCCGTCGATATACTTTTTGAGCTCATCGACTCTGGACTTAAGCATCCTGCCGGCCAACTCTGGATCTACAGCTTCAGTGTTAGAGCTATGAAACGTGTCGTACATGGTGCCCGGTCACTTACCTTCCATAAACCTCACAACGTCCTCGGCCTGCAATCATATCAGCGCCTTACATCTCTCAGTAGTAACGTTACGTTTATCATACCATAAAATCGAAATTCATGGTGCCATGCCTAACACCAGGCATGTTTTCGTGAAATAGCATCATCGCTCGATCACCGAGTTCGCCGCACCGGTCCAAGTTACTGGCAAGCTGCTCTTTACTATCCCATAGTTAGTGCTGACTTCAAAAGGCTCGATCAAGAGACTAGCGTCAAACTCTCAAACTTTCCGACCGGCTGGTTGGGCCCGTAACCGTGCGTCATGTCGCACCTTGCAGCAGCGAAACAAGCTGCAATTGACTGTATCAGGACTGGCATCGGATGGAGAAGTTCTTCCCAGTTATACTGATGGATAATCGAGTGTTTGATCTGGTCCGTGATTTCCTCCAGTCTTTTTTCATTGGCATTGTCATTTTCGAATTGGGCCTGGAGAGCCTTTGTATGTTGCTGTTCGACGTTCATGGTGATGGTCAGAGTGAAGTTGATGAAAGGAACTGTTGGAAACTTGAAAAGAGGGGCCTTTTTTGGTACCACTGAGTGCGACTTGTCCTCGCATTATATTGCTCCTTCCATCACCGCCATCATTTCTCTCCTGAGACACGGCGTAGCGCTAGCTGAAGGCTTCCCATCCAGCTTGGGTCTCCGCTTCACATAGTTGGACTCTTTCAGCTCGTACCACACTCCATGGCCAGGTCTAGGCCATCTACTATTGTAAAATCAAGTTAATCTCACTCGGACGGCGTTCCGGCTGATGCACGATCCGCTCCGGCGGAAAGTTTAGCTCACACACTATTGATGAATGGCGCATCTTTATCGGCCAGCGATCTACAACCTAATCAAGCCATTCCAGCCCAGTCCAAATTGCGCCAACCCTACTCTGTGCGGTCTACTCACTGGAAGTAGTGTCACCTTCACCAAAGAATACGTTCGTGAGCGCTCTCTTTCCTGCGCTTGCTTAAACACGCGCTGTTTTCCTTCCCCAGGAACTTATCAAGCCCCATATTCCAGCTGCTCTACTCCAGAATGTAGGACAGGGTCCCATCGCAGACGACAACAACTCTTCACCAGCCCATATCGAGAGTTTTCCAAGACCAAAAATTGACATCAGCCCAACAGGCATGATGCGAGCAAAGGACATGGCCAACCCAGTGGATGACCATGGTATCATACATCAGGAAGCGGGAGGGTCTTGAGGGACCGGAGAGTCTCGTTTGACGGTGCTTTGGCGCCTGGGCCGAAGTCAACGGTTAAAACGCCCCGCGGTGGCACCAAAGCATCATGCATATGGGCCTCGACATTGCGAGATCCAAATACATACACGTCAGGGTACAGGTGGAATGCTGGAAACACCCGCAGTACTTCTCCATCTTGTACCTCTTGAGGCTGTCCCGATGTGAGATTCTCCATGATGGTTAGGGCGGACAGCCATGCATTGATCAAGGCAGAAACCCTCTGTGTTGCAGTATAACTTTCGGCGATGATAGGAAACGTCTTCCAGGGGCCGAGCTCCACATGCTGGAGCAGGCATTCAACCTGGCTTTTCTCTTTTGACATGCATTTAGCGCCCAGTTCAATCCATGCGCGCGCGCTCGAATCCCATATGGCGAGCCGGGAACGAGTAATGCCTCGCCGCAATTCGGCCTGACCCAACGTCCTGAGAGCTACGATGGTCTCCCAGGTGCTCGTGGCCTCTTCGGCATCCGAACCGAACGCTATAACGCAAGCGAGGAGATGCAAATGAACGACAGCTCCGCCGTGGCTCAGATAGAGCTTGCTGGCGTTCGTCTCTTCGATGAACGCGCTACGTATCGAGGGCCCATATCCGTAGGAGAATCCAGGCGCAGCCGATCTGGAGATTTCCGAAACACGCCGTTTATAGGCAGAGAGTAAATTCGGAGTTTCAGGACACATGTCCTTAAACAGTGCCGCGAGGTCCCTGGCAGTCGTATATATTTGGTACTCCAGACTCTCATCCTCCTACATTGAGGTGTCTTGGTTAGTGAGGGCGGCGCCAAAGCCGAGGTTTGCGGCTGCAACTTACAATCGCCTTTTTCGAAGCAGCCCGCTCCTTAGCCGCCCTCAGCCGATTGATGATTCCACTGGACTCCGCCATGAGGGCTGAAGACGTTGTTGGGGTGGGCCACTGGGTGCAAGGTCTGGGGCAAGTTCGTAAGAAGAGATGTATCGAGACACACAAGGCATGAGACGATACGCGATACTTAAGCTCAGGTAGGTTGAACGTTTTGATGTCCAGGCAGCGAGGCATTCTTCTCTCAACCCCGCATGAATCACGCTTCTGTGCGTGCGGCTGAACGCTCTTGGCTTCTCGGCTCCCGCGCTCGCCCAAAGTGCAAAAGCTGGCCACTCAGCAACAAGAGGAAGATGTTCAGTCCTCATAAGTACCATCCAACGCCACACAACATGCAAGGTTGCTTTTCAGCCAGGTTCAAGACAAAGAGGCCAGATGTGCGATGGTGATAAAGACCTCGGCGATTGCCATGGGCCGACCAACGTAAAAGTCCGGGTGCACGATATGCCCACAAGATAATAGATGTATAACAAAGACATAGGATACTCGAGATCTAATAAAAAGACTCATATAATTGTAGGTCATGCAACAAAACCACCCGCTACTTGCCAAACAATTTGTTTATGCGCCCTTGGGCAAACATACACCCTAAAGACCAAATAAAAGAAAAAGCCCCACGCACATTTTTCAATCCTTCTTTACATAACCAATTCAGAAGTCTTGTTCATTGCCCACTTCGGGAAAGTTCTGGTCTTCCCGGCTGAAGTAATCCTGCGGGTTCCCATCAATGATGTCCTCGACTCTCTCGCCTAGGTTAAGATGAGAATCATTATTGGACAACAACCAATCATCCCAAGAATCATTGATCAAGGAGGTAAATGAAGGGGTCGGCGGCATCGGATTGTCTGCGGTACCCGATGTTGATGAGTATGCCATGGAGCCGGGACCAGTCGAGGTCTCGAGCAATGAGACGCCGACTTCTGGCTCCAGGCACCGCTGCTGGCCAACTCTCAAATCAGCAGAGAGGGGATTCATAAGCCACAATTGGACATGGCCTGTCGGCGGTTTGGAGGGAACTCCAGTGTTGGTGGCAGGAGCTTGTTGTGCCTTCTCCCTCGGTCGAGTGTCAAGTCTCATCTCTTTGTCCATCAAAGTTGCCTGGCCAGGATCATTTTGCTCAACAGCAAAAGCTGCAGCCGGAAAGTCGGCCGTGTTTGGGTAGAGGCTCTCATAGATCTTTCTCCAGCTCCAAAACGCCTTCTTCTCTCGTTGCCCATCTTCAGGTGGACGGCGTTCGTTGGCCGTGGTTGTCCAAGCCGTCCCCGCCCATCCATCATACTGCTCCTTGCTCATCAGAGTCCATTCGGCCCACTGCTTCTTCTTTTCAGGCCAAGGTTTCTCCTGGCAAGAGCCATGCTTCTCCTTCAGGCTTTCCAGATCGATCTTGCTGACCAAAGGAAATTTCTTCTTGCACCGCAGGCACAGATACTTGTGTGAGTGCACCCTAGATAAATGCTCGCTAAAAGGTTTCGCATATTAGCAGATGCAGTGGAAAACTTGATGAAGAACAGCACTTACTTGAGTTTGTCTATTGCTTTAAAGGTCTGGTCTTTCCTGCAGATAGGGAGACCAACCTCCTCACCATCGTCAACGCATTTATCGGCATGAGCACGAATGGGGCAGCGAAGCTTGAGATCAAGTTGCTTTGTCATTGTCGTGGGGCGTTTTGAGTCGTTCGGGGAAGAAGGGCCGTCCATCACTTCCTTTCGCTCAGAAGTTCTCTGGGGTGAAATGGGGTTGTTTGGGAGTGTTTGTCCACAATCAAAAGGTCGATAAGTCTAAAGGCAGATAAAGGCAGCAATTATCTGTCCAAACTTCTGTTGAATCGAGCCTTGATATTTCCGATACGGCTGTCGGATCGTTGCTGATGATAGCCGACTGCGTCGGAGGCCAGAGAATAATAATCTCCGCTGGTTTGTGGGAAATAGACCAAGTTCTCCAAAAGAACTCCGGGATCTACCTCCTTTGCCAACGAACGCTGAAACACAAACCCCAGAACTGTTGTATCGTTCTCTGGGTCGTTGTTGAGCAGACGCTGGATTTGGTATGGTTGCCCCTTATTCCCTGAGCCGGCAGTCCGAGCGGTGTCTGTTTGAACCTGTTGACGTCAAACATACGATCTGTAGAGACGACGATGATATGCGAGCAAAAGGGCGAGGTTGCTTGGATGGGTACCTACCTCAGTGGACATGGGATTCTCAAGCCTTAGCGGAGCGGGAGTGGATTGTTGACCTTTGCGCTGTGGGATGGAAAGTGACGGTAATGAGGTCGGATGAGAGCGCTGGGTCATGAAGAATTTCTGAGCGGAAAAGGTTGTAGTTAAATGAAAGGAAATCATCGCAGCGACGTAAACTGATTTCACCTAAATACGCTGTTGCGATAACATCTCTGCGATCTTTTTGAGGTGACAGGGGGGGTGGGATGCAGGCTGTGGCGTCCCAACTGTGCTCTCGCGGACCAATAATTGTCCAATAAGAACAAGTCTTGGGTGGTTTTATGGTGATCCTGACCGCTTCTAGACAACCCCAAGAGAATGGGAACGTATGATGTGAGTAAGGGAGGATACAAAGGTATTCAAGCGGCGCTATCGATGAACCCATTGTCATCGAAGACTATGAGAATGGGATTTCGTTCCTGACACTGTTCTTTAAAAACTAAAAGAAAGGTCAGAGGAAATGAGGTCGACTCCCTTCAGACTTTTTACCTCTTTGTCTCTCATCTTAAGTCAGGTACGTGGATGAATGGGGAAATGGTAGCCGAGTTATCTTGCTTTCTTTCAAGGTGGTCGTTGCTAGTGCCAGAGATCGCCGAGCATTATTCCCAGTTCCACATCAAACAGCCAAACTCAGATATAAGGGAATAGTAATTATTACTTCATAGCAAGTTAAAGATAATTTCTATCAAGATTTGTCGTAGAGGCTTGTAAACTTGCGGAGGTTCTGCGGGACAAGTCAACGCCAGTGGCAAGATATCCTCCTTACTTGATCCTATTTCCAGATCTCCTCAACCATTTTAAACCCATCCAATTTTCCTCCGTCTAAATCGCGCCAGTGACCATCAATGAGCATACAGTGATTGAAATTCTCCGTGAGTCACTTTCGAGGGCTCGGAAGTGGCGGCGCGTTCCCGCCGCGACGAGATGCCGCTTGCCCAGCACCCCTCATCCTAAGCCTTAGGATACACGAACAGGCACGCGAAATTATCGCGACTCATCATCGTGAGGCGCGTTTTTCTTCTCTTTCTCTCCTCTCTCACTACCTCCGTCTCTCTTTCTTTCGACTCTCCCCAGTCTCGCCTCTCTCAGAGCGCAGCCGCATCGTGATACGATACTCAGCTCGTGTGCGAGCCTTGATCTCTATTGTTGCACTTTTCATTTCACCTCTAGTCAACATGCCACCTCCAGCCGTCAATAACGGCATGATCTCTGAACTCCTCCAGACAGGCAAGTTCAGCGACTGCACCATCGCCTGCCAGGGAAAGGAGTTTAAGCTTCACAAAGTCGTCGTCTGTGCCCAGTCTCCCGTCATCGCCACGGCTTTGGAGAAGGCTTCAAAGGTGTGTTATCGCTGACGGTGTTTCCTTCGAAGCACCAGCGCAGTTTGCTCACTTTGTCTTCAGGAGTCACGGAGCAGCTCGCTGCACATCACAGGCTTCGACCTTGCTACAGTCGAATGCATGGTTGACTTCCTCTATCACGAGGACTACGTCATAAACGGAGATGTCCTCTGCATGGCCAACACGTCTGAGTGGGCGCCTCCTCCAAACATGAAAGGTAACAGCCTTTCTCCCGTGCCTCTTGCGTCTCGCGAATCCCGATTCTCATCATTTACAGTCAGCCGATCTGGAAACAGCACGCTCGAAACTCTGCCTCCGGGCCCGTCTCCTCCATCTACTCCTCCCCCGGCTGTGGTGCGCGATAGCCTCCTTTGCCATGTCGAAGTCAACGCAATTGGTCATTACTACAAGCTGCCTAAGCTCTGCGACCGCGCAAACAAGTACATCCAGGACATCATCTCAAGCGACGAGTTCCCCGTCGAAATCTTTCCGTACCTGGCCATTGCCGCCCACAAATCGAGTGAGGACGCCCAGCTCCATGATCTGGTTTTTTCCTTTGCCGCGGAGCACATCCAGATCCTGTTGAACACTACCGGTTTCGAAAAGCTCACGGCCCTGCCTAAGTTCGGTTTGAAGCTGCT
Source organism: Fusarium keratoplasticum (assembly GCF_025433545.1). Lineage (NCBI taxonomy): Eukaryota > Fungi > Ascomycota > Sordariomycetes > Hypocreales > Nectriaceae > Fusarium > Fusarium keratoplasticum. The sequence continues at coordinate 926,025 of NC_070532.1, forward strand.
CCAAAAGACTGTTGCCAAGCTGCAGGCGAATGAGAATCAGCTTGCGAAGATCCAGGATCAAAGGGCGCAGGATCAAGAGAACATCGACAAACTCCAGCAAAACCTCTCTGGCCTGAAGGAGCGTTTTTCAAACGCATCTACAGAGTATGACCTTGCCACCAAGAAGAACTTGGACTTGGCGCTGGAACGCGACAGTGCTCAACGTGCTCTCGACAAGGAGAGAAAGCAGAAGCTCGCAGCCGTGTCCGGACGCGACCGCATCAGCCAGGATTATGAGTCAGAGAGAACCAGAGCAGCGACTCTGCTGTCCTCGCGAGACAGCCTTCAAAAGGCCCTCGACACTGAAAAGCAGAATTACGCGAAGTTGTGGTCTGAACGCGCCGCACTGCAGCAGCGAATGACGACTCTGACCACCGAACACAACAGTGTCACTGCTCAGAAAAACACAGCCAGAGACGAAGTGACGGCATTGCAAAAGAAGATCGACGACCTCCTGGACACTGTGGACAACCGCGACTATTGCCGCAACTGTGGAAATGATTTCGGCTGCTGGATCGAGGATGTCGACACCAGCTTCATCCTCCGTTGTGACAACTGCAGGTGCCGGCATTACAATTGAGGTTTTCTTGTCTGGCAAGTCAATGAATCATGTATGAGAGATCTAATCCATCGAGGTGGTGCTGGGTCGAAAAGTGTTCTGGAATCTGGGTTGATGTCGCCGTGTGGCACGGGAATCTGCGGGAGGTCATGTGGCGGTTTCACAAGAGGCATCAAGGACGATTGTCGAGTTTGACTTGTCGATTGGAGGCTCTGTTAATAAATGTCTAACTGATCTTGGCAAATCGGCCGCCGTTGCTCGGGTGCCTAACTCGATTTCGTGAAGTTGTGATGCGTGAGGATTGATCCAACTCGACAGGGGTGTCGTTCAGCTGGAGAAGATCCCAGCAGACGGCGCAATGTGGCGCCGATGAGATGTTTTCTTAACGGGAGAGCTGGCGTCTCCACAAGGCTTCTCAGCCAAACCGTCGCAAAAGTGTTAGCACACTATCTGCGCGCTGTGTCAGCCACCATCTGCACTGCAACATGCCAAGAATCACGGCGTGCCCCTTGAATGAGGTTATGAGCCTAATTGAAACGCTGGATCCTGGATATCTTTCAGCCCTGCGAGGATGTGGTTGCTGTGAGATGCACTCTATTTAAGTCCAGTTTTCCCAGTCTCTTGACCTACCTCTCGATCTGATCTTGTCCTCGTTTTATTTGGTGGAATCATCAGCCTAGGCTACGTACGCCATCACCAACTCACTCTTCATCACACTCTCCACCGCCTTAATCGACCTGCCACTTGTCGAAACGCCACCGCGCCTCGATAGATTGATGGCTGAAAAGTCCCCGACCCCAGACGCCAACCCAACGCTTACGCAGCCTCCCGCGCCCGTCATGGCCCCTCCCGAGAAGTCATCCAGCTTCCTCAAGGTCATCGCCTTCTTCGACCTGCTCGTCAAGCTCGCCGCGACAGGCGCCCTGTTCGGCATTCTCGTCATCCTCCTGCGCATCAGCTCTCACCTCGGGGACATCACCAGCGGCGAGACACCAATGGTAGTCAGGATCTCGCAACAATTCGACTCAACGCCCATTCGCGTGGCGGCATCGCAGGAGTCGACGGCGGGTTATTTCCAGGTTGCTTTGACGAATAGCATCAACAATCCGGTTCATTTCAAGGTGGATGAATAAAGGAGGATATGCATGATTGTGGTTGTTTGTTGAAGTGCTGGGTGGATGAAGGAAGAACACGGTCCCAACACCACCGAACACCGGACGGGAAGGTTTACATTAGCGATGCACACAGATACACGAATACCCATGCTTTACAGTCAGCAATTATCGATCATACATGTCTTTTCTACCATGTGTTGACTCATTACTTCCTCGAGACGCGCAATCGTCTTGGCCAACAGCCACAAACGTTTCTCAACGGCTCACCTCGACCACGCATCGGAGGCACCCGTTATAACGAGATCAACAAACGAGGCGCCCGTCACTTCTCGGCAAGATCACTGATTCGCTACGTGCCTGGAAACCATTTGATCTAGAGTCGATAGTTTGGCGAAATATTGGCTTCAGCTGCGCGCTAACAAGCAAATACGGGTCTTCAACGGGAGCGGCTTGCCCGGAAGTGATTAGTCTTGCATCGAGAGATTGCGAACAACCAACAACACTAACATTTTTATCTTGTAAGTGGGTATTCATTAGGATCAGAGATCGCCCCTTCTCGTGGTTCTCAAGCAGTCGCTCGTTGTCTCTCGCTTGATTATCTGTAGCTTTTGCTATCCGTCACTCGTTAATTAATTCCATTCCCAATGGCTCGTCACTTTGTCGCCCTCCTTGCGGCCTTTGGTGCCCTCGGCGCCGACGCTGCCGTCTGCCGACCTTCGGGATCGACGACCCTGGCTACCACCACCACAGAGGCTTCTTCGACTGTCAGCGTGGGATCCTCCACGGCCACCGAGACATCCAGCACCATCAGTGTCGAGTCCACCACTGCTACCGAGTCCTCCACCATCAACATCGAGACCTCCACGACCATCACCGAGGCCTCCACCTCCACCCAGGAGTCCTCAACCGTCGTCAGCACCACCGCCACAACCTCTTCCGCCGAGGTCTGTGTCGAGACCCAGATCCTTGCCAATCCCAGCTTCGACGACAATGACAGCGGCACCCCTTGGGTCTTCAACGAAGGAACCCGATTCACCGGCGAGCTGGCCCGTTCCTATCCCTACGGCGTGTATGTCATCTCACTCTAGCATCCGTTGACACACACAGAGAGGCTAACAACCCAATCAGCATCGCCTCTTTGACGCAGGCCGACAGAACAAGGCAGTTCAGCCAGACCATCCCCAGGGTTAGCCCTCACAACTACCGGCTCCAGTACTACTTGCTCAACTACAGCGCCGTCAGCGCACCCTTCTTTACCTGCTATGTCACCCCAAGCATCAACGGTCAAGAGCTCGCTCAGGGCACAGAGGTCGGCACCTTGGGCCAACTCGGCTGGCAGCAGGGAGAGGCCTTCTGGAGCACGCCCAGCGAGACTGAGGATGTTACCGACGTCGAGGTCATCTTCAATGTCAGCTGCGATGGCGATTTCTACCTCGTCCTTATTGCCTTGGATGACACCAGCCTCACGCGCGTGTGCGGTGCTCAGTAAGCCTGGTGCTGAACAAGGTCTTCTCATGACAGGCAGCCAAGGTGGGGTGGGGGGTTATCAAAGATGATAGCGGATTTAATTTCTAATGAAGAATCAGTGCATCACAATTGCGACTTGACTGCATGGGACATGTGCAATACGATAAGCTCGAACCTCGCCAAGGTGTGCTCAACACTATCCAGTTGGCTGGTAGTGCGTGTATTTGGTCTGAGATGAGCATCCTGTGAAAGTAACCACGCGCAAAGGGAAAGATGAACTGGGAATTGTACATAGTTTCGTGACCATCAAATGAGCCTGGCATAGCAGCAAATGAGATGGCCAGTTGAAATTAGCATTTCCCTCGAAACTACGTTGCAAAGAACCAACGTGATTGTAGTCTAGTCTACCCGATTATTAACCAATAGATATCTATTCAACTGTGTTCTCTGTATTATTCCTAATGCTTTGCAATACCGAAGGTATTAAATCATTATGAAGTCGATTCAAAGCCACGGGTGCTCATGTGTCCCATCTTGTGATTTCCCTCTCGACTCGGCCGATCTAGGACAAGAGATTGAGAAGGCAATAAAGCATCGTCTCCCAGAATAAACCAGTGTTAAGGCTGGGCTGGGTCCACTATAACTCTAGATGTTTCCTGACTGGCAGAGTGCTCCCAAGACGTGTAACGACTACGCGCGAACTCGGTCAAATAATGGCTCTAACACTACAATCATCCAGATAAACATACGGGTTCTTATTGTGGAACTACCATATCTTATGCTAACATTGTTGCGGATCTGAGCGTCTTTACTGATGTTTACCGTGTTGTTGGTGACCAAGACACGCTTGCGTTTGCCATTAAACGTCGCGAACAGGGATCGACAGCGCATGCCATGTTTAAGCCCACCACCACAACCGGCAAACATGAAAAAGAGCTATCAACATACACACACCATGTAGTTTTAAGGTTATCGCACATATATCTGCCTTTCTTGGGGTTGCAAACAAAGTTGCTTTTTCATTGCGTTACTAGCCGGTGGCCTGCAGAGCTACCCTATTCCCGACTGCAAGGATGCTGTTCCCGGTCGCGATTACGTAGCATTTGGCGCTGCAACACGGCCCAACGGATCCATTTGTCCTTGAATCAAACCCAAGTGAACACAGGGGCGGCAAATAGATCATGCACTCCAGACATCGGCGACGTCACGCGGAGAGGGAGGGAGTAATGGTCTTAGGCAAATCTCATTCTAACTGTTATATGACTTGATGTCTAGGCTGTCTAAACAGGAACAAAAATGTCAAGATGCAACTATTCCTTTCTGTATGTTGTGTTGTGTGTGTATCATGAGCCAAAAAAAGTAAATGTATGTGTACCCCCCTGATTTGATCCCGTGCCGAGGCCCCCCGGTGATGATGGTCCGGCGGTCGGGAGAAACCGTGGTGGCGCTCGGGGGGTGCACGTGATCACCCGGGTCGAGACCGTGGACCGGCCCCACCCGGGCCGAAGCAAAACGCCGAGAAACTCCGGATGCGCAAGAATGTTGATTGAGTGTCGTGAGAGAGTGGCAAAGGATGCCAGAGCGATGTAAGCTGATTGATTGATGTTTCCATCGCTATTGTATTGTCATCGATCGCCAAGGTGTAGTTTGGGAGGGAGGAGGAGGATGAGGTTTGGTGTTGTTGATGTGTTGTTTTAAGGGGTGCTGACGCCCAACCCCCGGCGGCCTCTCATTTTTTTCGCTCAGGCCTTCCAGGCAGCCAGGTTGCCTAGCATGCCACGGATGCTGCGGCGGCTCTCGTCGACAAAGGCAGGAGAGTCCTGTCCCTGCTCGACCTTGGACTCGACGGCCGTGAGGACGCGCATGTGCTCCCTCTTGAGGGCCTCGAAGTCGTCGTCCAGTTGCTTGTGCCACGGGTACAGCACACCCACCTGGAAGCTGAGCGCCGAGCTGGCGACAACAAAGTTGGTGACGGAGAGAGCGCGGGTGATGATCATGTTGACTGTTGGAGGATTGGTCTTTGTTGTTTTGTTGTTGTTGAAGTGAAGGGTGTTGACAGCCTAGACACGCAAGGAGAAACAGTAGAGAGATGTGAGTAAGAATGAAGGAAAGGAAAGAATACCGAGGAGAGAGAGAGAGAAGGAGAACTCAAGACGAAAGAAAAAACCCAAACGCCATTAATAAAAAAACCCCGCAAGCGGTGCGACGTTTCCCGATCCAGCCAAAGAGGTAATCCTCCCGGGGAGACGGGGGGGAATAAACAGGAATCTTCTGGTTCTGGGCCTCGAGCCTTTGCATGGATGGCTGAGGTTGACATGTCAGTTGACTGGGGGTGTGGGGGGTTTTGTTGGAGGCCGAACCGAACTCCGGATTCACATGTCCGTATTGCGATGCAACTTCATGACTCCCCACAGGGGCAAGGATGATGACTCTTGTTTTGAAGTTTTTTTTTCAGCTGCGGTTTTCTTGGGGGAAGTTGGAGGCTTTGTCTGGCTTTTGCCATTGCACTCTGAGACTACGTCTTAAGGCTTCTCACGCCATCAATGCCAAGGGGCCGTTGAGCTAGACAAGTGGAGGTCCGGCAGCTGACAGGATCCGCACGTGTCTAGGCTGCAGGGTCTGGACATTACTTGATCACTATTCCCGACCCTAGTCCACGTCCAACCCCAGAGTCACGGCCCATAGCCGGTGTACGTGCCGACTGCATACCCACTTGGGAACCTCCTCGGTCACGTCACAAGCCGCTCTTCGATATCCATATCCCCGGGATCATGTATCCCTGACCCGCCGACCCAGTGCTCCATCGTCAACCCCGACCGGAAATGCGCTGCCAGGTGATCCGCCCGTTCCTCCCAGCTGTCCATCATGACCTGGCAGAAGCCGCACTTGCTCCTGATCGCATCTTGGCGGTGCTGGAGCAGGCTCAGGTCCGGCTTCCATCCGTCCCACTTGCGGCAGCCGTGGAACTTGTGCAGATGCTGCCAGAGGTGATCTTTGCGCGTAAACTTGCGCTCCGAGACTGGTCTCTCGGCGCAGGTGTCGAACTCGTGGGCCTGGATGTGTTCGTCGCTTGGTGAGTCGTCGCCGCAAAAGAGACATTGGGGGTTGCTCTCGTTGACGCGCCAGACGAGGAACGACTGGTCGGGAGAGACGGGAAGCGAACAGATCCACGCGTCGAGACCGGGGAGGTGAATGGATCTCTCGTGCCGGACCCAATCGTACTTTTTCTTGAAGCTCTGTCGACAAAACGTGCACTGGAAACCCACAAACTTCTTGCTTTTTGACCTCGATGATGTACGTCGTGACATGGAAGGGCCTTCGCCCGCCGAGCTGTTGGCAGAGTGAGACAGAAACGTGTTTTCCCTTGAGCGGAATGAGTAACATGAAGACGCCGAGTTTGACGAAGCGTCTTGAAAGGCAGACTGCCAGAGCGAGTCGTTGCTCACAGACGAACCGGGAACATCAAATATCCCCAGGTCGTAGCCCTCGAATGAGCTGTGAGCGCTGGACTGAGCAGAGAGAGCGTTCTGAATGGCAGATGCGGAGGCCCCTTCCTCTTCAGGAGGTGAGTTGCGCCAGCGATCCATAGGCGACATGTTCTTGCGGAGGTAGTGAGGCATGGGTGATCCCGGTGCAAATCCTTGGCGACCACGACCTGGAGATGTAGAGTAGGCTGATGATAGCCGGTGTCGACGCCTCGTGTTGGCGAACCAGTTGACTACTTGGCTCCGACTGAGCCCAGATTGCTGGGCAAGGCTGACCTTGTCTTCCTCGGATGGATAGGGGTGGTCAATGTGAGAGATGAACCAGTTTCTCAGCACTCGCGTCTTTCGCACAGATCGTGTATTCGCGCGTTTACCAGACAATGCAGCGAGTGAAAGCTCTTGAGGGTGTGTCAGGCCGCTTTGACCCTCCTGGATCGTCGTCGGTACACCCAGAACGTTGTCCTCGCTCACTCCATGAAGGTGACCAATGACTGGTTCAGACGTTTCAAAGGCGGAAGGTTCTCGCTTTTGACGGCCAGACAAGCTGCACTCACGGAACAGAGCGACACAGCTGGAGCACGACTTGGTAGGGTTGGGATTGTCGACGGTGGTGTGGAGGATGAGGCATTGGAGTCGTCGTCGGCGACAGTTTGTGCAAGGCGCAGGAGGCCGAGAAGCGCCATTCTTGATGAAGAACTCATCAATAGTAGTCATTGGCGTCTTTATCGGGTCATTGCCGGTCGGTAGAGGCGGCGGATTACCCCAGTCAAGGGCGGGCTGATTCAGAAATGAGAAGTCATCCGCGGGAGGATCGGTCACGGCCCTGGCCTGCTGAAAGTCGGCATGCCAGTCGATCTGGGCATTTGGAAAGCCCGGACTCGGTAGATCGAGCCCGCTGCTTGGGTTGGATGTGTGCGAGAGCGCGTCGACATGGCTGTTGGCGCCTGCGAGTGAGTTTGAGGAGCTGCGTGATTGAGGGGCGAGATCATCCACGTCGTCATACGGAATGGCCAGTTCGGTGTTGTCGCCGCCCGAGTATAGGATGTCGTCTAGTGAAAGCTCCATCGCCGCATTGAGTCGCTCAGTCACAGGATGAGTCTGTGGTGAGTGTTGAGGAGCGAGTCGACCATGTGAGAGCGGAGTTTGGCGATAACGTCACGCGGCGAGAATGGTTGGAGTTTTGAGCTTAGTCACTTTGATCGAGTCAAGACGGCCTAGACGGAGAGGGGAGTCTCACAGAACCAGCCAATGGACATTGGCTTGCTGCACTCTTGATGTCCATTGTCTGTATTTGAGGCAATCATTTTGTTAACTTTTAATTTTCATTTGATCAACCTTTTCGTTGTTTGAGTCTGAAGGTGCAATTTTCACGCACTCTATGGCGTTAGCGGGAGATACTTGGAGGGCGCGCTGTGGCTTGAAGAAAAAACTACTGTGTCCGCTGAGATGATTCCTCGCCTTCGCTGGCTGGCATGGCTAGAAAAGAATGAAAATTTACTTGCAAACAGAAACTGAGAGCCTACTTACTGTAGCATTTATTTCTTCTAGTAGCTAGCGAATGTTGTCACTCTGGCTAGCAATCATCCTCCAACGTCCCCACGCCATGTGTGAGCCCCGCTGTAGCGTTGGTGCTGTCAATGGCTTTCTAGACAGCCCTAGAGTGCTATTGGTTTCAGCCCAGATTTGCTGTTCTCAAGACTTGCATTTCACCAGGCAATTGGGCCTCGGCGAGGACCTATCTATGATCCAGCAAACGATCTCAATAGCACGGTGATCGAATTGGGCGACTCAGGCTCGAAGACCGGGTGTTTGGAGAAGGCGCACGTTGGTGGACTACAGACTGTCAGTGATGCTCGACTCATGCATCTACTTCACGACTTGGTCAAGGCTACTCAATGGATCATCTTATAAAGGAAGGTCCCTTTGAGTTCCCAAGTGGAGTCCAAGCTGATAAGTGGCTCGCCTTCTCACTCGCTTGCATTTCTTTGACATGTTAACTGGTAAGTAGAGGCGTTGGCCCGGCCGCCCGGGTCATTGGAACCTCACAATGGCCTGTCCAACAGCTTCAACCCCTCACAGAATGAGGCTGGTTCCCATGCAAAAGTCTGTCGGACTTTTTATCTTCCGGCAATTCTGCCCTGCCTCCCAATCTGCCTTGTAAGCCAGACTCCAGCGCTTATCTTCAACCCCCCCTCTGTACGTAACGACTAGCTAGCTTCCTGATTGGCCAAGCACAGCCTCTATTGTGGGACGCTCGGTGGCTCATAAGAACGGCTCTTCACCCACTTCCCTTTGTAGAAAATAAGGCTCTTTATTATCCTCCTTCAGATGCTGGTATCTCCACGGCCAAGTGGTATAGCTTCGCAACGCTTCTGGCCGATATGAGTTCTCAACCAAAGACCGTCATCACCATCACAGGCCAGCGAGCACCCAACCGCGAGGCCGTGAGCGCCTCGGAGATTTTCCCCAGCGTTGACCCTCAAGCTCTTGAAGTACCACGAGACACGCCAAAATTGGAGTATAATCGTCTCCCAAACTCCACCAGTTTTCGTCTACTCCAGATCCTGTCAGATGGCGGTCAAGACATTCTGCGATGCAGGATGTTTGATGCCGACGTTGCTGCCCAAGACACTCCTATATACGCTGCGATATCCTACGCATGGCAAGATGAGAGTTTACCCGACGTGTCCCGGCCCGTATTGATCAATGAAAAGTACCTGGAAATCAAGCCGAATCTCTGGAACTTCCTCCAGAATTACCGCCATTCAACTGGTGAGCGCATCATTTGGATCGATCAAATATGCATCAACCAAGACGACCAGGATGAGCGTGTCCAGCAGATCGGGCAAATGTGTGCAATATATGAGCGTGCCTCTATGGATCTTTTCTGGATCGGCGAACCGGACGAACACACGGAGGATGTCATGGACATGCTGGCGTCGCTGAAACGTCTGGAAATTTCCCACTTGATCTCGGGCCATCAGCGCCCTGGCATTGATGCTCTGCTTAACCCCACCTACATGCAAGTCGTTGGATTGCCGGTCTATCCCTCCATAAAATGGGGTGCTCTCATGCATTTCATTTCCCGGTCCGCATTTGAACGCGTCTGGATCATCCAGGAGATCGCCGTCTCTCGGTGCGTCTGGATATGCTGCGGGTTGTTGATGCTACCGTTTGACGTTCTCGGAAGAGCTGCCACATTCCTCGTCGAAAGCTCCTGGATCAAGCATCTTCATGACGAGTATAACGTCTCAGGAGCCGCGGGATTTCTGACGGGCATGATGAACTGTCGCGTGCGGCATCAGGGAGGAGAACATCAGAGCCTGGATCTCTTGCTGGCATCAACGCGGCGGTTCAAGGTGACAAATCCAGTCGATAAGATATATGCCTTAATGAACTTGGCAGAGAGTCGGAGGTCTACGCCCCTGCCACCCCTGCTCCGGCCGGACTATCGAAAGTCAGTGGTCGAAGTCTTCCGGGATGTCACTATTCACCTTATCAGCCAAGGCTCCCTTGACATCCTTTCTGGTATCGAGGATGTTAAATTCCGGCATTTTCATCAGCTTCCAAGCTGGGTACCGGACTACAGTGTGCATCAGGTTATTTCTATCCTCTGCATGCCACCTAGGAGCGGAACCTTTACCCTTTACGCTGCTGCTACAGGACGGCAGGTCGAAGCTCGATATTCATCTGCCGACCCAAACACCCTGGTGCTGTCGGCCTACAGGTTCGACACGATAGAGAGAATTGCCCCCTTGGAAGACCAAGTAAGTCAGATTAGATTGGAGAATTGGGGGAGCATGCTGGACTTTGGGGCACGATATCCGTCCGTTAATGGCGAACCTGGCACCATGATTGACGCATTCTGGCACACGTTGATAGGAAACATCGGCCTAGGAACGCACGAGTATCCAGTGCCACAAGAGTGGATCCAACATTTTGCTGCATTTGCATCGCAAGCTAGGGAGGAACTCTCGCAGTATCTTGCGAGGTCCCATGCAGCTCCAAGGGAAGAAGGCGAGACTTCAAGCTTGACCCCCGGCATCGACTCAATACTTGGCGCGCTACGAAATGTTTTCCATCCTAATGGAACCCTGGGACAAGATACTGGGCGGTTTGAGACCACTATGCACCATATAGCGTGGTCCAGAAGGCTCTTTGTCACAAAGGCTGGGTATATGGGCCTGGCACATCCCTCTGCTCAGCATGGCGATATAGTAGTCCTTCTTTCTGGTGGGCGTGTGCCGTTCATCATTCGGAAAGATAGTTCGGACTCCTCCGAGTATTACCATATCGTGGGGGAGGCCTATGTTCACGGGATTATGGATGGGGAACTCTTGAGCATCATAGACAATGAGTGGGTAGACTTGAGCTTCCGATGAATAACTCGTCTTCAAAAACCACTATCACTCTACTTCGGGAACGCTCTTCTTCATCAGGTGCAGATTGAGGAGATTCCCCAGGGTGAAATTTCTTTCTGTTGTCGAGGGGCTAGCGATTATTGCATGTGCTGTATCCGGGGGCATGGGCTGGTCGGTACGGTTCGGTTGTAGCTCGTGAGATTAAAACTCTTCGATGGCACAATGGGCGAGTGTGTAGAGGTCTTTGACCGGATTAATAGTGTGGGTATACGAAATTATTATACATATATCGCTTCATTAACCCAGACTAGCATTGTAAAGGTAACATAGCACTTCCCGACAGCATTTTTGACCAAGAAACACCCAACATGAGAAATACTTTACCGAAATCAGTCTTAATGATGCACCAAGTGCCTCCTCCCAGAGTCCAGTCCGAAACGTCAGTTGGCTGGAGCGACAAGGAACCGCAACTCGGCAATGTATGGCCCATTTTCCATGACGACGTCGCCCCGGTGCTCGATGAATTCGCTTGCCAGGTCAACCATGCCACAGACCTTCATCTTGTCAGGAACCTGGAAAGATTCTTCTTCCACGGCACCCCCCCTGATCTCGTCGCCGCCGGTGCCAAAGGGTCCAAGGGTCCTCTTCGTGGTGGTGATGGTCAAGTCGAAGATGAGTTTCTTCCTTGTATCCTCAGCCAACAACCCCTTCTTCCATGTCGCCCCCGTTATCAGCTCATCGTCCTCTAGGAAGATCTTGTCCTCGGTACCGTCATAGCTAAACTTTCCGTATGACGCACCGTCGTAAGCCCCCGTCTCCGCCCAAAGAGAGTTGACAGCGAAACCGTGGGATATGTCGAGCCGAATGATGTTTGTAGGCGCCGCTTTCTTCAACTCGAAAACAAAGTCGCTGAGGTCAGGATCTTGGCTAAGATACTTTTTTTGGTAGATCCTGTCATAATCTCCCACCCTTTCCAGAGCTTCATCGGGAACTTTGTCGTATGCTGCGATCAACGACTGAGCGACGGCGTCGAACTCTTTGCGAATGTCAAACGATGAGGTGGTTTCGGGGTCCTCTGCTTGCTTTGAAGCCTTGGCTGCAAGCTTGGAGATGCTGTCCGAAATGGCCTTCATGATGGTTGAATGCGCGCATGCGTTCCGTCGCAAGGGTGCCACATCGTGAATGGGTTTTGTCGAGTCCTCGTAGGTGAGGTCACCATCGAACAGCTCCATTCCAATCATGACAACAGTACAGTTTCCTTTGCCCTGGAAGAAATGGCCTAGCCGAGCCCATGGAAGAAGGCGTTTGTACAGAAAAGGAGATTCAGGTGTTCTCGCAAGGCGGAAGCAAGAGCCGAGGCGCATCCGAGCATAAATCGGATAGCTACGGGGTTCCAGACACAGCGTGGCACTGATGTAGTAAAAGAGTGACGACGCTCCAGCAGACGCGTTGCCAAGTCCCACGAGCGAGCACAGGAAGAACCACTGTGCATAGGAGAGAAACTCGCCGACACTTTCGGGGCCATGGTACTCGAAGCCTCCATCAAACACCATGTTGGTGAAGGCATCAGGCAAACCGAAAACTTGGTCCAAGGTTGTGCCTTGAGCAGCGGCGATGGCTGTCGCCGCCTCAAAAAGCGTCTTTGCACTCTCTTCGCATGACTGGGAGTCTTTCCTGTGTTGCTCGTAAAATAGCTGAGCTTGTTTTGTCAAGCCGGTGTATCTTTGGCCACGCTCGAAGGGGCCCATTTTTGGGGGAGCCATGTCAAGGTATGAGTTCGATGTTAGGCGGCGTTCGATTGGTGTTGGCAAGAGGAATCGTGATCGGAGGCCAGTGTGTGAGTAATTGAATTTCTTTTCTTAAATGAGAGTTCTTGAGCCGAAGCAGTCAAGAGAAAGTGGTCAAGTCCAGCTGCAAAGGATGGACAGGCCTCTTGTATTAAGCTTATTTTCGGGGGAATCTGCCTTGGCCGGCCGCCATTTGTGACCCGCTGCACGCTGTGATCCAGGCCCCTCGGGCTGAGAAGTTGGCTTATTACAGCGTGTATGATTGGTATGGCTATCGCCTAAAGCAGTTTTAGTGGTCAGATTTCCCCAGTGGCTGCGGCCTCGTGAGGGTCTTCAGTTCAGCTCCCGGCACTATTGGGGCGCATTGCATTAGCATGAGGATAAGGAAAGCAATAGAACTTGTTCCAGATTACATTTCCTTGCACCAGTCTTTTCTTGGAAGTACGGGAGGGAGCCAACTTTGACATGGAGCATCCACACGGTTGCGATGGGCGGAAGAGTGTCTCAAGGGGAGATACTCCGAGGCTGTTGAAAAGAACCATGAGCGGCGGATTGCCAAGATGCACTGTTTTCATATCTGGCGGGGTCAACAAAAACGAGATGCTCGATGTCTAGGATGGATAATGTTGCTGAGAGTATGAATGTTTGTGTTAAATGCACACCTTGGAGACAGTTGAGCCCGTGAAATGAGTCCAAATTAACCACACAGGTTGTGCCGGGTCGCAATAACTGACGGTCTTGTTCAGAGATGCTCTGGGCGAATATCGGAATATGCGACTCGTGATGATGCCGAGGCCGATTCCTCATCTGCGGGGCATCATTTGCTGTGGATCTTGGTCGTCGCCTTCAACTTGACAAAGGTAGACTACCAATGTACGCAGAAGGCGCATCGCCCAATATCGACATCCATCAATTGATGCCCCCTCCGAAAAGATTTCAAGTATAAATATCTCTCAAATCTCCTTGGAGAGTGAAGACAACATCTCAACTTGGATCTTTGGGTCAAGAGCTGAGCCAACCTTCATCGCGGCCTCACATCCATCATCCGAAAGACCCGTTTGTTCTCGGTCAACCCACTCACTGTGAATCCCTTCGTTACCTGAATTCCTTCTTCACCCCCTTATCCTTCTGAAACTCCATTTCCCCGTCATAATGGCCACAGCTCGTCGCCCTGTTCACTTCAACCCCAAGGCCAAATCATGGACCTCCCCCGCCCCCTCCTCGACGGACGTCATTGATCGCTTCCACCAGAGCCTCCCCGACTACCAACCAACACCACTGGTCAGCCTGGAGAGCGTCGCCAAGGAGATTGGCGTCGCTTCTGTTCACGTTAAGGATGAGACGAACCGCTTCGGCCTTCCTGCCTTCAAGATCCTCGGCGCCTCGTGGGGCTCGTTCCGCTCCATCACACAGAAGCTGGGACTGCCCCTTGACTCTGACATTGAAGCTGTGCGAAAGGCTGCTGCGTCGCATCAACTGGTGCTGTACGCTGCTACCGAGGGTAACCATGGTCGTGCAGTGGCTAGGATGGGTGCCATCTTTGGCATTGGGGCCGAGATCCATGTTCCCTCGACTATGCATCCATCTACCGTCAAGCTGATTCAGTCGGAGGGTGCTACGGTTGTCATCAGTAAGGGAAGTTATGACGATGCCGTCTTGGAAGTTGAGACGGCCTCAAAGCACGAGAAGGGTATCCTGGTCCAAGACCATGCCTTTGGTGACTACCAAGATGTCCCTCAGGTCAGTTCTTCTCCTTCAATCAAGGCATAAAAATTCTGACACAGATACAGTGGATCGTTGATGGTTATCTCACCATGATGCGCGAGGTAGACTCTCAGCTCGGCTCCTCCACTGCCGACTTTGTCTTTGCCCCTGTCGGTGTTGGCTCCTTCGCTCAAGCCGTCACCTCCCACTTCAAGAGACAAGGCACTTTGACCTCTGTCGTGACCGTTGAGCCAGACACAGCAGCTTGTCTGTGGAAGAGCCTTGAGAGGGGAGAGTTCACAACGATCCCAACATCTGGCACTATCATGGCTGGCCTCAACTGCGGAGTTCCATCAACCATTGCCTGGGACTTGTTGAAAGACGGCGTGGATGCGAGCATCACGGTTTCAGATTTTGAATCGCACCAAGCTGCTCTGTACCTTCAGTCGCAAGGTGTTGAGGCTGGACCATGTGGCGCTGCTTCGCTCGCTGCACTCCGCAGACTCACGTCCTCTGACAAGAAAACTCTGGGTCTAGATGAGAAGTCTGTCGTTGTTCTCTTCTGTACAGAGCGCAACAGAGACTATGAAATTCCCCTTGATGTTTCTGGTGATGATCCCGTCGCCCTCACCCAGACCCTTGTCCAGATCAACTCGGCAAGCCCAACGCTTGGCTCCGTGCCTGGCCCCGGAGAAGTAGCCATCGCTCGCTATGTTACGGCTTGGTTGGAGCACCGAGATCTGGAATCCCACTGGGTCGAGTATACCAAGGGTCGTCCGTCGGTTGTTGGTGTCGCACGTGGTTCTGGCGGCGGCAAGAGTTTGATGTTGAACGGACACGTCGACACCGTTACTCTGATGGGGTACGAGGATGATCCTCTCAGTGGCAAGATTGTTGATGGAAAGCTTTATGGTCGTGGCGCGGCTGACATGAAGTCTGGCGTCGCAGCCGCAATGGTGGCTCTCGCCAACGCCAAGAAGCTCAGTCTTCGAGGCGATGTCATCTTCACCGGTGTTGCCGACGAAGAAGATGCCAGTATCGGAACCGAAGATGTCCTGCGTGCAGGCTGGCGGGCTGATGCTGCCATTGTGTCAGAGCCAACAGACCTCGCTATTCTCCATGCCCACAAGGGCTTTGTCGTGCTAGAGCTTACAGTCCACGGTCTTGCGGCACACGGTTCCAGGGCTGATCTCGGTATCGATGCTATTGTGAACGCCGGGTATTTCTTGGCCGAGTTTGGAAGATACGCGAAATGGCTCCAAGACGGCCCTGCTGATCCAACTCTGGGAACTGGCACGGTTCATGCTTCCATCATCAGCGGAGGCGAGGAGTCATCTTCTTACCCTGCACGATGCACCATCACCATGGAACGTCGAACCGTCGATGGAGAAACACCGGAGACAGTGGAGCGAGAGATCCGAAAGGTCATGGCCAAGGTGGCCAGCGAGGTCCCCAGCTTCAAGGCTGACCTGAAGGTCACGTTCAGTCGTCCCGCTCATTTGACTCCGCTGGACCACCCTTTCACCAAGCTCGTGGCCGATATCGCAGGCAAGGCTATAGGAAAGGACGCTACTTTGGCTGGGGCTACATTCTGGACCGACTGTGCCCTTCTGTCTCAAGAAGGGATTGTGCCTTTGCTTTGGGGTCCGAAGGGCGAGGGTCTTCATGCTAAAGAGGAATGGGCGGATGTGGATTCGATAAAGAAGGTTACTGAGGGCTTGACGAATGTTGCTGCCGAGTTCTGCAAATAGTGTGGAAAATATGCATCCGTAGAAAATGTCAATACGGGATTTCGCCCTGGCCGTTTGGCTGTCGTTATTACAGAACGATCAGTCGTCATGTTTGACCCTCTATCTCGGGTAATGTGACATGTAGTATCCGAGATGAATCGGCGGTGAGAACGAATCTGCATGTTCTTTTCTTTTTCTATCGTCCATCTACATCTCATCTCGCTCTTGGTGGAGCATGTGATGATTCCCAAGATCGAAGTATCTGCATCTTACTACGCAGGATCGTGCATGAACTGTTGGAGGCTCTCGTGAGACATGAACTTCATTTTCATCCCATCTTGAATGAAAGGAGAACCTCCGCAAAGAGCAGACATTGGGGAACGGAAATCCACGGGGAAAGCACAGCAACCCCATTCTCTCCGCTCATTCAAGAATCTCCCCCAGTTTCAGGTAGACCTCTCTCGGATCGAGGAGAAGGAGAAGTTTCCACCTGTGGCGATTCAGCTGTCATCTTTCACCTTGCTTTGCCGGCGGCTCACCACATGGCCGCCGGGACGATACCCACTCCCCAGACATGGGGGTTTCGATCAGTCATTCAAATCTAACTTGTTTCGCTACTGACACCCATGGCTATAGTCTCATTTCTTGGCATCGCCGGCTATCAGCGGGTGTTGTTGCAGCAGGGGTCCTCGTCTCCCTGTCAGTACCCACATCTGTCCCATGCACTCAAGAATAAAAGGAAAGGATGCGCTTGGGCTGAGAATAACGCTTCAAATCTTGTACACTGGCGATCTATTCATATATACACTGCCACATCTTACAAATCCATCAAACAGCTCCGAAAACCAGCAGAGGAGGGGACTCAAACGAGCTGTCCCTCGGCTCACTCGGTGCAAGAGAACGGTGTCCGGAAAGCACCAATCTTGTAATGGTGTTGCTGTTCCAAGGGTCAGTTTTGAAATAAAACAAGGTAAAATCAGGTTTTGAGAGACTTACGATATCCTTGATGGTGGCGTACGTTCCTCCGACGAGGACGAGAAGACCGAAGAGGAAGGCCAGCACGCAGCAGATGGCATGGAGGATGTTCTCTCGGTCGTACCACTTGCCCTTGAGGAGAAGCTTGTACCACATGATAGGCGGGAAGTACAGAATGAAGCCAGACACGAAAAGGGCGGAAATGAGCGAGAGGAGATCCGAGAAGAAGGGGATGGCCTCGCCGAGAACCCAGGAAAGAGCCGTGATGGCGGCCAGAACGGCAATCCAGGTGATCCAGCCCTTAGGGGTGTTGATGAATCGGATGATCGAGTTCTTATAGAGACGGATATGAACATAGCGAGCAGTAACCGTGTTGCCGATGGCGCCGGACACAAAGATGACGGGGAGCGCAACGCCAAAGGCCACCTTGGGCATGACGCCATCGAGCGAGAGAAGGGCCGGGCTCTGGACATCAGCTCCGATAAATGTGTAGATGAGAACGCCTGTAACGGTGTAGATGACCATTTCAACGATTCCCAGAACCCAAACTGACTTCATGTAGTCTGATGGGGTGTGCATTTCAGACTGGAATGGAGTCATGAACATGGAGAAACTGTAGGCGAAAATCATGTTGCAGATGGCTACCATGGCGTCCTTGAAGGTGCAGCCCTCGGCAGGCCACGCTGACCAGTTGACGGCGGCCAGACCACCAGGGGCGTTGGAGGATTGCACTCCCGACGCGATGACGGCGATGAGAATGGCGGACATAACAGAGACAATGTCGATGTAGCCCAGAATAGCGGCTTCAGTAAATGAGGGTGGGATGGCCAAAACAAACAGGAGAATCGCAGTGACGATTCCAAAGACAACGCCGCATGTTCCCTTGTCGCTGAGAACGTTGAGGGCGATTGTGCCCGTGAGAACGTAGGAAGAAGTCATGAGAATCAGCTGTAGCACGTACATGCCGCCAAACAGCTCCTCTCCGAAGCGGCCCATCAAGAGGCCACCGATGTCGCCATAGTGGCCAATCGAGGGATAAACCACCTTGACCTTGCCAATGATGTAACCAGTGTAGATGGCAATGAGACCCAGCGTAACGCAGCAGAAGGTTCCTGCTACAACACCGAGAGTCGCAAAGGCACCGGGGAGACTGAAAAGACCAAGGCCAATGGCCTCGACCATGAGGATGACGGTCAGACGCTTCCATCCTAGACGGTGGAAGTGCGCCTCTCCCTCGGCGATCTTTTGCTTCTCAAAGTCGGTGATGGTGCCGGGGGCTTGGTCGTAGGAGTCGTTGATCTGGGCAATCTTGTCATCGTCAAGCCCGTGGTTCTTTTCCGTGGCTGAAGGCGCCGGCGGTTGCTGAGATATCATCATGTTGTTTGCAGTGTCCATGTTGAAGGAATGGATGCAGTGGGAGGTGTGATTCTGGGGAAAGTCTGGAGAGAAACGAAGCGAGCTGCTTGAACTCCACGATTTTCAAAAGAAGACACCGGGGAAGCGACTAGACGCGACCCTTTTTAACAGAATGATTTTGGCCCAAGCTCTCATCGGTCGAAATGGAGACGATCCCCACGTTGGTGAGAAGGGGAGGCACCCCATAAGGAGCCCCGTGTTGTTGTACGTAAAAATCTGGTGATGAGCATTGAAACCTCCGCAAGGCCCATCCGTGCTGGAGTCGTCGGCCCGTAAGCCTCGAATCACCGACGGGCGTCCGAGAAGCTATTAGCAAACGATTGACGAAGTTTGTGGAGTGCCCTGGGCTCGCCCGTTGCGATGGCACTCCGGGGACTCCGGGGGCGGGCGCGATTCGAATCGTCCTCCATATCCGCCCCGTCAGCTGCTGATTGCGTGGTATTTACGTACTTTCCGATGCGCGCCGTTTAGCAGTGTTTCCCCAGGTGAAAGATGAGGAGTTGAATGCGCCGAAAAACATAGGGGAGGCTGAAATTTATGTGGTGCCCTGTGTCTGACAGGCCTACTGCATGGCGCCCCTTTCGGAGAGCCTCAAAAAGCCGCACATCAGGACGCTTTCCAACGCTAACGACGGCTCTTGGTAGCGACGATGTCTGATAGGGCATAGCGCTCCCGGCCTTGGAATTGCTGATCGTCACAGCGACTGGCCGGCGGTGGCCGGCGGCGTATCCACTTGTCGGGATCAAGGTCGTGTCAACTAGACAACTATCCCGTCGGCGGTCCCAAGTGGAGATGCGAGTCGAGTCGCGCCTCAGGGATGGGGAGCCTCGCTCGCCACAGGTTGGTACCTGCGCGACGCCGACCTTGCTAATGTCATGGAGTAATGGGAGACGCGACGAGATAGGTAAGCCAGTCACCTCTTGGCTCAGCCACGTCTGCTGTTTCATCAAGGCTTGCATTGGTTTGAACCAACCGGCCCACGTCATCTATCCCTTTTGAACGGTTAGAAGCTGTTTGATAGGCTAGGCAATACATGTTGCGATCCGGTTGGTGACGGCTCAAGAGCTAAATCATGCGCTTGGTCAGGGATCTTGAATCAAGCCCGGACCTGGAAAGTCACAGGCATTTGATGTCTTGGAAGACATTCATAAACTTGGATACAATGAACCAACATCAAGTCACTTGTGTAATTCGGTATGTGCGAAAACGTCGCCAATGCTAAACAATTTGTTGTGCTCCATCTGTAAAAGAATTCGGCCCTTTCGGTTCCATTGACCCTTCAGCGATAAAGCATTGATTGACAAATGTCATAACCTAAACTATTACTCCATCAAAATAAACGTGATTGGAGTATGGGGCAGTCAGCACGGCTACAATCAAGCGAGCGTTGGCCAAAAGCCAAGACAAATCTTGTTTGTAAGGGCATTCAAGAGCCGAAAATACTTGAGTTTGTCAAAAGTTGTACATTTTCGTTCTTTCTTTTCTCGACCGGTCTATTGCCCTTGGACTGTTGGTGGCCTTCATGGGATCAAGCATTCGGACCTCGGTATTTACTCTCGTAAAGAAAGACCATGTGACGTGATCTACAACCCAGAGACTTGAGGGTACAACTCATTGTCAGCTGCAGAGAATACCCGGTACTCGGCATGTTGTTCTGGAATTTCGATGCAGTAACCCTATAACAAATCTGGCAGGGCTCAATCTCCCTTTACCCTACTCCATTTGTTAACAGCCTGGATCCCTGCGCCTAACTATCCTATCGGATCGAACCATTTGTACAAAAGTCGTTCGACCTAAACTTGGAAGAAGTCTTCCGAGAGACTTTTAGGGCTGGTCTGGTGGCGGAAGTCAGCGGCTTCTAGAACCGCTCGGCTCGGCAGTGACAGAAGGTCTTCCCTGATGCAGAAGGTCTCTTTCGGGGCGACCATCCCACTCTCTGAAAGATCTTGTTTTTAACAATTCTGTTGGGGGCGCCAAAGGCGTGGTTGTTTCATGATTCTGTGGCTGCCCAAGCCTGGTGACAATGACGCCCAAAGGCAAGGTGCCTAAAATAGCTCAGCGAGCTCCTCTTCTTTTGATAAATACGACTATTGCTAGCTCTTTAAACTTTTGGATTTGAAGCTAATAAAGTCCATGTGATTGGTCGCTAAGCGCAATACTATCGGCCATTGCATTTGAGCGAAAAGTGTACAGAAATGGATCATCGAGCTCGGCCTGAAACCCAATGGCATGATTCAATGCTCCACAACAAGTTAAAATAGATTATAAACCTGACGAGTTTGTAAAAAATCAAATAATGAGTATTGAAACTCGAAGTGATGGTTGATGAGGTGAAGTTGATTGTTGTATATGACAAGAGCCTTGAAGGTAAGGTTTTGGTGACTAACCACCTAGATCTATCCACGACATGTTGACGCGTCACCTTCAATTAAAGGCTCACTACAAGATAAAGAACTTGAGATATTTATTAAAAAACAACGTCTAGGCCCACACGTCAACTCATGTCGGCCCAAAGGGAGCCCTTGACTCTTTCTCGAGGACTGGCAGAGGGTGGTCTGTCCAGCAGGAACTCGGGTCTCGCTAGTTACTGATTGATGAGCACACCACCAAAACCTTACGTCCGCTCGAGGTTCTAACAAAAATGCACCCCGGTTCGCATCTTCAGCGAAGATTGGTTCAGATTCCCTAAAGAGAGCGTCTGAGCCCACTATGGTCTCCAAGCTGTCTGGTGATCAAATGCCTCGGACGCACACGTAGTAAAAAACAGAGAAGGAGAAGAAAAACCAGGCAGGTTGTAGAAACTTTGGGCATTGGGATCTATCGTATGCTATACTCTATCTTGAATGCCGTCTTGGTTCCAGTACCGCGTATCAATGTTGTTGACCAGCCCTCTCATCAGTACCCCCCCCTTTCACATAAACACCGCCCCTTGCCGTCCATTCTATCGTACCTCTCAATTCTTACCATCCTTGCTCGGATGCAGGATTTTCCGAGCAGCATAAAAATTGGCTTCTTGGATGCTGACAGGCAAGTCGCCCTTGAAGATTGCGGGATACTTCTTCCACTCAGTTGTGTCAGAGAGGAAGTTTCTTGGGATGTCATCCTTGTCAGGGTCAAGCCCGTAGGAGGGATCATCATCCAAGAAGTCCAACAGGTCCCCAAAGGCCTGCCTGATAATGTACGCCACAACAAGACCCACACCCTCTTCGTCGTCTAAATCTGCTCGCCTCTCGAAGGATGATATTCTGCCTTTCCTGGTAGACTTGGGTTGTGCCTTTTTCCACCATTTCCGAATGTTTTTGGTGTCCTTGGCTGCTTTCTTGGAAGGCGAACCACTTGGGACGGTGATTTTCGATGGGTTGGATGGGAAGTTCTGACTGTTCATTGCATTCTCCTCCTCTAGCATCCTGCCCAGTCTTTTCGCAACAGTCCATTTTTGGAGGGGACTGAGGCCAATTAGAGTCATTAAAGCTCGAGGATCTTCATCCATGATGGGCTTTAAGGCCTGGGGGAGTAGCCTATACTTGAACACGAGCTCGGCAATCTTCTCCTCCCCCCTCTGGTACTTGTTTGGCTCAATACTGGGGTCCTCAGGCTCGATGTGCGTGGTGAATCGATACGGGCCGTTCAGCTTGCACACTATGCCTCCTTTAACCAAGAGTTGGGCGAAGTTACCAAAACACTGCAAGGCATCGGAAGCGGCCAGGTAAGGCTCCAATTCTTTGATGCCGTACCAAGCCCGGTTGGCCCATTGTTGCTCCTGGTGGTCAAGGGCTTGCTCATGGGTGGAATTTTGACCTGGCTGACTCTTGCAGCTCCTCGGTAGCTTGCGGCAGAGCCAAACAGGCATATGAATGCAAGAACCTGCAAGGTGTATAGAAATTGCTTCATGACTTTTGAGTGCTCAAAGCCAGTGCTGAAAGGTACAGTGAACGGGGACTGAGGGAATGGATGATATTGCCGGGCTGTGTTGGTTCAGAGTGATATCAGTTGTTGGGATCGGGGATATCGATGACATTAAATGCCGCTGCTGCAGAGCCAGCGGTGAAGAGTGAAAACTGACAAAGTTCACTCCGCGACGAATTGAAACCATGATTGTAGGTTGAAAAGGCTCCGGCTGCAAGGCAAACTCGAGGCAAACTGGGCGTCCAGCAAGCCTAACGTAGGTGGAGGTTGTTCCGAGCTTCTTCTAAGCCAAATCTGTTGCGTAGTTTGTTGTTGAATTGCAATTGGTCTTTGTATGCTTAGCAACCTAACCGAGCTTCACAATCAGAATGGTCAGACGCCATCCTCTGCTCGGAGCCCCAGCTGGAGGCGCAGCGCGGACTGACATTGTGCTGATGAATGATTGGAATGATGTTGATAATGAGATTACAAAATTGGTCAATCGCATGCTGTCAAGCTCTGGCGACTTCAATGACATGCTGAGCGAACCAGGCCGCATACTTGATCCACTCGAACTGCCGATGTCAACTTTGGAACTCTCGGTCACCTGACCCCCTTCATCGCTTGCCAAGCCTAGACCCACCACTACCAACCCGTGTTTGGCCGGGTTAGCTATCGCATGTTGAGAGACCAGTATCGTAGCTCTTGATAGAACTGAGGGCCTTTATGGCTCCTTTGCGTCAAGAGAGGAATCGGCATTTTTGTGACTCAGGGGCGGAACGAGCATCTCAACTTACCTACTTCCCATACCTCAACTCTCGCCCTCTGGAACACTCCTCTTTTACGAGCGTGGGGAACCGGCCGGAGTTCCGGAAGGGGTGTACGCATTTTTCTGGTTTCCTAAGTTAGACGGCCTCATTTATTCGCCAACAGTCGGGCTGTGTTAGCAATGCCTCTCTGCCTGATCATGGAACATCAAGCCAGCTGCCGCTCGGATATCCCGGAAACAGGGCATGCACTAAGCCCATGGTATTGTATTGAAGGGTGTGATGGAAAATTTTGGACAGAATGGCTGCTACGCCAAATTCTCACCGAGGAACGCGTTGGGGTTGAACTCAGGGCGAACCACGGATTCAGTCGCTTCGATGTGTCGTACTATCTTGATCTGATTTTAGCCCAACCGACAGAAGAACGGCCAGAAACACTGAAATGTTTCCAAGGATGGAACTGGGATCAGAAACAGACTTTCGCACAAAATCAATGGCGGCTCATCTTCCCATTCCTTGGCGTTGCCGCAGACGAGAACCCCCGACCGATCGTGCTGGAACATGATATCATTAAGCCATGGCGCGACAGCGGTATCGAAAGCAACATGGGCATGTTTGAGACGGTTTCTTGTCTTGAAATTCACCCCACGGCTCACTCTTTTGAGAAGATTCTATCCAATGTGAGTCGATGTGTGCTCCGTTGGTAATTTGGGCTAACACTAGCTGCCCAAGAAAAACTTCATGTGTGGCGGATTTGCCATCAAAACGCTCCGCAAAAAACGATTAGATAAATGGCTGCTGGAACGGGATTTATATCAGCTGACGGTGGAGATTACCAGACACTCTCAACATTTGATACCGATACTGGGGTCCTTTTGTTTTCAAGGCCATTGGAACGTGATCCTTCCTCGTGCGTGCTGTACTCTGCGCCACCTATTGGAACAGGGAGACTCCAGCTGGACACCGAAGCGAATGAAATGGGGTTATCGGCAATTATACAGCATCATGGACGGCGTGAGAGCGATCCATTCTTACCCCAGGACCATTCGGCCGGACTTTGCGATACACGGACACATCAACCTGAATACTATCATTTGCTACGGAGAGCCGGAAATACTAGAGCAGTGTGTCCTAGTTATCTCTCACTTTCCGCTCTCTATCTCCGAGCCTAGTTTGGACAGTCATACCACCCTGGACTCACCAACCTTCTGGTCTCCAACTTATCGCCCACCTGAGTGGGACGTTGAAGGAGGTTGCGTATCCGAATCATCGGATATTTGGAGCTTGGGATGTGCCTATCTGGAATTCATTACCTGGCTGTTGGGAGGCGGTGACCTATTATCCAAGTTCCAAGACGCTCGGCAATCCCCTTATCTCGACGGAACTCTAACTGACAAGTTTTACACCTTCATGTCTTCCAAGGATGAAGACTGTTACGTCTTGCGCGTCAAGACCGAAGTGACGGAGGCAAGTACGACTTGCCCTTGTGGGATTTCCCATGCTGATCAAGACTAGTGGATGCGAATGTTGCGACGTCACCACGCCTGTTCAGACGCCATTCATCAAATCCTAGATATGGTAGAGGGTCGGATGCTGTCAGTACTGCCGCCGGATCGATCGTCATCTCTCCATCTCCGGCAATGGTTTGATTTGGATCTTGGTGAGAAATTCTATTCCGATGGGAGACCTAAAGATCTGCAAGCACTGCCTATGCTTGATGTTGGCGTTAACCTTAGCCATTTTTGGAAAGAAAAGATGGCCACTGGGAGCCAAGTTGATTTGCCAATGCATGACGGTGGACCACAGGTATACCTGACCCCAGAGCAGCTGAGGAACCCGTGGGGAAGTTAGAAGGAGATGGTGCACCAAGTTTGGCGGATAAGGGATTTGCAATAGGTTACGGGTTTTTATCGTTTTGAGTTTCGATGCCGTTATGCATTGATAATTGTATCTTTTGCTGTTGTGGTTGATGGCCTCTTTTGGAGACATCATTGATGACTAGAAAAATGAGGGACTGGCACAACACGTTTTTATGAGATGTGGGAAGAGAATTACACCTGTTATCGGCGATAGAATAGTGTGGCTTTCCACGGGATTGCCTTCTCTTGCCAGAATCTGCTTTGCGACCTTTGGCCGTACAACTCTCCCGTCCATGAAGAGGGAATATCTTTCGGTGGGAGATCTCAACTCAGGGGGCCATTCCACGTCAGTTCAACCAAGTTAACGCATCCATGCTCCCTTGTCTCGCCGCTCGGGAGCTTACTGACCACATCAATGGCCTTGTCAAGAGTGAGTCTTACTACTACTGCGCCCCCCTTCCCGCCCTTCCAAGATACTGCAGCGGCATTGTCCGCTCCTAGGGCGACCCTGACATCAAGTGACTCGCTCAGTAGGAGACGAGGTTTGAACAAGATGCCTTTTGAACCTGGCAGACGGGGCTGGATGCCAGCTAATTCTGTGCAGAACTCGTACACTGGCACACTTCCCCAGGCGTGACAGTCGGAACGCTGGCGCACGTCATCCTCTTCCCAGGTCGACAGGTTGTTGGCGAGCATCCTCTTCCAGGGTTCCCATACTCGCCCCCAGTAAGTTTCGTAGGTATCATCTCCGGCAAGGGCAAAGGCCCGGAGGGCGTAGAACTGCATCACATAGGAGCATTTGGAGAAGCGTGGATCGGAGAAGGCTTCGGTCAGGAGTCGAGAACGATCATCGGGCTTGGCCGCACCGCACAGGATAGCAAAGACTTGGCAATGCTGCGAATAAGCATCTTGGCCTGCGATGTCGGCTGTTGAGTCGGTAAAGAAACTGCCGTCGAAGCAGTGAGTCTGAATCGCCTTTATGACAGAAGCAGCACGAGACTCGTACTCGTCCGCATAGCCCGGCCGACCGACATGGCGCACAAGCTGCGCAGCCTGTTTCAACACATAGGCGTAAAGCATGCTGAAGTATGTATGGCGGTTGGACTTGCGGCCCGAGGTGGGAACTCCTTTATCCGGATGCTCGTCAGTTGCTCCCCAGGCCGTCACCCAGTCGACATATTGCCACACATCCTCGGGGAGCCCGCTGACAAGCCCAAGATCATCAATGTGTGAGTCGAAAAACTCAAACACTCCATCGATGCGAGGTAAGAAAGAGCGGCTGTACGCCGTGTCGCCAAAGAATAGGTGATGGTCGCAGACTTGCAGGACCCAGTACAAGGAGAATCCTGCAATGATCTGGGGAACATGCGATGGAAATCGTGACTGAGTAAGTCCCTCTGATGTGATCGAGGCTGCAAAGTTTGTGATGGCCTGGCGCATCAAACGGTCGTCGCCAGAGAGTAGGTAGTGGAAGAGCCCCACGGATCGCGAGTCGCCAGAATATCTGAGAGATGAGTTAGTGCTTGTCTGGAAGAAGATTCAAGAGGTACTCACTGAAGCTGCTCGTAGAATGGACAATCCGAGTACCCATCAAACATGCAGTTTCTCATTGTCCTAATTGAGACATCCCACATTTGCCCACTGTGGGTGTCCCCGGGCTGTGACCAGGACGCCTTTACGGCCAGAGGATAGTTGACTTGGCCTGCTTGGAACGAAAGGAGCTGGATCGGCTCGGGACCGACTGTCACTTCAAGCTGCAAAACTCGGAACGTGCGGAACCAGAATGGCTCGTAAGTGACAGTCTGCGATGCAGGTATATCGATTGTAACGTCATCGTAAGGACCGATAAGGTAGGAATCCTTGGTATCCAGGCGATCAGCTTTGGTCCGGAAGAAGGGATATGACCGAGGCTTGAGTTCGTATCCTTCAGAATAGGTTATCTTGAACCGGATCTGTGAGGCTTTGGCTGCTTGGAAAGACCAGCGTAAGAATGCCGTTGAGTGAACATCCGCCTGTAGCTGAAGAGTATGATGCGTGCCAGCGGCAAGATCCAATGTCTTATTATCGGATAGAAATGAAGTCCAGCTGCTCAATGCGACATCAGAATCGCAACTCCGGACAGTTGTTACCCCGACAGTGGTTTGCTCGGGCATGGGGATCTCGCGTGGGCGTAGGCGCCAAGGAAGGAGTTCGCCATTGAGTGTTTTCATGTTGTATGCCTTGGGTGTTACGGGAGTGGCTTGACTTGAGGGGGTGATGCGCTCGTTGATCTGTTTGGAGACGTTTATCAGGCCACGTTCGAAAGCGTAGTTTGAGGTACTCACATGAAGAAACACATCGTCTATCAGGCCCATAGGGAACAAGATACTCTCATCCACATTAGCTTGCCAGCCCTCCTTAGAGTCGAGACAGATCTCGGTTGTGCCCGAGTTGACGCTGCCAATGACAGTCAAACCAGGCAGCGAGGTTCTTTCGAAAGGCATGCCCCCTCGCGAGGAGGCGAAATACCTAATAACCACGAAGCAAATCTCATTTTCGCCAGCAGTGAGATACGGAGCAATGTCGAGAGTGTCATAGTACCATATCAATGGGCTGCTCCTGGCTGGGCCTACAGCGACGCGTGTACCATTGACCAGGAGCTTGTATCGGGTGTCGGCAGAGAAATGCAGCAGAGCTTCTGAAGGTGGCGACTTGAGGGTGAAGCTGCGAAAGAACCTGACAATTCTTCCCGCTGTGTTTTGTGTTGACGAGTCAACCCAGTCGGGCACCCATATCCAGTTGGACTTGAGATTATTAATGATCTGTGAATGCATTTTGTTAGTGGTGCCACTGCCTGAGTCGCGAAGAGTACGTACAGCTTGCTCGGTTGGTGATGGCATGGCTGCAGGGGTGTGATTGGCACGGTTCTGGTGCGTCTAGTGCGTCTGTGCAAAGATCAGCATTTATGAATGGATAAGTTCGAGGGGATGGCACGTTTTTAACTCCAGGACTGACGCGGTGGCTTCGGTGCTCGGTCTATCTGCCACCGAAGCTGGGTTCTTTGTATGTTGTACCAACGAGGATTTTGTAAATGTCTCATTCGCATGACGAGTCTGGAAATGAGGACTCGGCGACTTGTGCGAGATTTGAGATGGCAGACAGGCCAGCTGTCAACTACGTTTCCACTCGGTCGGACGGAGACGAAATGGTTACTGAGTCACTCATGATAAAGGGCGAAAAAACAACAAGAAGCCAAATTTCATGCAAGGACGTGTTTGATACAGATTGAGATGATTAACGGAAGTTATGCGAGGAGTAGGGTTACATGGGAGGCTTGATTTTCTGCATCTACAAGCTAGCATCCAGGACGAGGTTGTCGGCTAACAACCACCACCCTCCTTATCTCATGTCCATCTCGAAATATTTATCATGCTTCAGGACAATTGGATGCCTAAGTCCCCTACAGTGTGATAAGCAAAGCCTCAGAGGCGCCTACAGTGAATGTTGCCTTTCCAGCGCTAACAGTGGCGGTTTCAGTCACGGCCGTACCCTGAATCTTGCAAGTTCCATCTTCAAAACTCTGTCCTCCAACAGTAGCCTTCTGGCCCTGGTCAATCCGAGAGGTGGCAAAAGGGGCAGTCAGACGCTTCGCGGTCACAGTGGACCCGGAAAGGCCGGTGAGTGTGTAAACCTGCGTAGGGCGCGTGCCGCTGGTGTAGTAGTCCGAATTGTACAAGAGGACTCTGATGGGGGCGCCGTTCTTGTAGATGGCGTAAGCAGCGTACGTGCTGGTCTGGTCATCCAAGGGAGCAAGCTGATCGGCCCCAGCGAGGGCCATGGTGGCAAAGTACGCTCCAAAGTAGGGAGCGCCCATGCTGTATCGTCCCCACCAACAGTACTGGCCTGTGATGTGTTAGGATGGCTGTAATGGCTCAATGATGGGAAATTGCTTACAGTTACCGATAGTGCCTTGATGGAAGTAAAGAGCCTGTGGGACAAAGCTTCGTTAATCGAGACACACCTTGCTACTATTTGGTTGTGGAGAGCATACCTTGGTGCCCTGGAGAATGGACTGGAGAACATAATCAAGAATCCAGAGGCCAGCACCAAAGGTTGGGCTGATGCCGCCACCTCCTTGAGTTGCTACACGATACGGTCAGTCTCACAAATGCAGAAAGGGCATCACTTATAGAGGACACACTTACCAGAATTGGTCTCACCAAAGATATGTGGTCTACCCTTGGCTGCGGCTGCGGCAGCTTCCGCCGCAAACGGTTTAATCTGAGAAGCAATGGCACTGTGGCTCATCAACTTGGCCAGATTAGCGTTGCCTCCGGATTGAGGATAGTTGTGCGAGCAGTAGTATTTGACGTTGTCGTTCCCACTGCCTTCGACAGCTGTAAGGCCCTTGATGCTCATGGGCGAGGTGCCGAAGAAGACGCCAGCCGAGATGAGGCCTGAAGTGGTCAAGTTGCCACAGACTTGGTCTTGCCACGCCACTTCGGAGGCGTAATCAGCAGCGGCGGTCCAGGAAGCACCATTGGCGATAGGGTCACTGCTAGAGAAGACTAGAGAATAATTAGCATCTGACCGAAATAGGTTTCTTGAGGTTCCTCACAGTTTGGTTCATTGCCGAGCTCGATTGCATCGAGGTTTCCCATGTTCTGCTTGGCAACCTTTGCAGCAGCAATAGAGTTGCCGATGTTGTTGAGACGACGGTTAAGTCCCAAAATCACCTTGCCACTGTATTGGGCTGCCAGCGACATGAAGGAGGGGCCAAATGTGAGCGATGCCGGGGCATCCTTCGGGTCCGACACGGTATAAGTCACGGCATTGGTGGAAGACGAATCATACGTGGCTCGGTCCCTGAGAAGACGTTAGCGTGAGAAGGGTTGGCTGCAAAGAGAGATTTGCATACTGAGTGGTTCCTCCAATTCTCATAGGAGGCCAAGTCCCGGTCAGGTCCTTGAGGTTTTCCAGGCAGGGCAGGGTAGCGGCAACATTGTTGATGTACCCTGGGAAGGCAAAGAACTCGAGGCTTGAACTGGTCAGTGTCTGTTTGAGCTTCGTAAGGTGGGAAAAGTCTTACGAAACCCCGACTGGGGCAGCAGAGAGCTGGCCACTGGCATTTGATGGAGGTGTGGCCGGGACATTGAAGGTCAGGCTGGAAGCCTGCCCCACAAGCCACATGGAGATAAGGAGACGCGTCATTGATGCTGGATAATTGGTCGAGAAAATATTGCAAGATGAGATGTCACGATAACTTTGATAACATAGACTAGAACAATTCATAGGCCGCATCACGCCTTTTAAGCTTCTTGTAAGCTCAGCCATCATCGACCTCATTTCTTGTCACTCGTATACCCCGTGGGGAGATCTTTGCCCTCCGGGGCATGCGACATGGGTAGCTAGCTTTGGAGAAGAACTTGCCGTGTCACGATGGCTCGGACCTTGTCCACGAACAAGCCTCGGCCAACCTGCCACCGAGATACTAAATTGATGTCGGATAATTATCCGTCACTAGTTCAAAATGCTGTGAAGTCTTTCGGTGTGGTGCCTACCGAAAATAAGGCCATTTCGGCCTCAATACTCGCGATTCTAATACCTGTTTGGTGTAGATTCGGCTGCAGTTGATGCGAAGATATAACAGGGATACGTGCCACCTCAATGGACTTCTCTCCGATGCTCAATATCCTGGTATTGATTGTGATTCATGGATGTGGTGATCCATGGCCACGAGGTGTCTCACTTGTCAGTTAAGTTGCGCGCCTCGGCTTGAGGTGCCCCGAACACTCGGCTAAGCGGCACGCTTGGGTTGAACTACTGCAACTCGACTGAGAAACAAGTTAGGCCTTCGAGCAAAGGGGAAGCTCGTATGGGGCCCCGCGTTTGCGGACTTCCCCAGGTTTAGGTTTAGTTGATGCGGACGGTTTGTTTCTTCGGGTGGTCACATCACCTCCGGTTGGCCGTCGCTGGACATCTATAAAGGAGCTTGCCTGTTGCTTAATACCCTGACACAGACCAGCTAGCATCACTGCAACCTCATCAATATTTCGTATCAGTTGCACTTGACTCTATCAACATGCAGCAGGACAAACAAGACACCGAGATGGTGGAGCGTCGCGACTCCGGGGACGCGGCCACCATGCCCGTGATGCGGTCCAGGTTTGACGACCTTAGCGTCTGGCAGAGTGTGCGTCGCTACAAGCACGTCGGCCTCATCGCCATGACTGCAGCCTTCTGTGCCTCTTTGGATGGTTATCGTGAGTATCCAGCCGCTTCATCTACCGATCTTCATTAACCTGTACGACGCGCAGAGATCAATCTCAACGGTGGCATCGTCTCCAACAAGGGCTTCATCCGCCAGTTTTCCAGTCCCGGAACAACCATCATTGCTGGCAAATACATCTCAGCTTGGGGCGGTATCCAGTCTGCTGGCCAAACTGTCGGTCAAGTTGTGCGTTGAATCATGTCCTCGCTTTTGGAACCCCCTAACAATGCTCACCAGCTTCTTCAATATGCTACTGACGGTCTGGGCCGCAAGCCTGCGCTCCTAATTATTTGGATCACCCTTGCCGCTGTAAGTATTGGAGTCTATGGGTTTTCTGATTGTCACTGAGCTGACCTTTTTGAAGAGTATCTTCGCCGAGACATTTGCTACCGCCTGGGATCACTGGCTGGTCGCGAAGCTTCTCTCTGGTATGGGTGTTGGTATGCTCCAGTCGACCATGCCTCTGTATCTCTCAGAGATCTCGCCCACTCAGCTAAGGGGTTTCTTCATCAACGCGTATACCTTGTAAGTCTCTACTCGCTGTAGCTACCCCCAGAATAAGTGAAAGCTCATTTCTTCTAGCTGGTTTGTCCTCGGTCAACTCTTCGCTTCTGTCGCCCTCAACAGGCTCAACGCCAGCAACCCATACGACTTCCGTGATGCCATCTACACACAGGTGAGTCCAAAATCAAGGCGCCTTCAAACATTACTAACAATCCAGTAGTGGGGAATGATTGGCCTGATTTTGATCATCTTCCTCCTCCTCCCAGAGAGTCCTTGGTGGCTGGCTAGCAAAGGCAAAACAGACCAGGCCGCCAAGGTTCTGCGCCTGTGCTACGGACGCGTTGAGGGCTACGACGTCCAGGAACAAATTGTGCGTCCCTGCAATAGTGACCATCTATCAGTGCTAATGCCCGTCTTCCTGTAGGACATTATGACAGCCACGGTCGCAATGGAGCGCGCGCAAGCTGAGCGAGACCAAGAGGTCGGTCCATGGGCAGTCTTCCGTGGCCGCAACCTCATCCGGTTCATCATTGCTGGATGGCCCAAGGTTACCCAGCAGTTCGTAGGCCTAGCCGTCTTCAACACCTACGCGACATATTTCTGTATGTGGTCCCTTCCCCTCAATCTGTTGCTGTTTGCACCTAACCAACCGCAAAATAGTTCAATACGCTGGCAACAAGGATCCCTTCCTCGTGACCCTGATTCTTTCCAGTGTTCAGCTCATTTCCATGATCGCTACAGCCACTCTCACTGATCAAGTCGGTCGCCGGCCATTGACGGTATATCCCTACGCCGTCACTGTTGTATCGGTTCTGTGCCTTGGCATTATTGGCTGCTTTGACTATACTGCCAAGGCCACAAGCTCCCTTCTCGTAAGCCATGTGGAGTTTCCCGGCGAATTTAAGCTAATTGTGAATTCCTAGATCTTCTTTGCCTGCCTCGCAACCTTCTCGACTACTGGCGCCTCGGCCATCGGCTACGCCTACGCTACCGAGATTCCTCAACAGCGCCTCCGCGCCAGAACGGCTGGATGGTCTCTTGCCGTGTCCAACATGATCGCCATCATGTTCAGTTTCTGCACGCCTCTGATGATCAATGGTTCTGTGACTCATTGGGGTGTTAAGACCGGATTTTTGTGAGCACATGCGCCTTCGATGTCGAGTCTTCACCATGCTAACAAACACAGCTTTGCGGGAACAGGCACTGTCGCCGTCGTGATCGCGTGGTTCATTCTGCCCGAGGTTGCCCGCCGAACGCCTGGTGAAATTGATGAAATGTCAGTCGACGATTTGCTTTATCTTTCTTATGTTGTGTTCGTTTGGCTAACCACTTGTTCCACCAGGTTTGAGAAGAAGGTCAGTCTTCGTGGCTTTAAGAACTACGTCACCGAGGTTCAGCTCAACGCAGAGCACCACCAAGACAAGACACAGGGCGAGGCTTGATAGGTCATCTGGGGGGCGCTGTCTGGTGTTATATGGAAGCGTCTCGTTCTACAAGAGGAGTGTTTTCTGGACGGTGCTTCTCCATCTTGCCTTTCGTATCCATCTTTGACAAGAGACTCTCCTGTCGGTGATGGAAATAGCTCATTTTATAAACGACGAGCGTATTACTTTATTCTACCTATAACCCTTGTGAAATTTCTCTTCATACCAGGTTTCCCGATTCTCCGAAGTTCCCACAAGCTTTTTTAGCCAAGACAAGCCCAATTCTCAGAGAAGACACACAAGACGACCAAGTGACCACTTTTTCCTCCAACGCTGCCGAGGGAGAGAAATTCACAGTGAGTATAGGTAATAAAGAAAAATTCAGGGTTAGAAAAGAAAATAATTGTACTTTAGGACGGGTGAAGAGGGTTAGGCACAGAACCTAAAGCCTTAGGTTGTGTTCAAGTTAAGAAGGATCCACCTGCCAACACCCCATCATCGAGAGCCTGGAGCTTCAGGGGGACAGAATTCTGTCCCCACGTGACTGTACAATCCGCTGCCGAGATCGGCCTACCTGTCCAAGTGTCCAAGTGACCAGCATGTAAATGCCGGGACTAAAGTCAGGTAATGGTGGGCTATGTGTAAAAGTTCATAAGGGAGCCAGGTAGTAACTGTGAACCAATTTGGAGGAGATGAGACATGATTATGATTCCTTCCCTAGGTCTATATCAAGGGATGACCATGAATGTTACAATCCTAGTATTCCTCCCACCATACCTCTACAGTATTAGCCATTGTCCCCCTCCCGTCATCTTCCCAGTAACGTATAACTAATTCCATTACTCCCATTACTCCGTAAACGCCCCAGATTGTGAAATTCGCGGCGCACATCCTTCACACCTTCTTCCCAGCAGCATCAAACTTGGCCTGCCACTCCTCACAGTAGTTGGCCATGTCTTTGGGTACTGTTGGGGCACCAAGTGGGATTGCTTCAAAGTTTTGCTGTTGTCGAAGATAATTGTCGATGTTAAGTGTTACAGGAAGGCGATCAGTGGTGCTCTTTGTCAATGGTGTCCTCGTCGTTGGGGCCCTCGAAATGGCCGTAGGAGCAGTGCTCGCTTCGCTGGCCGCCAGTGTCAAAGGCTTGTATTTATTAGTGTCGGATGGAGTGAGCTTACTAGACAAGTGTCATGTTGGAAGTGAACTAATATGGTGGCGTCTGAGTTTACCAAGACTGTGTACAGTACTCTGTGTATTGTATGAGAACAGAAATGAACCAATTGACGAAGATGAGGTTGAACTTGATGAACTACTAATTGTCTTGCAGAAATCGTCCTGCTTTATCTTCAAATAGTCATTTAATGCTCCCAGGCAGAATATCCTAGCATGGTGGCCTTTGAGGCTCCGGATGGGACTTCTTCCCCTTACAACGGCACAGTTTCCCTGAGTCGAACATTCCCTTGACGCTCTCATGTGAGGGCATGTAGGGTATGTAGGCAGTAAGCGTTGGGGAAACCCTGTCAGCCTTATTTCACAGCAAATCCTCACCCGTCTTTCAGGGATCATCCGTTTTCCAGGGTGTGCAAATGCATGCAGCGTTGACAAGGGACATGAGATTAGAGCCTTGTGAGGTGTTAAGGGACAAAGAGACAAGGAGGGCACAAGTACCCAGTGAATCCGAGTCCTGACCAACATTCCTTGGCGTTTCGTACAGTTTGACACACACGCCCCCCTTGTCCGTATGAATCTATTTTTAAGCAAGCTTGTTTTCGCCCGGTCAGGCTGTAAGACGGGGACCTCGGTTAAGACTGGAGCTTGGGGTAACAAGAGCCGCATTGTTCGGGGTTTTCTGCACTCCCCGCCATCCGACATGACTTTATCCCATCTTTCAGCTGAAGCTGTCGACGCCAAGCGTTCAGGCAGAGATGGTACGTCATTTACTTCACATTCAACAAAGACACGAATTGATCAACAATGATCCATCTTTTGGCCAGCAAAACAAATTCTCATTACTTCATTGCTCCATTACTTCATAGTCTGATCCCGCAGCTCTTCTATCCGTGAATTAGTGACAATTTCGAGTTCCAGCCTCTCCCGCACCGTCGTTCCTGTGGTCCCTGCCAAAGACGGCCGAGTCTATTCTTACCAAGCCTCGTTGCAGCCTCTTGGGAGTTCAAGTTCTCCCTGCCAACCACCACCCCATTCTCTCCTCTGTGCCACTCCAGATCGCCTCGCCGAGCGATGGGGTGGATAAGGTGCCCCGAGAAACCGTGCCCGAGAGCATGCCGTCTCTTGGTGCACCTTGAGGTTGTCGCTGCGGCTTAACCAGTCACCGCACCCTTGACAGCGAACCCGGTTACGGTGAAGGTGCGTGTTGTCAATGTGCTTTTGGAGGTAGTTGAGATGTTTCTCCCTTCTGCGTCCGGTGGGGCGGTAGTTGCAACCTGGCCACCGGCAACGGATGTCTTCATGACCAATAGCCTGGGCCGTTCCCGCACCGGAAGCTGCCGATATTTGAGCTTGTGGAGATGCCGAGGCAGCAATATGTGCTGTACTGAGACTCTGCTGTTGCGCAGAGCGAGGTGATGGAGTGTGCCCAATTGTCACCATGGCACTTGAGGCCTCGGAGTATGCAGAATCCCCAGAATCCTTCCGGGTTTGACTACTGATATGATCTGAACCAGGGGATGAAATCTCCTGCTGGCAACCAGAGTGTACCGGAGGGATTGAGAAGCTGCCGCGATTGCTCACAGAACCGCCAGTCATATCCATCCCCTCATGAACCGCAGAAGAAGCCTGCAGGCCAGGATGGGGCTGTGGAGCCTGCTGGTGCTGCAGCTGCTGCATGAACCAAAATAACTGCTGCTGGTGCTGGTGCGGATGATGAAATGCAGACTCCAGGCCATTGGCCGAGGGAAGCTCATCTTGGGAGGCCTCCATCTGGCCTGTGAAGGAAGTATTATATGCCTGGAGCACGCCCTGTTCAGGAATCATGGATTCCATGGACAACTCCTCTGTAGGAGACTCGCTCATTTCCATGATGTCGTCAAATATTGGGCCCGGGAGCTCTTGAGCTCTGACGGTGTCAGGAAGCTCGGAGGGTATTTCTAGGTTTGGGAGCTCGTGAATCCCACCAACGGTGTGAGGTTCAGACCCAAGAAGCTCGCTGGAGCCCTCTTGTTGCGCGGGTGATGCTGCTTCGAGCGTCTTTCGGGGCGATTCTGCAGGAATTGGCGAGGATCCTCTGCGAGAGTCACCAGAGGAGCTCGGGGTTGGTATCATCAACGACAGAATGCTTGAACGGCGGTGCGTTGAAACAGGGCTCACAGGACGTGAAGAGCTTCCAGAAGAGCTTCTCGACTCTGTCCGATTTCGAGAAAAGATGTTGCTGAACTTGCGCATCGGGTTGCGCTTCTTGGGGGAGCTCTTCTCGGTTCCGTGAGAGGCGATACTCTCAGCGCGGTCGTGTCGACAGTGCTCTTCAAAGCGGTCGTCCTTGATACAGCAGTTGCAGAAAACACCGTCTCTCGAGAAATGAGGGCAGTCGAGGACGTGCTGCATCAGCTCATGTTGGTCGACAAAGTTCAACTTGCAGCGTCCAAATGGACATGCCCAGTTGGTGCGGTCCTTGGAAAGTTGGCCGTCGAAAACGAGGAGATTAAAGGCAATGATTGCAAAGACTCTGGCCTTGGCGCAGCTGTCAATCTTGGAGGCAATCATGTCAATTCTGTGGCTGTCAGAAATTGTCTCTAATCGACCGTAGGACAAGACTCACGAGCACCCCTTGGTGGGAGCACGGGGTTCGTCGAC
The DNA here is from genome assembly GCF_025433545.1 of Fusarium keratoplasticum. Taxonomy (NCBI): domain Eukaryota; kingdom Fungi; phylum Ascomycota; class Sordariomycetes; order Hypocreales; family Nectriaceae; genus Fusarium; species Fusarium keratoplasticum. Next base: position 963,162 of record NC_070532.1, read on the forward strand.
GGGAGTTTGCATTCTCCATCGACTAACATCTTCTGTCGTATTGAGGTTTGTTTCCCCAGGAAATTCAGGTCCTAGGTAAGGAGGGGGCGAAATTGCCATCTTGCGTGTAATTATTCGATCGAGACGCTCGTAAAGTGAAGGCGGCGGATACCGGTGATGGGATCGCGGGAACTCGTCCGGAGAGCATGCGGGGACCTCCCTTTTCAGAGGCTCGTGAGCCTCATCCAAGAGATCGTCTGAGACGAGCCTGCGCGAGCGATACGCGTCCTCCCCCGCTCACTCGGTGCCCATTTTCCTCCTCGGAGTCATAAGCTGGGGTCTCCGGCGACGCGGAAGAGCTCAATCAGGTCTCCCCGTGCTGGCGAACCGTCGAATCGAGCGAGTCGGCGCGGATTGTCTTGTCGGAGCCCTGCATGGCTGCAGGATTCAGGGAATCAACCAGGAAGCGTAAGGCAGGGAACTAAAGCAGCGCAATTAGCCCGGAATAGTCCCAGGGAGTCCAGGGAAACTTACGTAGACTCGAGCCTCACGCGGCCTCTCATTGCTCCCAGGGAGGAGAGGCAGTTGCCTTATCATTCCCCATAGAATCCGATTGGGCCTGGGCGCGAGAATAAGGCAACGGCCCCATCCGTGGGGGACCCCGTATGACGAGCATGTGGTCGTTGTCGGGGATCGTGGAGAACTGAATCATGTCGGTGCCCACCCAAAGGGACTCGGGTGGGAGTCATAGGGAGCGGTTGTTGCGTCGGCGATGGCTCTCGCGCCGTCTCTGAAGAAGAGCAGAGCTTGGCGAGGCGGCCAACACTCGGTAGCGACATCGTGAGGGGGTCATGGCGCAATCTGTGTCAAGCCTGCTGAATCAACCGTGATGAACGCTGGCCGTATCGATGCGTATCCAACATTTCGAACGCAGACAGCTCCCGGCAGGTCTATCGGGGGCCCATCCGTTCAGAATATTGAGCGAGGAGATTGAGCTCGTTATATCCTCAAGCTCTCACCTACAGCTCTCCACAACACCTCCACAAATTACAGGTGGCTGAGGGTCTCTTGGGGCGGAGTCAACTCAGCCCGGGGGCTGAGCAATCAATGTCCTCCCCGGAGCGATTCCAAGCCAATGATGTGTGATAAACGCTGGGCTGTGCTGTAGGCGAGCGAAAGGTGAAGCGGGAGCCTGGCTCTACCCCCCGTAGCTGTGTGAGTGGAGGAGCATGGTATTGGTTGCCCCTGTACCTCGGGAAAGCTACAGCTGAGCTTTGAAGCTCCTCACTGGGGACTTTTGCGTGTCATCTGCTGCCCAAGCTGCTGTATGTGGAGGGGTTCACGTTGATTGCCCAATGACAACTCCAATTTACTTTGGTGCCTTGGAACTGGAGATCATTCATCGTCTTTATGGCTTCATCTTTCAGCCCAAATGCGATGAGTTTTAGTAGATTAATTGGGCTTTTTCACTACCTACCTCAAGGTAAGCATTTTTCCTGAAAGGGTACCATTGGCCGACGTAACCTTGTGCTAAGACCCGCTGTTGGTGAAGAACCAACACCAACCCCTCCAATGTGACCTTGTCCACTTTACCTCAACCTCCTTTATCCTCTAAGCAACCCCCAACTCCAAGATGTCTTCAATTGAAGACGACGAGTCTTGCCGCTCTTTTCGCTTTCTTCTTCCTAATGTCGGCGAGAAAGAAGAGGTAGAGCGTATGAACAAGGGGGGTTTCACCCTGTCCACCTCGGCGACTTGTTTGACGAGGGTTGGTATCGGGTTGTTTACAAACTTGGTGCTGGAGGCTTCGCAACGATATGGCTGGCCCGTGACCTTCTCGACACGTGCCGGGTCTCTCAAGATAGTCCTTGCGGAAGAGTCGCAGGCTGTTGAATCCAGCGTAACTCTCGCCCACAGCATCGTGTCGGAACCCCTGTGATGACCCGAGATTTGTCGCCTACGAGCGGTACTTTTTCGTAGATGGCCCAAACGGCCGTCATTTGTGTCTGGTACTTCCTGTGCTGGGCTCTTCTGCCTATAGGGTTTCCCACTATCTTGAGAGCAGAATCCAGCCGCGTCTAGCGCGTAGTGTAGCTCTCCAGGTGGCAACGGCATTGGCTGACTTGCACTCGTATGGACTTTGCCATGGAGTTGACTGCCATGAAGTTTATTCTAATGCGTTTTAGTTGACTTTTGTCTCCGCAGACTTGACTCCTGCCAACATCATGTTCCGGATCAAGGATTTAGATCAGGTCCCTGAGGATGAAATCTACGACCTGCTTGGCCGGCCTGAGACTGGGTCTTTGGAGGCTGAGTCTGGAGAAGCCGCGGGCCCAGAAGCGCCCAAGTACATTGTCAAAACCCTTGATTTCCTCTTGGCAAGGCGACCCATCATCAGTGAAGACATTTGCCTCATAGATTTCGACAATGCGTTCCTCGGCTCTTCACCCCCAGAAAATCTGCTCCCCACACCAGTTGAGTATCTCGCCCCAGAAGTCGCTGTCAGTTTATCTGGAGGCACAGCAAGCGATGTCTGGGCGCTTGGATGCTCCATATTACGACTTAGCTTAGGGGAGGGTTTGTTCTCCGCCTATGATATTGGCTCTCCAATAGACCTCCTGGTCGCCATCCGCCGAGTCCTCGGGAATATGCCAACAGCTTGGGGAGATCCAGTCTTTGACTCTGAAGGACAACCGAGGAAGAAATTGCTTAAAGGAGCTCGACTTTCAGGGCTCACAGGTGAAGTCACAGAACGGCAGTCGATTGAAGAATGGATCAGGAAGATCTTTGATCAGCCGAGTACTGGGCCGTATCGACCGAAAGATCAAGTCTCCAACACGGAAGAGCATCCATATTACAATCTACACGAAGCCTCTCACGCTCCCTTTTACGCGTGGAAGTTCTGGGAGCCTTCCGCCATCAACTTCAGAGGCAAGTATTTTCGGGGCTACAACAATGAATGGCACGCACTGGTGGAAGAGTTACCCAAAATTCCAGACGAAGAAGCAGTGTTGCTGTTTGACTTGATATCCAAGATCCTGGTTTACGAGCCTACCGAGAGGTTAAGCGCAAAAGAGATTCTGAATCACCCTTGGTTTTGTATGGACGACAGAAGTTACCATGTGGTAGACAACAGCGTTAGACGGGGGGAGTATAGCGCCTCAGGCAGTTATTTTGCGCACATATCTACATAGGGCCAAGTAGATAATTAGATATGCAGTATCAGTGTCTTGAAAAGACTTTGTACTCAGGCTGATGTTGTTCGATTACGTTCGTTCTTCAAATCGTCTCGATTGCCTTGCAGGGAATACCGTCAACTTATCCTCAGGTGGAAAGCGTCAAGTAGCCAGTTATTGAAGTGCTTGCAACTATGAATAGGTAGGTAAAGACGAAAGAGAGACTTGCTACGTGACGAGTCAAACCCACCATTAGTTCCACTAAACCCTACCTAGTCATGCTGCACAGTCCAGGCCGTCTGGACCCTGATTTCGTCGTCCAGTGGGGACGGTGCTGTTAGGTTTCTCTCAGACGCGGACTCGTCGTCAATTCTAAACACCTCAGCGTCGTATTTCCCGTCACGACGAGGGCGATAGCTGTTGAGCTCCCATGTCGAGTGTTGGTCAGAGTGGTAGTCCGTCTTGGATCGCTTGGTGTTTCCGGTGTGGCTTCTGAAACCACTAGACTGGGCGTAGGAGCTTTCCTGTAGCCTTGATCCCCCCATCCGCTTCCTGTACATTACGATAAAGGGCCGTAACATTGGTATGCTGACGCAGAGGATCGCGAGGTTCGGCTCGAGGATAAAGAGTAGGATTGTTGTGGGCATGGTACCAGTGACGTTGCTAGTCAGGTCGACAGTCGAGATGTATATAAATCGGAAGACGGCGCAGACAACACAGCTAAGAGGGAATCAGCAGTAGTTCGTACAAATACGACAAGGGAGCTCTTACGCTGTACCAAGTCCAAAGCAAGACATGATGGCGAGCTTCTCAACAGTCCTCTTCTGCAAATTCCATAACGAGTGCATTGGCAAGGCCATGATAATGATATCTCCAACCGCGTTGGTCGCGATGAGGGATTGGATGAACGGGATATAAGCACCGCATTTCCCCTGACCAGTCCACTGCGCCGAAACCGGATTGCAGAGGAAGATTGAAGCGAAGACGCAAGCGATATTCCACGCGATGACGAATCCCAGAGCGATCTTGGAAGACCATTGCATAAATCGAGTCGGAAAGATGCGGAGGAAGAAGCATAGCATGCTTGCTTTGCAGAGGGCGAGGAGGGTGATGTAGACGGGCTGCATTCCGAACGAGACTTGGAGAATCCATGGGACGTTAGGTAGCACTAGGTTGGTTAGCATACAGTATCGTGACCTTCTAATCGAGGGCTTTGCATCGTCGGACGTACGTTCTGGGTGTTCCTGCAAGTTGTGACCGCTGCCGGTAGTTGTAACTGATACAATTAGCATGCCATATACCGGACATCATACCTTCCAATCGTAGACTTACAGACGCCTTGGCAAACTAGCATTGCAACGCCCATAGGCTAAGAGTGTATTAGCAGTCATCGTCGAAATAGACATTTTGCCAACTTACCGTTGCGAGCATAACCAGCACATCATCCAATCCCAGGCCTGGGCCCCAGAGCCGCCCTATGACCCTCAGGGCAACTACGATCAAGGCAATGAGAACAACAATGCAGTTGACGATGAGCTCGATGCGCACCTCGGTCGTGACGGGCATGCGCTGTTCGGGTAGCCACATATTGTCGAGTGACGAGAGGAAGTAATTCGGACAATCGACAGAGATATCGCCCGGCAGTTCAGCCGCCTAAAAGAAAGAAGAAATTCTATTGCAATGCCCACATTTCCGAAGGCCTGATGGTATCTAGCTAACAGGATCCAACTGCCGGTCCTCGTATGCCCGTGTCACCGTGGTCGTCGTTTCAAAACATGCCCACATGCAGGCATCGTGCTCCTCCGTAAGCGGTATACGCATTTGCGTGCGAATACTACTCCAATCTGTAACTCTGGGTGTTATCCGCACATCTCCCGATGCCGATATTCATGAGAAATACCTGCTATGCTCTGTCGGGTGCGTTGCTCCGAGAAGAGTAACCATGAATCAGGGGACGTTATAATGGCGCAGACAACTGAATCGATACGCTCCACATGTTCCCAAAGGTATATCCACTTGCCCGTCTCACTGCGGATCGGGACGATGGGCACTTGGACATTGTCTTGGCATGTATATTGCCTTTCTAGATGGATGTTAGGTGTTCTGCGGCCGACCAGATGGCAATTGCTCCGACCCAAACCGTAGATTATATCTCGTAGATATGTAGTGACCAAGATACTTAACCAAGAAGATGCTCTTGAGTACCAATGCCTCAAACTTACCGGCCTGCTGGCGCGACTATGAAAGGGGGCCATCGGCTAAGCTTCTCGGCATCAACAACCTTGCCACAATGCATGCAACCATTCTCACGGGAGTCTCGCCTGTTTTGAGACCATTTCCTGTTCCGAACAAATCTCCGCGGACGCTTCAAACCATGATCCTGGCTTCATGCGAACCAACCCTGCCAACGCCACACATGTCAACCGACATCCCACAACTTCCAAAACGTTGAGGATACGCTAGCACCGGTATCTCTGCAGGTGAGTGGTCTGAATTGATGCAGGTACAGGGAGTTCGATGACATTGGTTCTATCGTGCGACGATTAATTAGCGACCCACTGGCAAAGGAACCCTTCGTGCGTCGATCAAGACCAAGAAAATTGTATAAATACTACGTCCAGACGAGATTGCAAGAGAACCCACATCCCAGACACCAATTGCATCCCTTCCTATAACAATTTTGCTTCCTTCAATCCCAAAATGGCTGAAACACGCACCACGAAGCAATGGATCCTCGCTGCTAAGCCGATTGGCACTCCCACCATCACCGGGCCGAACGCTACCTTTACTATCAGGACAGTAGAGCTACCACCCCTAGGAGAGGACCAGATCCTGGTAAAGGTGCTCTACTTTTCCAACGATGCGGGAATTCGCACCTTCATCGGCTGTACCGTGGACGAGAACCGCATGTATCTTCCCCCTGTGCCGATCGGAGCCCCGATGCGCTCTGGCATTATTGGTGAGGTGCTGGAATCCAAGTCCAAGAAATTCACCGTTGGTGACTTGATTATGGATTTTCATCTTGCCTCGTGGAGTGAAAAGGCCATCCTGAACGACGCCCTCGTCCAGCCCGTGGCCCCGCTACCAGCTGGCCTGTCTATCACCCACTACCTCGGTGCCTTTGGAGGTTCCGGATTAGCCGGTTATGTCGGTCTCCTTCACGTGGCTGAAGCAAAGCCAGAACATACAGTTGTTGTCTCAGCCGCTGCGGGAGCAACAGGATCAATGGTCGTTCAAGTTGCCGTCAAGCTCCTTGGAGCTAAGCGAGTAGTAGGAATTGCTGGAAGTGATGAGAAGTGTGCATGGGTACGAGACCATCTCGGTGCTCATGCCTGCGTCAATTACAAGAGCCCTACCTTTGTTGAGGACTTGAAAGCAGCGACACCAGACGAAGTAGATGTTTTCTTTGATAACGTCGGCGGCGCAGTCTTTGATGGCGCTCTCACTCGCATGAAGAAGCACGGCGTCATCGCTATCTGCGGAGCGGTCAGCATATACAACTCAGAGGAGCCTACCACGATACGCAACTGGTTCGAGATTGTATCTCAGCGGTTGACCATCAAGGGCTTCTTCATGTTTGACTACATGGATAAGGTGCCCAAGGCTATGGAGGAAATAATTGGTGCTGCGGCTGAGGGACGTATCAAGGTTGACATCGAGGACGTGGTTGAGGCCACCATCGAGGAGGTGCCCAATGTGTGGATCAATGTGTATAAGGGCGCCAACAAGGGCAAGTCGGTCACCAAGCTGATTTCTTAAAACGGGGAGTCAGATGTGCCCTATGCATAGGAGCACTGTCGGAAGTTATGACTGTAGCTATGATGAACTGCGAGCTGCTTTGCGCATATGTACCTCTGTGCAGCGTAAAGTTACGAATGCACATTTGAAAGAAGTGGAGATATGTTTAAATCGAAACATACCGATGTCTATAAATGTCTATCTGCTTAAAACCAACTGTTGTATGTAGTATAAATACATATGAAGAAAGGAAATATTCAGAACCCGACCAGCCAACTGATTCTCTTTAGTATCCCAGCTTGAAGCCACCCCAGTTCAATTTGGTAAAGGTCAAATCCGGGTCATAGGCATCCCTGACCTTGCGCATTCTCTGAACATTCTTCTTCCCATAAGTCTGGATCGGATCTTGCCACTCTCCGGCATCACCCATGTACAGGAAGTCCGTCGCAAGGCCCTTGGCATGGTTATCCTCATGCAGCCGCGCGAGATGGTGCTTCTGCCAAGCCGTGACGCGCAAATCATCCTCCTCGTTCGCCCAGGATGTGGTAAACTGCCACCCTGCTTCTTGTCAGAACAACACCTTTCTAGGCTCTGAATTGAGGCAAGCACTCTAAACGTTTAGGTTTCGCAGCGCCGAAGTGTACTTACAGATGTAGGATTGGTCATCGTTCAGACCGAATGTGTTGCCAACGCCGTTACGCTTGCTAACAGCCACAGCTGACTTGGGGGCAAAGTTCAAGATGAACGTGGGGAGGAGACCGGGGACATCAGCAATTTCATCTATAGCCGCGATCCATTGGTTGTAGATGTAGATCAGTTGCTCGGCGTTAGGCTTGATAGTATGGTGGCCAAACTGAATACTGTTGATATCATGTTAGCTATGCAAGTCTGTAAAACATACTCAGGCAACATACCGGAACATCTGGTTCGGCGTCTCCATCCTCGAGTGCCACTCGACCGGCGGCATCACAGCATTGGTGCGGCTTACGGCAGGAATGGCACTGAAGGCAGCGAACCTTGGTGGCGGCGACTCTGTCGTTTCTTCGAGGCCGAATACCTGGGGCGTAGCTCGCTTAGTCGTGGTGTTGTAGTTGATGTTGATAACCGCGCCAGCGCCCCTGCTTCCATCCTCAGACAGCAGCATCTTGCAAGCCGCACGGATGAAGTCGTGAGCGTGCTCTTGGTCGAAGATCTGGTACGTGCTGCTCACGAGCGGAACGTCATACGTCTTCAGCTCAAACTTGGTGACGAGGCCGAAACTGCTGCCGCCGCCCTTGAGCGCCCAGAACAGATCCGGGTTAGACGATTTGCTGGCGACAACCTGGGTGCCGTTTCCAAGCACCACATCGTAGCTTACCACGTTGTCCATAGTGAAACCATACTTGTTAATGAAGTAACCCACGCCGCCAATGAGCGTCAGGCCCGGAACACCAATGGTCTTAAGACGCCCGCCGATGGTGTACAGCCCATGAGGAGCAAGAGCCGTGTACACATCAACCCATTTTGCGCCGGGGCCGACATCGATGGTGGACTTGTTCAAGTTGACGTCGAGCTGTTTGAGACCATTGAGGCCGACGAGGACGCCGTTATCAATGTTGTTCGAGCCGGGGTACTGGTTGGTCAGCAGAGTCTATTCAGAGCACGGTAGGAAACTCACATTCATGTGTCCACCACCACGGATGGCAAACTGAGCCTTCTCCTTGTGAAATATGGTTACAGCGTCGGCAACGGCATCAACAGTGGTAGGGAGGAAGATGCAGGCTGGCTCCATATTGGATCTTTTGTCCCAGAAGTTTATTCGCTCAGACTCGTAGTCTGAGGAGTTGGGCATCAGGAGCTCCTCGGGGTAGGTCGATTGCAGCTGAGCGCAGGCATTCTGAACGCTGCTACTGACAGTTAATGCAAGAGTGCCTGTACTAGCAGCAATGGCCAGCAGGGCGGATGTTGAGAGCTTCATGGTGAGGGTGGCTAATATGAGATGAGAGGTTGAGTAACATCATTTCAGACCAAGTCAAGAGGGTTGCTTTATATATCTTGAGATCGGCATCGTCGTAGGACGCGTCATATAGCCAACGTTATTAGCATACGACAGCAGTCTCATCGGCACTATGCAAGATCCATAGAAGAAACCGATTGCGAGGGCGCAGTGCTTCTGTCACATCGTAATCTAACCGACCCCAGAGTGGTAGGGAGTTCCCGCCAGCCCTAGCACCACTACCGGCATATGTTTTGCATTTGCTGCCGGCACTGCCCGTCATTGGCTGAATGGCCATCAATGTGAGGATCGTTGCCCACTTTCTTGCTCTGCTCAGCCCTAGTGCATTGAACCCCTATGCTGAATCATTTAACTTTGTTTGTTAGTGTGGTGGTCAGTGTTTCGCTGCCTCGGTCTCGGTTTCGGTCCCGGTCCCGGTGAGACCTAAAGGCCGCTTAGGAGAGCCAAAAATATCTACGCAGGACCTACGAACCTTGATATACTGGTTCATCATGACGACTCTCTTTACGCGGCCTCATTCGAACTGCATGAGACCTCCCTAGGTTGTTGAAGTGCCTAGGCAAGTTTTCTACATTTCGTGACATCTCGATGAGGTCGTCTCGGGCAGCGGGGACACCGAAAACCCCGTCACTGCCACAGCGAAGCATTTCCCAAGCCCCAAAATATTATAGGACCCAGAAAACCTATCATAAGGGCCAGTGCAAGGAAGTGCTCGGATTTGGGAGTGTCTTGATCGGCTTCGGCATTCTCAGCATCACATCTTAACACCGTGAGGATAAGACTACCCTGGAACGCACCGCATATTTCTTGAGCATAACCGCCAGGACGTGATCGCATAGAGAACAATAATGTTGTTTCCCAGCAAAAATGTTTGCGAATGCCTCTTTTCCTTGCTTGAATACTATATCCCACATTTATACATCTTTTGCACTGTCCATTTCATAGTGAAAAAGTATCTAACTTGTCTCACCTAGAGCCTTGTTCATCCAGATATACTATCCCTGCCAAGTTCTCACAAAAACCAAAATGCCTCGAAATTGAGGCAAGCCAATCCCTTATAATCGACTTGCCTTCAAAAAGCTCAAATCCCGCGGAGCAGTTACCTCGGCCATGATTTCATCCCTTGGCCTGCCCACATCCTTGCTCACAAGCTCCGAATAGAGCTTCTGGATTCTCTCAGTGACTGGGCCTCTCTTTCCATCGCTGATTGTTCTTCCATCGACTTCGGTAACATGTATTTGTGATGGGAACGTTCCAGTGCAGAAAGCTTCGTCTGCGCCGTAAACTTCAGTGAGAGTAAAGTCGAGCTCACGAACAGTGATGCCGTTGGCTCGACACACATCAATTGTCTTTTGGCGTGTGATACCTTGCATCTGGTTGTCCTTGGTAGGAGCCCAGACCTCACTGTCTCGGATGATGAAAAAGTTGACCGAGTTGCACGTTTTGACGAATCCGCGAAGATCAAGCATAAGTGCCTCGTCAACATTCATGACATTGGCGCTGATGCAGGCTTGGACGTCGGTGGCCTTGGAGATGTGATTCCACTGCTCATCTTTGACGTCAGGAGGGCCGCGTCGGACCCATGTTGTAGCAAGTCTCAGCCCTCGGGCCTTGGAGTTAGGATCAACGGCCTTTGATTCCGGAATGATGACGATCAAGGGTAGACCAATGTTCACGCGGGGGTTTTGGTATGGGGTCGACTTGAGGCCACGGCTAACGACGAGGCGGATGTGAACATGTTCATCTTGATTCATGTCGTTTGCATCGAGAGTGTCATGGATCAGCTTGAGAAGATCTCCCTTTGAGAGGCCGAGGTCCATGTACATGGCCTTGGCAGACTGAAATAGGCGGTTGATGTGCTCTCGTGCAAATTGGACTCGGCCCTTGTTTGCGCGAATACCCTCCTAAAGGATAATTAGATAAAGGCTTTGTGGATGCGAGACATCACTTACCCATATTCCATCTCCAATAAGGAAGTTGGAGTCAAAAACCGAGACTACAGCCTCTGTCCTGGGGACCAACTTGAACTTTCCTGTGACGCCATCGCGGATTCCGACCTTGATTGGTCAGTCAATTGCATCTATAGTGCCGCGATAGAGGTTCTCTTACACGAATAGTCTCATTCTTGGCGTTGGGTACAGATGAGTGAGTCGAGCCAGAGCCCTTGTCTGCAGTGTTTTGGCCTGTCATTGCGAGGCCCTGATATCGATAATGCCGGTTGCAAAGAAGCTCAATGACCAAAAAGCTCTCAATTGAGACTATGTAGATTGCAGGAATTGAGTTATACTGCCTGAGGCGCATATATATGGCGTGCTTCGGTGTCGACCGGCGGTTGACTCGGTCGTAGCCGAGCAAGAATGCCGAAAGTCAATTCGGACGGGTCCGACTTATCGACGGGCTGAAAGATAAGCCTTATTGGCCAGGCCTGCGTGTTGTGACCAGGTACAACTCTTTGAAATGAGCCGAAATCGTTGACAGCTTCATAATGCCTCACGTTACAGGGAACAAACCACCTGTTAATTGGGTCCGAGAGGGTCAGCGTTTATGGTGTCATATGATTCTGCTACAAGTTTTGCGGAAATACTCGTACCTGACGGGATTTCTCCTGCTAAAACCCACCGTCTTCTTTGCGTGATAGCAGCGCTGCTCTATCGTCATCAGCACGCCCTGTGGTTCGTCTGTTATCGCGTCTCGGCCCCGTATTTTGCTCTCAATGCGACGGCTTGATTGACTCGAGCACGCCCAAACGAGCATAGTCAGCTCGGTAGCGTCCGAGAGGTGAGCTCGGCCTCCACCGAGAGCTTCGATGTACACCGAGCACACTATCATCGCTTCCATGTTATCTGGGTTTGCCCCACGAGATCCGGGGAGTTGGGAGGCTAACTTTGCAACCCCATATCTTGTGTCGACTCTATAAAACCAAGCCTATGGATCGTCGTGAATCTTTCCTCGATTTCCAGCACACCACGATTATATCTCAATTTCTGCGCACTTTCTGAGATCATGTCACTTCACGAGACTCCTGACAGAGATCCTGTCAAGGACATGCATCATACCGTGTCTTCAGATGGTGGAGATGGTTCGGATGCAGTGTTGACAAAAGCTCAAGCCAAGCGTCTCCTCTTGAAGACCGACTTGGTTGTCATGCCGCTTGCTGTCTTGAGCATGACACTTGCATTCTTGGACAAGGTATTGATTGCCATCAACCGTGAGATACTGTGTACTGACTTGAAGTTTAGAACGCCCTCGGTTACGCTGCCATCTTTGGGATCAAGGATGACGCCCACCTCAAGCCTCAGGAGTACAGCTGGCTCAGCAGCATCTTCTACTTTGGTTACCTTGCCATGGAGTTCCCTAACCTTTGGCTCATGACCAAGATCCCTATTGGCAAATATGTCGGTGCGTGTTTGGTCATGTGGGGAGGCTCCCTTTGCTTTATGGCACTCTGTCACAACTTTGCTGGTCTGGCAACAATTCGTTTCCTTCTTGGTGTCTTTGAGGCTGCTGTCCTGCCATGTATGATGATCATCAACTCAATGTGGTACTTGAGGCACGAGCAGCCTCTTCGCACAGCATTCTGGTACAACACCTTTGCTGGAGTCTTTGGTGGCATCTTGTCATACGCTATCGGACAAATCAACGGGTCCTTGTCCACTTGGAAGGTGAGTTTGCGGTGCCTTCCTCTCACAAGATGTCTTGGAAGTAATCCCATGCTGACAGTCTCTTCCTTAGTATATCTTCCTCATCTATGGATCAGTCACTGTCCTTGCTGGAAGCCTTGTATTCTTTGGCCTTCCTGACACCCCGTCCCAAGCTTGGTTCTTCACTACCGAAGAGAAGAAGTTGGCTCTCATTCGACTTGCACCTAACCAAACTGGCGTCGAATCAAAGAAGGTGAGCTATTATAAGCTATTACCGACTGACAGCTAGAAATGCTAACAGGCTGCAATAGGCATTCCATACACCCCAGATCTGGGAAGCTTTCCGTGACCCCAAATGCTATTGCATCTGGCTTGGAGTCTTTGGATATGCTATCGCCAATGCGGGCATCACTAATTTCAACCCACTCATCATTGCGGGTTACGGCTTCAGCAGGACAAAGACCGTGCTTATGGCTACGCCCCAAGCAGCTGTGGCCATGGTCAGCCAGGCGATCCTCACCACCATTGCCTTCTTCATTCCTAACTTGCGTTGTATCTTTTGGATTATGGGCGCAATCTTTGGTCTGGTTGGTGCAGTGATGGTGCATTCTCTAGATGTCGCAACTCAACGAGATGCTTCCCTTGCTGGTGTGTACCTCATGGGTTTCTACAACGTCCCATGGGTCTTTCTTATTAGCTTGTCCTCTTCCAACACGGCCGGCGCGACCAAGAAGAGCTTCATGGGCATCTCTATCGCGATTGTTTATGGTACGCATATTCCCGTCGCTCTAAAACCATCTCTTACTGACAAACATTGATTCTAGCTGTTGGAAATATCGTCGGGCCCCAGTTCTTCCTCGATAGACAGGCACCCACGTATGCTCTGGGAATTGGCTCCATGCTCTGTGCATTCGCCCTCATGGCGGCTACTGGCATGGCGTATTATGTCCTCTGTGCAGTCGAGAACAAGAGGCGAGATACGCAGTACGGAAAGGCTCAAGAAACCGTTGATGCTGGGCTGGAGGCAGAGAGGAACGACCAGACTGATGGACAGAACCCCAACTTCCGATACACATACTAGACAATGGGTTCTGGTCATGAGTATGTATGGAAGAGTACAGCTGTTGAGCGCATTGGAGATATGAATAGTAATGTTCTACAGGAACACATTGTCACTGCACAATAATGTGCAGATCTAGAGCACTGACTAATTAAACTTGTCTCGTACGATGAAACTGTCTCGGTGAAATTCCAATGGTGGAAATAGGGGAGAGAATTGTGGCCGACGCCTCACCCGCACTATTCCTTCTCCCGCCAGACCAGGATGCCGTTGGCGTACAGTCCCGTAATGATGCCGACGCCTCTCTTTGCGTCCTTCACGGCCGTCGTGCTTGTAGGATACTCTGTGCTGGAGTAGAGAATCTTCAAGCCGCCCTCCTCGCTCCACTCCGCAACAGCAGAAGTCGCTTCGCCCTTGGCACAGTACTCCTTCATCTCTGGTGATGCAGCCTCGAGTTCGCTCGGATCATTGCAGATATGTCGCGTCTCGGCAAATTTGTTGCATGCCGGCACAAACGGGTGACCGGCGATAAGAAGTTTGCCATTAGCCCAAGAGAGGTTGTCGGGGAGGAATGGAACACGAATTTTGGTAGGGTTCTCAAATGTCAGCTTGTCTGGTGTGTTGAATAGAAAAACAGTTCCCGAAGAAGTGGAAGAAACGGCCACGGTCGAGCTGTTGAGCACTTCAATACCATTTGCGAAAGGGACTCGGGCGACGACGGTTGCCTCAACCTCAGGGTTCTCGAGGCTCACGTGGACAACGGGACCAAGAGGCAGGGCTAGGTAAGTTTCCAGGAGGCTTAGGAATTTGGATTGTGCCCTGGTGAAGTAGTGGGCATTTGTGACATAGAACTCCTTCTCGTTGATCAAGGCGATGGCATTGGGGGCGTGGATGAGAGGATGCTCGATTGTGCGGATGTGCTTTGCCGTCAAGGACGCGATATCCAGCTTGAACAACTCAATTCGAGGGCCTGCCTTGGCATGGTTCGTCACATAGAGCGTAGATGTCTTTTGATGATACGCGAGCCCCAACGTGTGGAAGTCTTGAGCAGAGGCAAAGTCTGTGAGCTTGATACGGGTCAGAGACTCGGCATCTGGTTTGGATGCACTTTCGTAGTCGTAAGCCCAGAGGTCAGCGTTGGCAACTTCTCCTTCAAGGAACACGCCCTACTCCCAAGTTAGTGAGATCTGTAAAGAGAAGGGAGCTCATGGCATCCATACCATGACCGTGTTCCATCGCTCCCTGCCGGCATCACAGGCAATGATGGCTAGGTGATGTTCTTCGAGGAGAAAAACATCCTCGCAGCTCCTCATGCGGTCTTCAAACTTGATCTCATATTTGCCGAGAGAGTTGGTCCGGTGGAGCCGAGCAGGCGTGTTTGTATAGAAGAATGAGAGAACGGCAGAGCGCTCATACAAGAAGGGTATGAGGAGGCCCAGCGCTACAACGCCCTGAAGTCGGTAAGTATTATTGTTGCTTCAAGGATGAAAAACTCACGAAAAATCCCTTCAAAGCCATGACTTCTGAATTAGCCACGTCAAAAGCGAGATGAAGAGTGAGAAATTAGTCGGGAAGAAGAAGAAGAAGGGATACCACCCTGTGTCACCACTCGGATTTACAAAGGTCCGACCGTAATAAGCTTGTTGATGCGCGCGCAGCATGAACCTTAATTCCTGACGTGTTTCATCGGAGGAATAATCTTTGTGCCCGGTTTATGCAAACATCCATGTCTCGGTTGGGGCTTACATGTGACGCTGCTGATCACTTGTACAAGTGATTGGGGATGAAGGGTAGCATGTAGCACGTTGTAAGACCCAAATGTCACTTCAAAATTCAAGGACTACCACTTGAGCTGGCTGTCAATTGTGGAGGGAAACTTGTCCAGAAAATGCAGAGCCAATGGCTACAAGGTGAGGGGGAATGTGTCTGGTGATAACTCAGCGTTTGCTCTTCAAACGCTATGACATTTCACAAATCTTTTTACGGGCAGAACACGAGGGACGCGGATGTTTCTTTGGCTGTGCATGGTGGTAACGGCTGCTAGATTTGTCTCAATGGTCATGAGCGGCATCCATGGTAAGCAGCGATTACTGTGCTCTAGGGCCGAGGTCTCCGGGCTGACAAGCGTAAGCAGAACTAAGATGAAGAAGACATGAGGAAAAGTCACTATTGCTGAGCAGCATGTCGATAAGTAATTGATACAGGGTAAACTCTTGGAACCAACTTAGGATAGAATCCAAGTCATTGAGTTTGCATCAGAGCGCTAGGCTGGCATTGGACTATCCTCACGTGCCATGGCGTCAATCAGTCCATCTCCACAAGCCCGGACCCGTCCGAATCTCTGGACTTCACAATCTTTGACTCCTCCAAGTGTCAAACACACCTAGACCCTCCAACCCCCCAATTACCACATGCTCTCCAATCTCCAGCCTTCTGTATCGAAGGCATGTAGTCGCTGCCATGCTCGAAAAGTCAAGGTTGGCCCCCCAGCATCAGCATCTCTCAACCTCGGCTGACTCCGACGGTTGAGTGCGACCTCAAAGTACCCCGGTGTTCTGCATGTATTAGACAAAATGACGTGTGTAATATCACCGAATGCGTCTCATATCCATACTCTGTACTACAGAGTCTTCAGGATCAGATCAATGATCTACAAGCGAGGTTACGCGAGGTGCCAGACCAACCCAACCTGGTCATCAGCGCCGCATCCCAAAGCATACAGCCAGTGCCAGCCAATCTTCAAAAAGAAGCCGAAGAGGTGGGGTTTCTGACAACTGGAGGATCAAATATGTACTCTGGAAGCAAATATGGTGAGTACCATTCACACACGGGCTTTATCAGGCTTGCTGACGATTTATGCCCTGTAGTGGGGAGCGCTGCCGGATCAACATTCGCAAGGATATTCTTCAAACAACTCAATCTGGTTCCTTCATGGGCTACCGGCCAACAAGGGGGAAGCCTAGACATGTGTCTGTCAGAGAGGTCCGCTGCTCTTCCACCCCAACCAGTTGCTCGATCTCTACTTGCTATCTACATCGCTCGTGTCCACATTTGGTGGCCATTCCTTCAACTACCCTACTTAAGGAGAGTCTTTCAACGCATATATCAAGAGCCAAGGCAATGCGCCGACCACGAGAAGTTCATCGTCTTCGTTGTGCTTGCGCTGGGAAGCTGCCAGGTCACCCTGAAAGACAAGCATTCTCCCGCCACATTAGATCTCAACGATTCTACTTCCTATTTTCAAACAGCTCTACGATTCTTCAACAATTTCCATGATCACCCTCGAGACCTGTTTGGCATACAGGCAGTCTTGTTACTGGCTGTGTGGATGCTTGACTCGTCTTGCAGCAGCCACAACAATGATCTGTGGCAACTCAGCAGGTATATCATGTCTTGTGCCATTGAAGCTGGACTGCATAGACACAATACCGACTGGGGATTTACAGCTGAAGAGCTGGAAGTGAGGAACCGGACTTGGTGGTGTGCTTACAATCTTGAGCGGTTGGTAGGCACTTTATCAACCCTTGAAGACTTGAGCTAATAGGCATAAAAGACAAGTTGCTACAATCACAGGTCGCGTGCTGTCCATACGCGATCATGCCATACACGCTTTGTTACCCACAGCTTCAAGTTTCGACAGTCTGAATACACTCGAGAGTTCGGCAGCACCCATCTTCCACAAACACAATGTTCAGCCCTTGCGCCACATGATAGCCCTTCGTCGTATCGGTGGTCGTATTCTGGAGTCCATATACATCGCCAGGGGACCAGATGGCACAGCCATGGACACTACGTTTCAGCAGATCTGCGCAACATCCGATCAAATCCGTCGAGATCTTGAGAAGTGGGAGCAGCAACTGGAAGTCATGACACTGAAACCTTCTCGCGAGTACTCTGAGATGAAGATTGAATACTGTCTCTTGCAACTTCTGTTGCATCGACCGTCGCCGACTTTCATGGTACCTTCTCGCCAGATGGCGTCGTACTGTTCTAGAGCGGCATCGACTGCAATTCACCACTGGTCAAAGATTGATGTAGAGGATGGCATCTCAGCAGTATGTCGTTGTTTTAGACAACTTCATGATATCCTTTTAGTCGGCTTGGCTGCTCTATACTGCGACTGGTAAGTAGAGCTCTCCCGGCCCGGGCTATTACTGATAGGAGGGTCATAGGCAGAGCATGGCTCTCCCACAAACGAGGACAGAGGATGCGCAAAGAGGATATCGCCATATGGGCGACACTAGTGCCTGCCTTGATCTCATTGAACGGGGGATATCTTACATGAAAGGACCTCATCGTACACGATACCGAGATCTCTTCCAAGCTGTGAGGAACAAAGTCTATTCAAGGACCTCAGTCACCGAGACCTCGCCAATGGAGTCCATCCATGTCGACCCGACTGTACCTCCAGAGCCGTACGCTACATCAGAAGGCCTTACCTTTGATGTCAATGATGAAATGGTGTACTCCATGGGAGATGGCGTGGAAGCCTATATGAATCAAGTGAACGAGTTCTTGGATGGTGGGGGCTTCGATGTGGATGAGGCTCTCAATGCCTGGTATGAAGCTCTTATGGAAGAAATGCAGAGCAACTAAATACGGCAATTTGTACGGAAGAAGCTGCTGTGTATCTGTCTAAATACTAGCAGTTCTAATGATACACCGATGATTATCGCGAAGTACTTCTCTTGCCTCTAGAACACAATACCGCCACCATCTACTACCATATCCGCGCCATTGATATAGCTGCCAGCTTTGGAACACAGCAAAAGGACCATGCCACTCAACTCCTCGGGCAATCCCATTCTGCCGCTCGGGTTTCTCTCTGCCCACGTTTGCCTTGCCTGAGCCAAGCCCTCTCCCTCATTTAAGATGGTATCCATATACCCAGGGCTGATGCTGTTTACCGTTATCCCGTATCGCGCCCACTCGGCAGCGAGGCTGCTCTTGAGCATCAAGATAGCCCCCTTTGAGGTGTTATATGCAACCTGTGGCTGGGGAAAGTTGACGCGATGTGCTGAAATGCTTGCAATAAAGACGATTCGACCACCGTTTCCCTGTTTGACCATCTGCCTTGCAGCCGCTTGCGCACAGATAAAGCTTCCTGTCGTGTTGACGTCTAGTAGCTTTCTAAAGTCGCTGACCTGCATGTCTAGAGCATGACCACAGTTGACAATTCCGGCGAAGCAGACGAGGTAGTCAACCGACCCCAAAAGATCAACCGTCATGGCCACGGCATCAGCAACGGCGTTTTCATCCGTAACATCAACCGATAAAGACTCAATCTTGGCGCCAGGAAACTCTTCTTTGAGCTGATGAATGTTTCTCCGGGCAGCTTCCAAGGCAACATCTAGATCTAGCAGCATGAGGCCACTAAGTCCGTGCTGCAATAAGGCCCGGACAACGGTCAAAGCAATGTTCCCTGTACCTCCGGTGACCACTGCAGTCCCCGGAACAGTAAACCGAGATGAGGCGTCATCGGAACGCGAGGCTATACGCGTGCCAGCACCGGGCAAGGAGGTGAGGCCAGTTGCGAGTGTCATTGAGGGAATTTGACGCTTTGTGAGATCGGCACGGCTGGCTGGGTCACTCATGATGGTATCGATAGTGTTTCGACTTTACAATATGAGGCAATTGAAATACAATCGGTTGCTAATAAGTAGCAGTTGAAAGTGTCCTCGCTTCCCCGCATTCCCTACATCTCGATGTTGTGTTCGACACGTGACGACTGGCACGTAATTGGCACTCAGGTGTGCCCGTTACGTAGAAGTGAGTTGATGAGATGAAGCATCACATGCTTGAAGGTAGTCAATTATCTCTACGACTAATGTAGGTGCTATCTAAAAGCCGAAGGCTTATCCGTCCCATTTCAGGACAAACTGGTATACTGATGGGAGTTGCCTTGGAACGCAATACACCAAAACAGATAGACGCCCAAGCTCATCCCGTGTACAGCCTAACATTAAAAAAGTGTAGCATAGGCCTGATTATGCGGGATCTGTTGAGCATTAGGTCCAGACTCTCCCGATTGTAAGGCTGGCCAACGTGGACCTTCGGCCAAGGAGTGAGGCCGTCTAGATACCGCGATTTTTGCTTATTACTTCGCAAGGAGGAGGGTAAGCTGCGTGGTTGACTCTTATTGGGCTAACTCGTCGGAATCAGGCGGTTGAAAAGCTCCATCATCAGCCAGTGCAAATTGTAGGGATAAGGCGAGTGGTTGCACATTGACAAATCACAATGCACTGCATAGCAAGGAGGCATCGTAAAGGTGTCCAGCAAATCACACTATGGCATTGAATCTCCCCTCTGGCAGCCCTCATGAGTTGCCGGCCACGTCACTTGGGGCATGATGAGATGGTGGGAGCTGAGGCCCGTGGTGCAGGGAACACGCCTCACTGTTGTACCCAATCACGGCCCAACCACCCACGCCCAAGTCAGCAATGCAGAAGAGGTGTTTGAAGCCCAAAGGAGAAGATAAGTTGGGCACATCATTTCCGATTTCTCTCATCTCTGCTGCAAAGGAGAGACAGCTTGATTGCTGCAGCTCAACTCACGATGGCGTCGCCTACCAACACCGTGGCCGGGCTCAACGCCCTTCTTCACGGGCTGTCCTTGGATCCCATGCCGAAAAGTGCCTCACCTATTGCGCTGACGAGACCCGTCGAGATCTGGCGATCTTACCTCGCTGAATTTCTCTCCAAGTTGAGCATTCTCAACCGTGATGCTACCACCATCCAAGAGGCCATTGCCTCAACGACCGAAACCTCGCTCGGGGACTTGACGCTTATACTTCCACGGCTCAAGCTCAAGGACGTCGACAACAAGGCTTTGAACAGGTTGGCATTTTCTGTAGCAGCGCAGGTTTGACAAACCCACCTTGTAGGAGCATGCTTGATTCTGCTCTAACTCGTGCCTTTGTAGTTGCCCTTCTCATCCTTGTTCTTGGCACCAAGGGTAGATGACATTCAACTTCGAATGACATTTTCCCCTGACACGCTGCCGCGACTTCTTCTGCCATACATTGCTGATCGCAAATCATCGTATGGATTCGACCTTTCGCAAGGGCTTCTGGACCCAAAGGAGCCCAAGAAAGGCAAAAAGAAGATCATCATCGAGTTTTCCTCCCCAAACGTGGCCACTGGCTTCAACGGCAACAATCTCAGAAGCACACTGTTAGGCGACTTCATCGCCAATTTGTACGAGGCTATGGGATGGGAGGTTGTGCGCCTTAACTACCTCGCCGACTGGGGTAAGCATGTTAGCTTGCTTACCGTAGGCTACAAGAGATTTGGTTCCGAAAAGAAGCTTCAACAAGAGAGGTCGATCTATCTTCTGGACGTCTACGCGCAGATGAATGGATTATTCAAGCCGGTGCAAGACCCAAAAGGCAAAGCCAAGCAAGGCGAAACATGCGTTTCCCCAGTGGAGGACAAGACGATTGCTTCAGAAAGAGACGAGATCTTCAAGAAAATGGAGAATGGCGACAATGAGGCTCTGAAGCTATCCAGTCAATTCAGGGACATTACTATCGAGGACCTCAAGGTCGAGTACCAGCGCCTTGGTATCACCTTTGATGAATACTCGGGTGAATCACAAGTTCGGCCTGCAACAATCACCGAAGTCGAGAACACTCTGAATGAGAAAGGAATTCTTACAGAGAGTAACGGGTCGTGGGTCATAGATTGGGCCAAGCACACCGGCAAGAAAGGTTTCAGCACACAAGTCATCCGTGGACGCGACGGTGCTACACGATATCCCCTCCGTGATGTGGCCGCGGCGCTTGAGCGGGAGGAGAAGTTCGCCTTTGACAAGATGATATACGTGGCCTCCTCCGCCCAAGACAGCCACTTCCAACAGGTCTTGGCGGCTCTCGAGCTCATGGGAAGATCGGATCTCAGTGAAAAGTTGCAACATATCAGCTTCGGTGCCATGCAGGGGCTTGAGGCAAATTCACTACGGGAGATTCTCGATAACTGTGAGGCCAGAATGCGAGACGCCATGAACATGGAGCACGATGATGATGATGTCGATGGCAGTGCAGCCGAGAGGATTACAAACAACGCCATGGTCGGAGCCTTGCTTGCTCAGGAAATGTCCAAGAAGAAGAGCCACGGCTACACCTTTGAGCTCAAGAAGTTGACGTCATTCAGCTCTCATTCCGGTCCCATGCTTCAAGGATGCCACACAAGACTCATGACCTTGATCAACGAATTGAGGGCTGAAGGTGTCGAAGGCTCCGAAATAGACTACGCGGCATTGAGGGATCCTGATTGTGCAAACTTGCTGCGCGTCATGGCCCAGTTCCCTGACGTCGTCGCAGCGACATACAAGTCCACAGAGCCACATTCACTGCTCGGCTACTTGTACAGGCTGATGGACTCGCTGTCCCTGGTTGTGCCTCATCCTGATGAAGACGACGATGAAGATGAACGGGGGAGTGTACGGACGTTACAGCAGGAAAGCAGTCAAGGGGAGAAGAAGGCTCGCCTGGTGCTCTATCAGAATGCGCGACAGGTGCTGGAGAATGGGATGAAACTACTTGGATTTCCGCTTGATTTACAGGATATTGCTGTGGACTTTAGTAGCGATAGTGCCCGGCTATAAGATTAACTCTAGCGATAATGAATTTGTGTTTCCAGCGGCCCATAGCCTTTCCTAGCGTCGGAAGCATTTCTTAATTGCCGACTAGTGGTAGGTGTTCCGTACATATGTCTCAAGGTTTACGCGGATCTTGTGTTCGTACTCATTTTGAGGTTCAAGGCGGCAAGATCTACCAGCTGCTCCTATGGGGCAAAGAGAAACTACTTTCACGTATATGAAATGTCACACGAAGACGTCTTACGCTCTTCGTCCTGAGTCAAGCGGATTCTAGGTGTCAAGGAAAACAACTGACTAAATGAAATGTCCCCATAGTTGGTGTATTGTGTCGATGTTGAATCAAATCACAGGAATCGGTTACCCCATCAGTAAGCCCAGGGACTTGTCAATCCCAAGAAAGGCAGCCTGAGCTGAGGTTGTCCTCTGTTTAGCATCCCTCATCCATCGACTGAAACTACAAGTCTTCCCGCCTTCTCATGTTCCAGCACATTTAAACTTGAGAAACCTAGATGTTAACGACCCAACGTTCACCGACGCCTCCATCTAAGACCTCGTCTGGACCAATAGCTTCCTCTGGAATGGGCAGCTCTTCAAACTGCACGTCTGGCTGTTCAGCCTTGACCTCCGCGTCACTCATCATCTCGCCTTCGAGAAGCCCGTCGTCCTTGATCTTCCTGTCTTTACGGCTAGGGTTCAGTCGCCGAACACAACGGTACTTATTCACCCTGTACCCGACCACAACATCAGCAACAGCAAACCCGAGGTCATGCTTGCTCTCTTCCCCAACGTGGGCACCGATACCTCCCCCAATTCCAGTTTGGGGATCTTTGGCGGCAACATGACCTGAAACCTCTCCCTTTGATGCGTTGGACTTGTTGTATTCCAGCTTGTTGGCCACCTTGAGCCCGGTGATCATGTAGAGCTCAGCGGTCCATCCCCGGGAACCTTTGAGATACTCTTGAATTGGCTCGACTGCCAAACTCTCGCTGAGATACTTGTCGTCGGGGTCGAAGTAAGTCGTAACTATCTCCTCGCAGGCAACCGTGTTTTCGTTGTCGCTGGAACCAGATACGGCAGCTGACCCGCCGATGTGCTCAGTGAGGGTTTTGACCCATGCTTCAAATTTGCCCTCGCGGATCCTAGACCGAGTCTCTCGGAATCCAGTCTGCGGGACAGACGGGTACTTGAGCTCGTCGCGGACCTTGACGGGATGCAGGCGATTCAGAGCAGGTCGTCGGAACTCGAGGTTTCGAAAGACTGCGCCAAGGAACAGCGGCCCGCCTTCGGCTGCCATGTCGAAGCGGGGAACGACATGATACGTCTTAATGCCTCTGTTTGTCGATGCCATCGAGAGGTTTCTTGAGCTAGAGATAGAGTACCGAAAAGTTTGTTTCTAAGTAACAGGAAAGATATCTCGCTTGAAAATGTTCTAATTGAGGAGATGAATGGTAAAGAGGCGTTGCTGACGAAGCCTGATGGGAGCCTGATGAGAGCCTGCTGGGGAAGTGAGGTATTTGGCTGGGCCGCAGTTGGGATCAAACCAATGAACGACCAATGAACGACGACACTGGCTGCACTGCCTCCGAAGTGGCTGATAAAACGGAAGCAGTGTGGAAAAAAGAAAGACCAAGTCGGGGCTGGGGATTATTAGTGGTTGTCTGCCATCGTGATATCACGTCAAGGGTCAACTGTTTATCAAGATTCTTCTCACACATGACTACTTTAGGCAAAATGAATACTCTCTACCTTCCATACGTTATAACATCAAGCAGTACCTTGACAACCTCCTCCTTCCCCTCCTCATCACTGGCACCTTTCTCCCAAAGCTTGTCGGCCCAAGGCTTAACGTAGTGGTATACCCCGTCACTCCCGCCGTTGTCGGTCATGCGGTTTCGCATCAAGGTCCTCATAACACCATACCTCATAAATTGATCTGCATTCTCCTTTTCAAGGTGTGCTCGAGCAAAGTGCAATACGTTGGCGGCAATAGCGGCCGCGACAGGGGTTGCAAATGACGTCCCCGAGATGCAACGCTTCTGGCCACGCCAGAAAGACTCGATCTTCTCTCCAAGGGTGGCAAAGTTGTCCATGCTAGACATGGCAGTTGGATTCATCTCGAGATTCGCCACTCCTCGTTCGTTTGTTGCGTGGATGCAAAAGACGCCTGGCTGTTTGGCTGGCCAAGGCCTTGAGCCATTACCGCCGTTGTTGGATGCAGCAGCGAAAATGAGCTTCTTCTTCTGGACCAGGTCGTCAATGGATTTGCTTAGGGAGTCAAGATAGTTCTGCCCTAGGCCAAATGACAGGTTGATTATATCTGCTCGCGCTCCAGCCCATCGCAATGCCTAGGCAGTCGAGTCAGCTAGCCCACTGCCATGTCAGAAAGCAACCAAGCTTACCTCGACAAGTTGCTCGACATTTGTCTCGTTAAAAGTTCGCGAGTTTGAAATCTTCGCAACATAGATTTCCGCCTGCGGCGCATGCTTTAACACCAGCCTCGCAACTTGTGTTCCATGACCGTGACTGTCCATACAACTATCGCTGGACCCGACAAAGCATTTCGACTCTATCACTCGATCCTCAGCCCCCTGTAAAAACATGTCATCGTCATCTACGTAGAAGCCTGTGTCGATAATAGCCACTCTGACAGGTTCAAAAGCCCTCTTGGAAGGTTTCTGGATGTATTCCTCAAGGTAGTTTTCCATGCAGGTTGTGAAGTCGTATTCGCCTGGGGTCGGAAAAGGGTCCATCCTGCAGTACTTCAGTGACGATGTCTTTTTAGAGAGGGAGACTACTTACATAACCGGGTACTCCTCGTCTTCTTTGGAGAAAAGGTTGAACACAGCTGTCGTTTGGTGCCCAGTAGAAGATTGCCGGCCAGGCGCCCTCTCCGGTCGGCCACGAGCTTGGCCAACCGCATTCAAACTCTCCTCTTCATCATCATTGTCTACGAACTTTCCCGTTTGATCCATCTGGTCTTCCCATTTGCTGAGATTCCTTTGTAAGGGAGAGACGATCTTCTGACGGATGACTTGCTGTGCTCGTTGTATAGTGTTTCCCGTTTCTATCTCCGCACTATCATAGTGCTTGAGATACCAAATGCAGCCTTTGATAGCCGAGCCGTAATCCTCCATCGTCTCGTCCTGGAAATTGTTTTTCACTTCATCAGCAAGTGCGTGATACCAAGATTTGGGGTTGTTACGCGAGTAATCGGGGCTGGTCTCGCCCTTGGCTATGTCGACAAGCAGCTGGGCGAAAGCTAGAAAAAATATGCAATAACGGTCCGAGCTATACGGCATGAAGGCCTTGGTGACTTGGTTTGTGCATTTCCAGTCCTTCTGTAACAAGCAGTGGACGTATGGCTCCTCAAGTTCGTCGGCAGGATCCGCGGTCTCACTATGAAAGACGAATACGTCTTTTGCTGTTAAGTTGTGCTGCAGCCAAGGCCCTAGATAAAGGTGACATAAAGATGAAGCCAACCGAAGCGCTAGGCGGAGCTTTTTAAGCTCGGCGTCCGTCTTGAGTTTGCCAAACCGTAGCAACGCTTCGAGGCTTCGATGGCTTGGGGCTCGGCTGGGAAGAAAATCAAGATCTTCAGATGTGGTCCAGATTCTTGAGCTGTTAAAAGATAACAAAAGAGGAACTCGGTCCTCTTGGGCCTCCTTTGCCTTGACACAGACATCCAGGGGGGGTCTGAATCCCGGAGAACGTCTGCGGAGCTCCGTTAGCATCACATGATGTAACAAAGACCCAATATGGGTCGGAAGGAAAACTATAAAGCGAGACGTAGATACCTTTCAAGGGTGCATTTTGTTTTATGATACTCCTCAGATCTTCGATCTGGTTCAACGATTTTGCAACATGACAAGAATACGTGAAACACTGGGTCTTGTGGCATGTTCCATCCTGAAAGCTGAAGCAAGGCGCCGTGCTCTTCATGACAACAGTTTCTTAGAGCCAGATGATCAAATAATGACTCTGAAGGTGACTTTGCATCCTCGCTCTCTGTTACTGTCCTTTTTGGCGGATCGCTCTCGCCCCTTTCTGCTGATCTGGGGTTTCTTGTTCGTAACCTCTCAACCTTCTCGTTCAATCCTGTCATGATAGCAACGTCGTCCCTCAACTCACGAACAGAGGGAACGAGGCCTTGTTGGAAGTGTGGATCGATTGTGCCATTCTCGAGCATGGATGTGACGTACTGGCGAACTAAGATGTTCTCGACATCGGCCGTGTCTCTCTCATTATCAGTCTGAAGTGAAGCCTGACTTCGGTTGGGGAGGGGAAGCTGTTACAGTCTTCAGTACATATTGCTTGGTCGAGAAAAGAAGGTCACGTACTCGGGAGTCGAACCGCTTGAGTTGGTTGGCTAAACTCGTTTCGATTTGAGCCAGAGGTCTGATGTCTAAGTCTTCTCCGCGGCCATGTTTATTGTCGGATATTTGGTCCCATGTAGCCTCATTGAGCTGATCATAGACGCCAGGAAGTGAGGGAATGGCAGCTTCGAAGAGAAGAAAAGCACGGTCATTTTGTTCGTCGAGGGTAGCCTGGTCACAGCCAGTCGCTGTCTGCGCTTCATCCGGCCGCGACACCTCTCCCCAGAGCAGTCCAGTGGCAAAACGGTACAGGTCCGACAAGACCTTAACTCGATCCGAGCTCATGGCGCAGGTGTGGTGACCATCATCAGGCAGAAGGTCAAGGTTGAGCTTTGCGCTGTTTTGCGGCTGAGGCGGGGTTTTACTTGCACTTTCACTGACCCCTGAAGCTGACATAGCGCCAGTATCGTCTGTTAAGAGAAAACCTCTTCTGCCAACGAATGCCTGACACGCTGTTGTGGCTTTTGCAGCCGCAGCCTTCTCTGCTAAGAGACCTTAAGTACCTCACTAACAGGCCCTGGCTGTTAGCATGCTACAAGCCAGGGAGACGGAAAGGAAGCTGAATTAAGAAGATGGGCTGCCAAAGGGCGATTTGAATAATAGATAAACATTCAATGCCTCCATTCGTGACAGGATTATACCTGGTAGGACGTAGCGTAGATCCTGCCAAGGTATCATTGCTGCTGTTGTTCTAGCAGCTTTACATACCCACTAACAGACTCGCAGCAAAGGAATGAATAATGGAGCGTAAATCCCCGCATCCATCAACATTGTCAGCCCAACCTCCGGCCTCCACTCAACCTCGTTTCCGCAACAGTTACTGGCGCCTATCGCCGCGCTATGAGGAGACGGTCGTTCATGCTCAAGTAACTCTAACAGATCTTCCCGTGTTGTCATGCTATACGTACAGCCATGGGGTCCGAGCTCCAGTCTGGTCCGGCCGACCAAGCCGTTGACATCTATACTCTGGCGATGGAATGCAAGGACCTCTTCGCGACATATCTTAGAGATAAAGGGGCCCAGGGGTCTCAATTACGTCAATACGAGCATAGGTTCCTGTTATGGGCGAGTTTTCTGGGGGTCTACGCGGACGAGAAGTCTTGTCTTGATCGACGTCTTCGGCGTGCCCCCGAAATCAGGGACCTTGTTCTACTTATGCTTCGAGTCTTGAAAAGAAACCTTGGCCATGGTATGAACTTCTCTTCGCAGCTTGGACTTGAAGTAACACACCACATTAGCAATTAGTGAATCGGTAGATACATCTGCCCCGAGCATCTCTCGAGGGGATCAGAATGGTCCGATGTATGGGATAAAGGAGGCAATAGACCGCCTCCACCGCATCGCCGCTATAATCAGAGGAGGTACTAGAACCGACGAGATACAGGCTGTTCGGAGATTCGCCAGCAAGAGAGAGCCAGACGGCTTCTTGGGGGTGATAATGGCCTTGACCCAGTACCATTTCCCCAAGGCCCAAGCTTCTCTTCATTTTCAACTGGCAAAGTCAGTAACTTACCGAAGAAACTGGCTCTTATACCAGCAGCAACATTCGCAAAAGCTGGCGAAGCCTCGGGCGCCCAGAAACCTACCCCCACTACCAATCATCGTTGAGCCTGAGCCAGCAAGTCGAGATCAAGTTGCTCGAAATACCTATCCACGGTCTGAGATCCGAAGTCAAATTTCCTCGACACAACCCTCTATCAGAAATCTCAACACGCACCTCCTTGAGAATTTGAAGATTCCTCAACAGAGTGGTGCCTCTCAGCAAGATGCCACCAGCGTCTACTCGAGAAACCCACCCCCGTCAGGCCTCTACCCAACCCCGCCGAGTTTTCCAGAGGGGCAAAGAGAGACGCTTTGCAAATACTGTCAGAATATCATACCTACATCTGTTGTTAAAAATGAAGCGAAATGGAGGTATGTATCTCCTCACACGCGCACGGGCATAGTTCAAGCTCTAAACCATGAAAGGAAACACCTAGATGCCGATTTACGACCCTATGTATGTGTTTCTGAGCACTGCGGGGACGTTTCACCATCTTTCTCGACTGTCCGTGATTGGAAATCCCACATGGAAGAGAAACACCGTTCCGACTGGCCTCGATACGTCCATAGGGCCAGGTGGACATGTCCTCGTTGCCCCAAGGAGCCAGAAAAGGTCTACTTTCCTACAGAAGTTGCCTTAGCTCGTCATCTATCCGAAGATGCTATGGCCAGCCATCATCCAGTCCTTGACGCAATGGAGATTTCCAGGATTACAGCCGGATGCAAGGAGTTCAACCCAATTGGTGAAGATGATTGCCCACTCTGCGGACCACCACCTTGGCAAGAAGAGTGGAAGCCTGAGAAGAAAGCAGCGGCAGATGTTTCCGAGAAACCAGGCAACGAGGGCAATCTGAGCGTGCACTTTGCCAGCCACCTAAGATATCTTGCCTTCCAGTCGCTGCGCTGGTGGGACGTCGACATCGACGAGGAAGAAGACGAACCAGCCCGTTCTCAAGATGCTGCTGGTTTCAACTCCAAGGGTTCAGCAGGAACGACAACCCATGAAGATTCAACAGCAGCCAACATCGACTTGGACGATGAAGAGTTGAAGGCATTTCAAGACTCTCGGGCCCATGCAGAAGAGGAAGAACTGCTAGAGAGGGAAAAGCATATCCCAACCCCCGCCACAGAAACGGTCAAGTCTTCTATCGCCACTCCTGCCAGAATGGAAACCCTGGGACTCTTTGATTCACTGGATGATTTTGACCTCCGCAACGAGATCTTTGAGGCTATGCATGAGAGCAACGAGGGCAGAAATTTCATTCCAGCGGATGCAATCATCCGGCTTGCTTCTCGCGAAACCGTCAAGGCAGAGCTCATGAACTCGTTCAGTGATGATTTAGTTGCTGGACTTGTCAACTATGTGCTTACCAAGCCAGCCATCAAGGTCTTTCTCATCCTCGTCATGTGCAAAAATATCAGTGCAATGGACAAGATACGAGGCAGTGGCTTTGGGGACCAACACCTGCCCCTGGATGAACAAATAATCACTAAGGACGGCAAGCAACAGAGGCAGCTGCAGTCGTTGGGTCAACTTTCCGACCCTGAGCCAGTCCTGGCACCGCTGCGCTCGTGGAAGGTCGCTGATCGTCGCGAGTTTCTGGAGAGGCAGTGGGCTTTCATGGCCCCCGTTTTTACTACGAAGAAGTTTTCGTATAAGCTTCACAACCGCTGCCCCTTGCCGTTCATGCCGTTCACTGACGAGGATTGGCCACAGAGCGCGACTTCTCGGGGCTTACATGGTTCGGTCAGAGAGATCAAGGTACATGAGGCACATCAAAAAGTTATTCCGCAAGTATGTTGTGACTACTTTGAACGCGCCACATCGCTAACAGAATACAGAAGGATGGAAAACCCATACGCATTGCTTTGAAGACCATCTTTCCCCAGATGAGCCACTACTTTCAGCAAGAGGAGGAAACATTGAGCGTCATTCAAAATATCGACCACCAGCACCTCATCAAGCCAATCGCCTCATACCAATACTACCACCATGAGGAGGGCTGTTTCCTGCTTCCCTGGGCTGAGCGTGGGAATCTAAAGGAGTTTTGGAAGACAGAGAAAACTCGCCCCCTTAATGACTCCGCCATGATGGCCTGGATGCTGAAACAGATGTGTGGCCTCGCCGAAGCCCTCGGTATTTTGCACGACAAAGGCCGCCGCCACGGGGATATCAAACCTGAGAACATTCTTCTGTTTGAAGAAGGTGGCTACAATGGCACCCTACGCATCGCTGATGTAGGGTTGGCAAAATTCCACGCTGAGGCGACAGAGCGGCGCATCCTCCTCCAGGACAGAACCACGACTATGACAGGAACAACGCGATATCTATCCCCCGAGTTCGTCCACGGGGATCAGATTCCCCGCGTCTTTGATGTCTGGTCTCTCGGATGTGTCTTTATTGAGTTCCTCATCTGGACGCTCCACGGATACGATCAACTCTGTGCCTTTAGAAAGGCCAGCTGTGACCACTTCTGGGATGAGGTGCAGGGAACTTTCACCATTCACGCCGAGGTACGCACGTGGATCAACAATATCCAACAGATCCTCCGAGGATCTGAGACAGCTCTGGAAAGCCTTCTTGACCTGATCCAGTCGCACATGCTGGTTCTCAACTGGAAGGAGCGCAGTCCGAGTATCGATGTACATGCAATGCTCGCTGAGATTTGCCGTGATGCACAAAATGACACCAGATATCTCAATGACCCCGAGGTCGAGTCACGAGCTAGAACCAATCCTCCCCGCTCCTCGAAAGCGGCCCCCCAGACACTCGCCCTCCCCGACAGGCCTAAGAATTGGGTAGCCCCTCTCTCAGGAAAGCAAGGCTCTCTTGACGTCCATGTCGCGGGACCAGATGATGGGTTCGACAGTATCAGACCGATGGTCGAGGAAACGTCCAGAGCCCAACAGGCAAGTACGGTCTTGTTTACCGCTTATGAACGATTGCTAACTGTCAGTCGTAACAGTACAACAAACACACCTCACGCATCTCACGCTCAAGAGCCGATAACGAGTTTGCACGAAACTTGTTCTCCAACCCTGACTGGTCGCATACGCATCCATCTCAAACTCCCTCCAAGCTCTGCCTCGAGTGCACATCATTGGACATTTGGCAGCCAGGCTTCGAGTTTGGTGGTCTGGTTGGTGATATTAGGGCCAGGTCCAAGGGATGTGATCTCTGTCTCCTCTTTTCCCAAGCTGTTTCAGAGCTGAAATTGGAAGACAGCGTGAGATTTCTAAGTCGGCGTGTCGGCTCTACCATGCAAATCATGCCAGATGGTCCAACTATTTTGTCGCTCTATTCAGACCCTGGTACTTGGTCGATCCCTATCCCAATATTCAGCCAGGTTCGCTAACTGATAATGCCGCAGAGCAACTTCCAGCCAGTCCAGATGCCCAGATTGGATGTCCTATTCTACCGAAGCCTGGTAGTTCCTCCCAGTTCGCCTTCATCAAGGAGTGGTTACGCGTTTGTCGAGAGACACACGACCACGGGCACTTGCCTGGTGTGAGACTAAACTCGTCGGAGCTTCCCACCCGCGTCATTGATCTAGGGTCACTAGATAAGCCAAAGCTCCGACTGATCGCAGGGGAGGCGATGGAGTCACATGAGTATGTCGCCTTGAGCCATTGCCGGGGTAAGGGAATGATATTCCGGGCCATGAGGGAGAACATTGAAACCTTAGCCATGGCAATCGACTTCCATCGTCTCTCACACACCTTCAAAGAGGCTATCAGGACGGCACGTGGGTTGAACGTGAGGTATTTGTGGATCGATGCCTTGTGCATTATTCAAGATGATCAAGAGGACTGGAAGCATGAAGCCGCCCGGATGCAGCAAGTCTATAGCAATGCCACTTGTGTCATTGCGGCTAGCTCGGCCAGTTCATCTACTGAAGGTTTCTTGGAGACTCGACGAGATGAGCCACCTTTCGCAACGCTGCGTTCCCTTTCAGGGGCTACTACCTATGTCTGCAAGTTTATAGATAACTTTGCCCAAGACACGGAAGAGGCACCCCTAAACAAGCGTGGATGGGTGCTACAGGAGAGAGCACTTGCACGACGGACCATTCACTTTACCTCCACTCAGGTCTACCTGGAGTGTGGCGAGGGCGTGCACTGCGAGAGTTTGATGAAGTTGGCTAGGTATGTCCATCCACGACATTTTGTGCATCTAGCTAACAAATCGCAGTGACAAAGTAGCCATTTTGGGTGATTCTGACTTCCCCAACTCTGTCCTCGAGTACTACAAGGGTGGCAGGATCGTTCTCTCACAGAACCTATTCAAGATGTACTCCAGCCTCAAGTTCACCAACTCTTCAGATCGGCCGGTTGCCATATCAGGTCTGGAGAAGAGACTGATGTCAGCTTTCAAGACCAGAGGCGGGTATGGCGTGCTCCAGGCCTTCTTTGAGCGTAATGTCTTGTGGCAGCGACCAGAGTCGGGTTCCTTGGATAGCATTGCCTACCCTGCGGACCGAAATGTGCCATCCTGGTCGTGGATGTCGTACGATGGCAGCATTACGTACGTCGATGCACCGTTCGGGGAAGTCGACTGGACCAAAGACTACGAGTCTCCGTTTGAAGCCGAAACCGGGAAACAATACTGGGGGATTCACGAGAACAACCCTTCGCCAATTATCAAGTCAAAGTCAGCGAGAAGGTTCTCCCCGTCAGCCGAGCCGGAAAGGATCTTGGAGCGAATTAGGTTCGATCTGGAGACTTCGAAATACCTCCAGCCCGGGGCTCTCCGATGCATCGTCATTGGAAAAGCCAGATCTTTCGATCCTGAAGATGATGCACTGCACTATGTCTTGGTCATCACTTCATCCTCGGGCAAGCCCGAGGCGTACGTGCGGGTCGGGGTCGGGGTTTTGCTAAGGAGTCTTATCTCCTGGGGCTCAGAAGAATATGTGGAGGTTCATTAGGGCCAAATATGTGTGAAAGGAAGGATATTCTAGGCTGATTCTATCTCCTTGCTTTAAATGAAGAATGCTATCCTGCTTTTGACGAGTCTTGATGTCTCAGAGTACTACAGCCTCATTGAGGTCCAAGAACGATACTTGAAGCTCAAAACAGACGCATTTTGCGATGAGAGGGGTTCATCAGGTAGTTCTCAACTCTCATTATCTAGCTTGCTTGCCTAGGTAGGCAGCTTCACAGCTATTAGTGCGGGCCGCATGAGATGGTGTAATCATGTCTTTCTACGATGGCCGGAGATAATTCTCATATCGTTAACTTCCCGGCAGCTTGAATATGCTATTCCAGAACTGTAATCTCCTCTTATTCTCGGTAAAAAACGTTTAAGCTACTCTTTAAACCGTAAACCAGAGATTCATAACTGAGTAATCTATTTCTGTGTGTATAATTGGTAACCAGAGCCCTAGTATGCACGTTGGCACTCCATTCCATATATCCTTCTATGGTCCTCCGCCCTAACTAGATGGTAGAATGCGAAATGAGGGCTACTCGAGCTTCAACTAGCTCGTTGCTAATCGCTCGCTTTACCAATAGTCAAAAGCAAGATACTGCGTCAGTGCCCAATAAGTTTTTATTACTAAACACTGGGCCAGGGTGATAAAACATTGTCCAACACAATAACTAGATCAAACCCTGCCAAGGGCTTTACTGCAGCTAGGTACGAGGTGTTTTAGGTCCTGCCAGATGGGTGCCATTTAACATCAGGTCTCGAATAGCGGCACCGCCTATCAAGGAGGCATAGAGGGAAAATTGAAGGAAAAGGCTACTACTACAGTGTCAAGCAAAACAGTCATGACTCGATTCCAGCAGGTGGAAGCACCCAGCGGCGTGTCTGAGTTGGCGGCTGTCTAACGAGTAGCACAGTACCAAACAGCTTCAGCAAATTTTGATCTCGTTTACGCAGTCGAAGGCCTTGCGACGAGCAAAATTGCATTGGTCTCCTCTGTCGACCAAATCTGCCTCCTCGAAACCCTTGCTTCTTTTAGAACTTTTCTCCACTCCACCTTTGAAATCAGGCTCTCGGAGCCTTACCCAAAGATAACGGGAACTCGACCCTTCATTGCATATGGTTTGAGAAAATCGCGCATGCATTGTGTCTAGAACATCTGCGCGTTAACCCGGTGTGATTGTCCTGCGGGAGCTGGTCATATGAGCAGGTCAAGGGCTCTCGGGCAACCGCCACAACATCTTTATGCCGACGTGATTCGTTCGTTTCGGCACGACATCAGCAGGCTGTCAGTTAAAGCCTTGGCGACAGAACAGGGGAAAGAGACAACTTTTGCTCACATCCAACAGCCCCAGAGCCTGATCCCTGAGCGCCCGGCCATCTCGTGTTGGGACCAGGGTAATAACAGAAGGCAAAGTGCGGTGATTGGGATTTCCGCCCCTTAAAGTTGAGCCTGATAAAATGCCACAGCTGCAGGGATGATAGAAGACTCGGTCAATTCAAAAAGTTCTGTTTTGCACGGAGGTAGATAAGAATCCGACAAAAAGGAATTTCACCAACATTGGGATATGATGCTATGATGTGTTGACAATGTATTCTTTATTATGGTTGAAGCCCGGCCCTTGATGGGATAACTGAGTCAGAAGACCGACCAGATTCGTCGAACCGTCCGGTGAGTTTAGTGCTATTCTCTATCTCGGTGACCGACGCCGGAAGGACACCCACCACGTCAACTGAGCGGAAGACGAGAGGAAGGGGTGCTTGAATGTAGGTCTCACAATCCGCTCCCCGGCGGTGGGACCTCAAGTGGGCACTCTAAGCGACTCTGTCACTGTCTTCAAGTCTTCAATCCGAGCATGCTCCATTTTTTGGACGTAGATGTAATAGATATTATGCTTCATCTCAACGTTGAAAGTCCCAGGTGGCAACAAGTCCCGGAGCCGTTGTTCCAGCTGCTGTGCCGTGATGAGCTTGCAGTGGATCTCGAGGGTGAACGGTTCAGCCCCTAGGCGCATATCGGTGTATGGAATCTAGTCTGGGCGAAGTAGCTGGGGTATATCCTTGACTGATGCCTGGTGGTTATTTCAAGTCCAAAAGCGATTATTCGGCCTCGTATCAAGGTGGTGGTATTGTTTGTTGAACGGAGTATGTGAAATGGGCGGGTGGTGGCTTTTAAGGATAGCAGGGAACTGTGGAATTTATCAACCATGCCCTGCCGCCTGTAACAACCAAGACCGTTAGTCAAGTCCAAAATCTGCCCAACTGGTGGCGTCTGCGTATCTGCCAACTAACTAGCCAGGATAGCACATCATCGCCAGGCCGGTTTGGAACACAGTGTGACAGTGGCGGCTGGCTCAGCTGGGAGCAGCCCAGTTTCATACGCAGCGATAGCTGAGGAGCCAATTGGCTGTGCAAGGGTTGAGAGCCTGGGCATTGGGTGGCCGGCCAGAGCCTGCAATCCTCGGCAAGGAGGGCTTGCTACAGGCCATATAAGGAAGTGCGCTCGAGTCACTCTATTTGCCCCTGTTTCACTGGGTTACTATTTTACTCGATTTCTACGCTTCCAGGCATTCTTCATCAGAGCGTATGTCCTTCAACGCTTTCTTCTCCATTGTTCAACTCTCCACGGCATTCCACCTTGCTTCACAACTGCGACCGACTCTGCGCGCGTCTTCTCACCCCCGTGGCGGTCTTCATTAGACACACCTTATGATGGCGCAAGGGGCCCGTGATAAATC
This sequence comes from Fusarium keratoplasticum, assembly GCF_025433545.1. NCBI lineage: Eukaryota > Fungi > Ascomycota > Sordariomycetes > Hypocreales > Nectriaceae > Fusarium > Fusarium keratoplasticum. The sequence continues at coordinate 998,930 of NC_070532.1, forward strand.
CGCGGCCGCCAGCTTGGCATCGAGCAACATCATCGATTTCGGATTGTCCGGCATACCTGTGAATGAAGACGCAAATGGCAAGATCCAATCTTCCACTGATAATCGAAACCGTGCCTTGCATGCACTTTCTGACCTGGGCAAACAATTCGGCAAGCCCAACGTGCCGGCTGCCAATATTTTGACCAATGATGAACTACTCAAATTCCCTCGTCTTAAAGCCGATCCCTACAGTGAGCAAAGCCAATTGAGCTTCTTCAGCATTGACTTCGTCAGCGACAGAGGCAACGCCAGTCACATGAAATGGGAACAGTCGCAGTTAGAAAAGAAGGATTATTACCCACCATCTGGTCATCCAACATCCTCACTTGACTGCTTAACATCCCCAACTCCTGTCGAAGGAGCGGCAATCGAATCCACCGGCGACGTTGAGGACAGCGAATCTATCAAAAACAGGATCTGCTCTCTTCTCGAGCAGTCAGCGTTCAACGCAAAAGACTATCTTCCCCTTGATCAGCTCTACAAAGTTTTGTCACCTTCTGTGGTCCATCAGCTCCTGCTTCAACAGTTCGGCCCGACCGAAGCCTCAGTGTATGAACGCGAGGTCCTCGGCACCCAAACAAGTGTTCCTGCTTTGCCTCCGCGACGGCTAAGGATATTCGCCATTCTTGTCCTGATTGACCAACTTAAGAGACTACCCAAGTTCATAGAATATGGAGTAGACGACACAGCACTTCCTTTTCACTTCACACGCATCAAGTCAGGGCGATTGGTAAACGTGTCCTACATGCCCAACCCATATCGGCCGGATGATTCCATTCTCAAGGAGTTCGATGTGTGGCCTTATCACACGGCACAGGATTTCACGCTGTGGCAGCCCATCATTCATGTTCCATTTCCTGAAATTTCCTGGCGATAAGATCTACTTTTATGATCTTGACCAGAGTTCCACTCTACCGTTCCTTCAGTATGATCTGCAACAAACCGGCGGTTACGGAAGCGTTCACAAAGCCACCGTCCACCCGTCACACTACAACAACTGTGAGAACTCAAAGGTGACTTTTAACCCCTCCTTTGCCCTGATACCTGCTCAGCTTCTCCTACCGTCGGGATGATTATTGAGCTTATGGCTTACTCAATGGCAGGGTCAACAATCCGGTTGTTTCGCCGTCAAGAGATCACAAACTATGAGTGTGGACGACTACCTCCAAGAGATCGACCCTTTCGACAAACTTGGCATCTATAACGAGGATTCCCCGCCAAACCATTTGATCCCCCTACAGCTGACGTTTAGGCATGGAAGAGACCACTACTTGATGTTCCCATGGGCCGACGGGAATCTGAAAAAATTCTGGAGTCAACGAACAGCCAATCCCAAGGACTTAGCCGAGGTTCGTTGGTTCATGACTCAATGCAGTGGCATTACTGGCGGACTGAGGAAACTCCATCATCTCAGCACGCAGTTATCGCAGAAGGTGGGGAACGTCAATGCTGTAAATGCTGTCAATGGAACAGAGATGATCCTCAGCGGCAAAGAATGGGGCAGACGCGGTGACATCAAGCCAGAAAACATTCTTTGGTTCAAGCGCTACAACCACGAGCGAGATTATCTCGTCATCTCCGACTTTGGCCTCACCCAGTTCAACCAGTTCAACAGCACCCACTCATGGTCCAAAGTTCACCAGGATCAGATCCTAGGACTCTCGGGCACTTATCGGCCGCCTGATTTGCACCTTGAGAACCAGACAATTTCCCAGAATTATGATGTTTGGTCTCTGGGTTGCGTCTTTCTCGAGTTTCTATCTTGATTCCTGCTCGGCTACGAGGAGGCAGTCGATGTCTTTGCACAAGTACGTGTGGATGACAGCCCAAATGGGGATGTCAGGGAGGACACGTTCTTTGCCTTTGAGAATGGCCTCAACGGAACGCCAAGGAAAGCTACATTGAAGAAGTCGGTAGTTGCGGTATTCTTCACATGCCCTACTATACAGACTATATGTACTAATAATGCTTCTAGTGGATCGAAAGACTGCACAAGACTCCTCAGTGCACCGAACCTCTCCACTCACTCTTGGACTTGATCCAGTTCACCATGCTGGTTCCGAACCCTCGTGAACGTTGGAAGTGTGGTTGGGTCGACACAAAGCTCCGTCGTCTACAGTCTGGATGCTTGAAGAGCGAAGATTTTGCCATGAAAGCAACTTCACGGGGCCCCGATCCAAATATGTATCAATCCTTGGATTTTAACAAACATGCTCCCAGCACTAGACTCTCAAAAGGCTCGAGAGAACCGAAGGATATAGCCCCCAGCGGCGTGGGCTCCGTGACCGATCCTGCCAGTGCTGACCGATGGACGGATTCTGGCTATGGGTCTTTTGGCAGAGGCACTACTGCACCAACCTCGGTGGGGAATTCGACTTCAAAGCATCAAGGCAACGAGCTTGGCTTCTCTCAGCTATCAGACCATGATGAAGATGACACCGCGACCGTGTATTCGGTCGCCGAGAGCGTCCCAGAGGATGAACTAAAAGGGTACAAGTCGGAGCTTTGCGAGGCCATTCTCCATGCTGTCCGCGCCCATGTCTCGGACGCTGGGCTCCTAGATTCCCTGACATCTGCGCTGCCAGCCTTGCTCCAGTCCTTTGCTCTTCGCCTAGGCTGTCCGGGCTCCAGCAAAGCAGAGATAGAGATCATGTACTTTGTCCACCGGTATCGGAAGTTAGTTGAGCCACTTCTGATCTACCATAGCTAACGATTTTGCAGCGATATTACAAGCCAAGTCGACGACGCTATCAAAGCCACGGCAGACAAGGAGAATTTGATGTCTTCCCCTTCTAAGCAACAGAAGGATCCGGCTCCTTTTTTTGCCAAGCAAAATGAGGATTTGCAACCTCCCCCCGCTGAGCAGCAGGAGGGTTTGACAGCGCGCAATGTCGACCAGTGGTTGCAAGGGATTGATTACTCCGCAGTGACAGAACAAGACTTACCAAGAACCCATGACACCAGCGCCAATGTAGAGCTGTCCCAATCTCTGGAGATTGAAGAGCTGGAAACTGGGGGGGAGGTGGAAGAGCAACCTCCTTTGCCAAACAAGCGAGACTATCGCAACATCGTTATCAACTCGGTCGCCTACACCTGGTTGATGGCAGCTCTAATCAAGGCGCTGACCATGTCCCCAGTAGGAGAAGATGACGTGTGCGCTGATATTCGCAAAGAAATTCATGCCTCTCAGCCAGAGACGGGTCAGCAGCCGTTCCCCATCGGAGAGGCATACAATGAATTTCGCGGTCGAGTGGGACTTAAAGTTGTTTCTGCGTGAGCAGTTCCCAACAGAATCGGACTTGGGGCGTCTTTTCCGTCAGGCCCTTACTCTCACGGGGTCTGTCACTGACGCTCAAGTTCTTCCTTGTGCCGATTACCTACTACAGACATGGCCAACAACAGGGTCAACAATCCTGGAGGTCTTGGAGGATGCTTTAGTGACAGGGAACGAGGTTTCTAGTGAGTTTCTCTCTATATTATTGCTGCCTTTCAACATTATTTGCAGTGCTGACCAGGGGTTGCATAGGAGAGCTGAAGGACAAGTCTCTCGTCAGTTGTCTCTTTGACGACTCTGAGCTCCGCGCCAAGGTCGAAGGAACTGCAGACTCTATCGCCACAGTGGCAGAGCAAATCATCTGGCTTGGAGCATCTTTACGTCAATCATGTTCAGAATCGGGTCTTGCAACATGCCGTCCACGATTCCGAACATCTGGGCCAACAACAACAGGTGCTCCAACAAACTGCCACGTCGAGTTCACCGTTAAGGAACACAAGAGAAACTCGCTAGGGTCTAGTGCAGGTCAATGCTGGCACGAAATGTTTGGGAATCCCGTTGTTGTCGGGGGCTACCCGATTCCACGGAGAGTTCAGTACGGCTCAGGTCTCGAGATACCCCTGAACATCATGGCAGGGCTGACAGGCTGCCCGCGAATCAACCAATACATGGGCCATCACTTTCTGAAGGGTTTATCTACCGCGCTGGTACCTACTGGGAAGATGAACGGCACCATCCTTTGGCACCTCCACTACACGGAAGATGGTAGTCGACTTCCATACCCAGATATGGGCTCCATGGACAAGGTCGATATTGGCTTCGGGGGGCTGACGCAGGCACGTCACATTGTTGGCTGGTGTTCGAAGGCCCAGTTCTTTGTAGGTCTGTTTTGACATCAGAAAGCTGCCCTTTGAACAAATGTTCTAACAAGAGCATCCAGGTACGGCAGGGATGAACTACGATATCAAGGCTTCACAGCTTGACCGGCCTGGGAGAGAATTTGCCCTTGAGAAAGCCACCGTTTCTGTTGGACAGATTGTAACTGGAGGATGTCAGTTTGCTCTCGGCCGCAAGGATCCCCATGTGCGAATCACTCGTGGTTCCTACAAGGCGAAGCTTGAGTGGCTTGACAGTAAATATGTCACCTTCTGGGACGTGGACGAGGAGCGTGGCTGGTTGGTCAATGGCAATTCAGCCCTCTTGCATCTACTACGAGCTTCACTGAAGTTCTCCAAAGAGAACAAGTTCAAGTCTGAGTTTTTGTTCCAGGAGGACAAGTTCGAGGAGTCCCCCAGCCCGTTCACACCCGACTCGACTCTACGCGTCCTCTTAAATCACAGGAATCAGAGACTCAAGCTATACTTAAAGGAGAGCCACTCGTACACAGAAACCAAGGAACTACCAGGCGGTGACACGGAGACCGTCACCAGGACCGTCACCTCCTGGATAACCGTCAGGGATCGAATTGAGGAGTTATACGAGACTATGGAGAAGCTGATTGACCACAATGCTACGTCTGAAGACTCTTACAAGGGAGTCAACGCGAAACCGAGACGTCACGATCATCTCTATGGATGGGACTTTGCAGAGATCGCCAAAGATCGAGATCCCTTCCATCTCAGAAAAGCCAAACTACCCTGGGACTGGATGAGCTGGGTTGAACTTACGAGGGCGATCCCGGCCATCATGTTGTTTGGGAAGGGCTTTGGGGACATGATACTGGCTTCTCCACAGGAAACCAGTTGTTGCTGGGATTGGAGATCTGTTCCTACGAACAAACATCTCCTTTGTGTCAGCGTCGCCGATCTGCGAGATATCATCAAGCAGATAGGCAACGAAGGGACCAACCCCATCACAGTAGCCCCCGGTATCGTATGGAAGAATCCATCCAGCGACAGTCCGTTTCATGCAACTTGCCGTTGTGCGACAAAATGCGAGGCCATGAAGGAGAAAACCCATCACTGTATTCAGGAGCTTGCATCCACCAAGATGCATTCTGTATCCGCCTTAGCACATTCCACTTTCAACAAGTTAGGCTTGCCCTCATCCGAGTCTGTGGTGGATATTCATCTGACCGGTCACGACAATGGGGCTGTGATATTCGGACGGAGGGCTGAATTGACGCGCTCACGGGGTACATCAGCGATTACTGAATCCCCTGGCCCAGAATCCTCCCAAGAGAGAGCCCTAGGACACAGTAGCACTTCTGGTGGGCCTAACACCGCCGACTCCCTCACCCCGTCATTGCCAGCTACCTTGAATAGCTCTGACGCTCGAAGCCACAACAGTCCAGCCAATGATGCTATCATATTCGGTGAGACTCAAGTACTAGGATCTACTTCCATTGTTGATAAGCCGGAGGGTGGCAGCCAAACTCCTACCTCATATCAGCCTTCTGGACTTCAGCTGAATGAACCCCCCAATCAAATCGCCGGGGGGTTGAGTGTTGGAAGGTCAAGACTTAGAAAACTGTCATTGAGACGCACGGTTACTGAGTTGTTTGCGAAGAAACGGAGAGAGCGCCAGTCTGAGGATCCGTAGAGAAATGTCCATATGCTTATTTTCCTTACCTTGTTATGTATCTTTTACTACCTATAACAATATGAGCCTCTATCATTTAATTGTACAGCGAGGAAAGGCACATCGAGTCGTTGTTCTCGCAATCTTCGTTAGCATGCGTAGGCGAGTTGCTAGGACTTTCTTTCTTTCCAAGCAGCCTTCTAGGCGCTCAAAAAAAAAAAAAAAAAAAAACATAATAGGCTGTAAATGGACACATTTTGGCGCTGAGAGGTTCATTGGGTGGTTTCAACCCTGTTTATCTGACTGACTTGGGCAGAATCGCTGCTATTGGTGCCGCCCCACGAGGTGTCTTTCGAAGATGGATTCAGAAGATGCTTTCTGATATCAACAATTTCCTAGCAGCTGAGCTATTTTATTGCGAGACTTTGGTTTTCTCTCCCTTCGAATACAAGTTAATAAGTGTTCGTGTCGATATCATTTCCGAGGACGGAGTGGACGGGGGAGATCGTGGATGCCAAGATCCCATGGCAGCTGCGCCACTTGATGACTTCAAAGTCCCAATCAGGCATCATTATGCGATCTGGCGCTTCTGCCTTGGCCATGTGCTCACATGGTCCAGGCACACATAAGCAGCAAACTCCCATATTAGACAATCATCATCGTATCAGGGGCTGACCTCATTCTTCGACCAAATTGCACCTGCAAATTTCAATATGGTCTCCTCCATCTCCAACCCCTCGCGTTCCTCGAACCACGACAAGGAACAGGCTCCTAATCCAGACAGCTTTGAGCCACGTGAAAGCTCTCCTGACATCACTCACGTGATGGACAAGTTCCCAAAGGTTGAGGATAAAGCTTGGTTAGCGCAGCGTCTAGGAAACGCCATTACCAAACGACGCATGATTATCCGGTATAGACAGGCCAAGAACGCTCAACCTGCAACAGCTGAGGATTGTGTCCCTGATGATATGGCCGACCAAGTTTCAGTCTCTACGCCCACGACTTCGTTCATCAGTTCGTCTGACGAAGCTCCGACCCAGGATATTCCGGACCTGGACGACTTGACGTTCAACGGGAAGAAGTTGGAATTTAGAGAACCAGTTGAGTGCCCATACTGCAGAACAACGCAGGTTCTGGACACCCAATCCGAATGGAGGCAAGTGTTTGGCTACAGAAATACGCCTTAGCTCTTAACACTGACAGCTAGCCAGGAAGCACGTCTTAGCTGACCTTCAGCCGTATGTTTGTACCTTCAAGAACTGCACTTCTGGTCTCTTCACCACTCAAAAGGAGTGGCTCACTCACGAGATGACTGCACACTTGCAGCAATGGATCTGCACGCATTGCAACGACGCGGAGAAACCAAAGTTCGAAACTGTGTCCAAAATAACAGAGCATCTCAGGGTCGCGCACAACGTGGTTGAGGAGGATCTTACCGAGGCCTTGAAAACGAGCCAAGTGCCTCTCAAGCCTTTTGGAACCTCTTCGTGCCCTCTATGTAACGAATGGGAACCACCTGGTGAGGATTCTCAAAGCGTCAAAGAATTCTATCAACACCTGGGAAAGCACCAGCAGGTTCTCGCTCTTGAAGCGCTGCCAATGTCGCTGGACGGGCTGATCCGCGATGACGTCCGCCTACTTCATTGTTCTCCCTGTGGCCATGTCTGGACCTCAGACGAGAGAGAAGAACCATGCCCGGCGTGCCATGACAGCAAAGGAAAGGTAAGGTCAGGTTCGGTCAGTCCACGTATAGCCATACTAACTCGACACAGCGTCTCCCCCGGCAAGTGAAGCTGTCAACACCCTTCCCTCCACTCTGGGAAGTCAAGATAGCCCCCGACCGTAACAGGGTATACTTTGTAGACCACAATGAGGGTAAAACAACGTGGATCGACCCTCGCAGCACCGAAGCGAGGATCGTCTCCAAGACACTCAAGATGGGACCACTTCCCGCAGGCTGGGAGCTCAGGTTGGAGGAGAAATCAGGCCGCATCTATTTCGTGGACCACAATTCAAGCACGACGACCTGGGATGACCCGCGCGAAAATTCGGATGCTAAGAAGCCGGAGTTTCTGCCGGAAGGCCGGAAGAAGAGGGCGATTAGCAGTCGCCTGTAGCTGTTGGCCACAGTTTAAGGCTCAAGATTGCAGGTCAAGAGATGAAATGGCTATGCTAGAATGGCAAAGGGAAAGTTTCGGGTGCACAGAAGACCGCGTACTCAATGGCGACGAATTAAAGATGGGCGCAGAAGAGCCAAGTGAAATGCTCATATAACTTCAAGCTCAAAGGTGGCGATAGACCCAATATCTAGACCAAGCTAACGGCTATCGTCAATATGTTCGCATTACTCTTTGAAATTAACACATGCTTGAACCTATGGGAGTCTCATTAAGCATTTGCGAAATGGTCGGGATGTCACCCTCTCGAGCTATTATCGCGCGCCAAATGCGACGGAACAGGGATGACCCGTCCAGAGCCTGCTGACAATATTCAATAATGGCGCGTGATATTGGTTCCCCAGAGAAGCAGGCTGTTGAGTCGACGTTAAACAAGTGACATGCTTGTCAGGCACCGACAGCAAATAGAAGGACCCGCCAAGGCTGAATTCCAACTTTAATACTTTACCGAAGTGCTTGGCGATGCCTAGAAGCCGCACCAGTGACAACCTCCCGGGATGATGCTTGGTGGGTGCCTGTCAAGCCCTGGCGGCGCCCTTGGGCGTTAAGCACGGCACTTGGAACACATAAGCGGAGATGGCGCTCGTTTATTTAATTTTCTGAAACTCAGCTCGCGTATCTGCCTTGCCGTTAGTGGAGGAATGGATCCTTTGTGCCTCGCGTGGCTTGTCCTTGCATGGGAGAGTGGACTAGTTTCTTCGGTCTAGACTCATTCCAGCGTCTTTGGAGTTCAGCCGTAGCCAGAAATAAACGACATGTGCCTTGTCCCGCCGAGTTATCCGGTCTCGACCGCTGATAAAGACAAGTTATGTAAAGGGAATACTGTCCCCCGCGTTTTCTGCCTCTTCTGTCTTGTTGATACCATCACTGTTGTTAGTGCTGCTCTACCAGCACAACTCGCCAAGATGCCTTTCGACTTCAAGGCCTACGATGAGAAGTGCAGGGGACTCACCCTCGAGGAGCTCCAGCGCGAGTGGGAGCATTACACCCGCCTCATCTCCGGCGCCGCAACCTCTACGGCCGTCTCAGGCATGGCCATCCCCCTCACCCTCGGAGTGTCGACCATCGGCGTGGCCATGGCCGCACCCGCTATTCACAACGCCCGCAAGAAGCGAGAGATCATCGAGCGACACCTCAACAGACACAACTCGACACATCACACCCGCAAACGTGATGTTCTAGGCAGCATGGCTGTTAGCGGCACTATCGGCGTTGTAACATTGGGAGTTGGTTCAATGGGTGCCGATGCTGTCGCTACTGCTGGAGCAGAGCATGGAATCCAGTCGATTGTAGCCAACGAAACCGCCATCAAGATTGCGACGCATGCTGCCCTCGACGGAGCGGGAATGGCTATTGAGCACAAACACACAGATCGTCTCAAGAAGAAGGATGCCCTCAAGGCGTTCAAGAAAGCTGGGGTTTTCCAGGCCGTCCAAGACGCCAAGGCCGCCGAAGCTGGATATTCGATCCAGCCCTACAACCAGCAGGGGTACCCTTATGCTGCCGCTGGTAGCTCCTCTCAAGCACCTCCCATTCCTCCTCCCCCGCCATACACTCCTGCCGATGGGCAGACACCGGCTCCTCCCTCTTATGCGTTGAATGCGAATGGTTATCCTCAGGACTTCAAGGCACCCATCGCTTATACCCCAGCACCTCAGGGTCAACAGTACATTACCCCAGATGCCACCGGCCAGCAGCCTGCGCCGCAATACTATGGCTATCCTCCACAGCAGGGTGCTCCTCAACAACAGGCTCCCTATCAGCAGCAGCCCGGTCAACAACCCTATCAGCAACCTGCCTCCTACCAGCAGCAAGTTCCTGGTCAACAGGCGCCTCAGCAACAGGTCTTTTCTCCTCAGCAAGTTCCCGCCCAGCAGCAAGCCATCCCTCAACAGCCGCCGCCCGGTCATTCTTCCGCACCTTCAATCAGTGCCCAGGTTCTCTCACCACCACAGACCCCAGCTGTGGGATATCCTCCCCAGGTTGTGCAAAATATCCAGTCTCCCGCTGTCGCCCAGCCGCAGCCACACGAGCAACCAGGCTACTTTCCCCAGACGACGGCGAACCCACCCAACAACCCTGCCCCTTCAACTCAAGTGTACGACATGTCGGGCATCAAGGGCGCTCTTCCGGCTCAAACGCCTGCACCAACGGGTTCATCATATCAGCCTCCACCACCCCAGCAGTACTCTGGTGCTCCTTTGCCAACGCCCGCTCAGGAACAGCCCCAGACTTACACATACCTCCCAGCGCAAACGCCTCAGCCAGCCGTAGCGGGATACCCTCCTCCCCTCTCTCTTCCCCCTCAGCCAACTCCTCAACCGGCATCTGCTCAAGTACCTTCAGTCTCGGTTCCTCCGCCACCAACACTACAGCCCGTGTCTACGGTCCAAGTGCCACCAGTCTCGGTGCCTCCTCAGACGACACCGCAAGCGGTACCTACACTTCAGACACCGTCGGTCGAGTACCAGCAACCAACTGGCCCTGGCTCCCAACCCCAGTACTATCCGCAAGCCACGTACCAACACACTGGAACATATCAACAAGCCCAGGTGCCACCGCCTCCTCCTCAGGAGCACCCTGATAGGAGGGCTTCGATGATCAGCACGGTACAGCAGCCTCTCGCTCCACACCCTACCTACAATCCTCAACACTACCAACCAGCATCTCATCAACAAGCGTATACCCATTCTGCATATCCAACTGCCCATACACCTTCACCGCCCCAGCAAACACCAGCACCATATCAAGCAGCGCAATATCAGGCTCCTCCCCCTCCCCCTGTAGCCAGCACCAATGCCCCTCAGTATCAACTCAGTGCGCACTACACGGTTCCTGGTCAACCACAAGAGCAGTACAAGCCAGGCAATCAATACCAGAACGGACAGCCCGCCCATCAGCCCCAGTACAGCCAACAGTATTACTACCCTCCAACTCCAGTCTCGTTGCCCACTTCTCCCCCAGCAGTGTAGTAACCTGGTGCCCTGGTTTTTGGATGAAATTGGCGTTATCAGCGGGTTAGAGCCTAACACGAAGTTAATGAAGGAACGTCTATGCTTTGAACTTTTGTTTGGTAATAAATATTCTCTACTACGCCTCTCAGTCCAAGTGCACCTCCGCCAGACCCGTGATGTATGTTCCCAATACAGTACACTCACCTACGCCACATTCTTCTGTCTTGGTACGCTTTTCCGCTGATCAGGCACAATCTTCTGAATGGTCAATCCCCGAAGAAGAGGGACAAATTCGGACACAAAAGCAGACTCTGGGCTGGCACGGCCCGCTCTGAATCGGCCAATGATGTCTGTAGTTAAGACGGCCCTGAAAGCCAACAAGGATGTAGTTGACTAGCGTAATAGGCCCTCGGAAAGGATTCAGTGCCTGAGCATTATTACTGAGCTGAGGGCATGGGTGATATTCTCTGTTGCCGCTGTAAAGAGTTGTTCAATATGAGCAGGCTCTCACAATTTTTGCAAATAAATAAGCTAAGATAAGGAAACCAAGATCTCACTCAACCAGCATCCCATCGACGATATCAAATCTCGGAAAGGCGTCGCAATCCGTCCTCCATGTCACGATCAACTACGCTATCTAGCGCCACAATCGATAGTCTCCGCGAGCCAGGCATCTTTGGACGCTTCTAAACGGGGACCTTCATTTGGGATCGATTGGCAAAGCCACCTCCCGATGGTGACTGTCCTTCTTAAACCGCCTGTATCCCAAACTTCCTCGCCTGGATCTTGGTCTCCAGCGATTGTCTCTCTTTACCCGTCACTCGTTTCCAGTCGTTCGTTAATACATCATCGCCAAGATGAGGACCGTCATCCCCCTTCTTCAGCTTTTGGCTCTTGGTCATCAGGCCGCTGCGTCAGTGTGCAGGCCGCGAGTGACATCGTCTTCCGTCTCTGTTGAGTCCGTCACCACTTCTGCTTCGACTGCCACCTCCACCACTGTCTCGTCTACCGGTTCCGAGTCTACCACCTGGAGCAGCACCGAGACGGCGTCTTCGAGTACCGAGACTGTTTCCCTGAGCACTGCCGAGACCGCCTCCTCATCCACCGAGTCGGCATCTTTAAGCACCACTGAGACTGCATCCTTGAGCACTGAGACAGCTTCCTTGAGCACCACCGACTCCTCCACCGTCATCTCGACCACCAGCAGCGCGTCCGAGAGCATCTCGACCGACTCCTCCACCATCACCTCCAGCACGCTATTCACCACGACAACCTCGACCGCTGAGGCTTCGTCCACCACTTCTTCCGTCCCCGAAGGCCCGCCGGAGCTCCTCATCAATAGAGGCTTCGAGGACAAGGACTCCTTGAGCCCCTGGCAGCAGTACCAGAATTGGGGAACCCTCGCCATCGCCACTGATGAGTCCCATGAAGGCGGCCGGTCTGCCCACATAACCTGGTCATCCCCCCAAACCCCTCGGGGCCAGTACGACTACAACACCGGCGTCATCCAACCCGTGCCGGCCTCCAAGGTTGTAGCCGACACGCAGTACGAATTCTCCGCCTGGGTCAAATTATCCCCCAGCATGAGGTGCCAAGATTTCTACATCGCTTGCTCCATCGGGGATGGCTTCATGCCTGGTTCCTTCAAGGCCACAGCCGTTCCTGGCGTTGGTGGCTGGTTGCAGCTCAAGACGGCTTGCCAGTGGTCTCAGAACTGGCTGAACGCGGGACCAGGAGTGGCAGTCGTTGGCCAGTGCACTGAGGCCGATTACTATGTCGATGACGCCAGTTTCAAGTTAGTTGTTTAGGGGTCTATCTAACATTCTGTCCGGTTAAAGTCTTAGAAGCGAGGGTCTTTTGAGGGAATGGGTTTTCTCGATGCACAAACTTGTACATACATCTTCTTCAAGAACACGCACATGCATTGGACATATACATGTTTTTAAGACATCACAGATTACGACCGTCCTACCAAGGACGTACCAAGCATTTGTCCAATCACCGAAGCAGGTTCCGTCTCCGTGTGCGGTAGAGAGCTAGGCTCAGCCCAATGCCAACCACAAGGCGTAAATTGGGAAAGCTAAGCCTCTGTTTTGTTCCAGTACTAAATCCCAAATCTGTGGCTTAGCTCCTGCAACCTCACGTCACTCAGAGAGCCATTGCCTGACTACTCGTTCAGATGTGGACTCGAGTTTCGAACTACAAGCTCTCGCCTCATGCTTTTCAGAAGATTCACAACCAGCCATTGTGGCAGGGAGCATTAGCAGTGCTCGTTGAGCTCGCAACTAATGGTACACGTGGTTCCACTGTTTCATACCCCCATTCGGCTTCTCCGCTACGCCATTCCTTCAGTCTGGGCATGAATCCTCCGGCACCTCGCTTACCACCTCAAGGCACACAGCTCTTCTTTGATTGTACATTCAACATGTTGTATACGCAGATCATTGAGCCTAGCATCGGCATGCTTGCACTAGCTCACCTGTCAGCCCGTATGTTGGCGGTCAAGACGGTCTATGGCCAGGCTCTCTCGGCCTTATTAACACATCCCTGGTTTAGGCAGCAGAATTTTGACCGCCATATTAGGAAGGCAGGTCTGTTGTTTCTCTGGACGGTTTCATCTCTGATCAGACTGGGAATATCTTTCAATTCCAAGCTTGACACTTTTCAAAAGACGGGCAAGGCCGTCAACCTCCACGCATACCAAACTCCAACCCGTCAAAGGCATGCTGTTTTGTAAACTTCATGTGAGACACTGCAGCCGTCAATGCAACATTGACAGCATCATCAAAGCACAGACCTGCTGATCGAAATCATCACCTGTCAAGCGTAGCTCGTTCTGGCAGTACACTCTCTCCAAGCCTCAAAGCACCAGTAACAGGTGTCCTGGCATTGACTCTATGTACGTCTTATCATATACATTAAATCTCATATCATGCTCGACATCGCTCAGCGACTCTCTCATTACAAGTCCGAGCGGGGCTACACCTTCATCAATCTCATACCAACTCCAAGCAACAGGTCTCTAACCACGCCTCATATTCGATAGACATAACCACGCGGGCCAGTGCCCCCTCTTCCCTGAAGAGTTTGTCGACACCCGTCCAAAGCTCTTTGCGCTCATCGTACTTGACCCGGAATCTCCAGCCTTCAGCTTGAGGATCTTCCTCTGGTCATATCCCTTTCTCAGAAGAGCCTTTTGTAGGTCATTCTGACCATACCTATCCGTCCCTTCTATGCTTGCGCCCTTACAGATCAACACCCTGATGATGCGATGGAGCTCTGTCTCGCTCTGTCCTTGCCGAAGTGCAAGCATCAGCGGTGTCCTGTTCCCTGAGCAGAAGGCGTTTACGTCAGCCCCCCTATCAACCAGGATCTTGACAAGCCCGGCTTGAAGCTGATAGCAAAACAGGTGCAGAGCCGTCTGCCCATAACCGTCCTTGGTGTCAATCCCGACATTCTCCAAGCCAGGACGACTCGGAAGACTCCTAACAGTCTCTATCGCTTGGAGCACTATCCGAAGCGTCTCCTTGTCTCGACACCTATGAATGGGTGTTTGTCTGTTTCTGTCTCTGACAAGAACAAGGTACGGCCTTGTTAGAAGCTCCTTCAGAACCTCGATGTTTGAGTTGCTAACAGCGACAAGAAGAGGTGTGTCACCATTGCTATCCTCCATCTCATAGAACTTTTCCAGCGTCATGAGCTCCGCCAGCACCGACATGTCCATTCCCCGATCTCGGGCAGCCACATGTAACGGTGTATCTCCATCCTCGTTTGTGAGCTGGGTGAAGGTGAGCTCATCCTCGCCAGTCACGTCGAATCCCTTGGAAGTACACCAACCGACAGTTCTGGCAAGATCGTCCCGCCTCGGGATAAAGCCGTCCCCTAGTTCATCGCGCATCTCGGCTCGAAACGCGTCCACATCAACATGTCTTCTGTTCATCTGGTATTGTCTCTCAGTCAAGTTGTAGGTCTCGCAAATCTGTCGATGGTACTGCTCCTTCCCCAGCCGTATATAATCGTCGAGGGCGCGTCTGAAGAACTTGATGGACTTTTCTGGTTCGTTTAGGTCTGCAAACATCTCGGCAATTCTCCGCTGCTCATCGCACAGCTGGGGAGTCGGATAAGGACGTGACTCTTCCAGAACCGTGGAGCCGAGGACGTTGAGCCTCTCAACGGCACTTGCAACGGCTGTTTGATCGTGCTTCTGGCATGAAATGACGATGGCTACGTATTTCTCCGCCAGATTGACCCGTTCTGCCATGTCCAAAGCATAACCTGGCTGTTGCTCCCTCAGCTCTTTTCCGAGGTCGATAGCTTGCAGTTGGAATGGCAGGGCAAGGATAGGCATGTCAGCCTCAAAGAAGCGAGTGGCCCAGTTCTGTGCTGCCTCAAACTTGTACTGAAGCTCTCTGACGCTGCTCTTTCTGCGTCCCGACGGTGGCAGCAGGAGGCGTTCAGTTTGTGCACTCGATGGGTTCGGATTCTCGCGGAAGTACTGCGTCGCCGTGTCCGTCAGCAAGGCCTGGGTGGTCTGCCGCCATGTCTGCAGCTTCTGATCGTCGGTCGATAATCGTGGGAACGTCGTTCCGAGCTCGTTGAGGACCTCTCTAACTCTCTCGACGGGGCCTGGTTCTAATCTACCTCGATGTGTCAGAAGGGATCAAAGAAAAAGACAAGTACTTACTTACAGGCTCAGGCCAGAAGTACTAATCTGGAAGATCTGAATGTTCCTGTCGACACGCTTGATTACATGGTCGTCCTGATCCAGCTTCAAGCGAAACGCCTTCATTGCCCTATCCTTGAAGGTCGAATCTCCTCCATGGAAGACATCTGCGTCCGGTATCTCCAGCTTGGAGAGGTCTGCCTGGAAGCGTCTGAGGTATTCTCCAATAGATTCAAGATAGTCCTTTTGCGTGGGTGTCAAAGTGGCTACCCGCCACCTCTCCAGCCTCTCCTTCATGAGGGAGCAAGACTTGGTAAGCAGGTCGCTCACCATGGTCCAGTGCTGGATGTCATCGGGGGAGTTTTTGACGGCCTTGATCAGGGCCTCAAAGACACTCCACGTCTTGAGGCCCGTCCCGATGAGGGCGATGACCGCCGAAGCTGGTTCAGCCATGGTTGAGTGAGGGTCTCACGCCCCCTCAGGCTTTGCTCTTGTCCTTCTCGTGGTCTGAATGGCTTCGAAGGATGATGCTCAGCGCAAGTCCAGGCGGAACAAATGCGGAACAGGGTGAGTCTGGGGATCTCCCCACCCCCGGATTTGCGTAGTGACATATACCAAGTAAGCATACTGCACTGCCTCATGAGCCCTGCAAGGCGAAGGACTACTGCCTTGTACTGAGCGAGCCAACCGCTTACCATTGGGTACGACAAGTGACGTTCTTGGCAGTCAAGGATCCCTGTAGAGCTGGAAAGTCCTTCATCCCCCTCCCCTGCCGCCCGTGGCTGAGTCGATCCAACACGCCTTGTTTTCAAATCGTCTCCCTTGTTGGTTGTCACCCAGTATTTTGCTCAAATTGTGGCTCAGCCGTTTTTCATGACCTAAAGTGGAACCACTGATCTGCAGCTAATATGACCTTTAATTGAAAATCATCCCAACGTCGTCGAATGAGAGCCTTTGGCTCACAGCCTGCAGGATACATACACGAACTGCACCACAACCGGGCGAGTATTCCTTGCAGTGACTGTTCGTGTTGGCGCTTTGTGTTACATGCATGCTGACTCGGCGCTGCATATGTCGTTGCCTATTCTCCCGCTGCAGGCTGATTTCATTTGTGATGGAATCATGAGGTTTTTGAATGTCTTGTTATTTGTCTGCCTTAGAACGGGGTTGTACAAGATCAGCAAAGGCATATTTCTCCAACTTTTACTCCGACCTTGTTGAGGCCTAAATATTCACTCTCTAAACCAGTTGGATCTTTGGAGCTTGAATCAACAGCCTCATACTAGCCATGGCTCGCCAACCAGCCGAAGCCGACGGTCGCTCTCAGCCTCGTGGCTTGATCAATGGATGGATTGGAGAGCAGATCGAAGATCGAGAGGAGCTAGGGAATCCACTGAGTAAGCTAGCAATCAATCCTCGTCTTCAAGTCATCTTCTTTGTACTGACTCTTTTCAAAGCCAACGTCGAGGACAGCACTCTTCGAGAATCCTGCAGACAGCTGTCCCAAGAGCAGTCCAAGGTCCCCTTCCAACAACTCCTTGATGCTGCAGAAGTCGCCAAACACCGATACGAGTACTACTGCTTCTCAAAGGATGCCACCGACGGTACCAGCGCCCCTGACGGTCCCGGCCTAGCTCTCAAAGTAGACCTCAGCCTTGACGATAAAAAGGCTCTCGTTGCAGAGCGAGAACGGCTCTTCTCCGGCAGGGGGATGCTCATCATCATCTGGACCGTCTCTCTTGCCGCATTCCTTCAAGGTCATGTCCAGTCATCCATCAACGCAGGGAGTCTATTTGCCGAGACAGTTGGCATCACCCAGCCCCGTCTGATCAACCTCACTGCATCAGAGTCCAACTACACCTTTGGCTTTGTTCAAGATGCCATTAACGGTATCAATAACGGCACATACAAGGACACCTACCTAGACTATTTCATCCCCCAGAATGGCACATACAATGGGACCGATCCAGCCAAAACCGACCCACTGGGCCTCAACATGACTGGACTCGGGGTCACCAGCATTGCAAAGTGGCAGCTGGGCGGTATGAATGCCATTCCCTTCCTCACGGCAGCCTTCCCGGGCGCACCGCTTTCTCTACCTGTCAACTATTGCTTTGGTCGTCGCGGGGCCCTCGGTATCTCTGCCCTTCTCATCATTGCCAGTTCTCTGGGCTCGGCCTTTGCTTCCACGTGGCAGCAGGTCCTTGGTGCAAGGATCGTCGGTGGAATAGGTGAGTCATCTCCAGGATCCAACAGCAGCCATGCACCTCTTGAGGCTAGGCTAACACATTTCTAACAGCCATGGGAATCAAAGCAGTCAGCGCCCCTATCCTCGCCTCCGAGACGGCCGTGGGTTACTGGAGAGGCTCTACCATCCTAGCATGGCAGCTATGGTAAGACAAGTCCCCTCCTTTCTGTATCTTAATCACTAATATCGACATTCAGGGTCGCGTGTGGCATCATGATCGGTTTCGTCGTCAACCTCGTAATCGCCAGTGCCACAAGAGTCCTCGACACGGTGCCCTCTCACATCTACCACATTGTCAGCGAGAACCGCACTGAAATCAAGAACGGCATCGAAATCATGACCCCATTCTCTTTCTCCGATTACCAGTCACGCTATCTCGCCTTTCAACTGATCCTCGGCGCCCCTCTTGTTCCTTCAATACTACTTCTCATCGCCTTGTGCTTTTGCTACGAGAGCCCACGGTTCTACATGAGACCGGGGACGCCCAACTACAACCTCGAACGAGCCTTTGAGATTCTCCGTAAAGTCCGCAAAAATGAGGTTTGTGTTCCCTTTACCCATTCTCAACATTGTCTTGGTCTAACAGACTCATCAGCTCCAAGCTACTCGTGACTTCTTCCTCATCTGGTGGTCGATCAAGACTAGCGCCGCCAAACAGGAAGTGAAGCAATATCCACCCAAGGCCGGTCAAGTCAAGGGGGGGAATAGGGATGAGGATGTCGACTCGGGCTTGACATACATGTCTCGCATCTGCGTGGTCCTCAAGCTCTCTGGAAGACAGTTCAAGCCTCTGTTCAATCAGCGGCATCTGAGAAACGCCATGTTGAGCAGCTGTACCGTTGCTCTGGCCCAGCAGCTCTGTGGCAGTATGTTTCCCGGTCTACAAGCTCTTGACTACCTATATCGCTAACTGTGTTAACAGTCAACGTATTCGCCTTTTACTCAAGTAAGTACAGTTCGAGAGAAATCAACACTTGATACTGACCAGCTTCATAGACGAGCTTTTCAGCAACTACGGAGTCGAGAAGAGTATGGGATACAGTTTTGGTTTCGGTGGTGTCAACTTCTTCTTTGCCTTGCTAGCAATGAGGTTCGTATTCCTTAAGAGTACTTGATTGACAAGTCTAACTCTCCCAGGTCCATCGATATCATCGGACGAAGACGCTGGCTCTTGTCCACCCTCCCGATGATGAGTGTCTGTTTGATGGCCTCGGCTATTGCCTACGCAGTCGACGGCACAACAGTCACAGACCGAGGAGCCCAAGCTTCCGAGTCCATTGCTGGCATCGTCTTCATCTACTGTGAGAAGCCCAGGAAATCTCGTGTGTAGGATACATACTAACTCTCTCAGTGTTTGCTGCTGCATACTCTCCGGGTCTTGGTAGGTCCAGGTCCATGCTTTGATCAGTGTGCTTCTAACAAACTCAGGTCCAATCCCCTTTACTCTCGCCTCTGAAAGGTTCGTGTGTTGAACTATTGCGTGAATTCAGAAGCTAACCCGCCTTAGTTTCCCTCTGTCAAACCGAGAAGCCGTATGTTCATACTCCAAACTATAACAGGTAGCTATCTCGTACAATGCTAACAAATTCTCTGCAGGGTGCTTCAGTAGCCATATCCATCAACCTGCTCTTTGCGGGTATCCTAACAATCCTGATTCCCAGCATCAACAGAGAGTTCAAGATTGAAGGCACTCTCGGCTTCTTTGCTGGAATGAACGTGGTCGCGTTCATCCTTGTCTGGCTGTTTGTCGAGGAGACAAAGCGGCTACCCCTGGAGGAACTGGAACAGGTGTATGACAACCCCAAGTTCGATTTTGCCAAGTATCAGCTCTTTACGCGTCTTCCTTACCATATGAAGCGGTTGATTTCTTGCTTCGGGGGTGTCGAGGAGCCAGAGAGCTTTGACGAGATCGTGCTAAGGAGGAGGAGGAGAGCGGGAGATCTGGCTGACACGTCAGATGATGATGTTCCGCAGCGACCAGGGACTACATAGTCGCTCATCTTGTTGCGATCTAGATATAGCACAGTCAGGGGCCATCTTTTGAGTCGCCTAGCTTCCAGTAGAAATTGTGATCCTATCATGGGTATAGATTGTTTGGGAATGGCTAATAAAAGCCTGGCGTGGACAAGATTTCAGTCCACCCTCTTTCTCTGCGGGTAGCCCGTTTCAAACGTGAAAAATGCATCAGTGGTTTATCGAGACCACAATATAGTGTCATTGTGAGCAGAATAGCAAACTTGAAGCCGTCCCAAGCCCCTAATGAGGAAATTTAGATGACGGTCGCACGATCAGAGCTGACAGAGCATCATCAAGGTGGGGGTCACGATGGCGGCCGAAGTCAAACTCAGCCACGAGAACCACTGATAAATACACCCAACGGGGAACATCATCAACCCTTGGATTTAATGGGCATTAAAGCTATATTTGTTAATGAATTGTTGGCATTCTATTCACCAACCGTTGTTTTAATCTCAACCATATCCAATCCTCTGAAACTTTTGGCGCACAACCCAAACCCCCCCTGATGATCCTCCCCCAGACTCCCCTAACTTTTAGCGCCCGCCGCTTAAAACGCGCCCACACAACCTTAATACGTAACCCCGCGACGTCATCAGCCATCAAAAGATCACAAGACCCAACCCAATCCAATCCAAACCTCAACATCAGCATCTCCCCTCCTTCTCCTCCTACAGCATTATCGCGATACCTCAAAATGGCTCCTCCTCGTCCTTACATGTACAATTACGGCGATGGCCCGCAGCCAGCCCCTCCTCCACCCTACGGATACTACCCGCCGTACCAAACCCACGTCGTCGTCACCCCTTCTCGTCAGGACCGTCGTCGCTCCTGCGCGAGGTTCGTCGTTTCCACGGCGCGCCAGTTCTCTCTCATCATTCCATTCGTCATCGTCATCCTCAGTATCTGGTGGTCCTTCCGGTACCAGGTGTGCCCCAGCGATGCCGCCGTGGGACATCCATGCTCGTGGCTGCTATGGTTGAGTCTACCCATCGTATGCTATCCTATCATGCTTTCCACTGTCAGAACGCCATGCTGATATAAACTCAGGCTATCGCCTCGGCTATCTGGAGCATCGCCATGATCATTTCGGCCCGTCGCGCCCTCCATCACATGTCACATGTGCCCACGCCCGTCAATGCTGCAGTCCAGCTCATCCTCGCCATCGGCGCGACCGTCTGCTTCGCCCTACTCGTCTATCACATGGAGACCTACGACTATTGGACTCGATACACAGAGGGTGGAATGGCTGCACTCCTTGCGATGCTCTTGTGGGTCAACTTCGAGAGGCACCTTGCTCACTGCTAACCACTGCTTCAGCATCGTCAATTGGATTCTATTTGTCTGGACACTGAAAGAGATCAAGGACGACCGACAACAGCGGCAGCATGCAAACAGTCACATCCCCATATGAGCGAGACAAATCTGACGAAATGGCCATTTCTAAACTTTTACATGAAGCAGTCATTGGGACTGCACAGTACCTATCGAGGATTGTAACCCTTGAAAACTGGGCAAAAAAGATAACCACCCACGCTCCATTTCCCTATTATCATACAGTAATACCGCTCTCGTGACAAAGACCGATCCCGGGTATTATTGGCACAATGAGTCTAACTCATGAGGTCGGGTGCCGGTTCATGTTCAGCTCGTCTTCACAGGTTGCCGCCAAATCCCCCATGAGCTGCGAATCGTAGCTGGTAGTCGCGGAGGTCAGCCCAGTTACGTAGCTCCTCCTCCTCATCTTGCGACGTCATTTGGTTCGGATCTGTCGCCTCGAGACCCGTGCCGTTGGTGGCGCCCGTCTTTTCCAGCTTGACGAGAATGTTGATCAGTTGTGAAAGCGCCTCCTCCGACTTGATCGCAAACGGTCCCTTGCGCTCCGGTGCATCGTTCAGGAGTGTCGATGCTACCTGGCGGATCTTGTTGATGAGGGAGCCTCCGTTTGGCTCCATGTTGCGCTGGGAAATTGATCCTAGAACCGTAAGGAGGCCCTGGACAATGAGCTCCCGCTCGGACGACATGAAATCGTAGATTTCCTTTTCATCAGCATCCTGTGCTGCCTTTTCCTCCTCCGACTGACCATCAATGGGGTTGGTGTCCTGCTGCTGCTCGGAAAGATGAACATCGCGAAGGTCAAAGTAGAGTTCGACGAAATATGACCGAGTCGCCAGTTGCGAGACATAGATGTTGCCCTTCTGAATCTCGTACTGGAGGTGACGACGCCGCGCTGGTTGATTCTTGATCACGTTGCGCAGGTCGTGCGCGGGCTGACTGTTTGGCCAGGCTGGGGGCACGTAATGCATCCCAGCTTCGTCCAAGCTGGTGGCCTCATCCCCGTGGTTTCCAAGCTGAAGCTCTGGTGGGAGGTTATCTGTGATACTCTTGGCCGCCAGAAGGCCATCCCGGAGCAGGATGCGCTGATCGGCCCAAGGAAGAGTGCTCATGCCATAAGCCAGCTCGAGACTGACGATGCCGTTCATGGTGGTGTAAATGTCAATAGCGAACCGGAAGCCCGTCAAAAGGGTAACGCTGCCATCCTGCTGATGGATGACTTCGTTGGCGAGGACACAAATGTCGTCCACATTTTCAGGATACGCGGGATATGGGAGGCTAGGGGTTGAGGGCGCAATCACCATATCCGCAGAAGAAGCACCGAGTTGTGAGAAGGAACTAGACTATAGTCAGTACAGAATTACAAGGGTCTTGCATAGATAAGCACATACCGCACGCCAAGGAGAAGGCAATAGAAAATGCGCTTCCCAATCTGGTCTTTGACGTGGTTAAACGGCAGGGGGTCCGGTGAACAGTTGTCGTTACCAAAAGTAGGCAAATCCCCGGGGTGCTTGGGTCGATGGAAGCCGAGCTCGCGGAGAAGGGTCAAGGTTTCGGCCATGAATTGACCCGAGGCGTTCCACTGATGGGTATATCCCGAGGCCAGGCCCAGGAAATAGCTAGTCGCAGCGTCGTCAAGCGTCTTGGGCTGCTTGAGCGGCCACTTGCTCCCTCGTGTAAGCAACGAAATCTCGCGGCATTTTTCAACCATGACGATTGCCCGAGGGAAGAGATGAGTGCTGTGCTGTGCTTTGAGATGCTCTCTTGCGCTTCGTGGAAAGGATGCCACGAGGGCGCAGATCATGCTCGCCAGCAGACCAAGGAACTCGGGTTTGGTGCGATCTTCGCGATTGGCAAAAGACTGGCGGAATGTAGGCTCATGAGGAAACGGCGCCAGGGGGTGGATGTATGTGAAGAAGTCATCAACCAGGAGCTCAAGAACAGGCATTGGTGCGATAGATTCGGCGTCCAGAACACCCTCAGTCGAGATGTTCATCAACGTCTTGGCCGCAGTCTGAGGTGAAGGTGACATGGCTCCAAACACAGCAGCAGCTGTCGCCACTGCTTGAGAGTCCGCGCGCGCACGCTTAGCAGCCTTTGCGGCCTCAGCATGCTTGTTTGGGGGGCCTCGCCGCTTCGTCTCACGGTTAAAGGTACAGTCGACACCCAGTTCTCGGCATGGTCTGCAGGGGACGTTGGAGTCGTCACACTTGACTTTGCGCATACTACACATATCACAGGCGCGTCGGAGACGGGTTAATTTGGGGTTAATAGTCGGATCGCGCATAACCCCGCCAGGACCAGGGACGAGGTGAGTCGCCATATCCGTCGCATGGGGAACCCCTCCAGCAACGACATGGTGGGGTTGGAGGCCATCCGGGGAAGATGTCGCGTCGAGCGTCTGGTGTTGGTGGTGACCAACGGCCTCAGCGGCAGCCACGGCAGCATGCTGGAGGGCCTGAGGGCTGTTAATCTGGTGGTTTATAGCATGAGCGGCATCGCTGGCGGCCTGGAGCATTTCGAGGCCATTGCTGGCGTAGGCGTGGACCGAGGCATGCGACGTGGGTGAGGGTGGAGGAGGTGAGCCCGACATGGTGACGGTTCGGATCGATTCGTCACGCTGCGCCGGGCCTGCGACGGCGGGCGTCGACGGTGGCTTGCGGAGCACCGGGCTCGGCGGGCGGAGCTGGGCTGGGTGTAAGCGGGACCCTGAGGACGGGCCTGGATGGATCGTCGGGGTGTTCGAGGGTAGAATGTCGGAGGAAATACGGGTGTTGAGGGGTGTTGAAGCGAGGTGAGGCCGATGAGCCGGCCAGAAGCTGGGAGAAGTGTTTGGTCACGTGAGTTCTCAAGTCAGGTGCTTATTAAGCGAGTTTGAGGCTCTGTCGCCTTGATTTGACGAAGGCTTACCCTGGAGCAACAGCCCAGATTCCCGACATTCCAGTCAATCCTCGCTAAATCTCCAGCGTGAGGACGTGATGGTCGATTATCAATCTATCTAATCTATTTCGAATCCAGGGTATGCCTTCGGCGTGGCTTCTTGCATGACGCACTCATTTATGTCACATGAAAATGGGTGTGCTGGATCTGGTCGTGCTATCGATAATCAACTCCGGCCATGCTGAGTGAGTATGTTGCCGTATACTTCCATATGGTGAGCTAGTCATCTTGCAATCAACAACAAAGATAATCTAAGGAGATCTGTATACGGAATGGTAAACCTCAAAGACCAGATTGGGAGCTCAAGAGACACCCCCCAGGTTCCATGATGCCACATGGGGGCATCGCATCATGGGGAACCAGAATCGGGGAAATAACCCACGACTATGGAGCCCATGCGTTCATCTGATGACCGACCGAGTCCCATCGGAAATTTTGGGGGGAGGGGGGGTCCTCGCGGATCTGGCATCATCTGGTCCTTGCTTGCGGCTGAGGTGTACACGGACGAGACCGATAAGACCGAACTGCCGGCGCAGCACAGTTAAATGAAGTGTTCAGTTGCTGTGGCATTCTGGAAGACGGCGGCTTGGCTGGCTTGACTACTACACGAGGAGTCATGGGATTTGATGAGAAGTCCATGCTTTGTGCTTACAGATGGCTGTCATAGAGCTAGTTGTGGAGTGGAAGAATTCCCTCCTAGCTAGAGAGCTCGAGGTGAAGCTTGGCATGGCAACTCGCTATGAGCTCCCTGCACAAAGATCTCATGGCCACAACTGCAAAGCATAAGCTGTCGCGTGTACTGTTACTCCTCAAAACACACCACTCCTCAAACCCAAGCTGTCATGCAGATCTCGGATGCTCTCGCAGTCTAGAAAGATGGGATTTTGCCTAGCTCTCTCTCTTCCGCTCGCTTGCCGCTGCCGCCTTTCAACGGTCGTCCCGGAACTGAAACACGATCCAATCACATGGGTTGGAATTTTTCTTTTCTAACATGATCGGGGTCTCTTGACCAATCA
Organism: Fusarium keratoplasticum; assembly: GCF_025433545.1. Lineage (NCBI taxonomy): Eukaryota > Fungi > Ascomycota > Sordariomycetes > Hypocreales > Nectriaceae > Fusarium > Fusarium keratoplasticum. The sequence goes on from NC_070532.1 coordinate 1,024,112, forward strand.
ACGGACTCGTCCCCCGCAAGTCGCCGTTGTTTCTTTGGGAGGGTTTCTATTTGTGACAGGCGGCATGACGACAAGCGAATCAGCAGCGTGATTATCTTTTCCACCTCAAACGATTCAACCTCTGTTTTCTGGCCATTTTTACAAGATGACCTTATAGTAACCTCACTCAACAACACTCGATCCCCTCTGTCATCCTCCAGGCTCAATTCCTCCTTTCCTCGGGTGCATCCGGGCTGGCCACGCCGGGCACCGACCTCCCAACGGAGTCACGGACCCCTGGGACGGCCCCACTCATCAGCCCACCGTCACCATCGCCTGATGTTGGCGACCTGGCGTGATGGGCTCAGCCTGGAGCCCAGACAGAGCCAAACAGCACCAGCCAAGGGCGGACGGAGCAAGGCGAGACTCGGGAACAGCAAGAGATTTGCTTCACTTCAGCATGAGCGCCTATGATGACCCCGGAGAAAAAAAAAGGTCATGGACAAGGCGAGGGGCAAGGGCCGGCGCGTGGAGGGGTGGGAGATGAGGCCATGGGATTGAATAAATACTGCTTTGCCGCTGCGCTGGGCGATTCGCACCTCTTGGATTGATCTGCCTGTTAGTTGTTACTTGTTTTTTCCTGTGAAAATCGCATCCTTCTTGGTCCAGCTGCGTCACTAGAGAGCTCTACTCCTCATCAGTTGAGCAATCCCTCCTCTCCTCCTCTTCCGACTTTTTCACCATCGCCCGTCTCATCCGCGAAACTCGACCCTCTCGCGAGCAGCGCATTAAAAGCCATCACAAGCACAAAGCTCGAAATTGCCCGCCTCACGATCTGGGAGGATTAAAAAGAGCGAGAATCTCGAAAATCCGTCTTCTTTCACACAAACCCATTCTTCATCCAAAAACCGCAACACCACAGCCAAAATGTCAGCCACATCACGACCCATGAAGCACATTGATCGCGAGGATCTCTACACCAACCTCGAGGCCCGCGTCATGTACCTTCACTCATTCCTCGACTTTTCCAGCCGTACGTTCCCGCCCTCTGCTAGGAATCATCTCCTGATCTCGACAACCCGCGGAGTTGAAGAGAATGGACCGATATGGAGACTAACATATTTGCTACAGGAGACATTGAAGCCCTCATCACTGGCGCCAAATACGTCAAGGCCCTTATCCCCGCCGTAGTCAACATCGTCTACAAGAAGCTCCTCCAGTACGATATTACCGCTCGTGCCTTTACCACCCGCAGCACCTCGTTCGAGGGTCCTCTCGATGAGGTGCCCGACGAGAACAGCCCTCAGATTCTGCACCGAAAGATGTTTCTGCGTGCGTACCTGACCAAGCTGTGCTCTGATCCCAGCAAGATGGAGTTTTGGGAGTACCTGGACAAGGTTGGGTAAGTCACAGATCCCCTCTTCAATTCTTGGAATTGAGCATCACCAACGAGATCATGATGGTTAACCATGAACAGCATGATGCACGTCGGACTCGGTCGCAAGCACCCCCTCCATATCGAATACGTCCATCTCGGTATCTGCCTAGGCTTTATCCAGGATATCATGACCGAAGCCATCCTCTCACACCCCCGCCTACACATTCAGCGCAAGACGGCGCTCGTCAAGGCCCTCAACAAGGTCATCTGGATCCAGAACGACCTCATGGCCAAGTGGCACGTCAAGGACGGCGCCGAGTTCGAGACTGGCGATTCAGATATTGAGATTGAGCGCGAGGGTTACCTGCACGGCAAGCGCATCATTGGCGATGGTACCGGCTCCGAGGATGACGCCTCGGAGCACCACCAGCCCGCCACGCCGTCGCGGATCCCCCACCCGGGCATGGCGTCCGGCGGGGTGTGTCCGTTCTCGGGGATGGGAGCCCCGGCCGACGAGGCCAACTAAGCGTGATGCAGCTTGGCGTTTTAACTCGAGACGGGGTCTCGAGCGAGCGAGGATAAAGGGTTCCAATGTTATATCTGGCGTTCATGATGATGACCTACTTTGGGAGGCGGGTACTTGGGCATTTGGGGTTTCAAGGCAGTTATTGTTTGTGTCTTTTTTTGGATGTTCTGTGTCTGGTGTCTAGATGGAGAAGAGTTATGAGAATGATTGGGTAACATGAATACCACAACTCAATTCCCACGCAACACCTATAATCATGATCCTCACTGCTGAAAGTCTATCCGAAACATGAAACTTGGTTACGAGAGGTTGGTGGCGAGACTTAATTCGTGAAGCCGTGAGGGGATATTGGCGTTGAGATGTTGAAGGGAAGTCAAGTCAGCACCTCAACAACTAGGTAATTCTTAATAGAACGACATATTCCCAAATTGTAATACGTCCCCTATACTTGGTCAACTGAAACTTCAACCGCTGTAAGCCTGATTTACTTGACGTTTGCGATACCACCTCGGGTCGACATCTCCACGTGGACCGGCTCTTCAGAGGGGCAACGGACCCGCGATTGACGCATCATGATTGCTCGGTTGGCCCGCCGTCAAGGTACCTGGACGATCCCGGCCGAGGGCTCCATCTGATATTAATGTGAACCAGGTGATTGGGTCTTGTCAGGGTCCTCATCGCGGGATGACGGAACGTCGTGTTTCCTGCCATTGGCCGTCCATCATCTCGTCACATAAACCCAATCAACTGCCCCGCGGTGGGGTTGAAGTTGAGAGTTGAGAGCAAATGATGATATGATGGACTCGGCTGGATAGAGGAGGACAAAGGAGAGCGATGTCTTGCACATAGCGGGATCTACATTGGACCGCAAATTGTTGGGCTTTGCTGCATTCCACGTTGGTCAGATAGGAATCGGCTGCCGTGTGTAAACATCAGGAATTCTCTTGTCATTTCTGACGGGGTTGCCGGGCCGGGACTCTCAGGGTCTGGTTAACCAGGTCCCAGGCAGTCTCGAACCTCTTGGGGGAGCTGTTGCGCAACCCGCCAACCTCCAATGGCAACCCGTCGATAAAGCACACTCCTCTTGAGGCGAACGAACATGATGCACACATCAGCCGGATGAGGCAAAGGCTGCCAGACGCAGGACGCAGCGGCAAGGCAAGGCATTTGTTTTGTACAGTACACACGCGCATACAATAGGATCGCATAGCCTCGCGCGCATCGGGATGCTCGTGGTCGTGGAGCGCACGAATAGCGGCACGTTCTCAAGGCCAGCAAGCGGATGCGAATGCAGCTCGTGGTTGCGGCTCGGCAACGCAACGGACAAAGTAGAAGAAGCAAAACTCGAACAGGGACGAAAAAGACGATGGGAAATTCTGGTAAAAATGGCTCATGGAGCGTGGTCTATGCAAGCCACCATCGAAGATTGTATGCAGGTAGGGAAACCAACCTGTCAGAGATATGTATGCCGCGCTGCGCTGCGCTTGTCAACCGGCTCCGAACTGTCAGTGCCAGATCGTCTTCAAGGTCAAGTCCCGGGGGGTTCTCGCTAGACGAGACGAGAAGCTCGGTACGAACGACTAGAGCCAAGGCAAGTGCCGGAAAGGGGCGGCCACGTTTGGCGGATCGAGGCGGTGGATGGTTGGAGAATCTATTGGCGATGGGTAGTTGGGTTGGGTTGGGTTGGATCATGGAGGATGGGAATGGCGCCCCGGCCCGTGGCGGCGTGCAGTTTAGCAGAAGAGAACCGAAAGAGAAAAACCCCTGTGCCAATCTGTACTACTAATAGCCGGGCGGAGAGGCACACGCTCGATGCCTGCTGGACATCAACCGGAGGTGGGGGCATGGATCGTTTCCCTGGTGGGGGAGGGGAGGATTGGCACCGGGCGGCTCCGGGGGATAAGTCCCGGGTGTGGTTTTCAGTGGATTCTAGGTGCAGCGCAGTGGGCTTGAAGGCCTCGGACTGTCACCCGAAGCTGACCGATGCAGAAGTAGTGCCAGCGAGAATGCACACCATTACTTGGGGGAATGTGGTAAATGCAGCGTCATGCTGAGGTCTGGATGGGTGCTGATGACAAGAGGATGAGAAAGCAGAGGATAGGCGAGGGAACTGAGTTGCTCGGTGAGCCCTGTGCGGTAACCTACCTTGATCATGACTTTTACGTGATGTTCGCGAATGCCCTGGCCGGTCGGTGTTGCATCTCCGGTTGACGGCGCTCACCGTCTTTTGGTGTACAGTACAGTACAGTACAGTACGTCTCTCTCGGTGGTGGAAGAACAACTTGCGTTTCGCGTGTCAGTTTTATGTCTGAGGCGTGCACCGTCGCCTCTGAAGCGTGCTTGTGCCTTTTTCCTTGGTTATTGTTGGTGGTTGAAGCCGGGTGCATTAACCTGTGGGGGCCTTGTCTAGTCTTGGGGGTGTTGCGTTGCGTTGCAGTCGAGGGTTGCGCAACTGTCCATGACGATGAGGATTTTTTTTTGATTCAGAATTGACCATGGCTTGCGGGATGAGACATTTACCATGTCAACGGGAACTCGGTTGTCTCGTTGCTGGGATGAGTTGAAGTCATTGTCTGCAACTCAACTCATGGCTTGGACCAAGCAACAAACAAGGGGCAGGATAAACTACCTGCCCCTCCCCCTCCCCCGCCATTCCCATGATCGATGGCACGGATCACATGGAAGCATTCAACATACGAGTTGACAACGAACCAGTTCCTTGGAGTTTGACGGTGTAGATAAGAGACGGAGTTCATTACCGCGAAGAGCTGGACAAGGAATGCCAAAACTTACAGTGGCGAGATCTAACAAGAACAGCTCGTGTTATCTAGACCTCGTGATGCCGAAAACTCGGCGGTGTTGGAAAAAAAGTTGGAGTTGACGGGGAGGTTAAACACAGACCACCTCCACTATCCGTACAGGACGTGTGGTGATAGACAAGGCAAGGCAAGGCAGCTGGAGCTACTGTACATCAGCCTGGCCATTGAGTGTCGTTCTGTACCTGATCGGCATCTGTATCCTGGTTTTTACTTGGTCTTGAGTTAACCGTCGAGGCATCTTGGCAGGTATTGAATTGTTTTGTCGTCGCGTGAGGTCTGGCAAGGGCTGGAACATGGCGGGGTGGCAGCAATGGAGGAAGTTGAAGAGGAAGAATGCCACCAGAGCAACTACTGAAAGAATAGGCAAAACTCTTGATTATACTTACTCAATCAGCACAGATCTGTTCAATTGACTCCCATATGCCCAAAGCACTCTTATGCCTTACCAAATGCTCCCGTCCCAAAATATGCTGCTTACCCACACCGTCCACCCCGGGCCTGACGCCGGGTGCCAGTTTGACGCATCGAAAAAACGTGCACCCGCAAAAAGCAATGGAACCAAGGTACCTTGGAATGCCCCACCTCCACCAGCGCCTGGTAGGTACCTTACTGGACTGGATCACTCACTCACTCAGAAGCAGCATCACCTACCCTCCCTACCCACGGGGCACGACCATGAATCGCCGAAACCGCCCGGCCCGACTTGCAAGACTAGACCCTAGGAAGCAGTAGTAGGACCGCGACCGACGGGCCTGGGACGCCGCCGTCGTCGATTGACAACCAACGTCACCGATCTCTTGTTTTCTACTAGAGCTATCTCTGTCTCTCTTCCTCCCCTCGTCCCTCTCCAGCTCCGTCTGCCTCGTCAGTCCGCTCTCAGTCTCGGAGAACACCGCCAATTCCTCTTCCTCACTACTTTATTTCTTTCCGCGCAGCTTCATTCTTGCATTCATTCTTGCATCGTCACCTCTGTCCCTCGCTCGCTTGCTCGCTAACGGGGATCGATCACAGACAGAGACAGCGAGAGACGGCGATCCCCTTCCACCGACAAGACGACCCAAGGAGACGCCTGCTAACCCGCTCCTCGTCCACCGAAACCTCTCTCTTGAGCCTGATTCTCAGATCATCACATAACCTACCGTCGAAATGGCTGCCAACAGCAACAGCGCCAGCGCCGGCACCAGCGCGCCCCCCTTGCGACGCCGCGAGTCCTTGTCCGAGATTCGAGCTGCCAACCCCGAGCTGGCTCTTAGCGGCAACATCATCTCGGCCACCTTCAACACACCGCATTCTTTCGTCTATCGAAAAGGCGGCGATTGGGTAAGTTCCTCTCCTCTCACTCACCCCGTATCTCTTATCGGCCACCAGGAGCGGGCTCGTTAGCTCGATGCATTTCCCCTCTTCTCCAAAGCTCCAGCCAGCTCCAGCAGCTCTAGCTCCCCTCCCCTCCTCGCTCGCCCTTGTCACCATGATGGATCACATGAAAATTGAGCCTCGACTAAAACTCGCTCTCTCTACAGGACTTGAAAGCTCGCCGCGGTCAGTCTGCGCTTCTCGACTCATTCGCTTACCTTTCGTCCGACGCTACTCCATGGAATCACACCGTTGTCGCCTGGACGGGAGAGATCGACGCTCCCACCGATGACGTCGTTTCTTCACCTGGTACGCCCGCGCCAAACACACTAGGCGCCGCTTCTCTCAATGCCCTCTCCGCGCCGGTCCCCGTCGATGCCACCACTCGCCTGCCGACTCCGCCTCCAATTGACGGTCTCTGGATTCCCCGCGAGGATCAGGAGCGTCTCGAGTACCGTCTGTCCCACAACAAGACAATCCGCACTTATCCCGTCTGGTTGTGTGACGAGTCCGAGTCTTCGTCTGATGGCATCCTCCTCAAGGATCAGGCTCGCTGGCGCCGTTATGCCGAGCAAGATCTCTACACACTCCTCCACTACAAGCAGCATGAGCCTACCGACGGCCGACGAGAGCGCATCCAGTGGGCCGACTACTACCGCATGAACCAGAAGTTTGCCCACAAGATTATCGAGATCTACAAGCCCGGCGACATTGTCATCGTCCACGACTACTTCCTCATGCTGCTCCCTAGCATGTTGCGACAGCGTGTTCCCAACATGTACATCTCTTTCTTCCTCCACTCGCCTTTCCCTAGTAGCGAGTTCCTCCGCTGCCTGCCTCGTCGCAAGGAGGTGCTGGAGGGTGTCTTGGGCTCCAACCTTATTGGGTTCCAGTCTTACAGCTACTCTCGCCACTTCCTCAGCTGCTGCACCCGAATTCTCGGCTTCCCGTCTGACACGCTGGGAATCGATGCTTATGGAACTCGCGTCCAGGTCGGCGTCTTCCCCATTGGCATTGATGCTGCCAAGGTCGAGAGCTTTGCCTGGACCGCAGCTGTCAAGGAAAAGTATGACGCCCTCCGCAAGCTCTACCACGGCAAGAAGATCATTGTCGGACGAGACCGCCTCGACAGTGTTAGAGGCGTTGCCCAGAAGCTGCAGGCGTTTGAGCGCTTCCTCGAGATGTACCCCGAGTGGCGCGAAAAGGTTGTGCTCATCCAGGTCACCTCGCCCACCAGCGTTGAGGCTGAGAAGGAGGAGTTCGAGGAAGACGGCAAGGTCGCCTCTCGCGTCAACGAGCTCGTTATGCGCATCAATGGCATGTACGGCAGTCTTGGATTCTCGCCGGTCCAGCACTACCCCCAGTACCTCAACCAGGATGAGTACTTTGCTCTGCTGCGGGCGGGCGACATTGGCCTCATCACTTCTGTCCGTGACGGCATGAACACAACTAGTCTGGAGTACATTGTGTGTCAGAAGGAGAACCATGCCCCTCTTATTCTCTCCGAGTTCAGTGGCACAGCCGGCAGTCTCCGTGACGCCATCCACATCAACCCCTGGGACCTCAGCGGCGTGGCAGAGAAGATTAATGCCGCCCTGACAATGTCGGATGAGAAGCGTCAGGCTATGCAGTCCAGCCTGTACCGCCACGTCACCGAGCACAACGTCCAGTCGTGGATCACCAAGTTTATCCGCAAGGTGTACAACGTCTTGGGCGACACGGGCTCGGCCAACGCCACCCCCCTGCTTGACCGTGCTCTCCTCCTCTCCCAGTACCGGACAGCTAACAAGCGTCTCTTCATGTTTGACTATGACGGCACCCTGACGCCTATTGTGCGCGAGCCCAGTGCTGCCGTGCCCTCTGAGCGCCTCATCCACACACTGCAGCTGTTGGCGGCTGACCCCCAGAACGCCGTTTGGATCATCTCGGGACGAGACCAGGTGTTCCTGAAGCAGCACCTTGGTCACATTGCTGAGTTGGGCTTCTCGGCCGAGCACGGCAGTTTCATGAAGCACCCCGGTGCAGATGAATGGGAGAATTTGGCTGAGAAGTTTGACATGGGGTGGCAGAGTGAGGTGATGGAGGTGTTCCAGAAGTACACAGACAAGGTTCAAGGTATGTAATCCTCGTCGCCGACTGGCTCGCAAACTGACTTGGCAGGATCCTTCATCGAACGGAAGCGATGCGCCCTCACTTGGCACTACCGTCTCGCCGACCCTGAGCAGGGCGTGCACATGTCGCGAGAATGCCACAAGGAGCTTGAGGCCACCGTCGCGACCAAGTGGGACGTCGAGGTCATGCCTGGCAAGGCCAACATCGAGGTGCGCCCTACGTTTATCAACAAGGGCGAGATTGCCAAGCGTCTCATCACCATGTACCACAACCCTGGTGCCGATGAGATCCCCAACACCCCCAAGCCTGGACACCTCGAGTTTGCGCTCTGCATGGGTGACGACTTTACCGACGAGGACATGTTCCGCAGCCTGAACGCTGCTTCAGGCACCGTCCTCGACGCCAACCACGTCTTCACAGTGACTGTTGGTGCGAGCACAAAGGTGACACTGGCCAAGTCGCATCTTCTGGAGCCAGAGGATGTGATTGAGTGCGTCGCCCTCCTGGCGGGTGTCCAGGATGCCGGTGAGAGGCTCGGCGAGGTGAACCTCGGCGCGCTGAGCACAGTCGAGGGACGTATCCCCGCCGAGAAGCTGTGATGGCGAAGAGTGTATAGGCGAATCAGACGGCAACAGAGGAGATATGCATGAGACCTAATGCTTTGGGCGTTTCTGGACAAAGACGGAGATAGGATGGAAAAGATAGACGGGGGAAGATGGGGCGCATGAACTGACATGGACAGCATAGCGAGAGACGGGAAAGGATATCGAAGAACAAAATGGGAGGCATGCGGAGGAAGACGTAGTTTTACAGCGTACGTGACATTGGTATAGCGTTTGTCAATACAAGGACATTAAAGTCAGTAGTGGCCTGGGAGCTTGACTTGACTTGACTTGATGAGCCAGCTAACCGGTCAGCTCCGACGACTGCGATGCCCATGGCAATCTTTCTATAACTTAACATCCTCATTGTATACCTAGTTGAAGATTATGATTGGCTGGTAATGAGGTTGTTCCTGATCTGGACACAGTAGGCTGCCCGGGTGGTGAAGTTGGTGCGGGCTCTTATTCTTTGTCTCAATGAATAACTCCCTATACTTGACAGAACACCAGTATTCCTTACAGTCAATCACCGCGCCCCATAGACGCAATAGCACGCTCCTGATCCGCCACAACCTTTTGCGCCGCCGGCCTCTCCTCCATCCTCCTGAACCATGCCCCAACATGAGGGAACCGCTCGTAGAGGTCACCCTCCACAATCTCGGGCACCCATCTCTGCCAGGCAAAGAACGACAAATCAGCGTAGGAGCATTTGTCTCCGACAAGCCAATCCTGTGTGCTCAGCACCTTATCCATGACGCCGTTGACGCGTAGGATCTCATTGACGTAGCGATCAATTGCGCTTTGGACTTTTTCCGGGTGGTGTCTCTTGAACCAGCCTGCCTGGCCATAATACGGAGCTTGGCCCGAGACTTGGAAGAATAGCCACTGCTTGGCTAGGTACTTCTCCGGGCCAGAGTCGAAGCTGATCTTGTGATTCTTGTCATACGTCTCGACAACGTACTCGATGATGGCACCTGACTCCCAAAGTGTGATACCAGTATTGGGGTCTTGAATAGCCGGAAGACGTCCATTGGGATTAAGAAGTGTGTAGGGCTCTTGCTTGACAGCTGTAAAGTCGATGAAACGGGTTTCGTAGGGAAGGGAGAGCTCCTCGAGGATGAGGGCAACCTTCCAAGGGTTGGGGCCGATTTCGTGAGAGTAGAGAATGATGGGCTTCATTGTGCTTACTGTAAGCTTGAATACATTGGAACTGAAAAATTAAGTTGCAATGATGCTTGTGGTTGCTTATATAGAGTCCTCCCTGAGTGGAGTTGGTCGTGCTGGAACTGGGCATTATTCATCACGACAGTGCGGTGAGATTAGATCGACCCGCATTAGTAAGAGAATTTGTCTTCAAGTGTTTCTCGATAAGCAAGACATTCCCCGTGGATATTTTCCAATGTCAGCCCCGGAGCCTGTCTCGTTGGTACGTGTTTCGGCCGAAGGACGGTCAAAACTCGCCCCTTTGTTGCTAGGGGTTTTACTATTGTGCTAGAGGTTCGTAGATTTAATGTTTTCGATAGAAGTTAGGGGAATATGTCGCTCTTTTTAAAGTACTTTGATGTTTAAATTGCCGAAAGAGGACCGTCTACTAGTTGGCGGTTGGAAAGATGGCCAGCCCTGGTATCGGCCAGTATCAGAGCGAGGCCGTTTCTCTTGTATACACTTAGAACTTGTATCATTGAAATCCTCCCTCAGCTGATCTAATAGAAATGGTATGAAGTATTCAATATGCTTATTATTCTTGAGAGACACGTAACGCAATCGGCGGTTATGCCGGTTTGGCTTGGTTTCCCTCCGATAAATGTCAGCAATGAACTTCTCTCTCCAAAACCTGGAGACCAAATTTTTAACAGATGAAGTGCATGTTAAGTGTTGGTGGAGTTTCACAAGTAGGTTTTGCCTGTCTTCTAAGCTTGTCTGGCCATAAAGGCCAACAGAAAGGACAAGTCCTTTGACGCTCCATATGTCAACTCGGATATTCTCTCTAAACACAAAGAGAAAATGAACGCTTTCTTACTCAACCTCCCACACGAAATCGTTCACATGACATTACTTGATTACCCCCTCCAGATCGATCTCATGAACCACTCTGCCATCCTCAATCAGAATAGATCAAGAGATATTTTCAACTTTTTTTATTATTAGTCTGACTTAGTCAAGGTAAGGACTAGCTACTCCGCTGTGGCCTGCGTCAAGGCAGGGCATGAACCTAAAAACCTGTATGTACCAGACCGAGAATCCAATGCGAAAGACAAAAACACACGCAAATCCTAGAAGAAAGGGGCCTCACCGCTTGGACAGCACCACCTTGACATCGTCCGCGTACCGCTCAAAGCCGACGTTGAAGCCCTGGCGAACACCGGGAACAGTGAACTCCTTTCCGCCGACGCTCTTGATCTCAAAGGTACCGAGTGTGCCTGCGACCATGGCCATGGCCGTCTCGAAGCCAAAGACTCGACCGGGGCACAGGTTGCCCGCGACACCAAAGGCCTTGACCTTGCGGATAAGGCTGTTGGACAAGTCTCCGCTGTTGGTGATGAAGCGAGAAGGTCGGAAAGATGCGGCGTCGGGTCCCCAGGCGTTGGTGTCGAGGTTGGAAGCGCACATGGGGAGAAGGAAGAGATCTCCTTGAGACACCGCCAGGGACTCAGAGCCTGGAAGGCTGAGACCGAATTCGTGTCGAGCAAGACGAGGAACGCCCGTCATGTGCAGGCGGAGAGTCTCGTACCAGGAGGCAACGAGCCAGGGGCAGAGGGTGCGAATGTTGGTGAGGTCCAGCTTGAGACCGTCCTGTGTCTGGGCCTGAACAACCTGGAGTTGCTGGATCTCATCGACAACAACCTTGAGCAGCTCAGGAATAGCCAGAAGGTGTCTGACGAGCCAGACTGAGAGTGTGCTGGCCGTCGCGAGGAGGCCAATAGCCGAGACCATCTCGATGTTGTAATAGTCCGGGTTAGTCTCCCAGTTAGGGTCCGAATGAGCAACGACGTTGATTGCGTGAGCGACAGTCTTGACGCGAGACTGGCGGTGCTGGTTGTGGAACTCTCGAAGTCTCTTCATGAGAAAGTCGCGGGACTTGTAAGCGGATCGGGCCGTGAGCCAAGGGGCAGGTCGGGAGAGAGAGTCGAAAGTCTCGGTCAGGTTCCTTTGACATTTGTCAGTATATGGTATTAGCCGTCTTGTTGATAGTGAGACCTACATGAACTCTTCGGCGAACTCGCGATCCATACGCCAGGGGTTCTCGACACCCCAGACTGCGCTGGCAGTGGCAGACACTGTGAGCCCAAACATCCAGTGAGCGAGGTCGACCTCGGTGGAAGGGCCCATCTTGTTCATCTCATCCCAAATGAAAACACCTGAACACTCGGACAAAGCGTTGAGGTTCTCGGGTCTGCCAAACTCGACCTGATGAAGGCGTCGTGGGTCAGTGTCGAGGATGACCCGGATGGTGCTCGGCCCAAGGCCGAAGACGCGGGAGCCAACGTGGGCAAGAATCTGGGCAAGACCAGTGTCTGAGACATGGCGAGCGAGCTGCTTATCCAAAGATGGATTGACAACGATGATCTGCTTGAAGGGGATGTTGATGGTGAAGATCTGGGCGGCAGTGGACGCTATGACAGTGTTGACATAGCGGGCAGTGTCACGCTGCAGGCCAAGAAGATGACCGAACCAGGGGATGGCGGAAGACAGCTGAGGCAGCTGCGAGATGCGAAGATAACCATCATGGGCAGACTTCTTGGAGAAAGAGGAAGAAGACTGAAGGCGCCGAAGCAGGTAGTGGGCGATAGAGGAGAGGATGTAGAGGAGCCAAAAGATGAGGGCGAGGTCAACGACGGCAGAGAGGAGAAGCCGCCCATTAAGGACTTCAGTCCTGTAGCCCAAGAGAGCAAAGACGTCGACTGTGACAGCCATGTCGATCTTTGCGTGTTTGGTGATCTCTAAAGAAGAGGGTGTGCTAATCGTGTAATGAACAATGTGTGATGAAAACAAACAGGCTGTTGATATACTGGCACTGCTGAGGTGTGGAGTGTGAATCACTGACACTGATGTTCAGAACAATGAAGTTGCTGCTCTATTGTTCTCTACTCTCAGAAATTTTGAAAGAAATATCCCCTTTTTATAATCTTCATCTCCAAGCTCTTTTCTCTCGTCTGGACTGTTCTCTTTTGCTCGGTCCTCGTCAACAAAGAACGCTCCAAACGCCTCCCATGTTCTAGGACTCAACTCATGTCAGGTCTCGAAGCATCTACAGGCTCTCAAGTCGTATGATGAAGGATGGGGAGTGTAGTCTTCAGCTGTCCCACGAGGGCGGGCTGCCGCCAAGAGTGGTGCACTTTGCCAACCGATTTGCTGGGACATGTCTGCATGGACTGGGCACGGATGTCTCAAATCATGGAGGGATGGGAGGGGATCATGGACTCCACGTTCTCGATGATACCTGTACGCCGGTCTCTCCTTTTGGGTGGGAGAGGGTGTAGGACACGGGCTTTCACTTACACCAGCTGGGCGGTTAGCACCCATCACAACCCACCACCACCTTTGTACCGGGACCGCAAAGCCGGGATCTAGACATGTCAATGTGCCAAGAGTACCCTTTAGAGAGTGTGTGAGCTGGTATGTCTCACTATTGCCTTGTCGAACATGCAGAAAGACTCGTGGGAGGACGTCTCCCCCGTTCAAGGTCGGACACCCCCTGATCACAGCTCAACACCCATTCATCCGGGGCACATATTGTCCCTTGTCAACTCCACACAGCTATTGAAATCAGCCAGCCAAACGCTCGGTTACGCTGCTATACCCGCATTCTTTGCATAACGGCTCCCGAGAACGTGTCCGCGGGGGTTCGTGGCGCACCTGTCTCGCCGAGCTAAGGAACGGGCCGTCAGCCTTCAACTGTCGCTTTTTTCAACGCCCCTGCCAGGGGGCTCGGGCGTCGACGGAATATTCCTTGTGCTCTATTCGATGGAACATGCATCCACGTTGAGACATCACTTGGCTGTGGAAGGATCAGGAGGTCCGAGTGACATAGCCGCCCGTCCAAGGCTGATTCTGACAGGCTGGGACCAAGGCATCACTAACGCCGCCAGTGAAACATATTTAACCCAACATGGAGAACTCGGATGATTCTCATCAGGCTCTTTTCTCTATTTGGCCTTATAGACGCGGGATACATGGTTGTGACAGAGCGTTGGGCCTACCCTGCTCCGTCACCCTGGTCACGTCAGTATCCCTGAACCAGACTGTCGGAGAGGCGGCGATAATGTGCATCTGCAAGACCCAAGACCTCGGTTAATGATCTTTGATAGACAGATTAAGTGGTAGGCCTCCTATCTAAGAATAAACCTTTCAGGCATGGTCCCTTGCCATATTACCAGCTGAGGAAATGGCACGAGGACTCAGCCTCGTAGGCTAACAGTCAATAGACTGTGCAGCTACACCGGAGAATAGTCCTAGAGCCTTCTGGGACGTCCAATCATTATACTAGACTAGCAGAGCGATAAGGCTGACAGCCTCCACGTCGGTCTGTGACAGATCATTGTGGCTTTTCTACGGCAAGAGGAGTATTTCCCCTCGAGTTCATTCACCTTGAATCCTCTCATAAAAAATTTCTACATTTTAACAGTCACAATGGCTTCTGTAAAACCTTTCAACACATAATTTCTCAATGGGGATCCCGAGACATGAGCTCCAAGGTGTCGCGGTACGCAGGCACAGAATGCAAGGATGCCTGCCAAGAACCAGGTTCCCGACGCAAGTTGCTCTGCAAGTAGGGCATGCTTGATGTTATTGGTGGCTAGTCATCGACGTTGCGACCAGGGGCCCTTGTTGAAGAACAGGGGTGTTTGGGCTGGCTTGAAGTTGCAAGGCACAACTTCAGCTGGAACCGTTACTGCTAGACATGAACCTTTGCGGGTACAGGCTGTAATTGGCTGTGGGAAGCCTCAATGATTTGTTAAGCTATGCCCTATCTCCATCTTACCCGGGCGAAAGTGCAGTCTTCAACGCACCATAGTGTATCAAAAGGCAGCTGATTGTGTTCATTCGGAACTTCAGTATTAGCTTCACAGCCTGCTTAACGTCGTCTAAGTCGGCTCAACTCCCTGCACGAGGCATTTATGGCTCCCATGTCAACCTGAAATCCGCGGACCTGTCACTTGGCGGCGCAAGCCCAGAAGGCGGGAGTCTAGCTGAAGAGTGGATATAACGTCCCCTTTTTGCTTTTTGATGTGGTTGACCCTGTATGTAATGCTGATCCTAGGTTTTGTTGCGGACAGACTGAGACATGCTGCCTTGATGGACAGGGTGCTGAGCAATGAATGTCCAGGAATTGAGGGGTATCAGCTTGTTAATTGACTCGTTTCTATCTCTCGAACCAGGATCTGACTCCCGAGAATACTTCTTCATCAACAGGGAGTAACTCGAACCGATATGCCCTGGTCTATACTGTACCTTCAACTCAGCCCGTCCCGTCCGTGAGATACCTCCACTGAGCCGCCGCTCCCGTCACACCGAGTCCATTCCGCCAAACCTATGAGGTCCGCCGGGTGTCTTTCTCCGAGACACACACACACGCACTGGCTTACACATCATCACCTCGCGTGCGAGACACACAGACCTCCTCTGCGAGTGGACGATGATGCCGTAAGTGTGTGTCTCGCCCAGCCCTGATCGTCGACGGCGAGTGTTCCAAACGGAAAAGGCCCAGCCCAATCCAGCCCAGCCCAGCCTGCTTTCGGAAACTCTTTGCTTCCTGTTTTGACAGTGAACTTGCCCAAGAAGGAACTCTTACGAGAGTCTCATGCATACGCCCCCTCCTCACATCTCAGCCATCATCAAGTTCGCAGACTCCGAGCCCGAGAGTCCCGACAGGCGTCGGCTGATTTCACACAAGAGAAAAAACTCAATGGTTCATGCAAGATTTCGGTTCTAGAATGATGGTGCCCCAAGCTGTTGGGATCCTTTTCGCTCGAGCTTTTCTTATTTGCTCGGAAATCTTATTCTCGCAGCCTCGGACTGGAATGTGGCAATTCATCGGTGAGAAAACATGGTGTTTTCCTGCAGTTTGGCAAAGCAAACAACGTCCAAGCCATCATGTGCCGGCTTCAGGAGTCTTGGTGTCCATGGCTAATCCTCGAGGTGAGACTCGGACATTCTACGATGCCATCATGACAGCCCTATTTCCCCTTTCCAGGCCAGGAACATCTGACACGAGAAGATGCATCTACATCTTGATCATGGCCACTCTCCTGCAGCTCACTGTATAGAGCAAACTCTATTCCACCACCACCAACTGTGCCATAATCCTCTCCACACACCCTCACGGAGACTCCGCCCAACGTGCAGAAAGCCCTATGGGTCCTCACCTCTCCCTCTTTTCGTAGTGACGCTCCAGAGACTTGGCGACCAAACCGCACCCGCTGAGACAAACCGCAGATCGAGCTGCAGCCCCCATCACATTCGGCTGCCCGAGAACCAGGCTAGCGGGTGCTTTCGAGGTCCAGAAACACCACGAGAGACGACAGTGACACCCTCTCGCATTAGACTGGCTACGTACAGTAATGGGCACCACTTGGGGCGAAGGATCCAGCCAGCCATGGCCTCTACAAACAAGTCTCATTGTGGCCAAGGCTATTGGCTGTCATGTTTGGCCACAGATGCCCAGATTGGAACTTCCCACGCTATGTCTCTTCCCAAATCTAGACTAACCAACAAACTAATGTAGACAACTCGCCTTCGAGGTGATTATGTTGACGCCTCTTCTCGCCCTCCCCCGCCTGCCTACGCCTCCCGACCTAACCGCCATCATGACCACCCACACACCTTTAGTCCCAGCCTCCCGCTGCTAGCCAAGAGCCTCACATTGTCGAATTGCGTCCTCGTGCTCTTGTTGTTCTAATATCTCCGATACCCCTGTAAGCCATCTATGTCCACAGGAACACAGACATGTTGCCATGCACCTCGATCCGCATGGCCTACACGCAAGGAGTACACACCAGGATCAAGGCTTTTCGAGCCTCAAGGCCGAGGTTATCTCCCATAGTCAGCACATGATCGCTAGGACGCCAACCCTTGAGGCGTTTCATGTGGCGGGCACCAAGTGTGTTTGCAGCTTCACGAGACTCGGCGGCTCCCTTGATGTTGAACAAATGTGATACTAGCAGTCACAATACCGCGAAAGAAGACTTGGTCAGGCATAATTTGTGCCCTGTTTGTGTGTTTGCTTCACTCAATACGCCAAGTTCAGATATTACTTGATGATTCGTAGAGCATTGCATCCAGCCAGGGAGAAACAGTCACTTCTATGAGTGTCAACTACATCACGAAACTTGACAAATCTGAGCAGCTAATTGAAAACTTATGATATGACATATACCGTATAACGCTTCTCAACTTAAAAGCAGACCTTCACAAATGATCCTCGTCTTCGAATCGGGCAGTGTTGTACTCTGAAACTCAGTCTTCCTCCCCACCCACGAGATACACACACAGCTCACATCCAGATAGATAGTAAATCGGAAGAGATGGGATTAATTACAGCCTGGCTTTTTGGCCAAGCAAGGGACTATCATAACTACCTAGGTATCCAACGTCATATGTCATAATTGCATGAGGCTTCCTCATCATCAATCTGTAAGCAGAGCCGCGACTCCATTGCCTAACAAACTACCTTGTAACAAAGCCCATCAGAACAATCCTGAGAAAACAAGTCTAAGCTAAACATCTTGAGCGTAACCCATAAACAGTCCATCCACCCAGCCGTGCATCCATCCATTCCGCAACCAACAGTCCATCACAGGGTATCACTTCCAAACCCACCCGCCCAAACCGTGAGTGTCATGCCGAGCAAACAAGGTACCTTCGCCTATCCCCGGTCTAGATCCAAAGGCCATATATACTTTGACCCCAGTACGATCCAGCCGGTGATTCTGGCGAATAACGTCGTCGAGTAGAGCGTGCGTTCAACTCGTAGAATTGGTCAAAACCGTGCCCATATAATCCCAGCCAAAATCAGGGTATCGTATCGACGCACAAAGTCCTCCTTCGCCCCAGTTGACCGTGTCCAGTTCATAGGGGATGAGTCGAGATGCCCTCGACAAAACAAACATAACCCAAAAAGAAAAACCATCTAAAAAGTCGTGACTGCCTCGCCAACTCCCATGATCCAACCCAGATTCAATTTGGAGAAAAGTTGAAGTGAATGTCGGTCCCTGAAGCGAGCTGCGGAGCTGGGATATCGTGTATATGCTGCCATTCGAGTCCGTAAACATCAAAAACCATCCGAGAGTAGGGATATCGTCAGCTTGAGTGAGGAAAAAGAGAGTTCATGTATCGTCCATGTAAACAAGTCATGCCGTAATGCGCTTCATTCCCGCTTCCGGAACTGAAACAAATCAAAACAAAACAAAAGCTCGATGCCCACATTAAAAGGAATTTCGTCATAAAGTCGTTAAAATCATTGCCGTCCGGAAACGGCTGAGTGTGAGGAGTTAGGAGAGAAGAAGGCGAGTGTGGAAGAAACGACTGAATTGTCGAGAGCCGATGCTCGCGATCAGTAAGCCGCAGCGGTTGACCCTTCACTCGTTGCAACAGCTACCAGAGCCTCCAAACGCCCCAGAGAGTCGTTACTACCCGGTCGACCTGGTTGCTGTTGCGGGTGTTGAGGCTGGCCTTGCTGCTGCTGTTGAGGATGCGGTGGAGGTTGTTGGTGGTGCTGTGGCGACTCCTTAACAGGAAACCCGCTGAAGCCGGTAAAGTTGGGGTGCACCATCCGATCAACATGGGCCACCCGAGGGTCTGGCTGCTCTTGAGGTCTGCCCTCCCGATGAGCAGAGACAGGCCCATGGTACCAACCGTGACGCTTGCTGTCCCGTGTTGTCGTGATGGACGGAGCAGACATGGTGTGCTGATGCATAGCCCGCGCTGCAACAGCAGGCTTGGGAGCAGCATAGGCTGGAGGAGGCTGGTCCTCGAACCGGACAGTTGGGGGATTAAGTCGGACCTGCTCAGCCTGTGCCTGTACTGCCTTGTTTGCCTCAGAAGCCCATGCTCCAGCGCTGTCCCGAGGTGGAGTGCTGTGGTTGATATCGAGACGGTTGAGACCACGTTGCAGGCTGGCGTCGTACATGTTGAGATTTCGTCTCTCGTCCTGCATGGGCGTCTCGACAAGGTGCGGCTGGTAAGCAGCTCGTGGGTGAGCCTCGGAATCAATAACCATGGGCGATGGGGGCCTCCTAGCAGGACTTCCAGGTCGAGGAGGAATAGGGTCAAACGACTCGATACCTGGAAGACGGAATGACGACTGGGAGGTTGCGGGATTCGCGATCGGCGGTGGCGGGTTCGGGCGAACCGAAGATTGGTTCACAACGGAGCTCAGCTGACTGGGGTTTCCATTAACATTGCGGCTGTCCGGGTGCCAGGTCCGTCGACGCCATTCGCTCTCAGACATTGATTCCCTCGGTGGCCATGGAGCGGTTGAAGCATTCGGGGACGCAACAATACCGTTGGCTGATGGGAAAGCGCCCACATTCGAAGCATTAGCACCACCAGGTCCAAAGACTGGCCTTCCTGCAACCAGACCCGATGGCGATTGGAACGGGTTAGCACCAGAAGGAACGCTCAGTCGACGGCCGGGAGTCCGAGTTCCAGGGGCATACATGCTCTGGGATCGTGAGTGAGAAGAAGGAGAATTAACCCCAGCAACCCATCGAGGGCTGCTCTGTCCGGTCGAGAAGTTGGATGAGGTTGGTGTCCCAAAGTCGCTTGGGGATGCAGGTCGGTAGGACGAATAGGTGCTATCGGCGGCGCTTCGATACGACTCCAGGGACAATCGCGATCGTGGGTCAGCCATCACCAGAGGAGCGGGCCTTCGACGAGCATCGGCGTGAACGCTATATGCAGAGCCAACAGAACTAACGCTCGTGATGCTAGAAGTAGACAAGGACTTGGAATGCCCTCGCTGTGGCCCGCCAGCGCTTCCACCAGTAGATGCCCGCGCTCTATTTCCAGCCTGCCGTACACGATCCGGTCGCATCTGACGCTGGAACCGAGAACCGGTAGCTGCCAGCGAATCCATGGGAATATTCTCGTTGACATGAACAGTCTGCGCATGTTGCCTCAAGTTGTCCAGCCGCGAAAAACGTCGCGAGCAGTGACACTGAAAGGGCCGTTCGCCTGTATGTTTCCTGTTGATTCCGGTAAGCATGACTTTCAGAAGCAAAATACGAGTTGACGCACCTGATATGCCTCGCCAGATGCTCACTTCGGGTGAAGCTCAGGTTACAAGGCGGGTAGTCAGTGCAGTAAAAGCGCTGCGACTTCTTCTTCTTGCTCGATCGTGTTCCCTCGGCGCCGACACTTTCCTCGTCCGAAGCCTGGCCCTCTTCGATCGTGCCAGTCTCTCCATCGGAATCGTCCATCTCCACATCGCCCGAATCCGCCGACTTGTTAGAGTGTCGAGAGTTATGGCGTCTAGGCATCCTCGGTTTAGGTGCTGAATCGGGTACCTGCACGCTCTGCGGGAACGGGCTGGAGGGGAGCGGCTTCTGGCTAGCCATGGAAACATTGAACGTCGCTCGGGTCGGAGTCGCACCGTCGTCGATAGGTCTTGAGGGATGCGTGTGAGGCGCTGTGTTGGGTCGAGGGGTAGCGGGCGACGAAGCCATGACGTCTTCGCGCGAGACGGGGTTTGCCAGCGGCGAATTCACTGGTCGGAATGCGGCCGCCATGGCGACAGAGGTCGGGGGTGTTATCGATGGCGATGCTAGGTACAGACGGCGGTGCGATGGATGCTGTGTCGTTTCGCGGGATCACCAGTCGGAAGAGGGTGAGAAAAGAGGGTTGTAAAGGTGCAACGTCAATGTCGCACACGCACGAGAGAGCGCAGCCGGTCGGGTACTCCTTGTGTACCGCTAGATGCTGTCGGGACTAGGTTATTCGCACTTTGGTAGGCCAGACCAGACCAGCAGTCGTGATGAGGCTGAGAATAGAATTGCGAGTTGACCCGCGAGTTGGTCAGCGGGACGCGGGGCGGTTCTTGTCGGGCAAGCGCACACCTCAAGCGAACAAGAGGCACCGACGGGGGAGGATGGAGATAAGAGGTTGTAGTCCGGAGGGGCAGGACGTCCGTCAGATAGAGATAGACCTAGGGCGGGGGGCGGGATGAGTCGAAGTTAAGGGCGGATCCCAGAGGGGGGAGGTGGATAGAAGTAAGGGAGCTGAGGGGGGGAGAGACAGCGAGGATGGAGAAACAGGGAGACCGTGTGTGAGAGTTGTAAGAGGATGAGAAGAGGCGTTCTCAGACTCCTACCAACGCCGCAGTAAGGTCTGGCGCAGAAATGCCGGTGGGGGAGGGCGGCGTGCGTAGTGGTGATGCAAGCGAGCCAGGCCAGGGCCTAGATCCGTAGCACTGACACTGACTGACTTGACTTGCTGGCTTGGCCCTGGGGCTCTGCAGCGAGTGAGAGTGAGAGCAATAGAGTCCGACCAGCCGGCTCGATTCTGGATGCTCTCAAGTCTGTTTGCTTTGACGCCTTTCGAGGCTTGCTGTTCGCCAACTCCGAGTGTTCATCAAGGCAGCAAGAAGAAGCGAGAGCCGACAGCAGGTACTGTAGGCGTAGGTGAGGTGCGTGACGCAGATGAAAAGGTTGACAGGCAGAACAGAGCACACACAGAGTTGCGACTCGTGAGTCGAGACAGGGGCACCAAAGGGAAAAGTGGCAGGGCCGCAGGGGCAAGCGTGGCGATGATGTATGTCTATGGTTGCTTTTCCGCCCCAAATCGGTGGAGTCCGGATCCGGGATGGGATGGGATGGATGGGATGGGTGGATGGAGGCATGGAGGCATGGATCGAGTCGCCCAGTTCCCTTCCCCTACTCTAACTAAGCCCGAGTCTTTGTTAGTCGCGTTGCCCGTCCAATCAGCCCCGAGACCAGCCACCTCGGACAGTTGCCCTCGCTTTTGTCATGCTCATCGACCCGGATCACCCTGTGTGCGAGAGACGGACGAGAACCTAATCCCTAGGGCTGTAAATCGAGGCTGGCACTGGATGCTCGGCGCTCTTTCTTGGGTTCTGCCGTCTTCGTCTCCAGGCGCCAGCCAGCAAGCCAGATGGATACTCTAGAAGCTCCGCTTTTCACGCTGCGACCGTTCGTTCGCTTGCTCGAGTGACGAGAGTCGAATCCATGTCCAGAGCGGTGACTCTGCGTCTTCCTTCTTACCCTCACAGATGGGGTGGAATGGGGATGGGGAGTGGGCGGCAAGCGAGCGAGCGAGGCTCTGGCCTTCTTGCTTCGATTAGTACCTGGTATGATAAACCAAGCACACGGGTCTGGTATCCAACATGTGCACCCTCGTTGGAGTCGCACCGCGCCCCTCGCTGAATAATTCTGCGGCTTGCGTAAGGACAAGACAGGCTGCGCAAGGACGACCTGTACGCCCAAGAACACGGAGCAACTTCAGCAACCGACTGCATTAAACACGCAGTCCGGCCATGTCAGAGACGTCAGGTACAGGTCACCTGCACCGGTTAGCAGGGGGCGGGCCAGGTACATAGCGTCCAGTACCTGATATGACCCATGCGAGGTATGGCCCCCTGTAAGCCCTGTGTGGACGCGGTTCCCAGCTAGTTCCAGCCCACGAGTAACAGCTGGGTCATTAATTTTTTGGTACTTTGAAAAAGGTTGAACCTTTCAAATGGCATCTCGTCAGCCTTGCGACTTCTCCTCTTTGCCATGACGAAGCCCAGAAACGTTGATTCTGTCGCTCCAAAGGCAATCAATCTGCGGGGTCCGACAACACAACACGTTGGCCAAAAGGTTTCGATACGTGAAGCGGGCCATCCTCTGTCCACTGTCCACTGTCCACTATCCACCGTCCACTGCCCTCTCTTCGGTCAGGGCACAAACCAACATGCAGGCTTCGCGACATGGCCGTCCCAGTTGGGTCCAGCATGCATGCGAGGGGCTGGGTCCTCGACTTGTTCTGAGTGGGCCAGGGGCCATGTCACGGAGGGTCAGAGGCGGCGCTTTGATTCACAGGGGACCCGTCCGCCGCTGCTGTGCGATGTAAAAATAAACCTCGAACCAGTGGCATGGTGAGCCGAAATCTTCTGCTTGACTCGAAGCGAAGCCGTCCCTGGCCGGCCGCAAGGGGCCGTGGGCGGGCCCCAGCGGATTGACCTGACCTTGCAAGTCCCCGGTTTTGTCCTGCGAGGACAGCACGATTCCGGTATCTGTACAGAATCGTCGACTGCGTATTTCAGGTTGCTCCAGTCACACTCGTGGCATGCCAGAAGAGGGATCCAGAGTCGACGAAATGGGACATCCGTTTTCGTTTTCAGGGCCCCTTCCCTTCCCCTTGCCCATCCCCATCCATCCCGAGTCTTTCCAGGGACCTCCGGCAGGCTTCAAGGTCATCTGGCCCTGGAAGCGCCCGGCCGGCTTACCCATGCCGTCCAATCTGATACTCGACCCCTCACCGCGTACCTAACGTCTGATGCAGCACGACCTGCTTGCGGTTGTAGGCTTGATGATAGGCAGCTTGTGATGTGATGGTGCCTGGATCCCGCAGCTCGCTGGGCATGAGATGGAATCGATGATGAACATCTTAGTGCGGGGATCCAGAGTTGCGTCTCCAGCTGAGTGCAACCCTGCGAACACGGCCTTGCCCGCCACCTGCTCAGGCCGTTGGATTTCCCCTCGTCAAGTCCATCGCTGCATGTCTCTGCTGCTCCGTAATTCGCGTTGAAACTGACGGCCTGCTCGACTAAAATGCCCACCATTGAGGACGATGGCCATGAGCGATAAAAAGGCTCGAGAGCACATGGTTGACCGACTACTGTAACGCGATCGACCCTCCCATCATCTGCCGCGCTGGGGCGGCGGCCGGGAGCGAGCAATGACGTGAGGTGCCTTGACCATGCGTGGAGACTCGCTTTGAAGATTGCCATCGTGCCCTGACCAACAAATACGAATGGCGTGCAAGTAGGTACTGTCAGGTATCGAGGGGACCAGGCTGGCCGTCTAGGCTAATCATCAACCTCCCAGGGTCAGCCGAAGATGCCGTGCAAGAACCCAGTGCTGACCTCGCATGACGCATTGAGCTCTTGTGGCCTGGTGCTGTGTACTGCCCCCAGAGCAAGTTTCAAATCGTCCCGACGAACGTGGCAGAGGGTCCGAGAGAAATACAGACACAAGCTGTTGCTTCTATTGTTGTTGTCGTTAATGCTGTTGCTCCTCGTCTTGCCAACATGTCCCTCAACGGCATGTACCAGGCCCGTGTCTCACGGCGGTGTGTGCTTGTGGACGGGCCTAAACCTGGTGGATCGTGGCTAGTTTGTCCCGTGGCCAAGGAACCCGTCCGAGCACTTAGAGCAGAGCCACATGAACCCCTCAAGAATAGGGAGGCTGGAGCAAGGAAATACTATCGATATCCTAAGCCTTGTCCCTTTGGCCGAATACAATGCGGCAGTGAGTAGTGAGCGGCCTTGTGGTTGCACGGCGGCGCTCGCACCAGCAGCTCGGAGGGGTCGGTCACTATGTGGGAGCCAGCCTCTGTAAGCATTTGGCATCTGGTCTTTGGTGTAACATTGGCATTGTGCGCGCTTGCGTTTCTGCAGCCTCAACCTGTCTTACATACTGCGGCGTCTGTTTGCCTGATCAGTGAGCTGTACCTTTTTGCAACGCCGTTGCTCGAGTCAATTCGAGATCACGGGACACACCTTGTAGCCAATCGAGGACGCCCAGATTTATGACGATACCGTCGGCGATATTGGAAGCGGAGATAGTCGCCCTTGCACAGGAACCGAGGTGTACATGTTTTCAAGGGCCTGTTTCCGGCCACCTGAGGAGCCGCGAATTATGGCCCTGGTTGACTCGTTCGTATACCATCATCTCCCACTTGCCGTCACAAGTCACCTAGATCGGGGGCGGCCGATTGAAATTGACTTTTGGTGGATCTTTTCGAAGTCGAGGTGGTTGGGACTCGTGGACGCCGACGTGGACGGGATGTGGTGGAAGCCGTGCCTGGAAGGAAGCTGGAACCTCAAGCTAGGTACTGTATTGCCCGTGCTTTTACGGTTCCTATCGGCAGATGCTAGTGGACAAAAACGCAAGGACAGTCTTGAGCAAAAACACGGCTTAGGAGTGTTGATCGAATAGTTGTCATTTGCTCTGCATTGTATGTGTAACCCGCGTGATAGTCTAGCATCTCCTCCAACGTCAGATGGTGCTGTTGCTCCTGGTGGCTCAAGCAGGCACTCCTTCGCTCGCTCCTTCCCTGCCCCTCCCTCCCCTCCCCTCTCCTCTCCGACCCCTCCATTGATGATACCCCACCCCCTCCCTCCTTCCTTGCTCCCCTCTTTCCCGTCATCAGTGCATCCCGTGACCCTCCCTCTATCGATAAGAGCTGGGCCCTGAATCCAGGGTTCCCCCTGTCCTGTTAATGGATCCGTGCGCTGGGGGGTCTAATCCTCCACGATGATCGTCACTCAAAGAAACCCTCCTCTATCAATCTCCAACTCGCAATTGGATGCTTCATCACCATGTTGCATGTACCCTGAATTCTTTGCTTGCACCCTTTGATCCCAGCAGCGGGTATCAAGAGTCGTTCCCGGGCGAATCGACACCTACACCTCAGAGATGGCGCTAAGCACGTTAACACGCCAAGTCGATCGGAATCCCTTCCAAAAGAAATCGACAATGTTTACTCTTGCAGACGACAGGCCGGCTCGACCTTGCCATTGGCGCTTAGATCTTTGTGGCGATCCAGTCGCTTTGTCTTATCGATTAGACTTCCAGCCTCAATCTCCTCATTTTCCACATTCAGCCATGGATCATGGAAATTCGAGATTGATGAATGGCTCCGGCAGGCTACAGACTGGCTCACCGCACCGCAGCTGCTCCCTTCTACGTGCGACAGTAGCGTTTCCCATCGGTCTCTCCATGAGCCTCCGCCTCCCTGCATCATAACCGCCTGCCGCCGTTTTCTCGCAGACGCGCCGAGGGTCACGATGGGGTCCCAAGGATGGGGGATTTAACCTGCCTGCACTAAAGGCACGCAACCAGCCGCCTCTAGGGCTGCCGCCGTTTGCGCCTCCTCACCATGACAGCTCCACTTGGTGTTGGCGATCAACATTGAGGGTCTTGCTCTCCCTCAACTGTCGTCGGTCGTGGCTGGTTGACCGTGCTACCATGGTGGTAGGTTTGCTGGCGTGGCCCACGCCGAGTCTCTGGGTAGATTGATTGACATTTCCTGTTTGGGGACCAGTCAAGACGTCGAATCCAAGATTGGGTTGAAAGCGTCGAGACAAGCACTTCTCGATGGCCATGGAAGGGAGCTAGTACCACACTCAATTCAAGTTCCAGCGAGGCGCACAAGTTGCCAAGCGGCTCAGCCTGGAGGTATTCAGAGTTTTGCTGCCTGTCAGCATCAAACAACAAGCAGTCCCAGCGGATGGATCTATGCAGGATGCCCTCGCATCGCTGTCCATGAAACATCCATCTCGCTCCCAGTCCCCTGATCGTTCCTGGGCTACTGCCCGAGCTCTCAATCTAGCCTTTGGCCCGCTCTCCAATCATGCCACCAAATGCAAGGCACGGCGCAGGTTGACGACAGAGATACCCACCCTCAGAACTTGGCCCCCAAAAGGGCTGCACGCCCTTGGCCCAAATCGTCCGCAGAGGTTGCTCGACTGGCACACCAAGTAAAAGTTGACGACACCGACTCCATTCAGACACGCACTTGAGCCCCCGCGCCCGCCCATTCCGACACCCCATGTGACAACTCGATAGGCGGGGGGACACCACTCATCATAGGCGGCCGGTGAAGCAAGGGACTCTGATGCGGCCAACGCCAGGCCGGCGCCCGTTATCCATCGTCAAGAGGGTGCTGTGCTTTGATGTGCTGTGCTTTGATGTGCTGTGCTTGTGCTCCTTGTTGCGCTCAGCGGGTGGCTATCAGCTTCCCCAGCCTCGTCTCGCGACTCATGACTGAGTCTGAGTCGCCCTGAAGCGCTCGGCATGTTTCTTGAAGTCTCAGGCACTGGCTGACTATCGTCTAGTCTAGTGTGCCTAGGAAGTGTGCCTAGCAACGCAACACATCAGAGAGCCGCCAACTTCGCCCTGTCCTGCCCTGTCCTGTCTTTGTCTCCAAGCCACAGCCAGTAGCCCAGCGAACGGACCACTCTAGCTGGAGGTCCACAGCAGTTGCTTGTCTCGTCTTGTCCCGTCTTGTCTCGTCTCGTCTTTGACCTCTCTTGTTCGGGTCTTGCTTCCTACACCGCTCTTTTATACTCAAACCCAAAATTCCATAGCCCTTGCTTGTTCTAGTGGATCTTCCAAACATGTGTCTCTGGCTCGCCATGTTTAGATTCGACTGCCACGAGATGCGCCGCCTGTCTCTCTCTCCGCCCAGCGAGTCCGTCCGAATGCAGCCAAGGGCAGAGTCCTCCTATCCGCTCTTCGGGATCGGGGCAGGCCAAGGGGCGGACCTGTGGCCGACACAGCACAGCACAGCTGCGTTGTTACGTATCATGGCTGCATGCATGGATCTTTCATGCAAGTATCCTCATTCGCGTGCGTGCGTGGATGGCATGGGTTGGCATGTACATGGAAGCCCGTCATTCGCGATCTTCTTGTGCGACCTGGAAGCATATCGGGGTAATCCTTGACCATGACCTTGAGGCAATGCGGAGATTCAGCCGGGTCTGACGGGCCTCCATTCCTCCAGAAGTGCCCTACATCCATCCTTCTCCTTCGTTTGGGATTCCTCGGCGGCTGCCATTTCAATCACCATGTCCACGTCGGCACGTCCGGACTGCCCCTCTTGATGGCGTCCACTCGGGGATTTTGCTTACGCTGTTGTCTGGTGTGACGCTTCCCGAGGCCGCCTCTTTGGGGGGGGCTTTTTACAAAGATAAAGGCTCCATGATGCCGGGATAATTCTTGTGACAGGCCACCACACTATTTGTCCTAACGTTAGTGGGAAAAAGTTGCCTTGTTTGAGAGGTGGTTGAGTGCTTAGATGGTCCATGGTGGTGGCGAGGCTCAGCATCGATCCATCATGTCAACTTAGACAGGTCAGCACACACATGTGATGCTACTGCACATCAGGCTTCTAGAAGAGGTAAGAGTTGACGTGATGATGGTCTTAGTGTCGATCTTTTGAATCGTTCTCTCCAAGTTGTCGATCCCCTCCATCCCCTGTTGTGTCGTGTGGTGGTATAGGGTAGTCGAGATGGCTTCAAGATACTGCGCCAGAGGGCTGACAGGAACACTGCTTTGAGGACATGGGTCTAGTTGATAACATGACGAGTAGTGAGAAATGCTAATACGAACATACACGGAATGACATGTAAAGAAAGAAAGAAAAACCAGTCTTCGGGTACATATGGCATGTCGTGTCTCTAACTAATGCTGACTATAGATGGCCTTACGTTCAACGTTACACACCAGCTCAGTCAGATGGACATGTCAGAGAAGAAGTCATACATAATTAAAATGATATGAATCATAAAACATATCGTCTTCATATACAAATCATATCTAGCTATATAACTATGTAATGCCAGTGTAGTTCAGGGGACATGCCATCATCTAACACCGCATTAAATCCAACCAAGTCATGCAAATACAGACGCCTATCTCGTTATGATATACCCAGCATAAGAACAACATGCAGTACTAATCATGAATCTGATACCTTGCCTCGGGACCTGTTCCGCAGGCCCCGTGGAGTCTACAACAGGACGCACCTGGAACCTAGACGTCCAGCATGCTCCTGACCTGCTGGGGCGGAGCCGTGATCGAGTTGGTCGTCTCGGTGCTGTTGCTGCGCCCGTTGGATCCAGTCCGTCCCGAAGACGTCGTTCGGGGGCGACCCCGGGGTTCGTTGTCGCTGTATGGAGGCGGTCCATCGAGAGCCAGGTCGGCCTCACGGCGGGCTCGCTCCTCGGCGAGGTTATTGGGGAAGAGGATACCCGCAACAGCCTGGATGGTGCGCTCGTGCCGGCGACGCTCGTTCTTGCCGGTATAAGGCGCGACAAAGGTCTGCGAAGCCTGAGGGCGAAGGGCGCTGACACCTGCGCGGTCGATGCGCGGGTTGTTGGCAGCGTCAAGGGGTCGATGCATGTGCGCCATCTCAATATCCTCTTCGTCTCTGGCATTGGCCCACGCCTCCTCTCGGACGTGTCGCTCAGCGGCATCCTCAACACGTCGACCGGTGGCTCTGCCGCCGCCAATCTCGTGGACGTTGCGAGTGAGCTTGTCCTTGAAGGTGAGGAGATGGTCACCCCTGACGCGGCTCCACCAGGCAGGCTTGTTGACGATGCCGAGCTCGCGGTTGATGGCCTCACCGCGCTCATGCCTCTGACGAATGAGTTCCTTGTCCTCGTTGGGACTGGCGAAGCCGTAGAAGAACTGGATGTAGAGGATGAGGAGGGCAGGGAGGTATCCCCAGCAGAAGATGACGGCGACGTTTCCGTCAAACTTGATGAGGGAAAACTTGAACTCCCAAGCGATGAAGGCTTGATAGGCAATGGTGGCGAGGGAGAGGGGGATGATGAGCCAGAAGCGCAGGGGCACAGCGCGGGTGAAGCCAACGGCGCGATTGAAGATGCCACGGTTACGGGGCTTGTAGTGCTTGATCGAGTGGCGCAGCGAGTAGACGATGGTGAGCCACGAGACAAAGAGGAAGAAGGCGGCGATCTTGAAGCGAACATTGGTGGCACCGGGGATGGCTTTGTCTTGGATCTGTTCGGGGGAGCGCTGAAGCTGAGTGAACTTCCAGCTACGAGGGACAACCATGAAGAAGTTCTAGCAACGGGTTAGCCTGACTTATCATTTGATTAGAGCTTTATTAGACACTTACCAACCAGAGCCAGAGGTAGAACCACAGGGGCAAGTAGAACTCAACCTTGGCGCGACGGTCGTCTGTGGCCAACACGAAAGGATTCGGATCGATGAACTGGCGCTCCTGCCATGAGCCCCAGTGACGAACCGCTTCCCAAGTCAAGGCTACAGTTCCCATGCACAAGAGATACCAGAAGAAGACGCTGACGGTGATGGGCAGTTCCTGAAGGTAATACCGGTCGACATCCACGCCGACGAACAAGCTGATAAGGGCAGTGGCGGAGACGAACAGGGCCCAGTACCATTGCCAGCGACGACCGATGGGATAGAAGCGACTCTCGCGTGGGAGATATGTCTTTCCATGCTTAGCCAGGACAGTGAGGTTGAGGACGAGAGCGACTCCGAAGGCGACGGCAAAGCCAATGCCGACGTGACCGCGAGTACCGATGGGGAGGATAGCCGAGTAGCACTTGGTCGAGTTGACAAAGGTGCCGTTCTCCAGAAGGTCGACGAACAGGTATGGGGCCTTGGTCATGTAGCACCTGGAGCCGTTGGAGACGGTCTCGTTGCTGTACCAGGTGTAATTCCAGTGCTTGAGGGTGGTGAGGTTGAAGTGAAGACCCTGGATGACGGTGTCGTTCTCGTCATCACCCTTGGGCCATGGCCAGAGGTCGCGCGCCTGGATAGAGGCGGCATTATCGTAGATGCCGCTCATGATGGGCAGCTTGATGGCTCTTGTCTGTTCGTCTCACGTCTCGATCGATTGAGTATGCAATAATCACCGCGGCCGATTTGTCTCGATGCGCTGCAAGTGTCGTGATGCAGGATACGGGTACGGGTACGGGTACTGGGGGCGAATTCGCCCTTTGCAAGGGGACGGGGGTATCGAGGGAATTGTCAAGCAGCGAGGCAATTCAGCACCGGAGGGACATGGCTCAATTCGACGAGGATCTCAACGGGGACAGGTTGAAGATGTCGAGATGAAGAAAGGAAAAAGAAGGATGGAAAAAACTTGGCGGTTGGAGGGAATAAAAAAAACAAAAGAGGCGCCCGTTGCCCGTCGAGTGGTTGGATCGCCCGCGAATGCCGGACGTGCCGTTGCGACCGGGAAAAGCCTCGCGGCTGACACGACGGGATTGGCCCATTTTCTGTCGGAGGTTGCGGAGGTGGGGATGCCGAGCGGTCCGTTGGGAGGGTCGAAATTCTCTCATACAAGTATACGCGGAATGGGAGATGAGATGACGCAGAGCAAATGAATCAAGCGACATTGTACAGTAACTGAGTAGATAAGTATACAATACAGTAACCGAGGTAATGTCTCTTGATTCATTCCTCCCGTCTTTAATGCCGATTGCGCTTCGAATTCGCCTTCAACTGAGGCTTCATCTTCATCTTCAAATCGACCCTTGCCCCGATGACCTCACTGCAGCTACTGCAGGCCCTCCGCTGTGGCCAGGCCCGTAGCCAAGCACTGGATCCACTGATTGGTTGCTGTGCCAAGGGCCTCTATCGCCCACTAACCCCCAGACTCTTGGTGCTGCTGCCAGGACCCAGGACCTGAGCCGCGCCCGCTGTCTGCAATGCAAGTCAGGTGAAAAGGGTACGTACCTCCGAGGATGAAGCGATGCCCGAAAAGGCCAGCAAGCTTCCAGAACATCCACCAACCTTAAGCTCAGGTTCGTTGTGTGTGTGCAACACCAAAATTAACATCACCAACTTTAACGGTCGCAGCCACAAAGACGACACCCATTGAACCTCCCGGAAAGAATCAATCATGGCGGCAGACCCTACAGCGGACGAGGAGCCCTCGTACATCGACTACGAAACCTTTCTTGATCCTGATTTCTCCCCCGCTTCCTTTGCCAACTCGCTCGTTGTCTCGACCAACAACCCCAACGACACGCCCCTCGACCTCTCCACGCCTCTATCCCGCGTTCTTTTCGATGCCCAAGAGATTGACTCGCATATCGACGTCCTGACGACTCGCTCGGCGGTGCCGCTGCTCAACTACACCCAGCAACAGACCCAAGCTTCCAAGCATATCGTCGCCGAGTTGGATGGCCAAATCAAGAGTCTCAACGACAGTTACCGCCAACTCGAGAAGGAGGTTATCGATAAGCATGCTGAGGCCGACGAAGTTCGACTTGTGGCTCTCAGGCTCTGGGAGACACTGAAGCTTGGTCGATCGGTAGGACGCTGTCTGCAGCTTGGTCGACAGCTGGAGGTCCAGCACTCTGAGCTTGAACTGCCTGGAAATGGCTCTGGAGCGTCTGGCAAGGAAGACCATCGAGCTCTTGTACGATGCGCCTACACCATCCTGTCGCTTCGAGAGGTTCTTGACCGCAAGGCCCCAGGTGAGGAGGGGTTCGGGCTGAACCGAGTCGACACAGTCAGAAGCCTGCAGGACACCGTCATTACGCCAATCGAGCGATCAGTTCGTGAACGTGCGGAGAGAATCATTCGCGAGTTCTCGGTCCAGTCCGTTTCAACCTTTGCTCAGGTCGACGAGACCAAATCCAGGACTGTGTCTGCTCTGACTACCCTGTATCTCTTGTCGCCAACTCTTGGCTTCAAGCCTGAGAAGTGGACTCCACGACTACTCCTTCAGGCTCTCGAGACGTTTATCCGTTCGGCGCTGCAGGCAAGCATCACTGCTCTGTCTCGATCCCTGGGTCAGTTGCCGACGTTGGAAAAGTCGTTGAGCGAAGTAATGGCCAAATGTCAGAACATTGTCTCTCTTGAGGCTGTGCTTGAGTCAACAAAACCACCAAGTCATCCCTTGCTCCTGGCTGCTAACCAGCCGAGCCAAACAAATCTCCTTCAGTTCCTCCTCGCACATCTCGAGACAGGAAGTCTTGCGTCGTTTTTCTGGAGGACAATGGCTAGCAGCCTGGCCACACGTGTCCAGGATATTGTGAACCGTGGAGGTGTGGTGGCTAGGACTCTCCGCACAAACAAGAACACAGTCGGCGACGCAATCCGCCAAGCTGTAGTCAAGGGGTCACAACTACACAGCGCCCTCGCCGGGCCCAAGGCAAGGACAAAGGTGGATGCGAATTGGGATCGGGAGGTGGCCGTCATGGTGGGAAGTGTTGTAAACAACTTGGGTCGCTGAAGAATTGTGTCCCATGCAATTGACAGCCCTACACCTTATACTTAATCAACTTGATTCTCCCATTATCCGTCTTGATGCCTCACTCGACTTGACACAAGGCAACCAGTTATCTCAGTTAATGATCGCCGTCGCACGCAATATGAGGCTCTCATGATACCACCCCTTGATCAGATCTCTTTCAACTAGCTTTAACGCCCATGCAGTCAGCAATCACTGACAGCAACCGGTCCGCAGTGATCAACCGGTCTCATCTGTCAAACTCGAATCTGATTCACCGTCAACGCCTAAACAAGGGATCAGCACTTTAAGCTTACTGTACTGCTCAGTCAGCGGCCCTTTTCAAAAGATCCAATCAGCATGCATTCAGTCCCCGCATTCAGCAGTTCCGCATCTTCCCAAGGAACCGGAACCTTGGCTACTCTAGTTGAAACAACCTCGAACCATTACGAAAATACTGCGGCAGAGGCGGAAGAGAGAGCTCACTCGCCTCGACAGAAACTCAAATAGCCTCGAATTTGACTCACGAGGCGTAAAGATGGCGCCCAACCATGGCCTGGTCCATCCAAAAGAGTACGACATCAGAGACAGCAACGTGGAACTTATCGGGACCGACATCGACCATCAGGTCAAGTACAACTCTGCCCTCACCGAGCCCGCGTGGAATGACGGCAAAGTCGGCATCGAAGCTGGACTAGCCATCTGGCGGATCGAGCAGTTCGAGGTGGTCCAATGGCCCGAGGAGAATTATGGGCAGTTCTACGACGGGGACAGCTTCATCGTGCTGCACTCTGAAAAGATCAACGGCAAAGACGGCATCGAGAGGCTTGCCCATGACATCTTCTTTTGGCTAGGGAAGCATACATCGCAGGACGAGGCGGGGACGGCGGCGTACAAGACTGCCGAGCTAGATGAGTTCCTCAAGGGGACTGCCACTCAGCACCGAGAGATCCAGGAGGCCCCGTCGGATGAGTTCCTCGCCCTATTCCCACGCATGTCCATCCGGGCTGGTGGAACGCGGTCTGGATTCCGGCATGTGGAGGAGGAGGAGCCCTCCCGAGATACGCCCACCTTGCTGCGCGTCTTTAAGAACCCGGCTGTTGGCGTCAATGTCAATGGGGTCGTGGTGCACCAAGTGGACCCGACGTGGGCGAGCCTGGACGACGCCGACGTCTTTGTCCTGGATACGGACGACAAGATCTGGGTCTGGCAGGGCAAGGACTGCAGCCCGATGGAAAAGGCAAAGGCCGCTCAGGTTGTCCATGATATGACAATCGCGAAGCACTCCGAGGTTGAGGTCGTCTCCCAGGAGGAATCCCGGTCACGAAGAGTTGTCGATCTTCTCGGTGGCGACGATGAAACACCACGGGAAGGATTCCGCTGTGCGAGACCGTTCTCTTCACGGGTTCAGCCACGCGCTGTCGATCAGGCGTCCAACAAGAAGCTGTTTAGACTCAGCGACTCTTCGGGGCGGCTCTCATTCGACCTGGTCAAGGACGCGGAGCGCGTGTCGCGGGATGACCTGGATGACAGTGATGTCTTTCTGCTCGATGACGGCGGCAAGGCCATCTGGGTATGGCAGGGAAGTGGATCGAGCGCCACAGAGAAGAGGTGGTGGTTCCAGATCGCGCAGGCGTACGTGCGGTATTTGCAAGCTGGGGACGGCCATGAGGAGGCGTACCTCATCCCCGTGGCCAAGGTGATCCAAGGGAGCGAGAGTCGGGCGTTCATGAAGGCCCTTGCGGCTTAAGGTGTGTGTAGCTATTGCATGTGAGTCTCGGGCGGCGGTGGTCTGCATCCGCTCGGTCTTCCCAGGTCAGACCCTGCCTGACCTTGGACCGTATGAGAGCAGAGCTGCGGTGTATAGAACAGAAGCGTGGGGGAATGATGCACAGGGACGACGAGTGGAACGGAACGGAACGGGGTGGACGGAGGAACACACAAAGGGCTGAGACGACATGGAGGAAGCGAAACGAGACAGGGTCAGAGAAAGAAAACGAAAAGGACCTGACAATGGAACATGTTAGTCATGGGGCGCGAGGAAATCGGATGCTCGGCAAGCAAGATGGGACCACACGAAGCCACAAGCAGGCCGGGATTTGGACTTGGGCGCAGACTACCGAGCTAGATTACACATACTAGGATAATCTGGATTAAGATCATCCCGACTAGATGTGCCACGCGTGGGGTCTTGATGATGCTGGTATTTCCCTGTCAGAAGGCCTTGGATGCATTTGTTCCTCGGGTAAGGGAGGCAGCTGTCGGGCTCGAACTCCGTTGAGCATTTTAAAGGGAGTCCGTTCATCGGAGCAAGTAACAAGACATGCACACACGAGCAGAACGTGGGATGATGGGTGTTGAACTGAGCTATTGATCTAGTGCTTTGACAGATGCAATTCGCTACAGAGTTAAAACTATGGTTAAACCATGTCGGGGATAAGGCACAAAGAAGAAAAAACTAGAAAGTCGCTAGACTTGCCGATCTACCCTTACCATGTGGTGTTGAGGACATCTTATCAATCATGTCGCATCTTATCGATCAACATCTTATCGATCAGTGTGGCACACTTTTTCCCTCTCACAAGGAAAAAAAATACGACATTTGCGCATATTTCACATGTGGCTCCTCTCTTTTTTATCTTATCAATCCAGATTCGGAAACCGCGCGAATGCTACCCAAAGGTTCCATGGTTCTAGACTTGAAGGCCTGGACCTGGTCAAAACTCACAGAAAATGAGACGACATTTTTCCTTCTCTTCCCTTCTTGCGGAGCCGTTTCATGAACCTTGTTGAAAGATCGTGGCACACCCACCCCCCCTTCCATTCTCCTCCCCGTTGTGGTATAGGTGGGCTGAGAAAGGTCGGATCTGATCACTTTTTTTTCTCTGTTCTACAAGGAGCGGGAGATGGGCCTCAAGGGGTCTAGTAGAAGACGAATCTCCCATGGAGAAAAAATGGCGGAGGATTGCCGAGGGCAGCATGAAAGCAAAAACCAACAAAAAGATGGGGGGTGCGACCATCTCCTGGTCCAAGGGAAAGAAGTCGATCTTCAAAATGCTAACTACCAACGGCGTCAAAGTAGTTTCCCGGCTGGCCGGAGTCGGAGAACATGTTGGTTGACCCGATCGTGTGGGTATCTCTTTGCAAATTGGTTCTTTTTAACTTGGGGGTTCCAGGGACCTGAGATCGAAGCATTACTTTTAACCATCTCAACGAGGTAATGATGGGCAAAATGTCATCTTATCAATAGCCAGCGCCACAGCAGTTCTACGAATACACCGAAAGAGGAAACGCATCGTCTTGGGGGTACAGCCTATGGCATTGACATCAAGGGACCCCGTTGTGGCTTGACAGACGATCCACGGCGGTCATCGGGGCACCATCGGTTGGCTTCTGTCATAGGTCGAAGATGACAAGGCCAGGTAAAGAGGCTGTAAGTCCCCAGCTGAGAGAGGTCTGGTCTGGTCCCCGCTGCTACAGTGACTACCACCAGTGCTACTATTACTACTCTCACATACTACTACTGCTGCTACTACCATCATCCCACGGGCACGGCCATGGGACGGAGTATACGCAGTGGGGCCAGGTCGAACGGCGGCGCCGGCGGGTGGTGCGCAGGATCGTCGACTCTTTGTCGTGTGTCGTGCGACCTGTTGTCAGTCATTGCAGAGGGAGGAACTATGACTCTATAGTGGCCCTCCACCCCATTGACTTCCTGGAACCCTGCTGCGACTACGAGATGTACGCTTCGGGAAGAAATCGAGAATGCCTGCCGGTGGAGTTTGACGACGAGGGTGTCAGTGCCGGGCTGGACCCTGGGCAAAAAAGAGACTTTCCATCGACCGTTGATTTCTCGGCGTTTGCGGGATGCGTTTGAGAATGGGGACACACAAGTCTCCATCTGATAACCCGTCTTGGCAAGAGCAGTAGTAACCTAGACGAGGCTGAAAAAGGGGACCCAGTCCTCCGCAGGGACGAAGCCGAGTTGCCGGTCTGCGGCTGATCCTCAAGTGTTGGAACGGTCGATGTTCTTGAGTAAGAGAGACAGACGGGACAGACATACACACGCCCCCCCAAGAGAACGAGTGTGGGACCCCACCGGCACCGGGGCTCTGTTGCTACAAGGCATGGATCTGGTAATCTAAGGTTAAAGCTGAAAAGAAACTTCCCTTCCCACCCTGGGCGAGCAGGGCACACAGTTCACCGTGTGTTGGTGTTGTGTTGTATGTTGAGGCCACGGCGTGCGGAACTCAAGACGGAAATCGGGAACACGACGACAGGACAAGGCGCCTTGTGGATCGAGCGTGGGAGAGAACCGTGCAGTGTTCATTCTTTTTTGCATATCAGGTTCAAGTTTATGGCTCAACATGGTAGGGATCCCGCTTGTTGAAGCAGCATGGTCCCAAACAAGGCAATAGTAAATGGTATGGGATGTATTTGCTCGAGCAGGCATTGGAGGAAAACGAGCAAGGGAGAAACTAATCTGATGGACTCAATTACCTCCCAGTGGCGAGGATATCACGCCCGGACGTTTACGAATGGAGTCGTTCGTGTCTAGCCCTGATGACCGCCCTTCCTGCGGGATGGGGGAGACCCCCTCCATACGTCAAGACCTGGTAAACCGTCCCACGCAGAAAAGATGGGAAGGAC
Source organism: Fusarium keratoplasticum (assembly GCF_025433545.1). Classification (NCBI taxonomy): domain Eukaryota; kingdom Fungi; phylum Ascomycota; class Sordariomycetes; order Hypocreales; family Nectriaceae; genus Fusarium; species Fusarium keratoplasticum. The sequence goes on from NC_070532.1 coordinate 1,061,492, forward strand.
CATTAACCTTCGACCCATTATAGATGGTGCCCTTCTTGACGATCGGACCTGGGCGGGGGTAGAGAGGAAGAACGGAGCAACCCACGCCCCCCCAAATAGTGCGGAAGAGAAAAAAAGAGGGGAGAGGTGAACTGGACCAAGATGGCTCTTGGGATGGATCGAGGGATGGGTGGATGCTACCTCTCTCTCTTGACTTTCTTCCGACCGCTCAGGATCGAGGCATTTGTCCACATCTCTTGGTATAAAGACTAGTCGTCTTCCTCTTGTTGGGATCCCTTCAGGAGCCATCGACATCATCAACCTTCTTCTTCCTCCTTCTCCATTCCTTCTACTCTTCCTTTATACTTTATATCACACAGAGAAGCAGAACCAACAACCTCTACGGTTTAGAGTTTCTTGCTTCCCCTTGTGTGACTCTTCAAAACTCCCCTGATCCCAGTGTCCAGCAAGTCTCACATAAGGGAAACTTGTTCTGAAGCACAACCCACAATGTTGCTTTCCAATACACTCGCGGCGGCGGCGCTGCTTCTGCCTGCCGTCTCCGCAACTGAGCTCCTCGACGGTTATGGCAGGGAGTCTTTCAGTCTCCCCTGCGGCTGGGGATGCCGCTACGCCATGCCTTCAAACCTCGACTGCCCCGAGTACGCGGGCATGACGCCCGAGGAAAAGGCCGAGCAGTATCCCTCAGCTGCCTGCATGGCCAACGACACTTCTTACCTGACGTCCTTTGCCTGGTGCATCAACTCGTATTGCCCCAAGACCATCAAGGCCTACAAGATCCTCAAGTTCTGGGAGACGGACATGATCTACGGGCAGGAAGAGCCCGGAGTCGTGCTGCGGTACTCGTACACCGACGCTCTCAAGCTCGTCGACCCCAAGAAGCCCCCGAAGCCGATGAACGCAACCATCGAGACTGTCTTTAACCGCACCATCTCGATTAGCCCCGAGGATTATGAAGCCAACATGAACGGTGTCAAGGGTTACAGGGCTGTTGGCAAGAACGAATCCACGTACAGGTAAGCTCAACTCCCTCCTTGTCCATGATACGACGGTGATATCTGACTTGCACTCTCTAGTCTCCTCGTCTTCCTCTCCGGAGTCGTCATGCCCGTCGGCTTCTCTCTTCTCCGTCTGCTCCCCTTCCCGGCGAAGCTTCGAAGCCGCTTCTACGCATTCTTTATCGACCCTCCGGCCTGGGGACGCAAGCACAGCGTGCCAGTCCTGGGCCTCGGCTTCATCCCCACCCGCGGGCAGATGATCTTCATCACGTATCTCATCGGCATCAACCTCGCCGCTTGCTTTGCTGGCTTCCCCCGCTACTCTCCCAACGCCATCTTCCCCGACCGTAGATATGAGCTCATGAGGCACATGGGTAACCGAGCTGGTGCCATTGCCTTTGCCAACATCCCCCTTGTTATCCTGTATGGCGGCCGAAACAGCCTTCTTCTGTGGATGACCAACTGGTCTCACTCGACCTTTCTCCTCCTCCATCGCTGGGTTGCCACTATCTGCACGCTCCAGGTCTGTCTGCACTCCCTCCTGTGGCTGCGCATCATGGTCGAGGCCCACAACCATGCCCTGGCGGCCAAGCAGCCGTACTGGTACTGGGGCATCATCGGCACCCTGTCCTTCAGTCTGCTCATCCCCCTGTCCGTCTACCACTTCCGGAAGATCGCATATGAGGTGTTCCTGATTGGGCACATCTTCCTCGCCATCATGGCCGTTGTTGGTTCGTGGTACCACATCTTGAAGCTGTACAACGGAACTGGCGGCTTCGACATCTGGCTGTACATTGCCATCTCAATCTGGAGTTTTGATCGTTTCCTCCGCATCGTCCGTGTTAGCAAGCACGGAATCAAGAGGGCGTACGTCACCCGCATTGACGACGAGTACATCCGCGTCGACGTCCCTGGCGTTGACTGCCACGGCTACTGCTACGCCTACTTCCCTACCGTCTCCTGGCGCATGTGGGAGAACCATCCCTTCTCCGTCGTCGGCTGCAACCCTGGCCATCCTCGGAACGACCCGCACTCCACCTCCCACTCTGACAGCGAGGGTCCCTCCTTGTCGTCTCCCACGTCCGTCACTGACGCCGCTGCCAAGGAGGCTGGCATTGTCCAGAGGACCCGTACCGTTGCCACCCGAAACGGTCAGCATGGTATCACCTTCTTTGTGCGACCTCACTCTGGCCTTACCAAGCTGCTGGCAAAGAAGTGCGGTGTCGAGGCCGGCATCCCTGTTCTTATCGAGGGCACCTACGGCCACGAGGGCAAGACATACCTCCAGGGCAACGACGGTCACTTTGCTCCCACACCCGAGTACCCCAACATCCTCTGCATCGCTGGTGGTGTCGGTGTCACAGCCGTTCTCCCGGCCCTCAACAGCTCCCTCTCCCTGTACGCTCCCATGGGCACGACCAAGCTGTACTGGGGCATCCGGGGTCGTGGGCTGGTGGACTCGATCCAGAGCATGATGATGGGTGTGGGCGAGGTGACGGACACGAAATGGGGCCATATCGAGCCTCACATCACTGTTGGTTCGCGCATGAATGTGAGACAGATCCTCGAGGAGGAGCTGGAGCATGCTGTCGGCGGAACCACTGTCGTGGCCTGTGGGCCGCTGGCCATGGTTGACGATGTCCGATATACCTGCGCCGCTCTGGCTCGCCATGGAACCGTGGTCCGATATATCGAGGAGGCCTGCACTTGGTAGTCCATCCAAGGTTCATCTATACTCAAAAACATAACAATCCGCAAAAGGTCATACACACCACACCCCCTTACCTTACACCCACACCTCAACTTCATACCCCGAATCATCTGGTTCCTTATCTTGCCCTACTTGGACGCATAGTTTGTTAATGCTTGACGGCCGTTGACTTTTTACACCTGTTTCTGTGATTATCCTGTATATACGCTCTACTCTAGATTCTACCCCAGAAACTCGTTTGGCAAATGTGGCCAAGAACTCGCAAATATCATCACCAAATTAACCGTATTCAATCGTACGTGAATCTCCAGGCAGACGCACTTACAAGGTCTTCCACCACTTGAATGACACGAACCTTGAGGCCTCTTGGTTATGGCACCTACAACATCTGATGTATCCCATCCGCGGTCAGTCCCACCCGCAACCATGTGAAGCCCACATGCCCGGACCGTCCCCCGAAGATCCTTCCCGGGCGGGGCCCCTGGCCGTGGGGTCTAGAGCTGGCGGGATCGACGTCTCGCACGACTTGGCTTTGGGGGTCACCTTTGCCCTGCAGGGCTGTCGCCGAGGGGAAGTTTGACTGTGGCGTAACGTGGTACTCGCAGAAGGACCCGTCCTCTTTACGGAAGGAGGTGTTCATGCATCGGTGATTGGAGTCGAAATGAGCCCGTGGACGATGGTCTGGCTCATGGTCTGAAGTTGATGGTTGGGGGCGGATTTCCGGAGGATTCGCCGTTGAGGCTGAACTCGAAGCGGGTGGGAGCCCTGATCTGGGCCGAATCTAGTGTCCCGTAAACTTGGCATTTTGGAGAGATCGATGCCAAGGCGTTAGTATTCGCAGCCACCTCTGGGCGGGTGTTGTCAAAAGGGTAGCAGTGCTCCGACTGGACGCCTCATTTTGGCAATGCCGATGACGATACTCACACAAACACCAATCTTGCCTTGCAAACAATTCTGTTTTCGGCATAGTAAATGAACAAGACTGTTACCTCACCTGAATTGCCAAGTGTCTTGGTGATTTTGAGTTGCGCTCAATCTCGGCGGCGGAGGCACTTATCAAGTTTTCGAAGGCCGGAGACGTAGCCTCCGTAGACGGAACTGGAGGGACTGGATCAGATGGGCTTTGATGAGGGGGGCTTAAGGTCGGTTTTATGTTCCAGCGGTGTCACCACATGGACGGTTCCGGGGTGGGAGTATCGGCGACGCGGGCCGTCGTGACGATGTTGTATTCTTGGCGTGGTGTTGCTGTGATATCGTGGAAGCGATATAGCCTCTAGAACGGTCTACGCTTGGAATTTGGGATAAGCATTTGGAGCATGTAATGTGCTGCGTGAAGAGCAGGTCATGTGCTCACTTCTTGAGGTTTATCGCCTGAGATTGCTGTGGCCTTGGCCTTGGGGATGGTGTCAGTCTTGGTGGACTCGTGGCTGGGGATGCCAATATTTCCTATCAGAAGGAGAGATTTGATAGATCTTGTACATAAAAGGACCCCGTTTTTGGGATGCATCTATATTATCCGTCTTCTGAGGAGTGTGTTCATGTGCGGGCTCCAATTGTACCTCACAGTCTGTTGCTAGGCAAGGCGGGTAACTGCATTGAGTTTGTGTAGATAGAGTTTGAGATGGTTTCTTTGTGCATATGTGTAATATTTTTACCGTTTGCATGCGGATGATTCGTTTTTCACATATTCTCTTCACTGTGGCCGTTGCCGTGATTGTTTCTTTTAGCAGACCTCGTTCAAGGCAATATGCTTGAGCGGCTTGGATGTAGTTGCTGATGGTCTCATGCACTTCTTTAACGTTAAGCATGGCTTTAGCTTCATTCTGATTATCTTTTAAACAGCCCGCCTTTCAAGTCACAGGATGAGCGATTTGTTGTGAGCGACGACCCGATGGTTGGTGTCTCTGTGCCTCAGAGTAGTACTAGTTGAGAAGAAGATGCCTGTGCCGTGATTTCTTGGCGGGTTCAACTCGGGAATGGACCAATCAAGTCGATTTAGTCTAAGTGCATAGCCTTGGCGTTGGTTATTGAATTGCGAGGTGAACTCGTATTGCTGCTGCTGCTTCGAGAAGAAGTGTTGCGATAGATGGACGTTGTTTTTGCGAGACATGCATACATACATATAAAGTATGCACGCCAGCCTGGAATTCGGCATCGCGAAAACCGTAATGAATGCATCAAAGGCTTCATCCGATGGACTCGTGGTGCATTACGTAGACGCCGTCAAGCCTCACACGTGTCTGGCGACGCACACCCAAACACTGGCCCAATAGTCTGGGTTCTAAGAAGCCATCTAGACCCGAATAGGCCAGCCATTGCAGCAGCATTTGACCCAGACCATGTTTCGTTAGCATGTGCCAAGGACCAGGCCAAGGAGAAGAAGCAGCTCAAGGCTTCAGTTTGAGGTCGCCGTGTAATTGGCCGGAACCTTGTGTTGGGGGGGCGATTCCTTTCGTCCCACCATCTGATCTGATGGAACCTTGAGCCAGCGGAGATGCAGGCGTAATTAACGTAAATGCAGACGCAATCCCGCCGCAAAATAATAACCTTTCTCTGCGCAGCATCTAAACAGAGACCATGACTGTCATCGCGACCGTGTCTCTATAACGCGGTCTGCGCCAACACACAAAGGCACATCGTCACCATCGCTCACGCCACACAACAATCACCATGAAGCTCCTCTGGCTCCTCGTTGGCGCTGCTGCCACCGTCGCCGCTGTTCCCTATCAGCGCACCACTAATTTACGCCTCATGACTTACAATATCCGATACAACGTCAAGCCCAGCAAGGCCGAAGATGGAGAGGAGCTGTGGCCCATTCGCCGACCGCTCATGGCGGCCCAGCTCAACTACGAACTCGCCGGACGTCCAGACTCTCTGGTTTGCATGCAGGAGGTGACATACCCTCAAGCGATGGATCTTATGGACGACCTTGGCGATGACTGGGCCTTGATAGGCGGCGGTCGCAGGGATGGCGCCAAAAAAGGCGAACTGTCGCCCATCTTTTATCGTCGCTCTATCTGGAATCTGGAGCAGACAAAGACATATTGGCTCAGTAGGACACCCGACAAGGCTGGCTCGATAGGATGGGATGCTGAGCTTCCCCGAGTCGTTACTGTCGGTCGCTTCCGTCACATTCACACGGGCGCTCGCGTCGTCTACATGTGCACTCACTTCGACTGGGAGGGCAAAAAGTCCCAAGAGCATTCAGCAGCAATGATCGTCGACCTGGCCGACCGCTGGTCTTCGCACAAGCGCGAGAGTCTTCCCGTCTTCATCGCTGGCGATCTCAACGCCACACCCGACAGCCCGGCGTATAACCTCTTGGCCACCCAGTTGTACGACCTCAAGTACGAGGTGCCGTCCAACAAGCGCTTTGGCCATCAAAAGACATACACGGGCTTTACCATCGATGGGTCGGATGATATGGAGCTCGACCATATGTTTGTGAGGGATCCGATGGACATCAGCTTCAAGTCGTTTGCTGTCCTCAACACGAGATATGATGACGGCATCTTCATCTCAGATCATCGCCCGGTCGTGGTGGATATGGAAATCACGCAGATTGCCCGAAAGGATTGAACCATGGTTTTTCATCGGACGGCGTTGAGAATTAGATTATGATACCTTAATGATACCCGGATGAGATTCGCTACAATTTCACAAACAATACCACTTACGACCTGAAACCCCGAGTCTCCCTCTCGCACCACTCCACAAACATCTCAGAAGTTCCCGTTCCGCCCTGATCCTTGCTCTTGACTGCCTGCTTGATATCCTCGGGAAGACACCCGAATCGTCCCCAGGGCACGATAAAGGCCCCGTTCCTGTCGCTGGTGACGTCAGGCGACAGAAGCCCAAACAATTCGCTGTACGCTCCGAATTTAGCGCCCTTGAAAACGAGGCCCTGTTAACTGTTAGATAATTCGCGTGTAAATGGGCAATGCACTTACCATCATGAACGAGACTGGTCCTGGCATATGGCGCTGAAGTTCTGTCTTCATAAACCCTGGGTTGACCGACTGCCTACTGTCAGTCATTTGCATCATCATAGAACCAAGACAAACTCACCACAGATACAATTCCTTCTCTTCCAAGTCTCTTGGCTGTCTCATGTGCCAGAAACACGTTGCCGACCTTGCTCATCATGTAGTTCTCCATCTGGTTGCCCACAACCTTAGGCGCCGTCTCGGTCTCGTCCCAGATGATGCCACCCTTTGGTGTACCAATCTGGAGCGTGCTGGCAAGCCAAACGACTCGAACCGTTCCTTTCTGCGCAATCTTGGCAGTGCTCACTAGTATTCCCTCGAGTGAGCGCATGAGAAGATAGCCGCCTAGGCAGTTGGTTCCCATCTGCAGTTCATGTCCGTTCTGTGTCTTGCTACCCTCAGGAGGAGTCATGACACCGGCGTTGAGCACCAAACCATCAAGTCTAGACTCTTTGCCTAGAAACTCTGATGCCGCGGGAGCGATGGTCCTGAGGTTGGATAGATCGACGGATAGTGACTCCAGGCGACCTGTCGAATCAGGAAATTCTGACTGGATTGATTGGATGGCTGATGCGATTCTGGAAGAAGTTCGTGCGGCAATATAGACAGTCGCGGAGCTCGAGTAGAGGATCTTGGCTAGCTCAAGGCCGACACCGGATGTCGCGCCTGTGATGATGTATACCCTGGAGGAGAGCGACGGGAGTGAAGTCTCGGTGAAGGTGGGAGAGGGGGGAAACATTTGCGATCGGACGGACATTTTGGCGATTGAGTGTGTTGAAAATTGGTGAGCAGCTTCGTTGAGGGCTGATGGACGAGCTGATTGAATTAGGTGTTGTTGAAGTCGTTGATCAAGGCGATTGAGTGTGATGTAGAAGCTGTTTGCTGTTTGCTGGTTGTGTGATTCAGGTTCAATCGAGGAGTCCGTAAACTCCTTATATATTGATCTTGGGATCGGCCATGAGGCTGAGCATCTGATGAAGGCATTCTAATCATTCTGCCTAACAATAGCGAAATCTGAGGGCATCGTCACCCCGGCTGTGGGGCCCGGAGCGGCGATGCTGGATTTCGGTCGGAAATGACCCCACGGGATCGGGTTTATGGCGTTGTCATAGCTCCGACGGGCGCCGCAATCCCGATGGCTCCACCACGGGCCGTCAGCAAGGGTCTTGTTTGTCGATTCGCATATCTTATCTTGGAAGATCATTAAAGAGAGACAAATCTTGATTCAATCTCGACTACATCTCATTTTGCACATCACACGAACATTGTCTTCATTGCCACGCTCAGCCAACTCCACTAACACGCTGCCCCAACTCCACCAACACGCTTCCATACAAAACACTGTCCAGACCAACATCTAATCCTTCTTCATACCTGGGTGAGACGTTGGAGATCCAGGATCGCTTCCCTCAGGAAAAGGCACTCGAGCAGTCCGAGTAAAAATATGCTTCGGCGCATCCCACTTCAACCCCTCCACCAACCCACCCTTGACACTCAGCGTGGGCTTGGGGTTTCCATCAGGCAAGATGCTCCGATGGATAACCCTCACACCGCAAGTCTTGCAAAAGTAACACTCGACCGTGTTGCCCGAATCGGCGGGACGTGTCCAGAGGCCGAGGCGGGACCGGACCTCGTCGGGGAGCGGCCACATGCCTTCGGCAGGGAAGATGGCTGACGTGCCAAAAGCCGAAGCGGACTGCTTCTGACATTCGAGGCAGTGGCAGCAGTAGACGTCGATGGGCTCGGGGCGCGAAGCCGTCATCTGAATAGCGCCGCACTGACAAGAGACATTCATGGTGTGCTGGATCCGTTAGTATTCGAGCTAAGGTCTCTTGGCGGTGATATCCTTACTTTGGCTAATTCTTGATCTCAGGAAAACTGTAGAAACTGGTGGAGGTAGCGAGTTTGCAAAGTGAGGAGTCGTCTGAGTTGATAAAGGCCAGGGCGATCTCCTGAGCCATTCCGTCACTCTTGACATCCCAAGGGCGTACACCACGCAACCCCGCAGATATCGGCATCTTCAAGCCGGTCGCAACTACAAGAACGAATGAGAATCAGTAGATCTAGTTCTATCTATAGCATCCTTGCGAAAGGCCAGCATCCCCAGCTTGAGGCTTCACCATCACCAACCACAGCGACTGTCACTCTCCCCGGGTTCCAGTAGGCGTTCTGCGACTTCGGAAGCCACCAATCAGAGCCACGCCCGGTTAGCTCAATCGGTAGAGCGTGAGACTCTTAGACTACCACAAAGTGGTATTGAGTACGCGATCTCAAGGTTGCGGGTTCGACCCCCGCATCGGGCTTTTCCTATAAATGATTGAGAACAATTGGCTCTTTTCTTTTTCTTTTTCTTTTTGGCGCCCCTAACTGGATGATTGGCTTCTTTTTGTTTATTAGCGAGATCACGAACTTTGTCAACTTCTTTTCCCTTTTGCATGGTCAGACCCGGAAACGCGCACGAAACTGTACTGTCGCACGCGCACACACGTGCCGTCGGATCGGCCAGGCAAATTTTCCGCCCAGTTACGTCATTCATCAACAACAACTGTCAGACTCGTGGCGTCAGTAAGCCCAAATGGTGATGCCTTCATCAGTAGTGTCCTTTTCAACGTAGCGACTAGGTGAACCCAAAATGCCTCCCAACGGCTCCTCTGAGAGCCTCTACTCGGCTCGGATAGAGGCCCTGTCTCGTCCGGTGCACCGACCTTTGACCTATCTCAAGCGAGCCGGCATTGCCGCGTCTTACCCTCTCCGAGGCATCTGGTTCTTTTGTCGCAACCAGGAGTTCTGGCCGCTTCTTGTCGGCAGAATCTTTCCATTGTCGATAATTTCGTTCTTGGTTTACCTCCTTCTCTTCACATTTACCTTTTTGCCCCAGTATGCCTTCTTGGCCATCTTCCATGGCTGGGGAGCATGGATCAACGCTGTGGTACTGGTTCTGGGCGAGGGTTTGATCATCATTCAGGGTCTATTCGAGGGTTTCTTTGTGGACGAATGCCGAGTTGATGTATTTGATGTAAGTCCTTCCCAATCTGTATTGCTTGCCCATTCTAACATGCCCCAGGCGACCCTCATCAAGTTGTCGTACAAGGATCTTGTCGCACCCCAGCGAATCCTCTTCGTGGATGCGCCCACCGCAGTCAGAATGCTCGGAAAGCCCACAAGTCCCGCCATCTACACGCCATGGAGCATCATCCAGATCGTCGAGCTCATCGTCTTCCTGCCTCTCAACCTCGTCCCCTTTGTCGGCACTCCTGCCTTTATCATCATCACAGGCACAAGACTGGGCAAGCTCGCCCACTACCGCTGGTTCCAGATCAAGGGCTACTCCAAGGTTGAGCAGAAGAAGGCGCTGAGGGACCGCGCCTGGGAGTATATCTGGTTCGGCACCGTGGCCATGATCCTCGAGCTGATCCCCGTCCTGTCGCTCTTCTTTCTCCTGACGACTACGTCTGGAGCTGCCATGTGGGCTGCACGAATCGAGGATGAGGACAGGAGACCTGCTGATAATGGCCCCGTGAGGCGCGAGGATACTGATTCATCTGCGCCGCCTGCCTACACGGACGATCTTGTATAATTCGCTGGAGACTGTTAATACAGTGATCAAGATCATGACTCCATCACAACTCGACCTCACGCGGAGAATCATCAATCACAAACGGACTCTGGCATCCTCATCATGCTGTCACCTCCGTCCCCTCTCGCCTCTGTCCCGCCTCTGTCCACTCTCACCAACCTCGATCGCGAGGCTGGTCGACCTAGCCAGCTGAGGGGGAGGCACCTTCCTCAGACGGGTAATTCGGCAACGGAGCTGAAACCAGCCGTGGCACGCGTCTGATCTGTTGGGGCGCCAAAGAGGTGCCTCTTCATCTGTCAAGGAAGGAGCGCTCATGTGTTGGGTGATCTGTGCAGCGCAGCACGCTGAAGGCAGAGGTTTCGCCCCAGGAGAAGGAAGGAGCGGGCTCGAATGCTTCGGCACGTTCCGAGCGCCCCTGGCCATGACTGCAGCAGAGCCTCAGTCGACTGCCGGCCATAGTATTGATGACAGTCGATGAAAGGTGTGTTAAAGGGATACAGTGATTCCAACAAGTAGGAATAATAATCATTGCAGTAATTAATCACTAACCAATCTCTGATGTTCTCGTCATCCGCATGCTCTTGATTTTGCGCACCGCCGATCGGCGATGGCTGCCAGTTGACTGCCAGTGCGCTGTGCTCCTTCCCTTCGTGCCTTCCTCAACTGCGCAGTCGCTCTCACGTCCCACGCTTCGACGCGTCACGCTGTCCAGCCGGGTTTGTTGAGAGGGAAGGAGCTCTCCTTCCTGGACTGAGCAGGGCATATAACCTCCTCCTCCCACAGCTCGCCCACAAATCTTTTCTTCTCCTCTTCATCCTCTCTTCTCTTCGCCATCTTCTCTCTTCATCCTCGACCATCCTCTCCCTCGAGAAGCACTCACCTTCTTGTCCTCTCGTTCCCTCCATCCTTTTTCGAGGCTATCTCCTCTTCGTTGCCTCACTTCTTCACGTGCCAGTTGTCACTTGACTGCCCTTCATTCTTCACCACCGATCTTCATCCGCATCCTTCATCCCTTTGCGAACTCGCATCTCGCTGAAGCACCTCGCCCACGATGCGCATCTCCGCATCTCTCGGGCTCATCTTGGCCTCTGGCCTCCTGGGCCATTCTGGCGCTCAGACGGTCGACTACGCGTGGGTCAAACACCTTCCCTCTCCATCAATCACCACTAACCTCAGACAGAACTGCTCCCAACGACAGCCCTGGTGGCAGCCCAGGAGACGGATCTGGTGGCATTCCTCCTGGCAATCCCAACGGAGCTCCAGGCAGTGCGCCCTTTCCCGGCAACGCCCCAGGGTCTCCTGGCTCCTTCCCTGGCGGACATGATCCAAACTTCCCTCCCACTGCCCCCGGAGGTCTTCCTCCCAACATCCCAGGTGGTGCTCCTGGTACCTTTCCTGGATCCGGACCTGGCTCCGCTCCCGGCAGTTCTCCCGGCGGTTTTCCTGCCAATGTCCCCGGCACCGGCCCTGTAGTCGTTCCTGGTGGTGTCCCTGGTGGTGTCCCTGGTGGTGTCCCTGGTGGTGTCCCTGGTGGTGTTCCTGGCGCTAGCTCTGTGGTCTTCCCCCCCGGATCTCCCAACGGCATTCCTCATCTTCCCCAGAACGCCCCCAACGCCCCCGGTTCTCCTGTCATCGGTGCATCGAGCCTTCCTACTTGCCCCTTGACCACCAAGACTGTTGTTGTTACTGTTATCCCCACAGGTCCTCATGGTGGATCTGGCTTTCCTGCTCCTGGTCGTGCTGGTCCTCAACAGACTGGTGTCCCAGCGCCCTTCCCCACAAAGCCTCCTCGATTCTCCGCCACAGGTGTGAGCCCAGTTGTCTCCCCTTTCACAACCCTGACTGTTGATCTCTGGGGTCCTGGCTCTGGCAATGACGATGCTCCCGGATCCGGCGATAGCAACACTCCTGGCTCTGGCGACGGCAGTGCTCCTGGTGGCGACACTGGCAACATCAACCCTAACACTGGTACTGGCTCAGGTGGCGACGTTGGCTCTGACCACGGCTCTGACTCGGGTCTCGGTGGCTCCAATGATGGTGCCGATTCTGGTGATCTTGGCAACAGCTCTGACGATGGCACTGATTCGGGTTTGGGCAATAGCGCCAACGATGGTGTCGACTCTGGTGTTGGCAGCAACTCGAACGATGGCACACACTCACTCTTCTCTTCCCCCTTCCCTGGCTCCAACCCCGCTCCCAAGTACTCCGAGCCTGCCCCCGGCGGTTCTTCTGGAGACTTCCCCAGCTGGCCTGGCTCCAGTACACTGGGACCTGTACCTACTCCTTTCCAGATACCCGGATCTTCAGGCCCTGGAGGTTTCCCTGAAAGTCAACAACAAAACCCCTCCCAAGGCCCTGTTCAGGAAGCAAGTGACAGCCTTCCAGTCACCACCCAAGCCGGCCCACAAGGCCCAGGCGGCAGCTCCCCATGGCTCACAACAGTTGGTGGCGGTGACAATGCTGGTCAACCCAGATCACCTTGGATCACTGTCACAGGACAAGATGGACTGCCCACTGTTATCAATGCCCCCGGCTCACCTCAACCTTCTACCCCTTGGCTCACCATCACTGGCCAGGACGGACTCCCGACCGTGATCACTGGTGGAGATGACACTGTCCCTGGTCAGAGTGAACCTCATGCACCATGGCTCACTATCACTGGGCAAGACGGACTGCCTACCGTGATCAGTGGCGGACACGGCACCCCTACAGACCAAGCTCGACCATCTACACCTTGGGTTACCGTTACGGGCCAGGACGGACTACCAACTGTGGTCAGCAGCGGAGATGAGACTGTCCCACGCCAAGCCGAACCTCATACACCTTGGCTCACTGTCACTGGACAAGATGGACTTCCCACCGTGATCGATTCCCCAGGCCCAAACCAGCCTTCTACCCCCTGGCTTACAATCACTGGTCAGAATGGACTGCCTACTGTTATCAGTGGTGGCCAAGCTACCGCCCCAGGACAGCCTCAGCCCTCGACACCCTGGCTTACTGTCACCGGACAAGATGGACGTCCCACTGTTATCAATGCTCCTGGTTCACCTCAGCCTTCCACTCCTTGGCTCACCATCACCGGGCAGGATGGACTACCCACTGTTGTTCGCGGCGGCGATGGCACAGCTCCTGGTCAAGCCCAGCCTCCTTCGTTCACAGGCTTTCCACAAGGCCAAGGTCTTCCCAGTGGCATCTCTGCCGTCCCATTCCCTCTCCCTTCTGCGCCTGGTATCCCAGGTGGCTCAGGATCTCAGGGTAGTGATCAAGTCCTCCCCAGTGGCATTCCATTCCCTGCTCCAGGTGCTCCAGGCGCCCCCCTCCCCGGTGATGGATCTAGACCAGGCGTCACAACTTGCGCGACCTTTACCACTACTGGCGCTGATGGCCTTCCAACCGTTGTCGAATCCACCTGGGTGATCCCTTCCACTGGCCCTGTCGCTGAAGCTTCTTCGCAACTTCCAGTCTCTGGTCTTCCACAGGGATCTCTTTCAGGCATTCCCTTCGATGTTGGCAGCATTCCTACCGGCTCATTCCATGTCCCTGGATCTCCTCAGGATGATTCAGGCAGTTTGGTCGCAACAACTTGCACAAGCTTCACACTCATTGGCACTGATGACCTTCCAACTGTAGTTCACTCCACTTGGATTGTTCCCGCCGACACTCCTGGCTCTGGAGACTCTAAGCATGGCCCGATCTCTACAGGAGCCTCTCTCCCCGGTTTCCCAACTGCTGGCCCTGCAGGTATCCCAACTGGTCTCCCAACCGGTCTCCCCACTGGTCTTCCCACTGCATCTGACTTGGATGGTGCAACTCCTATCACTACACACGCCAGTTTCACAGTCATTGGTTCTGATGGAATCCCGACCGTTGTCGTCTCTACCTTGGTCATACCTGGACCTCTGGTCACCGGATCTGCCGTCATTGGTAGCCCTGAGGCTCCTTCTGAGGCTTCGGACGCACTTCCAAACGGCATCACTTCATCTGCCAACGGCCAAGCCAGCGGTCTTCCCGGCCTCTCCTCATCTGGGTCTGCTGGTTCTGGGGTTGTCACAGGTGGAGGCATCACGACTTGCACCAGTTACACCATGATTGGACCAGATGGCCTTCCAACAGTAGTCGACTCGACTTGGGTAATCCCCGGGGCCATTGACACGCAACCAGGAAACCCTGCCCTTACCTCAGACGCCTTTTCATCTGGCTTGCCTTCAGGAGTTCCTGGTAACCCTTCTTTCGTCTCCGATGATTTTCCACCAGGCTTGCCCACAGGCGTTCCCGGCCAGATCACTGCCTCTCCAGGCCTTCCATCTGGGAGCAACCCCAACGGTCAAGCTGGCATCACTACCTGCATCACCTACACTGTCCTGGGAACCGACGGTCTTCCAACTATCATCGACTCGACTCTGGTAATCCCTACCGGAACGGAGCCCACTGGAACCAACCCTGGGCTGCCCTCTGTGACTGGTGTTCCCCAGCCTGATTCTTCTGATGACTCTGCCGGAACGTTTGCCTCACTCACTACGGCTATCATCATCGGACCCGACGGGAAGCCTACTTTGACTGTCCAGACAGTCATCTTTGGCGATTCATCTGCTCTTGGCGTATCAACAAGTGCCCCGCAAGGAGCTATTTCAGGCGTTTCATCACTGCCCCCCTTTGGACCTGTTGTCACTTCTGTCGACTTGGGCCCCCTCGTCACAGGCAGCCCCAGTATTGACAGCTACGGCGCCATCATTTACGATCAGTCCATGTCTGGTCTCGTCGCCGATAGCAGTGCCGATGCTCAAGGTGATTCTGTTATTGGCACCGTCACAGGTACACTAACTTGGACTGTTACCTCTGTTGTTGATTCTACTGGTGGCCCTGTTTTCTCGAGTGGTGGATCTGATCCTCTAGCTCCTTACAACACGCTGGGCAGTCCCGCCCCCAGCGAGTTCACCCTCTGGCCTTTGTCGTCGCCCCCTGTTACTCTACAGACCAGTACATGGACCAATGTCGTCGTGGAGAAGACCACTTCTTACACTCTCAACTTCCCCCTCACCACACTTGCCACAATCACTGTGGGGAAGAGACACATTCGCCGCCAGGAAGCATCAGTCTGGTCCAACTCGACCACCTCAGAGGTTTCGCCTGCCTCAACTTCCACTGCAAGCTCTGACGCCAGTTCAACCTCTATCTGTGCGACCGGTTTGAGCATTGGAAACACCACCATTGATGTAAGTCTAACCCTTGCCCCTACTACATGCATCGCTGACTCGATCTAGTTCGACAACTCCAAGGCTGGTCCCCTTTTCAACCCTCAAGAGAACATCTGGTTTTCTTCAGGCTTCTTGATCGCGCCCCCAACTTCAGAACAGCCCCAACCCTATATTCCTTCCTCTGGCGGCCAGCTCGTAGAGTTTGTTCCACCTGCCCTGTCCAACACCACAACCACCGGCTCCGGAGACGTCGCTCAGATTGGTATGGGACCTCATGCCCCTAGCCCTTGTTTCCGATTTGACTTCTTTGGTGCGAGCTTTGGCTGCGACGCTCAAGGCAATGAGAAGTGGTGCGAATTCGAGATCTCGGCTTACCGCTGGAACGCCACTACCTCGAGCGAAGAATCCATTGCCTGGTCTGAGATCAAGCAAGTCCCTGCCTGTCCTACCTTCTCTGAGGGCGGCTACGAGCTGACCCGAATCGACTTGGATGGCTACACTGATCTCTCCTCCGTTCTGATTACTCTTCGGGTCTCCCAGGAGCTTCGAGTCTGGTGGGGAGACGACTTCCGCGTCGGGTGGACCGACAACACTTGCGACGCTGCCGCTTGCCGCACACATGCCCCCACCTACCTCATGAAGGAAGAGGCTGTCGCCGATGCTGTGCGTCGGGGTGTGTTCCAGTGGTCGCGAACCAACACGTTTGATCGCATCGATGATGCCGTTGTCTAGGGGGCTGTGAACTAATGGATGTTCGATTGCGACATGCGGTGTTTTGACGGGATATGGCGAGCACCTGTCAGAGAATTTGCTCTGTATCATTGACACGATTTGACACGAATTTCTTGGAAGGGCGGTGTAATGGTTGACTCTGGGACATGACTTTAATTCGGAGGAAAGTAGATGGATGGAGGAGCATCATGTCGAATATGGCCAAAGCCCTTGTTTTCTCAAGTAATCATTCATGATAGATTCGTATCTATTCATCTGATCGTTGTCATTTCTTTGTGCCATACGCGTGAGGTTGCCCAACGCGCTCCCTGCTTCCATGAGGGGATTTTCATCATCGACAATGCACGATAGTGAAACACAAGCTACTTGAGTGAGATATTGAACACTGCTTGTTGCTGCTTTGGAATCTTGAAGAGATCCTTTTAAATGCGCAGTTTGAAAGTTTCACCCCTTGTCGCAACATCGCCGAGGCGATTTGTTTGATGAATGATATCGGCCTTGATTCATCGCAACCCTCTCTTTCTCAGGGCTCTGAGGGAGGCAAGCAGTGAACTCGTCGGGCGGAGAGCTGGGTCACAAGTCATATCGAGGCCATGCCTAATCTTCCCCAAAAACGAGAGTCCGCCATTCAATTCATACACATGACATACATTTTATCATACATGCCGCCGTAAGTATATGTACAGAGAAGCAAACACCGACCAGGCCTATCCTGCACATCAAGGACCAAACAGCCGACATGCTGTCGTGTCTCTGATTCTGACATGATATCTCAGCAACATGGTTGGCAACCCAACCTCCAAATCAAGTCTACAACCCCTTTGCCTTTAGCCACTGCTGTCGGCGTCTGAACCATCAGGAAGCCGGCTATTGGCGTACTCGGATTCGTCGTACTCAATGTCATCATCACTGCAATTACCATCTCCAGCCTCGTTGGCGCCCATGTCATCGACTCCATAGTAGCCATCGTCTCTGCGTTCATTGTTGTCCATCGATTCACGCATGACGGGCTGGACGAGGGCCTCGTTTTGACCCTCGGCGACTTGCTCGACTTGGCTGAAGAAGACGTGGTCCTCTCGAAGCCGCTTGCCTTGACTGACGAATCCCATTGGGCTGTGCGCAAAGTCTTGGCCTCGTCGGCGGAGTGCGAGCCACTCTTGTAGGAAGGTTAGGGGGTTTTGAGCCAGCTTGTTGTCCTCAGTAGTCGGGTCCTTGTGCACTTGAGTTTCGCCTTGGACTTGGGCCTGGATTCCATCTCGGGCGAGAGCCTCATCGGCGGCACCATCCACCATCATGTCCAGACCGGGCTCTTCAAGAAGGCCGGGGCCTTCTTGAATTCCAAGCAATGAGCACATCTGCTCGTATTCCCCCCATTCAAAGTAGAGTCGACCCGAGTACAAGCCAAGTTCAACCTGGAGCCAGGTCGGCGCGCACCAATCCGAAGGCAGTGACGGGATGTTGTAGAACTTGAGATGGTTGAAATGCAGCATCTTTCTGGTAATGGGCGCCGCGTAGATGAGAAGGTGTGTCGCGACCTTTAGGTCGGGGTCTCTCATGAGGGGGATCAGAGCTTCTGCTTCCTCAGGGATAATGATGACGGCAATTTCAGCGGCAGGGCTCCAGAGAACCCAGTTGACGGGGCGCTACAAGTTTTGTCAGCAACAATAATAGGGGTTGGCTTCAGACCACTCACTATGAAATTGTCATTGGAAAGCTCTCCTTGAAGCTTAATGGTTCGGCTGAACTCGACGGTCTCAAGCAGCTTCGACTTGGTGGCCTTGGAAGAAACCTTGAACTTGCGGCCAATACCAGTCCGAGAAAGGGCATGGAAGATGTGATTGAAGTAATGCGAGTCAGGGGGAAGTCTTCCAGTTCGCGCAAATGCCTCGAGACTGGCATTAAGACCGGGAAACGAGTAGGCGGCATAGTGATGCGGCTTCTTGACTTGTCTCACCGACTCTACTTCAAAGGCGACCTCCCGTTCCTGCTCTACTTCTTGCAGGGCAGATGCGTGTACAGCCTTGCCTGTGTCCTGGAATGCCTTGCGTCGGGTGTTGAGCTCGCTAATGAACTGCTTGAGGGTATCGTTGTTTGAAGTTTGCACTCCAGTCGCACGGCTCTTGAGCTTTGGCTCGTAGAGATGTTGCAGCGTCTGCTGCTCATCCTGCTTGATGGCTTGGACGTAGGCTTTTCGTTGCGACTTGTCGGTCAAGAAGTCGGGATGGTTGATTGCAGCTTGCATTCTGCGGCAGAAATCCATGCCTTGAGCAAAGTACAGCGGCTGTAATTGCTCAATGTTGTCGCACGTATTATCGAGAAGCCATTGGATGCTACTATACGTCAGTTGAGATACAAGAGTCTCCCAAATGTAAGATCTTACACGTCAGATGAATCAATGGGTTCATGCATCGTCTTGTGCTGTAGGTCCGCGATGCTCTGATGGACTTCTGGGGGAATAAAGAAGCTGACAGACTGTGTGGTTCCGAGTTGACGCAGACGCATCGCAGCTTGAATTTATCAGTATTTGTTTGCGAGGGAGGAATCATCAGTTCACTCACCTTGGACTGTGTGGTCCTTTGTCTGTCCTAATCGCAGAGTGAGAGCACCACGGGCAAGGGGCGGCAACCTCAAATCAGTTCCTCGAGTGTGCGCCTAGAGATTGTGAGTATCAACTACAGAAGGGTCTTGGGGGTTGAAATACCTCGTCTAGATATACCAAGCATTGGCTGAGGTCATCTGCGAATGGGGACGCCAGTAGAGGTGTTCGTCGTCCCTCTTGGGTCAGAATCCACGGCTTGTTCTCTTCGTCAAAGTACAACGCCGCCCGAACCGTTTGATCGATTCTCAGCCATTGTTGAGCCAGGGTAAAGTTGTCCATTTCTAGAATCTGAGCACCCGCATCAATCAAGACACGAATTTGCATGCGTTTCAGGTAGTGAAGCAAGTCTAGTTCTGAGGCTCTTCCATATTGCGAGGTTCGCACATCTATTGGCAAGATGCAGTGTCGGTTTCTCGTATGAAGGAGATAGCTCAGAACCTCAGCGCTCGTGTGGTGGAGACTTGACAGATCCTGCTGCTGAATGTTCAGTGGAAGCATCGTTCGATTGTCATTTGTGCCGCTGAAGCCGGTACTCAGAGGCTTGTTCAAACCCGAGGGTCTGCCCTGCATTATTGTATCACCCAGAGGTGACAAGGGAATGTCCCACCCGTTGGACTGCAGCTTCACCTCAAACTGCTTTGCATGTCGGGGGAAGACAAAGTTGTTCAAGAAGTAGTCGATAACCACGTTGTTGTACCGAACTGCCTTCCAAATCTCCCTCAGCTGCATGTCGTCATCCACATTGATCGAGTTCCAGGCTTTCATTGACGACGGGAAGCCTTCAGAACTCTTGGTCCAAGCATCGTACTCGGTCGCTGGATCGTCAGATTTGAGAATGTGTTCCAGACATTGTCGGAGTTGCGCAGGGTTTATCCCGTCATAGTAGAACGCGAGACAGGTGAAAAGAATGGCAACATCAGGGTGACCCCATTCAGATTGGTCGCTTGGCACTCCCTTGGCGTGGAAGGGAACTGCGATAGGGTCTCTTCTCGGATGGAGTCCGTACTCAACGTTCCATCGCTTCTTCAGCGTCATCATGAGTATCCGGTTAACAAGAAGTCCTCGAAGGAGGTAGACTGTCTGCCTCAAGCTTGGTTTATCTGGGCACATGCCCCGAACTCGCTCGACGCTGGCAGGCCGTGGCCTTGCAGACGTGATGAAGTCTTTCACGGCCACCCTGTCTTTGGCTGCCATGGCTTGTTCGGCGAGCGGAAGGATTCCACCTGCCCCTTCGCAGATGTCTTTGGTCAGCCGGCGAACAAGCTCATCCTCAACGTCTTGTCGAAGAAAAAAGACAAAAGGAAATCCGCCTCCTTGACGCCTCATGACATTGATCGAGTGCGGAAAGTCGTAAGGAAGGTCTGAAAGGTGACCATCCACGAGTCGCAGTACCGCTTCAGCAACCAGCCAGCGGTGCGGGTGTCCATCCACTGTCATCTGGGATCCTGATGGGTAGATGAGTTGGGTCCTCACAGCTAGAGTGTAGTCAGACTCGTCCAAAATGTCTCGTGAATGCTTTGTGAGCCATTCCTGAACTTTGATCATAGGCCCTGCCTGCAGTGGCTTCTCGTCCAAAAGTCGCTGTTGTCCGCTGAGCATGAACGACATGTTGTGCTCAGGTTGGCAGATCATCACGCCAGCAGATTTGAGCATCTCTTTATGAATTGAGAGAAAAGCTCGAATGTTTGTCTCAGTTGTTGGCGTCCGGCGCGAGAAAGGGACATGACGAATGCTGCGTCCCAGGATGCCACCAAGCCTGGCTTGAAGTAGCTGCGCAGTCTGCTGGAGCAGTGCTTTGGGAACTATGACCCGAACTAGCTGCTTTCTGTTGGCAAGGGCAGCTGCAGCCATGGGGATGATGCAAGAGGTTTTTCCTATTTATCATGTTAGTAAAATGGCTTCATCTTAACAATGCTTGGGGAGAGGATTCGGTTACCTTGACCCATGTTCATCTGCAACACCGAGTTTGATCCAGACTCAGGGGATATGGTGGCCAACGCAACATCAATCTGAACTGGCCGAATCATCAAATTGGACTCGATCTCAAGGAGCAGCCAGTCTGGGTATTCCTCTGGGCTCCAGTTCGAATGACCCTGGTTGGAGAGCTCTTCTTGATACCGACCCGACATGTTCTTCAGCGCAAGGTCGTGGAGACGAATCTCCCTTTGCATTTTCGTGATTTCGACACCGAAGTCGACAATCGCATCACGCATTCCACTGCCAAATGCCTTCTGAGACGCAATAGAACTAATCTTACCCAGGACAGTCGCCTTGGTCACGATCGGCCATTGGCCACCAGCCTTGAGCCAACGAATCCGCCTCACTGAGCATGTTGGACCTTCTGCATTGAGTGCTGACACGATCTTCCGGAAGTTTGCTTCAACGTTCTCAGATTTGAGCTTTATAGATTCCTCGCGAGTTTGCAGGGAGACCGTGGTTGTGCTCGTGGGGGAGTCGAGACGCCGAAAGGCGTCGAGGCTGTTCTGAAAGTCTGCCGCATATCGACGTCTGACTGCCGATTTGGAGGCTCCCAGCCGAGTTGATATGGCCTCCAGTTTCATCACAGACTCTGTCACAACCTTGTCCGTAGGGAAAACCGTGATGTCGCGCTTGGGACCTCTAGTTCCAAACATGTGTGAGGGGGCACTTGCTGAGCCTCTACCGTTCAGCCATGCGAAAGCACCGAAAGCACTAAAAGCACCGGGGGGTTGAGGGAAGTCTTTCGTAGTCAAAAATGGACGTTCAGTAGAGCCAAGCGTTCCTTTCGTGGGCTCGGGGACGGCCTCATTGATGACAATGTAGGGTTTAGCCAGCAACTGCTGGAGATCGACGCTTTCGTTTCCACGGATTCTTACAGCAAAAGAATCGTCAGAGGGCACAGTTGAAGGTGGTTCATACCGATCTTCAGAGGACTTTCGGTCAAGAATCTCCTGAACGGCTTGGAGGTGTTCTGCCAGATCTCTGTTCATGAATAGTCGTTTCCATTCCGGGCGGATAACCTCCAAGGCGGCGCCGATGTCGAGGAGAACTGACTGAGACAGGCCACTTACAGTCGGCTCCAGGCAGGGCCACTGAGACAAGAGGTGGTTCGCGAACAGCTTGCAGTCTTCCTCGACTCTAGTCTCATGCTTGCATCGCTCGAGCTGCAACTTTCTCCTGAGTTTGGCACTCGAAAACTCCTCGAGCGCCTGTGTGTCACTTGTTGGTGGGGGTGCTCTGAAGGGCTTCAGCAATTGCAGTAGATAGTCCAGCTGTGGTACTTGATTGGGCTGGAAATGACAGAATTCTTCCCATGGAGGGAGGTCGAGGTCCTTGAGTTCCCCGAAGACTGCAAATGCAATGATAGCTCGCAGTAGGGGCATGTTGGCATCGGCCCGGAATGACATGGGCCCAAGGAGAAACATCAGGCGGTAGCGATCCGTCGCGTCCCGCGCGAACCGAACAAGAGAACCCCAGTGCTGTAAGATGTCAACTTTCAGTTTGTCACTGAGAGACGCCGCTTGGAAAGGCGCTTCAAAGCCACCAACTACGCCGCCCTGAGCCAGCATCTGGGCCAAGTTGTCTGCGGTTCTCATGTTTTGGGGCCATTGCCGAACCAGATGCGTCGCTTCCAACACATTTCGATGGGCTATATTCGTCGTAGAAGGGCGATCTCGAGATTGGTACTCCTTGTTGTCAGGCACTGGACGATCAGATGCGTCTCCAAGATACCTCTCAACAGCTTGCTGGCGGAATATTGCCCGGGCATGAAGATGTGGCTCCCCGTAGTCGGGTAATTGAGGAGGCTCTATGGCGGCCTGGTCCTTTGTTGTAAATATGGCCAACGTTGTAGATCCCTGGAGTATCTGGTCGACGATCGGTCTGAACTCTGATCGCTGGAGAGTGCTTGGCAACGATTCAATCCAGGTGTCCGTTCGCATGACTTTGAGGTCAAGGGGGTAGTAGACTCTCCTGGGCGTAAGTTGCGCAATCCTCGCCAAAAACTCCAGCGGAGGAGGGCCCAAGGGCGACCAAGGCTGCGAGATACCTGCCTGAAGCCACTGGATGGCCTCCTCGGTTCCCGTACGACCTGTCAGTGGATCGGGAAGCAGGAAAGATGTCGATGCATGGAGGAGAGCCTTCATGAAAACCAGCGTCGGTTCTGGGGCGCAGTCGATTCTTCCCAATGCTTGGTTGATGGTGAATTTTCCATACTTCCCATTGGACTCAATCCTGACAGTGACGTGACAGCCATCCGAAGCGGCAAACAAGGTCCCAAGAGGAACTAGGATAGATCTGTGCATGGGATTGATATCGCTCGTGCACACCAGCTTACTTCTCAGACCATACCAAGTTCCAGCATCCTGATTCGTGTCGACCTGGCATTGAAGCTGGGGTGACTGGAGTAGACGGTTCTTGTTGACAAAGAACATGATGTTGAGCCGTGGCAGCTCGACCTGCAGGTTCTTGCCTCCTCCCGGTTGGCGAACAAGGATATGCTCTCGAGGCTCAAAGCAACCAAAGATCCCGGCTATGCGGTTGAACAGCGGACTGTACGGGTTCACAATACTGTCCCTTTCGTAGATCCCTAGCCCTTTCCGTGCCATGGTGCAGGTCTGGTCACTGAGACTCAGAGTGTACCACCGAGCGGGGAATTCGGGCCAGGGCTGATGGCTCTTGGTGATGAGAAGTTCCCCATTGTTGAGATTCCTAACTTCAGTCAGCCCAGTCCGCAGAATACTCGACAAGCATTGGACGTACAGCCAATGGAATGACCCTTGGAGAAGAGGACCCGGCAAATCCCAGTACTGTCCATTTCGGAACGTCTCCCTTGGTATCAACTGCAGTGAGTATGGCTTTCTGAAAGCCCTTACAATCAACTCGCCACTTTGGTCAAACCCGACGTGCACTTGAAAGCCATGAGGCCTCACACAGAGTGCTGCCGTTCCAAATCAGCGGTGTTTTCTTGTACATTTGGAGTCCTATCTGCACTCACTATATTGCATCCTAGGCCTTTCTGATGGGAACGTCAACAAAGACTGATTTCCGAACAGTTCGTTCAGGATGAGAGAGGTTTTGGGGTCTTTCGGGAGTTTCTAAGCCGAATATTAGCAATTTCAATGGATGTCAGATTATCAAGAACCTACGCCCATGGGCCGGTAATCGACCATCAAGAGACCCTCAGTAATGTTGTAATGGACTTCCTGCACAAAAGCCTCGTCCCCAGATATCGAGAGACAAGAAATCCAATGTGGTGCCTCAAGTTTCACATCCCGGAACACTCGAGCGCAACCCTCTTCCTCTGGCCACATCTCTTGCAAGGAGCGTCGGAAAATATCCGTCTTCTGCATTATGGACTCGGAAACCAGGGGGGAGAGCTGGTATGAAAGTCTCATGTCTCGAATGACGGCGTGCTGGAGCAATTCAGGCAAGGCCTCCAATTTGACAACGAGGTTGTCGTGCACTGTGATGCTACTCTGAATGAAAACCTCCAGTGAGGTGTCATCCAAGTCCGCAGGACGGTATGTCAAATGAGTGAATGTTCTCTTGCACAAAAGAGCTGCCCACAGAGCGTATTGCTGGAATCTCTGCGCGAGTTCGGTCTCAGTGACTTTGTACGACTCCGCACGAAGCAGCTTGAACCAGCGCACACAAGTTCCACGAGCCCGCAAAAGCAGAGAGATAGCTTTCTCGGAGGTTTCTTCCATCTTGGCAGCCCATGTGAAATCAATTAGACGTAGCGTCAACGTGATGATCGTTTCCATCAAATAGGTCTCTCTCCAATTGGCCGAGAGACTGTCCAGGCGGCTAGCAAGCTGTTGAATCAGAGCGTCGCAGAAGCCTGGGTCACGAAAAACCGCATGGATGAGCCTAAAGACGTCTTGGGAAGCATCAAAAGGTCCACACTGAAAAGCTATGTGGCTCAGGAGCAGCATTGTTGCTTCGTTGGAAAAGTTGAGGTTGGCGGAGCCCAGTTCGGTGAGAATGGATAGCCATCGCCTGGATTTCCCGGAAGCGATCGTTTGGAATGCTAGATACTCATGAACGTTGATGCCCTGTGGGCATCTGGATGCCGTTGACATGATCTCGTACGATGAAGGGCCGTATATGTTCTTCAAGAAGATGTTGTCCTGAAGGATCGGAGCGAATGGTGACGAGCTGGGGATTTGCAGCTTGACTTGATGCAAGACGCTGAGATGTGATCGGCGGCCAGGCCACTTCTTCGACAGACTGTCATGGTAGGTGAGTTTCAAGCCGTTTGGGCGGCACACGCCATTTCTTCCGTTATCCCACTCGACAGGAAACGCCATTTCGGTGTAATGTGTCATGAAAACTGCAAATATGTTAGTCTAACGGCCAGATCACAACATTCTGACGATTTGAATTGGGCAAAAGAGATGAGTCTGGGTCTTCTCAGACCAGTGATACTTACAAGGCTTTGTGACAGACGCCAGAGAGCATCTCATTGTCGTTTCGTTGGCAAATCGTTGCAACTGCTGATACTCCCTGAGCCGACACTTGGGTTCAACACCTTCTTCAAGGGGTGAGAGGGTTAGGCGCGATATCGCCGTCCATGTCGCATCTCGGTAGGTTGCAAAGCTTTGAGGGCAAGCCAGCTCGAAGATAACCGCCCTAGCAACGTAGGGGTCGGATGGCAGCGGATGTTCGTACCCCTGAATCTTGATCCTTCTGAGTTGCCTCACCATGAAGCACCGAGCGCAGTGAGGATCGTGGATACCGCGTCCGAGAGGGCTGTCGTCGTCGACTAAGTAGACGCAGCTACTCTCATCAATACGCTGTGAGAGTTGAGCATATTCGTTGCTCTTTTTCTTCCACTCTTCTTCTTTCTCGTCGCGGATCTTGGTGGCCCAATTCTCGATTGACTCATGTAGATTCTGAAGCTGCTCGGAGATTGCAGAATCGTCGTACGCACGATGGCCAAAAGACCCACGAACGGGGTCATCGAAGATGGTCATTGCTGAGCCCTCACATGACATGATGCGATTCTGAATGTAGACTTGGATCTTCTGGAGGCGCTTCATGTCCTCAAAGTTCGAGATGAGCAGGACGTCAAACATCTCGGGGCGGAAGACGGGGTGGAACTCTTTCAAAAGAGGGTAAAGCCTGCAGCTTGCTTCATCCATGCTCACCCAGAGATCCATGACGTTCAGAATCATGGTGCTTTTGAGTTCAGGCATGCCGTTGTACACTTCATTGGCGTGGCCGAGATAGCCGTGAATGTGTCCGCTTGCTGTGTGGATTGTTGAATGTGGCGAGTCCTTGAACTCGATGCAGAATCTCGCCAGATTCGTTTCCATCTTGATCAGTTTGTGGTGACGATGAGAGAAGGTACCCAAGTGCATTTTGGCAGCTTCGGCAATGCTCAGGGTGCCATTCCTATCCTCGCGACGGTGTACAGGCTTTTTCCATCCCTTCCGAATGCTGTACAGTTGTCCGCCGCTGACTTTGAGGTCGAACCTCAAATCACTAGGGGATGCTTGCCTCGGAACCGGGGGAATGGTTTTGGTCATGGCCAGCTTCTGTCGACTCCAAGAAGCATCAGTGAAGGCAGTAGCCTTGGATACCGAGTGCTGGATTCCGGGGCTGAGATGCAGAAACAGGTACTCAATCCTCTGGACGACTTGACGATCTTGGGAGCGATCCTTGTCGACATCAAGTTTGACAAGACGTCGGCAAATCTTCTTCTTGAGAAAGTCCAGGCGCTCGATTTGGACACCAGAGTGCTGAACATGACTGAGGAATTCGCTGAAGAGATGCGCCATCATGAACTTGTACTCGACTCGACCAAGCTCACCCCCAAGCTGCTGGGCGAGGTAGCGTGATACGGCGACACGCAAGACAAGCCAGAAAGGAAGTCTCTTCCACGGTTTTTCAGCGTTTTTCCAGCATACATCATCCCGGACCATCTTTTGCAACAAGACTGGAGTCAGTCGGCGGCCGTTCTCTTGGAGGATGGCCATCAACATGGAGGAGATCAACGCAGGCTCGGAAGTGTTGCGGGTTTCGGCAATGGTGGTGCCAGCCTTGAGTGCAAGCGCTGAGAAGTCCATGAGTGACTCTCGGGATGCACTGTCGAGGAAGCTGGCTAGGTTTGAGACAAATCCGGTTTCTTGAGCGGTGGCGAGCGGAACGGCGACAGCACATCCAGGGAACTGCCACTTGAGGGCATTGTCGGTCGCCAAAACATCTTCGTTTCGGGCAGAGGTCTCAAATGCTTCGAACACAAGTGAAGAACCAAGAACAGGGCTGCGAGGCGTTAGTTTACGGGAGTCCAGGCAGCCAGTGACAGAGAGACTTACTCTTCTGCTCGACGAATGAACAGAGCACAGTTCTGTGCATGGACATGAACAACAACAAAATCAGCCTCTCCGAGGCCATTCAGCTCTCTAGAAAGCACGTCTCTGTCGACATGGCCGCTTGAATGAATAATCCTGGTGGCCTGGAGTCCACGCTCGATAGCGTTCCAAGTAGAATGGAAGTCGTTGTCGGGCAGGTCTCGGATATGCTTGACACAGGCAATGAGGCGATTGATCACATCGACCTCGATCTCGTTCAGGTTCGGATCCCGACGATGTGGTAGCTTGGGAGGCAGGACAAGGTGATTGTACAAGGCATCCGAAAGCGAAAGGGTTTCATGGTGGACAGTGGCAACGGGCCTCGTCCGGGGCGGGATTGCAGAGGGCATCTTGCTTGATACGTGATGACGATTTGTACAGAAACAGTAAAAGAAAAGACGATGAAAGATAAAACAAACAGTGCAATACAACAGGGGAAGAGACGACAGACGTATCCGGGCGATACAGGTTCAAGGCAAGGCGCCGTGCCTCGGGAGGGAAGAAGATCGGCTGGCAGGAGGCCGAACGCGTTTCGGGCTCAGACGATGTCGGCCCTTTCGCGGTCGGCGAAAGTTGGTAGGGAAGGAGTCAGTTGGGTGTGTTCCTTCCTCGACGGGACACGGGATAGTGTTCGGGTAGTCGCAGTGTAAGTGAGAGAGGATGCGTGCGAGGGGGAAGGAGGTAGAGGAAACTCGCATCACGGTGAGAAAATGAAAAATGAAGAGGAAAGAAAAAGAAGGAAGTTTCTAGGCAGCGACGAGATCATCAAGGTGAAAAAAATAAAAACACCCGTTGTACAGTTTGCCAGTTCCTTGACAGTGTTGGCACTGGCAGCTTTGAAGCGCATGAAACGCGGCCTCTAATTGGCTTACCAACTTTGCGTACCAACGACCGCCGTTGGTGATGCATGCACGTATGAAAGAGTAGGCTGCATCAAAGGCCTGACTTATCTTACGGTATTTATGACTGCTGGTATCTCAAAATTTTAGAATAATGATGCTAGAGTAGTGATTCAAGGAGATCCCAAAGTCCTCTCTACTCTACCAGTCATGCCGCGTATATCATCGTGAGTTAGTGGGATGGCAGAATGGCGACCTCATAAAGATGCAACCGTGAATTATGCATGCTTGATTCACTCCTGAAGGCCTTCAATTGGAGGCCGACCTTTTCGTAGACTGTGGTCTTACAGTTCTCTCTACGCAAGGCAGACCATCTGCAGGTTGCTTTGGTTGTTGACCAGGGTTCGTTATCTGCCCCACTACATCTCTGACGACCAACACCAGCCTCCAAGTGCAAGTTGAAGCATGTGAAGCAGATGGGAATGTACAAGAAAGATTGGCTGTAAAATTTACGCTTATTCATTTCATTCTTTGATCCAATCTCCAGCTAATTGGCTGCGTGATCTCAATGGGAGAGCACCTGTGCGAAACACTGTTGGACTCCCTCATCTCTCGGGTAGGTGCCTTCCCGTCGGAGATATATGCTAGGGCCCCTGCATGCCACACACCCAAGCACAACTCAACTCCTCCATCCTCCAACGAGGCATTCTTTGGGCGGCTACCAACCTACTCAAGAGTAGCTGGCAACAGGCTCGCCCATCACATCCATTCGAGGCGTAATGCCCAGCCCCGGTTCTGTGGGCGCCTGCACACGTCCATCCCTGACTGTGAAGTTGCCGTCGGCAGTCTTGACCTTGACCATGTCACGGCACTCAAGAATGCACCGGAGGTGTCTCTCGGGGATGGTCTGCCCCAGGTGAACAATAGCCGCAAATGCGACATCGGATCCAGTCGTCTCCTGGCAGCTCATGGTGTAACCAGCCGCGAGGGCAATGTCCCTGTGACGTCGACTCTTTGTCAGGCCGCCGTTCTTGGAGATCTTGATACCGAAACCCTCGGCCGCATCATCAGCAATCATGTGCACGATGGACGCGTCGCTGGTGGCGAGCTCGTCAAAGTGGATGGGAATGTTGGTCCTCCGCCGCAACGAGACGCACTCGCGCCACGTCGCGCAGGGCGCCTCGAGGACAAAGTCGAGGCCGTCGGGGAGAAGGCGCAGCATGCGGAGGGCCGTCTCGACCGTCATGCCACCGTTGGCGTCGACAAGGAAGAACTCGCCCGGCTGTTTGTCGGCCAGCGAGGCGGCGATGCGCTTGGCGTCTTCCACTGGCTCGCCATCGATCTTGACAGAGTGCCCAATGTAGCCCCTTGCCCGATGGTCTGCCACTCGCTTGCGCATCTCTTCGGGTTTGCCCACGTAGATGGATGAGATGATGGGGAGGCCCACGTTGGTGCGGCCACCGAGAAGCTCGCACACAGGGAGGCCGACCGACTTGCCAAAGATATCCCAGCAGGCAATATCGATGGGAGTCTTGGCATGCTCATGACCAACAAGAGCAGCATCCATAGCCTCGTTGATGCGGTCCAGCCTCCGAGGGTCGAGGCCGATGAGCCATGGGGCGATCTCGGCGATACCCGCCCTCACACCGAGAGCATGGGCAGCAATATAGGTCGAGCCAAAGGGAGTGCTCTCGCCCCAGCCCTCGATGCCTGTGTTGGTGGTGATACGGACGAAGGTGCCATCGAAGCTGCGGTACTCTCGTCCGCCAGAAAGCCGGTAGACACCACCAGAGTAGGGCAGCTCGGCCTGGAAGACGTCGATCTTTGCGATCTTGAGCTCAGACATGATGACTTGGGAGCAGTTGACGAGGGGATTATGGATCAAGGGTAGGGTTCCTTGCAGTTGTGATGGCTAGGTAAGGACTAACAACGCTCGTAGGCGGATAACCAGGCCTCTTAAAGGCACGATGTCATACCCATGGAAGAACTCCCGATATACGACCTCATGATAAGGTCCCCTACTTCTCGCATGCGACTTCCGCTCACCCCGCGAATCTGGGGTAGATGAATCCAACTTCCCCTCACTTCGTCCTGCAAGCTCTCTTATCTCTCCCGACTGAGGTTAATGGAGTCCCGGAGTCCCAAAGGGGAACTCGGCAGCTGCCTCAAAGGAGAAATCGGATGCGGCATGAATTGGGATTTGGAGCCATCAAGGTGTGGTATCTACGGGTTCCTGGCCCGAGTAAGTGTGAGGGTGTAGCCGTGTAAGTCAGGTCAGCCTCCCTGTCTCGCGGATGAAAAAGAGTCTCGGTACCAACTTTATTGCGCAGGATATTGCCCCCTACTTCTAATCATTTAGTTAACGAACTAAGTATTCCTGTATTTCGCTGATGCTTCTTTGATAAGACGCACGCCTTGAGTTATGCTGCTTGACAAGACGTTGGATCGGGTTCCGAAGCCGAGAAAGCCACCAAGTCATCGACAACCCGATCTGCAGCATATCTTCCCCGCATAATCTCCATCCTAGCGCATATCGAATTACTCAGTGACATGTTGAGAGCCAGCCAATCGCGATGAGATGTCCCGCAAGGAAATTCGGATCTATCTGCCACAATGCCGTCCCGGCTACACTCCCCGATATGTACGGAGATCACTCCATTGAGAATCCGGATTCGTTCCCGGCCAAGTCAGAAACAATCAGATGAACATTTAGAGTGATACAATGTGAATAGACCATGAGAACATCGACTTATAAATCAACTCAACCCCGCTTGCTTATATGTCAGCAGCAAAGACGTAACTATTCGCAATACCGCTATATAGAGACCAACACGCCCTCACCCATTCATACCACCACAACTTCACCTCAACTACAAGGGAAACCTGCAAAAATGTCTCTACCTACCACCCGTCAGGCCTGGCGTCGAACCGACGACTACACCCCTGGGACACCCAAGGTGAAACTCGTCACAGAGGACCTCCCCCTTCCACTTCACCCCACGGCCGTTCTGATCAAGATCCACGCTGTGGCACTCAACTACCGCGACGCCAACATCGCCAACGGAGGAAACCCTTGGCCCGTTACCCCCAACGGTGTTCCTGGTAATGACGCCGCCGGAGAGATCATCTCGGTTGGTGACCGAGTGTCGCTTGTGTCTGTAGGAGACCGAGTTGCTCCCATCACAGACTCCGAGTATGTTACTGCCCGCTCGACTGGTCGGTCTTGGCTCGCTGCCAACGAGGATGGTACTTTGGCTACCTACATTGTCTTTGATGAGAAGCTCGTCACCAAGCTGCCTGAGCACCTCGACTGGGTCCAGGCCAGTATCATCCCTTGCGCTGGAACAACCGCCTGGTCTGCCCTTAAGGGCGCCACCATCGGCCAGACTGTTCTGATCCAGGGTGAGTATTCAGCAAAGTGTCTATAAGAAATGCACTCGTTGACAATTACAGGCACCGGCGGTGTCTCCACCTTTGCTCTCAAGTTGGCCCGCGCCTCTGGTCTCAGGGTCATTCTGACATCGTCCAGCGACGAGAAGCTTGAGCAGATCAAGAAGCAGTTTGGCAAGCCCGAGATCCAGACTGTCAACTACAGGACACACCCCGAGTGGCAGCAGGAGGTGCTCCGCCTGACAGGAGGTATCGGTGTCGATCTCGTCGTTGAGAACGGTGGCAGCAGCTCCCTCGTTAAGAGTATGGAGTGCACACGCCGCGGCGGTATCGTCAGCCAGGTTGGCTACCTCGGCGGACCTAAGCCCGAACATCTCAAGGAGTTTGTCTCGACCATCATCGACAGGCGACTGAACGTCCGAGGAATCAATGCCGGCTCCAAGGACGACCAGGACGAGTTGATGGCTGCCATCTCGGCTACTCAAATGACCTTTGAGGATATTCTTGACTCAGTGTGGTCGTTTGACAAGTCGGACGAGGCCATTGAGTTTGTCTGGCAGGGCAAGCAGGTTGGAAAGGTTGTCATCAAGTATGACTAGCGAGATCAAAGACAAAGAAAAGAAACGTGTATGAGCAAGCACTTGAAAGGGGACAGGGACAAAAACGCGCAAGGCTTGTTGAGAGGCAACAAAGGTCAATTAAGTAGCATTATAAACAAAGGGCATCAACTATCCAAGCCATCAAAGGGAGAAACGTAGAGCATCAACCGTCCAACCCTACATCTATCACAGAACAGCAAGCTTTTAAATTTTGCCCATCCATCCTGTCCCCGTTCTTCGCATATTCTTCCCCTTGGCCATCATCAACAACCCTCCACCCATGGCCAGGACACTCCCCGCAAACGCCTGCGCGCCATAGTATCCTCCCTCGACATCAATGATGGCACCCGCAATAGGTGGTCCCGTCAACGCCGCGAAACTCGCAACCGTGAAGGCCATACCCATCCGCACGCCAATCTTGCTAAGATCCTGTGTCAGCAACGACACACCCGTGGGGAACAAACTCTGAATAGCTGCTGCAATCATGCCGTATACAACAGCCCAGGCGTACAAACCCGGCTTGTCAGTCACCAGCATCCAGAAGTACAGCAGCAGAGATGCCGCGAGGGTGTGCGGGGCGAACACGTTGATGGCGCCTGTGTGGTCGGCGACCCAGCTTGATGCTAGACGGCCGACGATACCAGCACCGTTGAGGATCATGAGGAGGTCGAGGGATTCAGTGTACGCGAGAGGAGGATCGAGGGCGATCTGTGAATACGCAGCGATGAAGTAGTATGCGAGATACACACCCCAGCAGGTGAAGAACGATGCCGTAACGTACAAGGCAAACTCGACGTCCTTGAAGGCAGACCAATCTACTAGGGGGTTCGAACCACGAGGCTTGATTCTAGGCTTGGCAAATACCAAAGCTACAGATAGTGTCAACAGCTGCGTGAGACCTGCGATCCTCAACGTCCACGCAAAGCCCAGCTTCGGCAAAAGCTGTCTCACAAGGCTAGGAAACACCATACCCCCCGTAGCACTCCCACACGCAGCGATGCCCATGGCCAGAGCACGTCGTCTAGCAAAGTACGTCGACAGCACCGCAAGAACAGGACAGAAAATGCAGCTATGCCCAAGCCCAACAAGAACGCCCTGAGCAACGAAAAAGTGCCAGTACTCGGAACCCACCGAAGTAACCATGATGCCCACAACCTGCAGCAAAATACCGGTAGTAAACACATACCGAAAGTATCCAGCATCAACCAACCGTCCGGTAAGAGTGCCCACAAAGAATAACAAAAAGACACTAACGGATCCAATCCACGAGATGTCGCTCGCCGTCCGACCAAGCTTGTCAGCGTAGTAAGCCTGAAAGATACCAAAAGAGTTAACCCAGCCCCAAGTGTTCATGTAGACCAAGTGGCCAGAGAAGCAAACGCACCAGGCTCTCCATCCGCCGTCTGGAGGGGTCAGCGAGCTGAAACTGGCTTGAGGAGATACTCGACGTACTACTTGTTCCACAATACTCATCTCGAATTCTTGAGGCTCTTCTTGCTGTGTGGTGTTGACCCCGTCAAACGGCGTCATCTGTCCCCTTTCTTCATCCGGCTGAACAGACCCTTGCGGCATAAGTGTTTCTGGCACGGTTGTGCCTTCTCTCTCTTGTTCGACGCCGCTCATGTTGAATATTCACTTGAGAAGTCTCAGTGGTGACGTCTTGATCCCTTTGACGTTGACAATCCAAAGAAACTTCTGTTGGCTATCAACGATGAAGAATATCCATCAAGAGCCTAATTCCATGTTACAGAGGAATAAGGCAAAGTTATAGATGTTGACTTCTTTGTCTCTCCATTGTTCCTGTCACAATCATCCCATAGTTTCCACGTTCAATCCCCCGTATTCTCTTTGTCCGTATTGAACCCAACACCTCACAAGGCGAACACCGCCACACAACTTTACACGCCTCTGTACCAATGGTTTCAATATGTTAGGTACAGGTCACGCTCGAGGTCATGGCAAGGCTATGTTGAGCTGAACTCGGTTTCGAGTCAGGGGATAAGCCGACCCTGGTGACACAAGACGAGATGCCAACGAGACACACCCCAACAAAAGCCATACTCGGCTCACAAGGTCATAACTCATTATCTATGCAACCTGCTTCATGCGTATTTCATATCAATGCCTCTCTGTATACTCATAGTCAGGCCGTCCGTCGATACATACAACAAACCCAGGGGCATCCATAGTGTCCAACAGACATGTACGCAACCAGCCCTGCCTCCCATGCTTGCTCCGTCATTGTTCCTTCACTATCAGCCTAAATACAATTCCATTCCATCCCAGTCCATCCGCAAGATTGACTCCAGTAATGCCCCTTCTCCCAGCTAAGTCTATTCCTCCTCCACATGGTCCATCATCTCACATCCACTCCATTATCAATCTCATTCCAAGCCACTGTCCACATTTACATGAGGATCTACTTCAAGTTAGCCATCCGCTTAAGCACGAATAATCAGTAAACACTTACACAGTCGCCTTCCTGCTTTCCTTGTGGGATACCCATATCTTCAAACGTCGCTGGGCCCTTGCCTGCCTTAGGTGGCGGTGCAGTTGCCGCGCTAGGAGCAGGGCTAGGCTTGTTATCAGGCCTCTGGAACTGCGACGGCGGCGCACTGCCAGTCCTGGGAGGTCCAGTAGGGCCCCCTTGAGGTCCTCCTGGTCCTCCTGGTCCTCCTGGTCCACCCTGAGGCCCGCCAGGTCCGCCATAGGGACCTGGAGAGGGACCACCGGGTCCTGGGCCACCAGGAACACGATTTTGAGCGCTCGAGGTACGCGGCGGCCGCATATCGGGGCGCATATCTGTCGGCTGTGGTCGAGGCTGCTGTGGGCCTCCTGGCTGCTGGTTCTGAGGGAGCGAGCTTCCTCGCTCGGGTCGTCCACTAGCTCCAGGCACGCGAGAGAAGCGTTCGTAGTTCTGAGGCTGACCCGGCCCACCCTGGGGCCCGGGTGGGTATTGGCCAGCAGGAGGAGGCTTCTGGAGTCGGCCACCCTGAGGCCCGGCATCGGGGTATGGTGCTGCACTGCCTGGTCTGGCAAAGTTGTTGTCCTCTGGGTAAGGAGATGGTCGTCCTCCTGGTCCTCCAGGGCCACCGGGACCACCAGGACCACCAGGACCACCAGGACCTGGGCGGCCACCTTCATATCCAGCAGATGCAGCTCTACCACGCAAGTCAGGACGGCCAGGGCCACCAGGACCACCAGGGCCGCCGGGACCGCCGGGACCTCCAGGACCTCCGGGTCCACCAGGATGGAGGTTACCCATTGACTGGGAGCCCGGCATTGGTCGAGGACCACCGGTCTGGGGCTTGATACCAAAGGCGCTTGAAGGACGGTCTGCTTGAGGTCCCAGCCGTGGATCTTGGTTAAATCGAGGAGAGGTAGGTCCCCGAACATCATCCTCGGGATAAGGCGCCGTGGACTTAGCACGAACGGTCAGGGGTGGCGGTCGATCATCCTCGGGGTACGGGGCTGCGGAATGAGGTCGCGGCGGGCCTTGGTTGGCATCTAGCCGGACATTAAAGGCGGGAGGTCGGTCTGTATTGACAGCAGGGAGCACGAAGGAAGCCCGGGAGGGATCGGGGAAGTTGACGTGCTCCGAGACGAGGGTTGGCCGGGCTCCCAGGGATTGGTTAGGAGCCAAGCCAGGAGAGGGAGATGGCTGTCGGCCCCCGGCAGCATCGATGGTAGGCGAGGCAGGGGCGCTGTTCTCGCTCAGGGTGGGCATCTGCTGTGGCTGCTTGAAGCGATCGGGTCGTTGTCCCCGCTGAGAACCGTGTTGCGACTTGATTCGGGTCAGCGTGGTCGTCTCGTGGTCGGTCTTGGAGAGAGTCCTGTCGGCGTCAAGCGACTCGAGTCGGCCGATGGCGTCCTTATTGCCGTGGTCGGCCGCAATCTGGTACCACTTCCGGGCCTCCGCCAGACTCTTCTCAACGTGTATTCCTATCTCGTTGTAGTATCCCAAAGCGAATTCTCCAGTAGGAAGTTTGGCGGCTGCAGCTTCTTGAGCGTACTTGTACGCCAAAGCCTCGTTCTTCTTAAAGACACCCTCGTATCCAAACAAAAACCATCGACTGACACCCAGAGCAGCCTCTGGCAGACCCTGCTTGGCTGCCAAGCCGTAGTAGTGGATGGAGTATGATGGGTTGAAGTCGCAGCCGAATTGGCAAAGTTCATATGCTTGACCCATCTTGAGCTGGGCCTTGGCGAAGCCTAGGTAAGCTGACTTCTCGATATACATCTTGGCCGTGAGGGGGTTGTTGGGCAGCAGACCCTCGGGAATGGTGATGTCGGGCAGATCCCGTCCGATGAGCATGCCGTACACGTAGGCGCCCTGGGGAGCGTCTTCATCAGAGCTATCGGCGGCGGCCTGTATCCGCTCAAGGCCAGTCGAGTAGTCCTTGGTCTCGCCGTGCTGGCCCAAGAGGCTCATCATGCCCATTCGGTACAGCGAGGCGGAATCCTTGAGGGATAAACCGCGGTAGTAATGCTCCTTGGCCTTGGACATGTCGTTGGACTGCTCGTACAGCATGCCCATCCGATATTCCGATCGGGCGTGGCCAAGCTCGGCGGCACGCTTGTAGCCGACATAGGCCTCACGCTTGTCAACGCGATTGCCAAACTTGCCAAACTCGAGCCATTTTGAGCGCATGTAGAGTGCCTCGGGGTGCTCTTGCTGTGACAGGTAGGAGATGATGTTGATTGCATCGAGGCGGAGCTCATGTTCTATGCGAGGGGTAGCGGGTCGGGCCCTGTCGCCATACTCTCTCGTGAGGCTCTCCTGGGAGATGTCTGCCCAGGTAAGGACGTCGCGCGCCCAGGTAATCTGCATCGAGACATTCTGGGAGTGCAAAACGTGCTTGCGCGCGTTCCATAGTATCTCCTCCTTCTCTTCGTCAGTCGGGGGGATGTTATCGCCCTTAACCTTGGGGAAGGGCGAAAAGGAGGGGGCGTCGAAGTTCATGGTGCTGAGGCGCTCGGTCCTGTAGGCGTCGCTCGATTGGTATGCTCGAATATCGTCGTCTGAGACCTGGGCGGCGTTGGCCTGGGGCCGGGGCTGGTCAGCTCCCCGAGGGTTGATATAGGTCGAGAGGGAAGGCTCGCGGGTGTGACGAGGTCCAGGTCCAGGTGCAGCTTCGGATCGCGGTTCAACAGAAGTAGCCTCGAGCTCCATGCGCTGGAGGTCCTCCTGCATGTTTTGGGGGACCTGAGGGGTTACCCTAGATACAAGGACAACAAAGAATCGTCAGCGCGCCCCACCTTTCCACCGTTGCAACCGGATCCGGCTCTCACAGGCAAGCTTAAGGGGACTGGGACGGGGACGGAGCAGGGCAGGGAGCTTGGGCTTGGGGAATCGGGAAATAGAAACTGGAGCCTGGGCCGCAAACGGGATGGGATTAAAAGGGGAGAAACCAGGCGACGTACCTTTGGGGCGCAGGAGCGACGACCTCTGGCATATAATAGTCGTCGAAACCACCAGGGACAAAGGTCGCACCGAGTTGTGGGGGAGCCATGTCGTTTTGCTGGCTCTCGTCTGTCGGAGAAGGACGTAAGATGTCAGCACGAGGATTGGGGGAAAGGATGAATAATGAAGGGGCCCTGGTTCTGGCCTCTCCCGGGGAGATGAGGGCACTGTAAGAGCTGACGGGCGCGGTCGCCGATGACTCTGCAGAGACGGCGCGTAACCCCTCCTTTCGC
This sequence comes from Fusarium keratoplasticum, assembly GCF_025433545.1. Taxonomy (NCBI): domain Eukaryota; kingdom Fungi; phylum Ascomycota; class Sordariomycetes; order Hypocreales; family Nectriaceae; genus Fusarium; species Fusarium keratoplasticum. The sequence goes on from NC_070532.1 coordinate 1,099,154, forward strand.
CCAAGCCAGCAGGCGACCGAAGGACGAGCTGAATAGCTGTGCGTGCGCTGCGCTGCGTTCTGGCTTGGTTGGCTGGCTTGCCTGCCTACCTGCCTGATTGATTGATTGATTGGTGGCGGTGGTTCCAGCGACAAGCTGCAGAATTAGTCGATTTGACGTAGATTGGACTGTAGGCTTGTTGTGGCCCGAAGGAAAGGCTCCAGAATCAAGATGGAGTGTGAAACGCCAAATGGAGGCGGTTCGGGAGCCCAACGACGAGGGGATCCAGAAGTAGTAACAGTGCGGCGGGGTTCTAGAGCCCAACGTCGGGTGGTGCCTCAGGGGATCAAGCACAAGGATCCAGGTCCAAAGCGCGCCAAGAACCACTCTGCTAGGAGCCGGCTGGGATTGTCCGTAGGTACTGCCGAGAGACGAATGTTATCGGAAGCGGGACGTAAGGGAGCAGATACGAAGATCTACTAATACCCGTAAAAGAATAAGAAAAGTCGCTTGGACGATTGCTTGGACGTGCCGTTCCGAGATGGCTGTGTCAGGATAGTCACAATGCCGCCCGCCACAGCAGGCGCTTTAGGGGCCCGTCCTGCGCCGGCCCATTGTGGTGTTTAGGCACTGTTGGATCCTGACCCGCTGGCTGGCATGGCCCAGAAGACATTGCTGAGACCTAGAATGTGGCTTGGTATTCCAAGGACCAGGCTGTGTAGTGGGTGTTAGAGACGCAAATAGCTCCCCTGTCGAAATGACGATGCTGGTCTGGAGCTCTGGGGAAAGACCATGTTGAGCTGGGCTTGCGTGTTTCTAAGGGGCTGGGCGTCGACCGATCTTGCAGGTAGCCAGGGACGAGCAAATGCTGACACGGCTTCAAGTCTAGATAGTTCGCGCCAAACTCTGTCGGGGTTCTCATGTCCAAGAGGCGTTTATCTCTCGAGCTTTGATGTCCTTGTTCTCGTATTGGGGGTCCAAGATTGAGTGCGTCCCAGTCCCTCTTGGTCCAGTGTCGGCCACCAATCAATCAATCAAGTCAAACAAATATGCCGGCGAATGGAGAGTCGCCAGCTCGCACAAGATACGCTCCTGCATATCAGCTCTTACAGAGGGAGCCGGCCAAGTGATGACGGGGATGACGGGAGAATTAAGGGTTGCTTACATGAAGAGTTGCCGGCAGCGGCTGAGCCGCCGGGAGCTCCCTTTCCGAGCTGTACGTATTGCTGATAGCTCGCCATTGCGGCGGCTTGAGGGTCGACGTGTGGGGCAAGGGAATATGGGTATAGAACGAAGAGGTAGTTGACAAAGAGAGTCGGAAAAGAAGAGAGCCGAGGTCGAGATCAACGAGGAGGCTGAGGGTCCAGACGCTTCGTTATGTATCCGTCAGTGTGACAGGCCTCACGAGATGGGCTGCTGTCCTGTAATCAGCTGTAAGGAGCTGTAACACTAGAAATCGCTAGGCCCAGCCCGCGACTGGCACCCTGTGGGCGTCTTGCAGAGGGTGGGCTGCGGCGGCGGCTGTTGGGAGCGGGGCGCTCCCGAACAAGAGGTGCGCGCGACGGGCGACAGTGCGTGGGGAAAGGAAAAGCAAAGGGTCGCTCGTGCGTGCTGCGACAGTCGAGTAGCCTGCGACAGACAGGTCGTAAGTGGGCTGTGGGTGAAGGATTCGCAGCAGGGATGTTGGCCCCGTTCGTTCAACGGCGTCTTGTTTCAATTTGTGGAATCAGGAACTCTGTCGGACTGACATGAACTATTAGGTGAGGATCGGCGCGGACATGAGACGGTGCGTATGGAGTGATGCAAGGAGAAGAGAGGTTGGGTGTAGGAATGAAATAGGCCAAAGTAATGCGAAGAATAAAGGTGAAGGAGGCAGAGGCAGGCGCCTGAGATCTCAGGTCCTCGACGTCAGATGCCTCTCGCTTAAGTTCCAGGTGGTTGTGAGGGAGGCACCGCCTGCAACTGTCCGACACTGCAACAGTCGACGGGAGTCCTCTAGTGCTTAGGAACTACTCTTATTTTGCGAGGAAATAATCTACCTAAAAGATAAAAGGAATTAAGGAAAACTATGATCATAGTAATTAGGTAGTACTCTATAAATACTCATAAGTATTGACAGGGCTCATCTAAAGCGGGCATCAAGTGATGCTTGTACTGGTTTCTTATTTTTTTTCTTGGACCGTGTGGCTACCTACCTAGCTGCAATAAATCCAAAGCTATTGAAGATTGCCAAGAAACCTGGCCATGGGGATTTGCATTGCAATCAACGTCTGGAAGAGCTGTGAAGCTGGAGCTCGGAATGGAGGGTAGCCACACGGCCACGGAGACACCCTTGAGACGAGGGGCAGAGAGGCTGGTCATGATGTACATGCTTGTCACGGCGTCGTGAAGTCATGACCCTGGTACTCTCAAATCTGCCAACCATCTCAGCACATGTCCTGATGCCTCTCATTTCCCGTGCTCTTTGGTTAGCTGTCAAGTTTCACATGTGCTGTTGGCTGTAGCTAATCTATTAATACGGACACCATTTCGAGAGAGCTTTGCTGTAGCTGCATCAGCAGCTCAGCTCAGTTACACGGCCAAGCTGGTCGCTTGCTCAGCCACAGCCCCCGCTGCTATTTTCAGCTCCAGCTCTGTCCCTGGTTTCATTTCCAGCGAGCGCCGCCTGCTGGTCGAGGCCATGATGGGCTAAATTTTGAATTGTTCTTTTTCTGTTGGACCAAAGTCCTTGTTGTCCGGCAGGACATGCCATACTCATTGCTGTCCCAGTACACAAGCACGGCACTACCTAACAACAAGCTGTCGGGTTTTGTACGGCCACGTGAAAGCTATGTCCCCGACAGCGAACAAGCTTGTTACCTCGTGGCCCCAAATGCGAGTTTAATTAATCCTCTAGTGCTATGCGAGGTACGGAACGGAGTACCTACCTTGGCACTGGAGGTGTCAAGGCAGATAGAACCCGCATAGCCTAGGCTGACTCTGGTCCAAAAGTCCTTTGCGACGGAACTGCATATGGAATCTATCAAACGGCCACCAAGACAAGCCGCACAAGGCTGACTTGGCCCCCATGGACCCCATGGACCATCGATAGTCTGCCCAGCCCAACCCCAAACAGGTGGGATGTGCTCACTTGCTGTCCATGCGCGATCAGCCGCATGCAACCCAAATATGTGATTTCAATCTAGACAAGTAGCGAATTACAAAGATGCCATTTTGTTGAAATGGTGCGAGCCTGGACGCCGATGACGGGGGTCCTGCAACGTGATTACCTCATCCGAGGCGACCTGGTGGCTCGGCCCGGAATTTCTCTCTTCCGAACAACCCCTGCAAACCCAGCGACCTCGCAACCACCAGTGCCAGGCATGTGCCGTGGCCTCGCGTCACTGAATGCAGCCTGGTGAAGCTTCAATATCACCAACCATCAACACCACGACCCCAACGAACCATACCACAACACCGCCTCATTGACCGCATCATCTCCCACCAAAAACCTCAGTAAAACACTCTGCGCAAAACAGTCACGAGGCATTCTGCTCTCCCCCCGTCGCCCACAATGGCCGACCGCAACCTCGCCCAGATCCTTGCTCAGCTCAAGCACTCTCCATCCATGAGCTACTCCGAAGCCAACGCCCTCCTCTCCAAGGCCAAGCTCGCCCTCCTCAAGCTCAACGCCCTCACGCCGTCCCCCAGCACCCCCGCTCCCCTCCTCCCCCTCGCCCGCGAGACCTACGAGCAGGGCGCCCTCTTTGCCATCCGCGCCCGCAACCCCGACGCCTTCACCCGCTATGTCCAGCAGCTCCAGCCCTTCTACGAGCTCCCCGCCTCCGTGCTTGCGCCCAATCTGCCTGAGCGGAACAAGGTCACCGGTCTGAGCCTGCTGCTGCTCTTGACTCAGGGTCGATATGCCGAGTTCCACACCGAGCTTGAGAGCTTGGCCAACCGTGAAGGTGGTGGCGGTGATGTCGAGAGTGACCGATACTTGGGCTACCCAATTCGTCTGGAGAGGTGGTTGATGGAGGGATCCTACGACCGGGTTTGGAAGGCCATGAAGAGCAGCGAGGTGCCATGCGACGAGTATAGCGTTTTCTCAGAGGTGAGGATATATACGCCATCGATGATCCACGGATACTAACCTGGACACAGATTCTTAAGAACCAGATTCGCTCCGAAATCGCCTCCAGCAGCGAGCGCGCATACCCCAGCCTCCCCATCAGCTCGACAAAGTCCCTGCTCTTCCTCGACTCGGAGGGCGACGTCATCTCGTTCGCCCACCACCGCGGCTGGGTCGTCCGCGACGGCCAAATCTACTTCCCCGACGCTGCTGAGGGCGAGGATGGCGACCAGAACAAGGAGATGAGCCAGATGGTGATAGAGAATGCTCTGGGCTACGCCCGCGAGCTCGAGACGATTGTGTAGAGCTGCACTAGTGGAGAAGAAGGGGAAACAGGATATAGACGAGTAGAGGAAGAGACAACTGTTGTACGACTAATTCAACTTGACGATATCCGTCCATCCGACGGAAACACAAAGCAAGCAACCGTCCAACACATATACTCATGAGGTGTCCATACGTCATTCTTCTATCGAATTGTGTACGTCTCGCATGAATTCAGGCTAAGTTGCAGCTATAAAGACACGACATGACTCCTATGCCATCGTTCTACCAACCTATCGTCCAAGTCCAACCATTTTTGAAAACCATAGACGTTCCCTTTCGGTCCACCTGGCTTCTTTTGTGCATCGTTGACTCGAAACTCCATGTCCCAACTTGCGCTCCAGTCATTAAATCTTCTACTCTTTAAAGGCTTAAGCGAATAGCTTCAAGCCGCTGCCATGCTTGCCAATCTCGCAAACCTGGCACACCCGGCACACGGTGCCCTTGTACTGGGTGTGGTACTTGGAGCCGTCAAAGGCACACTCCTCGAACGCTGTACCGCTGTAGATGGGAGTGTGGCTGGCCGCGCACACGTCAAACTCAGCGAACTGATCGAACTCAATCTCGACAGCATCATGAGGGTTGCGCTCGCACTGAGCCTTAGCTCTCCTGGCCTATTTACGTTGTTAGTAACTAAGGCACATTGAATAGAGGCAGTGACAACTTACGTTCTCCACAATCTTGCTGGCACCACCGTTAGCAATGATGCGGTTAGCAAAGCTCAGGGCAGAGTTGTAGTTCCTGTTGCGCATGGCCAGCTGCATGGCGCTAAGCAGGGCAAGCTGTCGATGAGGCACCTCGATCTTGGGGATCGTGAAGTATGCCGACAGCTCAAGGCTTCTCTGAAGCTTCTCGGGGTCACTGGCTACGACCTCAGCGGAACCCAGTTGTCTTCTCGAGAGCTCAATGTCCATAGCAACAGCGTACTCGCTTGCCGAAGCAATGAGCTTCTTAGCCTCAGCTACCTCGTCTTCGCTCGAAACAGCGTTGACCAGGATAGAGTGGAGGATGCCCCGGAAAATGTTCACACCAGCATCCAGCCTGTTGGACTTCATCGAGTCGTAGCCTGCCTGCAGGTCGTTGGAGGCAAGGTGTTCCAAATCCCGAGGGATAATGGGCAGAACCCTTCTGGGATCGGTCTCATCCAGAGTTCGGCGGACATAGTTCACCAGGGGTGACAGGCCCTGGGAAGCGGGGAGGAAGGTCCTGGAGGCCGAGTAAACTTCAAGGAATCGCGGCTTGAGTGGTGCAAAGTCAACGGCGCCGACCTGTCGGTTCAGGAGCTGCATAGCAGTCTCGAACGAACCGCCAGCAATGTGATCCACGGCCAGGGGCGAGTTGCGTGCCCAAAGGTCAGCCTCACTGCTGGCAGCGCCGCCAGCATCAGCACTCTCGACATTGACGAAGTCGCTGTCAACCTCAGGAACATCGTCATCGCCCATATCCCAGCCGGCAGCATCCTCATCGTCATCATCGATCAATGAGACGTTACGCTTGGCAGCAGAGTCGTCCTCCAGGGCATCCTCGAAGCCTCCGGTGGCAGCAGCGGGCTCATCCTCAAGCGAAAGACCCTCAACCTGTCCGAGAAGAGCCTTCTCGAAGAAGGATTGCGAAGTGGCCTTGGTGGGCCAGTTGGCCTTGAAGGTGGGCACAACAGGCTTAGGGGTAGACAGGGGAGCACCCAGAGTGGGCATTGTGAGATCTTCCTCAGTCAGACCAGTGGCCTCCAGGATGGCCTGGCACTCCTCGTCAAGGCCGTGAGACTTGGCGGTCATATACGCGAGAGGGTCTAATACAAAGTTAGTGAGATGCAAGATAGGTAGTTAGCTTGATACTTACAGAGGTCAATCTCCTTGAACATCTGAATGCGATCCTCAACCTCGCCGAGATAAACGGCGTTCTGGAATCGCGAGGTAAAGTCACCACGGTGCTCAGCAATCTTGGCCATTCGAGCAAGCTTAGAGTGGTCACCAGTAGCGAGGTACAGGAAGGAAAGCTTGTCGAACTGCTTCAGCTTCTGGTAGCACATCTCAACGACCTGATGGTTGCCATGTGCCAAGGCCTCGGTGCTCAGGCGAGTCCAGAACTTGGGCTTGTCAAGCTCCTTAGCCATCTCAACAGCCACGTCAAGGTTACCGCACTCAATGGCAAGGTCGAATCGGGTAGTAGGGTCCTGGACAAACTGCAGAGCAATTTCGGGGTAGCCCTTCTTCTGAAGATATGAGATGATGGACTGTCCCACAAGGCTGGAATTTCGGATGATGTGAAGCATCTCCTCGTAGTTTCGCTTCACAAGGGCCAGCTTGAATCGGTACTCGGTAGGGTCGATCTGCAGGATACGGGGCTTGGCGGCTCGGTCAAGGCAGTAAACGTTGCGGCCCTTAACCTTGACCAGGTAGACGGTCTGGTCGAGGGTTCGGACAATACCGTTGTCGCCGTTCAGGAGAGTGTACTTGACGTGGTTAAGAGTCGAGTAGAGGAGGACACCGGCATCGTCCCAGGTGGCGCTCTTGATACGAATCGTCTCGTGGAGGGTGCTGACCTGCTCGAGAGTCTTGGTAACAATGGTGACATTGTGCTTGCTCAGGAGGGCGGCGTAGAGGCCATCGTTGGACCACACAACATACTTGACACCGTTGACGGCAAGCTCACCGGTGCTCTTCTTCTGCTGGATATCGTAAAGGTGGACGGCGGTCGGGGTGATGATCAGCAGGTTACCGGTGCCTCCAAAGTAGATGTCAGTGGTACCAACGGGAGGCTTGAAGGATCGGGTCGTGTTGTTGGAGAGGTCCTTGATATCAATGGTTTGGTTGGCCGAGTTGAGCACAGCGAATCGGTTGCGGGCCACGAAGATGGCCGAGTTGCCAGCGCCACGCTTGGACTCGGCCGGCTCGATAGCGCCCGAGCCATCCTTGGGGAGGTTCACCAGCTCATAGGAGCCTCCGTCGGCGGGGGAGGTGACAAGGATAGATCGCTCCGCAGGGTTGTAGGATAGGGTGCGGGGCGCAACCCAGGCGCTACCGAGCTTCTTGAGCGACAGCAGGGTAGGGCTCTCGATGTTCTTCTGGAAATCGTAGGACTTGACATGCTTCTCCTTGGTGACATAGAACAGCTGGTTCTGGTGAACAGCAGAGGCAGGGCGCTCACGCTCCAGCTTGAAGACCATGACACCATTGTCGTGACCCGCAGCAAACAGGTTGATCTCGGGGTGAGCAGCAATAACCCAGAAACGGTCATTCTCTCGCTTGAACGACTGGACGGCAGTTCGCTTGTTGAGATCCCACACACGAATGGTCTTATCCTCGCCAGCAGACAGAATCAGGTCTTGGTGAGGGTGGAACAGACATCCCGAAGCGTTCTGGAAATGCCCTCGGCATGTATCAACCTCCCAAGCCTTGGTCTCGCTCATGCGCCAGAGCTTGACCAGGCGGTCGTCACCAGCGCTCACAATGAGGGGCATCGTGGGATGGAAGGCGACCCAGTTGACACCTCGGTCGTGGCCCTCGAGGACGAACTTGACAACGGCGTCGGTGTTGCCAAACATGTCGGTCTGGTTTTGGTTGGCGCGCGCCATCTGGTCTTCAAAGGACATCGAAGTGGGGGCAGAGTGCTTCTTTCGGAGGCCGGAGATGTCCCAAACACGGACGGACTGATCGAGAGAGGCCGAGACGACGAGGTCTTCCTTGGGGTGGAACTGAGCGCACATGGCATAGTGGTTGTGACCAGTCATGGTGCAGACTATGGACACATCAGCATTTCAGAACATTTGGCAAAGCGCCAACGCAACCTACTCAATGAACGGTTCTGCCAGTTCCATATCCGAATGGTCTGGTCATCCGAGGCTGAGAGGATCCAAGGAAGCTCGTGGTGGAAGAAGACGGTTCGGACATAGTCAAGATGGCCGTTGAGGGTGAACAGGCAGCGCCTGGTCTGGTAGGACCAGACCTTGATCTTGTAGTCGTCACCGCCCGAGACGAAGAGCGGCTGGGTCTTGTGGAAATCGACACCTCGGACGGGGCCATCGTGTTCCTCGAAGCGATCAATCAATGTTCCCATTCGGTAATCCCAGAGCTGGATAGTGGAAGAGTGTAGCGACACGAGGATCCATGGTCTGATGGTGACTTGTCAGCTTGGAGGTTGCGATGCGGTTCAGCGACGGTCAGCGACTGACCTCTTAGGGTGGAAGGCAATGCCCTTTGCTCGAGAGGACTTGGACTCAAACTGCGCAACGATTACAATTAGCCAATCTGGACCCGGACACTTCATGGCCGCGCATTCATACCTTGGTCAACATTCCCGGGGAGGACTGCATCTTGGCGGGGAGGTGAAGCCGCAGCTTCAAGCATTAAGGGGTGGAACAATACGGGCCCAAGAAGCGGTCGGTGGAAGCAGTTGCTCAGCTTGCTTGTCGCTAGATCGCAATCGTCGGAGCGAGCTGGCCAGCAGAGCGTGGAGAAGGGGGAGGTTGTGAGGAGGGAAAAGGGAGGGATAGTGGTGGTTGAATGCTGGCCGTGGAGGGATCTCCTACCTAGGAGGCTTAAGCAATCGTGTCCCAAAGTGTGGGCTGCCATTCATGGCTGGGGAGGCTAAACCCACCCGCAACATCCATTGTTCCGCTCGTTAAGCTCCCTGAATGTGGCTTGACACCGACCCCTGAAGCCAGACACTCGGGTCAAGGATAAACCTATCATCTAATTCTCCCCTAAACATAATCAATAGAGTATAATGAAATAAATAGAAGTGTCTTGCATAATGAAATTGTCTTATAAAATTTCTAGAAATTTATTGATAATATTTCAGAGGAGTTAGAGAACTCTCTTCACGTTCTGGCGTGCCAAATGCAGGGGACACGATACGACGCCCAGAAGCCACTGGGTCCGGTCACTGCCACAGCCACAGGCGCCACATCATGACGGGGCACCTCGCTAAGCCTAGTTGGGGCAGCTCTTGCTTTTGGTGACGCTGTCCAGATCCAACGACACTTGACAACCGAAGGTCAGCTTGATTCTCGATGAATGAGCTGTCATTGCAGGGCAATTGAAAGCCTGCTGCAGTCGGAGAAGGCTTAGAAAGCCGAATCATTTATTGAACTTGTGTCTTTGAGGATTGCAGCATCATTTCTTGAAATCGCCACGTCTGCCATAGAGGTAGCTCTTCAGAGCTGTCCTTTGCCCCTCCATCGCGAGCCTCAAAGCTCCGAGCTTCGCGTAGATCCAACAAAGACGACCATATGCGCTGCCCGAGACAGTTCTAGTCATGCTGCGCCTTTCTCAACTGCCATGGGGGCTTGCGATGGCCCTCATGGCCTCTCTAGCGACTGCATCTCCAGCTGTCAACGTGGGCATGAACGCTGCCTTTCCACGTGGGCCATATCTACTTGAACTTCTGTATGCCAAGCATCCAGATCATACCACATTGTGTCGCAGTGCTAACAGACTGTAGGGAGACGGCTGCCGGAGAAAACTCGACTTCGTACTTTCCACTCCTTGACAAGATCGCTAGTGGCCATTTCGCATCAGCAAGCTCAGACGCAGAGCTCTACGATCAGTTCCTCGAGGTTCTACAGCAAGACGGCCATATTGCCAGCCCCGATGCTCTGTCGACCTTCAAGCTAGCTCTCTCCCTGCGATCTGCGGCGCCGCGAATCGAAGCGCATTACCAATACTACTCAACTGCTGTCGACCCTACGACAAAGGAGGATGTCGACGACAAGTGCCAGAGCTGGGCTCTGGTCGACAACAAGAAGTACTGCTCGCCAACGCTTGATGTTGCGGCAGAGAGTGACCTGTCATCCAAGTGAGTGATATGCCTGCGAGCTCCGTCCTCCTCGGGTTCTAATGTGATCTAGGCAAACCAATGTGTTGCCCTTTGATCGAGTACTAGGCATTGGCAAAGACGCTGTTCTCTATGCTGACCCTACGTCTGAATCATTCGGCCCCTTTCACGAAGCTCTTTCAAAGGCTGCCAAGCAAGGAGACATCTCCTATCGACTTCGATACCGTCGGAGTACCGCCCAGAGCAGTCCTCTTCCTGTCAGTGGCTATGGTGTCGAGCTGGCCTTGAAGAGAACCGACTACATTGTTATTGACGATCGTGAAGCCGGTAAAGATGCCACGCAGAAGCCCGTCGCTACTGATGTGGTTCTTGACGAAGAGGAGGAAGTTGCTGATCTGAAGCCCCTTTCGACCTCGGAGCTGGCATCCTTGGGCCTGAAGACTGCGTCGTTCATCCTGAAGAGCGAGAATCCGTTCGAGACCCTAGTCAAGGCGACGCAGGACTTTCCCAAGTTTTCTAGGTCGATCATTGCCCATGAGGTTTCCAAGGAGTTTAAAGAGGAACAGCAGAAGAATGTTGCAGCCGGCGTTCCCACCGGCATCAACTTCCTGTGGATGAACGGAGTTCAGCTCATTGAGCGCCAAATCGAACCGTTCAACCTTATCGATATGATCCGACGCGAGCGCAAGCTGATCAATGGTGTTCGTGCACTTGGCTTCAATGGCCAACAGGCTGTTTCGTTACTTGGACACTCAGAGATCGCCAACGCCAAAGCAGATGACGAGCCTACCAGATTCGACTGGACAGATAGAAGCGAAGATGGCAAGGTCTTTATTTGGCTCAACGATCTCGAGAAGGATAGCCAATATGCGGAGCTCCCGAAGGAACTGAAGGCGGTATGTATAACATCCCCTAGCAAGGACTGTCACTCATCATGTTTTAGCTTCTTCGACGCACTTACCCCGGCCAGCTTCCTCAGGTGGCTCTCAACCTCTTCCACATTATTGCGCCTGTCGATTTTACCAATCTTCAGGACGTGAGGGCATTTGGCCAGCTGGCACAGTTCATGCAGCGCGGTCTCACCATCCGCTTTGGTATTGCCCCCCTGACATCCACACCTGCAGCTGTTGCGGCAGGCAAGATTGCCTATCACTTGATGGAAACTTTTGGTCTCGAGTCTCTGGTCGCATATCTTTCAGAGTGCGAGGAGGGTTCCAAGACTGGTGTGGACAAGAAGGCCTTTGCCAAGGCCATTGAGGGACGCGAGCCACTGCCCGAAACTACCAAGATGACTTTGGATGAGGTTCTTGAAGCCGAATCTTACACGCAAAAGATCAAGGCAGCGCATGTCTGGGCCAGCCGACTCAACGCAGACACGACGGTGCGCCCCGTATTCGTCGATGGCTTGGCTATCCCACGCGAAAAGAACTGGGTGCAGGCGATGGGCCAACGGTTGACCGAAGACACGCAGGTCATCCAGAAGGCCGTCTACCTTGGGGAGATCGACGAGGAGAGTTGGGTTCCCGGTGTCTTCTTGAACAAGGCGCTTGCCAAGAGGAACACTTACATCTTCCCCGATGATGATAAATCTCTCCGCGTTCTCGATGTCAACAAGCTCTACACCGATCATGCTGACCTATTCAGCAACGTTGCTGTTCTCGAGGCCAATGCTGAGTCGACAAAGGAGACATGGGCTGTTCTGACTGTTGTCACTGACCTCAACACGGAAGATGGTCAGGATCTTCTTGTTTCTGCCCTTCACTTCAAGCGTGCCAACCCGGGAATTCGACTTGAACTTGTTCATAACCCTTCATCGCCCGCTGACGCACACGCTGTCAACGGTGCATTCAAGACCAACGCGGCGAAACTTGCCGAGATCGAGAGCAAGGATGAGCTCAAGGCCATTCTTGAGGCGTCATGGACAGGCGAAGATGATGGATTCGGCAACGCGCTGGCTGACTTCCTTTCTACTGCCAAGATCTTGCCAGGAACAAAGGCCCTCCTTCTTAACGGCCGCGTCGTTGGTCCTCTGCCAGCCAATGTCTTGTTCAAGGAGGACGACTTGCAGCAGCTCCTTGACTTTGAGCAGCGAAACAGAATTCTCCCTGTTTATGCTGCCATCGAGGAACTCGGTTTCGCCGACAAGCTGTCAGACCCTGTTGCCGCCGCAAAGCTCACCTCCATCACTGCGCTCTCTACCATCTCTGACCTTCCAGAAGGCATCTTTGAGTCTGCTCCGTCCGTTCGAACTACGCTCTATAGCACGTGGAACTCGACCCATACTGCGATTGAAATTGGCAACCCAGAGACTGCCAGCATCCATATTGCTGGTCTCTTGAACCCCACCAGTGAACAAGGCCAGAAGTGGGCTCCGATCCTCAAGGTCCTGTCCGAGCTGGATGGTGTGTACCTGAAGCTGATCATCAACCCGAAGGAGGTTGTATCAGAGCTCCCTATCAAGCGTTTCTTCCGCTATGTTCTCAACTCAACCCCCTCTTTCGATAAGGATGGCCACGTCGAGGGCCCGAAGGCTGTTTTCAAGGGCCTTCCCTCCGAGGCTCTTCTCACAGCCGGCATGGATGTCCCCCCAGCTTGGCTTGTGGCTCCCAAGGCCTCTGTCCACGATCTCGACAACATCAAGCTCAGCTCCGTCAAGGCCGACGTGGACGCGACATACGAGTTGGAGAACATCCTCATTGAGGGCCACTCCAGGGATGGCAAGCGAGGCGCTCCCCGTGGAGCTCAGCTGGTCTTGGCAACAGAGAAGGACCCCCTCGTCACCGATACCATCATCATGGCCAACCTTGGATACTTCCAGTTCAAGGCGAACCCTGGTTACTACAACATTCAGCTCAAGGAGGGCCGCAGTGCTGACATCTTTACCATTGAGAGTGTCGGTGCCCAGGGCTACTCTGCTGTCCCTGGAGATGAAGGTACCGAGGTTGCGCTCATGGACTTTAAGGGTACCACACTGTACCCACGACTCGAACGAAAGCCGGGCATGGGAGAAGCCGATGTCCTCGCAACAACTGATGATGAAGACAAGGGCATTGTTGCAAAGGGCCTCAAGTTCGCCGAGAGTCTCCTTGGTGCATCCAAGACGCACAAGGAGATTTCGGCACAAGAACACGCCGAGATCAACATCTTCAGTGTCGCCAGCGGCCACCTCTACGAGCGTATGCTCAACATCATGATGGTTTCCGTCATGCGCAACACCAAGCACACCGTCAAGTTCTGGTTCATTGAGCAGTTCCTCTCGCCATCGTTCAAGGACTTTATCCCGCACATGGCAGCCGAGTATGGGTTCAAGTACGAGATGGTGACATACAAGTGGCCTCACTGGCTTCGTCAGCAAAAGGAGAAGCAGCGTGAGATCTGGGGTTACAAGATCCTCTTCCTCGACGTGCTGTTCCCGCTGTCACTCGACAAGGTCATCTTCGTGGACGCGGACCAAATCGTCCGCACCGACATGATTGACCTTGTGAACCACGACCTCAAGGGCGCGCCGTACGGGTTCACACCCATGTGCGACTCGCGCACAGAGATGGAGGGCTTCCGGTTCTGGAAGCAGGGCTACTGGGCAAACTACCTCCGTGGTCTCCCCTATCACATCTCGGCCCTCTATGTCGTTGATCTGCACCGCTTCCGCCAGCTCGCGGCTGGAGACCGTCTCAGGCAGCAGTACCACACCCTCTCGGCCGACCCCAACAGCTTGTCCAACCTGGACCAGGATCTGCCCAATAACATGCAGTTCACCATCCCCATCCACAGTCTTCCCCAGGAGTGGCTCTGGTGCGAGACGTGGTGTAGCGACGAGAGTCTCGCCTCGGCCCGCACTATCGACCTGTGCAACAACCCACAGACCAAGGAGCCCAAGCTCGACCGAGCGAGAAGACAAGTCCCTGAGTGGACCGTCTACGATGATGAGATTGCAGCCCTGGATCAGCGACGCAAGGGTGCCGAGGAGAAGAATAGCAAGAGCCGGAAGCTAGAGGAGGAAACGCATACAAAGGACGAGCTTTAGATAGAGGGTATATAGCAGCTGATCTTGGACTAATTTGACTGATTTATCCTTACATATGCAACCGGTCCAGTTGTACGAATTCTATCAAGCTTATCAGGCCGTGCCCGCTTGTTATTTTGAGTTTCTACCGCTCAGGGGTTAAAGCCGAGCAAAGCCTCATACCTCAACCCATCATGCAACCACTCCCATACATGGATCGAAATGCTCGAATTCTAAGACCCAGATTACTCGATCGGTTTACTCAGGTTCTTGTTCGATTGGGACGAGAGTCCAGGGTAGCCATGACGGATGGACTCTAGAAGATGCGAACCTCATCCTAAGACTTAGGATCACGGGACATGAGCCTGAGGCTTCGTTTACTCACGGTCGGACTCGGTTATAAAATATCTTCTTCCCTCATTCTTCTCATCCTTTCTTTCTCTTTCTTTTCTCTCACGCCTCGTCAACCTTTGCCCTGGTGACGTGGCTCACATCACCAACTCCTGCAACTTCTCTTGCGACTCTGCCCTCCCCTTACTAAGCTTCTACCTTTGCGATACAGCCCATACAAGTCGGCACCATGAACAACACCGGAGATCCTGCTCCCAACACGCAGCTGATGGAGCGTCCACGAGCCAGCCCTCAGAGCACTGGGTCTCCCTTGGGTTAGAAGCCCGAGGCTGACAAGCTCCGGGTTGCTGTTTCAGACCTGATCCTGAACATGTCCATGTTCACGCGCACCAAGAATCCTATCTTCATTGATCGAATCATTCGGATCGTGGATCAAGCTCGTGCTGGCGATGAAATGGCCGACGCGCAGCGCAAGAAGGACCTCTTCGACCGTATCAGGGCACTCTTTCACTCCCCTGACAGCTTTGATATGGACAAAGCTGAAGCCGCAGCTGCAGCCTATGCAGTAAGTTTCATGAATGCCCTCTCCCCAAAAAGCTTTATATGCTAACGGTGCATTCCTTGTGAAAGGAGTTATCCCCTTCTGGTCTTCCGGGTATGCCATCACCCAAAGTCGACGCGCCGGCGCTCATGGAGGTTGCACGAGGCTTGCGAGAGGGAGACCTTGGTGAGTATGCCGTCACTGAGCCTCAGTACCAGCAATTCATCGTCAATTTCTGCTCCTTGTTCAATGATGTTGTTCTTTACAGCAAGGGTATTCGAGGCTTGTACATGATGCAAGCATACTGGCGTACTGTGGAGAAGCACACCCCCCCTCGCCGTTCTGGACTTACGATCGACACGGAAATGAAGCTCCCTGCCCTACAGGCTTTCCTCAAGAAGTTCCGAGCCCTCATGGCGTCCAACGTCGACAGAACCAAGACGATGTTGGAGACACTTGGCCTCCCGGCTGTGGGTGTAGAGCTGAGAGACCCAAGCGCTATGCGATCGGAACTCACTGCCTGCGATGGCCCGAAGAAGTTCCAGGGGGTCTTGAGCGACTGGGCCCAGCAGTTCCATGTCCGTTCCCACATGAAAGTTACCTTTGTGCTGGGGGACTTGGAAGACTTGGTTGAGTTCCTGGACGTTTCCATTCAGGCAGTTTCAGAGCGGATGGATGCCGAGGGAGGAAGAAGCACTGCGGGAGATGATGGGGATGAGTAGATCGGCAACGCTGAAGCGGATGGCTTCGGGTGAGTGCTGGTCTGGGCCTCTTTGGGCATCTGATCTTCAGAAGGATAACAACAACAACAACAAGCAATCGTGCTGAGTTTGATCAAATAGTTAGTTGCTCAATACAAAAAAGTGGGTGTCAAGATAGCTTGCTTTTCCAATTTCCTTGGTGATGGTTCATGATTCCAGGGCATACACGATAATAATTACTTGTCATGGACGAAGCACGTCTTTGTTTGCCATGTGGTTTGTACGCAACATAAGGTCGATGTCCAAGCAAAATTAATTCCCTGCTTGGCATGGAAATTCACTACGCAGCCTCTGCCTTACTCATCCTGCTTTCTGAAAAGTATTTATACCAGAGTTATCCCCCATCTCCTTCTCCCTTCATCCCATTTCAACCCACATCAACAACACTTCATCTTACATATACTACATTATAACGGTTACTTTCTAGAAACAAGGTCGAACCCCTCCGCCTTTGGTTCCGGTTAGCAAGTCCATCCTCTTTGACCATCATACCAGAGACATGGCTCTTTCTGCACCGTTGCAAGAGAAGAAGGCTCAAATGCCCAACTTGGCGGGCGCAGAATCTACTGCGCCTAGTCCCATTACATCTTATAGAAAGCACGTGGCTCTTAGCGCACACAAAGCCTCGGGAGCTCTGTCGGCCAACTCGGGATTTCAGTTGATGCTGGCTGAGTGTCCCGCTAGGGGTTCGAACAGCAACACTACTTTATAGGAGTGAGCTCCCAGAACAACAAGGAGGGCCCTCTTGATTATATATATTTCGGCATGGCATCTTTATATACCGCCTGGCAAGTTATTAACTAACTCTTATGCCGTAATGGGCCCGTTCACCATGTCTAACTTGCCATGGCATATTAGGAGCCAAAGGTTGGTCGGAAAACCCGAACCTCCTGATGGCCCTCCATTCACAACAATGGAGGCGTAAAGGGGGACTGACTGAAGCTCGCCCCACGCTCACATTTCCGGGGCTGGGTTCAGTGCCCTGATCTTCGATGAGTCTCAAGATGTAAAGAACGTGTTCCGGTCCATGAGCCAAGCCGTCCAGGATTTGCGGTACGAATATGCATTTATGCTCACAGCGACTCTACTCCACAACACATGGAGTGACATTGCTGGACAACTGCGTGTATTGCCTTGAGGCAGATCTTTCCTTCACATGTGGAATATCCTATGCCTTTGAAACGACGATGTGTTTGACAAATCGCCGAGCTTTCTCGCTCCGATCGGGTCTGCAATTACCCCCCATCCTAATTATATATATCCTTCATTTCTCTTCCTTCAAGCTTCTAGGTCCCAATCATATATACATTCTTGTTCGTCACTTCCTGGCCAAGATCGGGTTTCCTGCGCAACCCAAACCAGAGCCATGGTCGACCATTGGAGAGGGCCTTATCTGACTCTCTTCACGATACATCTTCTACCAGCCCCCTCAATCGAACTCCACCGAAATCGCCATGCCTCCGGCAGACTGGGATACTCGATTGCTTAGAGAGCTAGGCGCTTTGGGAGGAGGTGAAGCGGGTTATAGAAGAACGGCGCGCCAGTGATAGGGCGAGATGGGCGGTTCACGCCTTGCTGGCGTTTGCTCGAGCGTTTCAAGAAGAAGAACTGGACCAGTTTTCATTTACCTGTGGCCGACTCTGGCGATTTCTGTATTGCATTTCATGGCAGTGCCGGGGATGCCTCTCTACCTAGCGAACTCAGACCGACATCTGCTGCAAGACCCGATGATGCGGACAATGCAGTTACCGGCACCACCTGGAAAAGAGCAGGGAAATGGAACCTGCACCTATCAAAGGCATACTGACCTATGATGTGTTTGAGCTCACCGGCGGTTCCCGACCTTCATCTCTACGACAGCGCCAATCCATCAGCTCCAGAGACCTAGACAAGGATGAAAGCGTTGTCTGGACAGGCCCTCCCAGCCTCCACCCACTTCTTCCTGTGGATTCGAGTAACCCTTGACAGTCTGTTAACTATATAAAAGGAAGACGAGTTTGGATTGTACTGGGAGCCGGAAGTTAATGCTCCTATACTATATATATCTCATGAGCGACACCAGGGAACACCAAGGCTCTCTTGAGCCAGCGACCCGAGTTTGACAAATTATAGATGGCTATTTCCAACCTCATTGTCTTCACACTCGACATCCTGAAGAAGTTCATGGAGGCTGAACATCGCTGGAGCCAACCACGGGCCCGGGGGTGCAGGACCTAGAAACCATTGGGCAAGTTGGTTCCGTTCTTGTGGGAATGCCCCGTCTGAAGGAGCTTGTGTTGGAAGCACACAACATTGGTGTGGTCGGTGCGATTCCTGACGCCGGGAGGTTCCACGACCTGCGACGCACCTCGCGAAGTTTGTGTCAATCAAAGACTGGGGAATAGCTTGGGACGACTTGGTGTATTGTTGTTCTGGGGGTTCAAGGAGACCTACACACGTTCCTTGATCTAGCGATTTAATCCCTTTCGGGGCGTCTGACTAACGATGGGATATGAAATGGATGAAGAAATGGGAAACATCTCAGTCGGAGACCTAGCTTCGAGTAGCGGTAAAGGTATCCAGATCTCAGGAGAGACGGCTCGATAACTTGCAGAATCACCCGAACCCCCTACTTCGTCCAGTTCTACGAATATATCCTAACGCCTCCCGGGTTGGTCTAACTATATACCATTCTAAGCCTTGTATTCTCTCTTCATTGTCGCCCCTCTATCAACCTCGCCTCGACTACGAAGTGCCACCCCTATATACTCAACCCTCATACCAGTGTCCAACTATGAGAATTACCAGAGACTTTGCAGTCAATGTCCTACTGTGGGGCTACGACACAGGGCAACCCGACCGAAGTCAGAGATGGCTCATCCGTCTCTGCTCCGAAGGAGGAACTGATAGTCAGAGAGTTCGTCAAACCCGAGCTTGTGAACGAATTCACAGGCCGGTGTCTCATGGAGCGACCAGGAGAAGGACATCGTCAGCGCGATTGGGCAAGCCTTTTGGCACTCCAGTCACCTAACCAGGAGTATAATGTCTATATATAAGACACGAGCTGGCTCTCGTTGAAGCTAGCCTCATCGATTGCAAAGCAAGCGAGAGCGAACGTGGAGAGACAACATGACGAGCGATGCCAGTTCTTTTAAGCCAATGCTTCGAGAAGGAGTCTGATAGCTCACACACACTCTCTTGTGCCGTACTCAACGCGACGCGCACATAGGACAAGAGGCTCAACTAGGCCTGCGCGTGAAGTAAGCAGATATTCAGAGCTTTTAAGGGAGAATCAATAAACTAAAAATAAAAGATTATAAGTTTTCACTCCTGAAACTTATATTAATTTACGATATGCTTATGATTATTTTAGTATAATTTATAGCAAATTTATCCTTGCAGTTGAAGAAGTCGAGGTTAATATCTCTTGTTCAAACCTTCCAGGCTACCCTGGACCACTGCCTTGAACAACCGAGATCGTGACTCTCGCTCAAGGCCCCTCTCCTCATAAACACCGGCACTGCAAAGAGACATTGTTACAATCGTAGTGAATGATGGATACGTCAGGGGCGGCATGTGATGGTGAACTCCTGACCCCGAAGAGGTGTCGCAATAACCGGGAAGAGGATGGTCGCATGATGGGTTGACGTACGAGGCTTCACCCCCTGAGCGGTAGAAACAATTCTTGTAGAGCCTCTACTACTGTAGCTACTCATCTAACCCGTATTAGAAGTTTGGATAGCTGAAACCACCATTTCCCTGTAAACCATGGCCTCCTTGAAATTGACCGCTTTCAGCGTTGACCAAACCTTTTGCGCCTTGTAGCATCCACCAACCCGCTGATGATGATGTGGATATTGTGCGGCAGGTCCAGTACGCCGCGACGTGGATGACGCTCGGCCATCGTGATTGAAGTGCCCTAGGGCAAAGCGTGCAGTCTCTTCGGTCGTGGCAGTAGAGGATGAAGGTCAAAGAGAAGCAGCTATGAAGGTAATAGTGACGATTGAGAAAGATTGACTCGAGTGTTGCGCAGAACAAAAGAGAGAAGCGAGATGCCCTCATGACAGTGAATCACTGTCACTTCATATTCCAAGTTACTAGAGCACGTCTGGCAAGTGAACCACCGCTGAGTTTGCCGCATAATTTCTATCGTAGGTGAGCGGCTGCTTGCGGTGTGAGTGATCTCTTTTGATAGTGAATCACTGCCAATCGATAGCCAAGTGTAGTCATGCACCCGCGTCGCGAAGTGAGATATCAAAGGTTTTCTAACGCCTGATGTTACTACTCTGCCATGGTTGAAAGGTTTCGAGGACCATGTATGTCAGAGCGATTGATCATGTCTGAAGCCCGTCCAGATGGCTCACATGTTGACCCTATGGTGGTAGCCAACGGTGGACAAATCGTGTTCGTTTCGTATTTCATAACTGAGACTACTTTGCTGTTCCCCTCATCTATAGTACATGAGCCTCATACTCCTCCAACAATGATTTCGACATTCCCACACATGGTTGTGTGTGAAACCCAACATGACCCAACACAACTCCACGCTAGCCCGATATTCTCATCAAATACATGCGAAGACTGATCAAGGGAAGTAGTGTTAACCGCTTGTCGATCCGTCCTTCAGGCTTCGTTGCCACAGTTGTCGAGTTGTGCCCATAGGATAGGTGGTGAAATGGCGAGGCCGTAAAGCTGTAGGGGCTCCAGCAAAGTCCCAGTTGCGTCCAAAGTATTCATCCCAAACGCCTCGTATATGTGGTATATTCGTGTCTATTCCCATTTCCGAAATTCCAGGCCGCTCGCACCATGGGGTATATCAGTTCCCCTCCCCAAATAAAGATCAGACAAGGACGGCTCAGCGCCGTCTTCTGAGTTCCATAGTCGATATTGTGACAACTATCTTGCCGTTCCCTGCAGCCATCCTCGGAGCAAGGGCTGTTTCGAGCGAGGGTAGGCGAGAAGAAAAGTAATAGCGGGTATCATAATGCCGTGTAATCAAGACACCCGGCTCCGAAAGCTCCATGATCAGATCGCGACTTTGAGGGACAAAAAGATGAAGAGAAAAGAAAGGGTTGCGCTCATCGATCAGGGTTGACTCGTCTCGCGTTCCTCTTGGATCGACACCATCGACGAGGCTTGCCCGGCAGGTAGCATTGATGAGTGACTCAGCGGTGGCATCACAGCCAATGGCTTCACACCGGTAGCTGAAGGGGCGCCGCTGGGCGCAGCAGTTCCATTGTCGATCTTCTGCTTCGTGAGTTGCGAAGGGTTGATTGCACCTTCACCATTGCCAGCTCGTGCGTTAGGCGTCTCGGCGGTAATCTCCTTGTGTAGTGGCGACGATGGCGAGTTGGACTTTTTGCTTCGAGCATCACCGTTGGCAGTGTTGCCGCCTCGCGAAGAATTGCGCGGAGAGACCCGGCCAGTCTATCATGCAGTGAGCATCGTCACAGGTGACCGGCAGCTTTGCAACTTACCTGCTTAGCCCATCTGAGACCACAGCTGTTGCAGAGATCTCTCTGACCGCTGGGTCCTCTACGCCACTCAGGCGTGTTTCTTGTGTGGCAGTTGGCACAGTCTCGAACAATGTTGCCGACGCCCTTTCTTCTCTTACGCTTCTTCTTGTTCGAGAGCAGCCCACCAAGTTCCTCGGCCAGGATGCGGTTGACCTTTTCCATCTGCCTCAACTCAAACTGCCAGCTAGAGCATTTGGTGGTTCTCAGTTCGTCGAAAATGTTGTCGTCGGAAGCCAAGGCTGCATCCTGAGTGCCAGGTGCCAAAGCACCACCAGCAGGTTGCGAGACAAAGCCTGATCCCTGATGGCCAGCTTGGTTATCTGACCTTGGAGTCGCCGCTATCGATCTGGAGCCCGAGGCGCTTGCGGGAGCGATGTTGCGCGACGAGGCCTTGAGAAGCTTTGTCTGCGCAAGCAAGAAAGATGGCTTCTGGCCCTCAGAGGCATCTCCGGGGTAAAGAGTAGTCTGGGCCTGCAACACCTGGCCCCTGCGATTCTGAACCTCGTGCTTGCATGTGACAATCTTTCCACGTCTTGCTTTCTCAATGGTTCGTCCAAATTCAGGCCGTGATTCCTTTCGCATGAGGTCCTGGATACTCGTCCCCACAAGGCTTTCTGGCTGAAGATCCAGGAGAGACCGAATATTGGATGAAACGAACAAGAAGAGACCTGAGGTCGAGAGCTTCGTCCAAAGTTCACTATCACCAATGCCTCCGTTTGCCTCAAGATTGCGGCGGCTGAGCGCGAACACGGGTCGCTTGCGTCCCACCAAGATGATGCACTTTCGACCCTTGCCTTGTTCGATGAAAAGCGATCCGTGACTCTCAAACCATGTGTAGCCGCTGTTCTTTCTGCGAATCCGGAAAACAATATTCACGGGGTTGCCAGAAGTCGTATCTTTCAGCTCGCGTGTAACGGGAACAATGTCGGATGGATGGCAGATCGTCGAGAGTGAGTTGCCAACAAGATCCGCAGCATCGTATTCGAGGACTCGTTTGCAGGCGGGTGATAGATAAAGGAAGAGGCCCTTGAGCGAAAGGACATGTACGACATCATCGGTGTTCTCGAGGAGCATCTTATCCCACGACTGTTTGTGCCAGTCTGAGGGAAGGCCTTTGGGGCTGAACTGCTGCAATAGCGTCGAAACGTCGTCCACGCCGAGCGTCTGTCCGTTCTCGGGTTCCCACTGGCTCGACTGTGGTGGCGTCCAGATGTACTGACCGATGTCGCTGTGCTTGTAGTTCACCTTCACACCTCCAAGCTCCTGGTTCGAGGCAATCGCATCGGGGCATTCGACGAGATCGATCTGGAATCCGATAAAGTACCTGATTTCGTCTGTGTCCCAGGGGATGGGAATCATGGTTAAGAGATTCAGGAAGGGCTTTCCGCCCTTGCGATAGTTGATAAGACTCTGCTGGACCTCCTTACCCTCGTGGATCATCTTCTTCAAGTTGTACACGGCGCCATCGTCCACAAACTCGCGCTTGGAGCCCGCTTCGACTTTGCCATCCGGAGCTTGAAGAAATCGACAGTTCTGACCAACAATCTCATGGCGGCTGTACCCTGTGAGATTCTGGAAGTTGTCGGAAACGTAGATAATGGGGCAATCGTTCATGGTGACATCGCAGACGACAAAAGCGCACGACATATCCACCGCACCCAGTTGAATTCTGGGATCTTTGCGTGTTGCAACCAGCCAGAGGGCTTTGAGCATGTCAAACCCACTCTTGGAGTACACAGTCTTCTCTTTCGAGTCTCGAGGGGTACCGGCGTTTGTGGGTGTCGTCGCGACAGAAGTGCTGGTTGGGTGGGTGATAGAGGACGAGGTAATGGTACTGTGGGATTGCGCTTGGGGAGGAGAGACGACGGAACCAGAAGCTGTTGAGACCTGACGAGAAAGTGATGCGAGGTTCTGGTTCGTATCGGCTACCCCTGAGTTGAAAGTCTGGAGCATGTTGTCGTTGGGTTCATCTATCGTCTCCATGTCGGTTATCACGGGGGCGGGACCTGGGTTCGTTGTGGGAACGGCATTTTGAGGTACATTGATTGAACCATCATCCGTAGTGAGATCCATTGAGAAGTCGTTCCCGACCTGGGGATTTAGCTGTCCTTGAGGAAACTGACTCGCCATGGGATTCCCGGCTGGTGAGTACAAGTTCATGGACGCACCGTTGTTTGGCATCGGCGCCCCCACTGGACCGACACTCATGTTGGCGAATGTGGAAGGGATCATGGATCCCATCATATCGGGGGAAATGGCTGAATACTCATTAGGGTCCGCCATGTAGTTGCCCATCTGGTCAGACATGGCGAGGGATGTATTAATGGTGGGGAAGCCGGCATTCATCGGCTGGTTGAACTGAAAGGAATTGAGGTCGCCGTTGTCGGCTCCAAAGGTCATCATATCGCCGGCACCCACCGAGGACATCCGCCTCTGCCCCTGGTGCTGCTGTTGAGGAATCTGGAATTGGCTCATGGGGTATGCGTAGGCTTGAGGCATGCTCCGTCGACGATATAGCTCATTCTGGTTGTCGATTATGATGTCGTCGAGCGACTCCCCTCCAGACATGAGAGAGGGGTCGGGCACCATGCCGGGGGGCATCTGATTCTGCTGGTTCTGCTGACCCTGCGGTTGCGCTTGTTGGTACTGTTGCTGATGGGGCTGCTGCTGCTGATGCAGCTGGTTGGGAGGGTAGAAGCCATCCATAGCGACAGCATCTGGCGGGACGGCCTGGCCAGGCGCTCAAGAGTGATGGGCGGACGGATGTATCTTGTATCGCGATCGAGGGGATGCCTGGGTCGACTCGGGGAGTTCGCGAAGCTGTTCGCCGGGTGATGGGATCGTATTGCCGGAAGAGTAATTACCAGGGTCGATAGAATCGAACGGGAATGAGGGACACGGAGATCTTGAAGTGGAAGAACAAGTCGTCGATCAGGTCGAGACAGATCTAGACGGGTCGAGTTGAGACTGGCGTAGTGGACCCGACCGGAGAGAGCGAAAGGCCGAGAGAAAAAGAGAGGCAACTGGCGCCGGGTGGATAGGCGTAGACAGTCGATGCGCGGGGGTGGATATTCAGGCTCGCGGTTGTATCGTCCTTGGCAGAGCTCCTTGTCGAGTCAAGGGCGTGGCGAAATAGGCGGATGAAGCTGTATCGAAGTCGGGGCGGATTTCGAGGCCGGATCGCGTCGAGTAGAAAAAGGGGAAGATGGCTATCGCTTGACAAGGGGGAAAAAGCGAGGGATGCAGAAGTAAAGTATGGGATATGGCAGAAGGAAGAACGGATGGGAATGCGTGAGAAGTGGATGGAGTGTGTGGGTGGGGAGGGGGAAAATGGAGGGCGCTGGATGGTGGATGACGGGAAGGCGGGCGGTGACTGCCGTGTTCTGCAGTCGCAAGTGCAATCCCGTTCCTTGTGCAGGAAACCCGGCGTGCCCGGTACCTTCTCGCGCGATAGGGCGGTACTTTTGGCCTTGCGCGCACTGGGTGTTTATCTGAGGTACCCGCCGAACATGGCGCCCTAGTGTGGGGGAAAATGAAGGCCCCATACCGTAATTCTTCGGCGGAGGAAGCACTTCGCAAACGAGGGGAATGTTTGAGCATCACAGAGGGTTACCTAATTCTTCTTCAGAATAAGAAACAAAATTATTCAAACTATCATAAAATAACAAAAGATAGATCATAATAATATTAATATTTTAGAGCTCTTTTATTATATAAAATTCATTATCTTTAGGAAAGGACAAGCTAACATGGCGTCTTATTCGGCCCCGCGATTTTATGCAGCGCTATAATGCATCTTTGGGATGCCAGTCAACGACTCCAGCTCTGCCAATTGACGACTCTGTCCAATCATGATAACAGCATTCAGACGGCTTGAGAGCAACTGTCAAAAGAAAGGGAAAAAGGCTCTGAAATTAACATGCAGCCCAAGTGACTGGCTAAAACACCCATCGCGCAAGGAGAAAGAAAACCCAAGACATCAGGAATCAGCCGCTTCAACCACACCAGGAGTCAATGAACGCTTCAACTCACCAGGCCCGAAACCTTGCGGGATTCTTCCTCCATGCCTCTCTCTATCTTAAGCCTGAAACTGACAGCTGTCTTGTAAACAAGGGAAGGCCTGAGACAATCTCGACTTGCAAAGGTGAGACATGGCATGTGAATCCCATCTCGCCTTGCCTCGTCTGGGGCTTCTTGTTGCGACTATGCTGTCTCATGGCTTGGATCTGCGGGCGACGCCGTGTGCCTGATCTACAATCGTTCGATTACCTGGCCTGTAAGCTGTGCCCTTGGGAAGCAGAATGCAAGAATCCTGAAATGTGAGAAACCAGGACATATTCCTGGATTCTGTTCTCGCTTAAACAGCTATATCCTTGTCAACCCTGTTCTCGACACATGTCAAACCAACAATATTAGAAATCTAGGAAACCATGAATCTGTCATCTCAACTGGCCTTACCCGTCCCGCGTCTCAGACACAAAGACACTCATTCCACCTATCCCTCGGCATCTTCAGCCTCCCGAACTGAAGGCTCCAGGGGTGAGCCCTGACGTCATACTCCATGTACCAGTAGCATACCCTGTGTTAGTCGAGGACAAAAAACACCAAACCTATCGATGAGGAGTGATTCACGACCAAAAGAGATAACTCGCACCGCAAGCAAACATCCGCTCTCTCGCTTGCTAGATATACTGTGTTTTCTCAGCACACCAAGGTACAGTGATTCACTGTCATATTTGCATCGCTATTATGGGTCGACTACTTGGTGATGCAGAAGCAGAGCTTCTCGAGGGGTCTGCACTACCGGGCCTTATCTTTCAAGCCCTCAGGCTCTCGCCCAACATCACTGTGCTTGAGCTAGATATCGAGGGGCTTCATACTCATTGAGCAATGCAATTCAGACAACTCCTTGAATCCACCCTGATCCAACATCTTCCCAAGGTCCAGCACCTCATGGTGAAAGCAATTTCTCTTGTCACATCTATGGCAATCCGCCGATTTTGCACCTTGAATAACCTCGTTTCCCTACACCTCTCCACTGCCAATCAAGGCGTGCACTGGCAGACAGCGTGTGGATATCATCGAGCAGGTCTTCGAAGACTTCACCTCATAATCGACACGAACGTCCAAGCCGTCGGCCTCCCATCGCAGACAATTTCATTATGGATATGGCAGGTTTTCCGGCATAGCATGCTCTAAGGATAATAATAAAAATATAGAAAAATTAGGAAGAGATACTTAAAACATTATCTTACCTTAGGATGATTTAGACAAATCTACTTGTAATACTCATAGGTCTTGACCCTGTAGCACTGAGCACGACACGATGCTTTCGTCTTGAACAAGATAACTCTAGCTTTGAATTAAAGGCGCCAGGTGGTGTTAAGTATATATCCTACCTAATCAAAATGCCCCCTTATTTTGCCTCGACGCCAACACCGACGTCTTCTATCCCTCTTCTTATTCACTCCCAAGCCCTAGCAGCTTGCTGCGTGACCCTGGCATGACAAACGCTCTAGCCTCGCGGCCTCTCCATAGGGCATGACAACCTCCACCCTTCAGTCAACAGTCCACAAACTTCCGAGCATCTACACAATACTCGTGTCGCCGTCGAGGCTTCGTAGCGAACTGGGCTACTTGCCTGCTGGCGGGCGTTTCGTGGTAGCTTTTGGTATCATCTGGAAACAGAACTACATGTTCCTCATAAACTTGCACGCTCCTCATCATATGCTTGCTTTTTGACCCTTGTGCATCATGCCGTGAAGTGATAACTCCGTGGAAACAGAGTCCACCCCATGTCGTGACGGTCCCGGAAACGGGGCTTCATGTCACTCCCAGACTAGTTGAAGAAACCCATGATTGTCCGCTGAGACTCGGGTGAAAATTGTTGCAATAGCGGCGTAGGGTCAACGCCGGCTGTTGTGAGGAGCGCCTTGGTTGCCACAGCCACACGGTTGGCCGTCTGTCCCACGAGAGTCTCCGCCTCGAGGGCCTGGGCGATGAAGACAAAAATCTTGCCAGCCTGGTTCATCACAGCTGGATGTTGCCTATTGATACATGGTTAGCTTGTCCATCACAACACCACATGATGGTTCTGATATGCGAAAACTTACTGGTCAATCAGCTCAGCGAGATAAGCATAAGCGTAAGGCGCCGCCTCTTCGTCGTTGGTCACAGGTAGTGTCTCTACCCATTGAGTAATGACGTTCTGGACATCACCGACAGTGCTGGCGTTGTAGTGCAGGATCTTGGCAATGGCTGCGCAAGCATTCTCAGTCGCATACACATTGTCCTCGTTTCGGGCATCTGCCACCTGGGTGACCTGGAACAGGAAGGGAACAGAGCCTCCAAGGAACTGAGCCCAGGGGGCTCCACCTCTGTGCGCAGCAACTCCAATACCGTAGGCTGCGGCCTGGCGGATAGCTGCTGAGGGGTCTCGGCAGCCATCAATGAGCGGCTGGGTGATGTAGTTGGCGTATCGTGTACTCTCCGGGCCGCAATACTCCAGCACATCGTCCATGATGCAAAGTCCCCACTGGCGTTGAGTAGGGTCGGGGGAGGTCAGGAAGCCCTCGTAGGTCGTCATCAGACGCTCCCAAGCGGGAAGGAAGGCGGCACCATGATTCTTGAAGATGGCATGGAAAGCCTTGTTCATGTCAGACAGGAGGGTCTGGTCGTCCTCGATGGCAATCAAGGTATCTTCAGCCTCGTCCTCGACATCGTCAGCGGTAGCTCCCTCCTTATCCTCAGCACGCTGAGCAACACGGTCCTTGTAGTCCTCAATGGCCGAGTGAACCGAGTCAATAAATCGGCCCAGATGGACGGGGGTCAGGCAATCCTTGCCCAGAACCTCCACAGACTCGTAGAAGCACTGGTACATCTCGGCCAGGGTGTCGATGGCAGGCTCCGCAGTAAGAACCTCGAGAAGTTTGTCGACAGTAGCAGCCCAGAGCCCACGGAGCTCGTTGGATTGGGGACCATAGGCCTTCTTGTAAGAGCTCAGCAGCTGGGGAACCAGCTTGGCGGAGATGTAACGGACGGGGTCGTGGAAGAAGAAGGCAAGACCGGGAAGAGCAATCTTCTCCATGATGTTAGCGACATAAGGAGCAAACGAGGCCTCGAGGACTTGAGCGTAGACCACCAAGAGCTCGATAGCCATATGCTTATCGTCCATGGTGCTTGTCTTGATACCAATCATCTTGCCCTTGAGAGGGACCAGCTCCCAGCCCTCCTCATTCTGCATCTGCTCAACCTGCTCATCATCATCCAGAAGCTGGATGTCAGCCTTGGCCACAGCAAGCTCCAGCAGAGGAGGCATGACATTGTGCAGGAACGGGAGGAAATCGGACCCGAGAACGCGGCACATCCGGCCCCAGCAGTGCATAAGATACTGGGCCTGCGGATCGTCGGCATCGGTAATGCTGGTCTGAATGTTGGCAAGGAGGTTGACAAGGGTCATAGCATCTTGTCCGAGGCGCTCCTTGCCGACGGCCAGGGCAATCAGAGTTGCGCACTCCATAGCCTTGGCCCTCAAAAGACGGTATTCCTTCTCGCTCTGGTTCTGGAGCACGTTGACGAGCAGGGGCATGAGGGTGTCGTAGTACTTAGAGAAGGCAGCCTCTGCAGCGTCGGCGATAGTAGCAATGGTTGAAAGGGCTTGCTCCTGGACATATCGCTTCTCATTCTGGAGGAGCTGGAAGAGGTGTGACAGCAGGTCATCCAGGTAAGGCTCCAGGATGTTCTTCTCGGCCTCCTCGCAAAAGTTGACGAGAGCAGCGGCGGCGTGCGACTTCACGCGGCCCTCGGGAGAGTCGAGAACAGGAATGATGGCCTTCAGGACGCGGTCATAGTAGTCGGTCTGCATCTTGGGAGCGAAATCGGTGCTCATCTGTCCAAGGGCGTTGCAGCCAGCCCATCGCACACGGGGGTGGGGATCTCGGAGCGCGGGGACCACCAAGTCAAGGACCTGGCTAAGCTCGCCGATCATGAGGTCTCGGCAACCCTCAGAAATGGCCGAAATGGCCATCAGGGCAGCGTGTCTATCCCTCCAAGCCATAGAAGTCATCATGCGAGGAAGCCAGTTGAAAGTGGGAGCAAGAATGGTCTGGCCTCCAAGCTTGTTGGCCAGTCGATCCATAGTCTGCTCGCCAGCAACATGGTTCTGGTCGCTTTCATCCTGATCAAACTGGAGTATCTTGTTAGTGCTGAACGGAAAAGTTAGGTCGATGCACAGTATGCACTTACATCATCCGATTCCATCCACTCAGCCGCATCGTCGTCGTCCTCGCCGAGATCGGTCATAAGGCTCAGACACTGAGTAATCATGTCGTTGGTATAAGAGGGATCCTTCCGGCAGATAGAAGGGGCGTAGTCGGCAAATGTAGCCATGAGTTCGAGTGCATTTTGACGGCAGATGTTGTCCAGCTCCTTGTCCTGAACGACCGAAATACTAAACTGAACGAGATTTTGGAAAAGAGGCTTGAACATCTTGGGGGCAGATTCTGCGAGATCGATAAGAGCAACGAGGGCCTTGCTGAGGTCGTCGGAGTCTTGCGACTCCTTGATCGGAGGTAGAATGTTGAGGACATCAGGGATAAGGGCGTAGTACTTGGCCTGGCCCTTCTTGTTAATGGTGCGGAAGAAAGAGGCAAAGGCCTCCATGGCCGCCAGACGGACCTGCAGCCGTGGTTAGCAGCGCTATGACATGTAGGTAGAGGGACAAAGAAATTGCCCCGCAGGATGTAGTGTACCATGACGGCCTCGTCCTTGAAGCCCTTCTGGAAAGCCTGAAGAACAGCCTCCTCATGCTGCTTCTCGATAATAGCGGGAGTAGTAGCAAAGACTCGGAAGGCGTTTTCTCGCTTTTCGGGCTCGGGAGCTTGGCTAAGCTGGAAGAGGGCGCCTAGCAACTCGGGCCAGACCTCGCCTGTTGTCTTGATGTTAGCCAGAGCGGCGCACAATGGATGGGTGAAAATTTCAAGGTGGACGAATGCTTACCAGTCTCAGTGTATTGCCTGGCAACCTCGGCGACAGCATCGCTGATCTTATTGCGAACGAGACGCTCAGATTCGGCGGCGAGGGTCTCGAGAAGCTTCTGGCGGATGACTGCCGCCTGGTCCTTGGCCAGGGACAGGAAAAGGTCCACGTTGTCGCCAGATTCGATCTTTCGGGTCTTTGAAGAGATTCGGCGGAAAATGACAGCGGCAAAGGAACGGGTCGCATTGTCGCCCGCAGCTTGGATCTGCTCAGCGAGGCCCATCAACAGGACCTCGGGGCGGGTCGCAGTCCAGTTGTTCTGCAGGTGCTCTTCAGCCTGGGATCGTATGCTGTTGTCCGAGGACTGCAGAGCCTGCAGGAGCTGTGAAAGCTCTGCGTGGACGTCCGGAGGGAGCAGAGACATGTTTGTGGAGGGTTGCTGATGGTGATGTCCACCAGCAGACGACGAGAGCGACGGAGGTGGGATTCAGTCGGTCGGTGGGGGAGGACGAGAATGATGAAGAGAAAAATGCAAGGAAAGAGGTGACCAAGGAGCGAGCCGTTGCTGGGCGCGGGCCTTTACGCGTCGCTGTTACAGGACGAGAGAGAGTCTAATTCCGAAGATTCCCAAGATGTGGGAGGTGGTGGGAAAGAAAGTGAAGAGGAGGGATGGATGGAGCGAGAGCAGGGTGGGGGAGGGGGAGCCCAAGGTCGAGGGTCGTGGCCAAGTACCGCGCCTGCTATTTCTGCGGGGGAGGTACCTGTGTTTGAACAACAGCCCAAAGAAAAAAAAACAAAGGCGGAGACGTTGGCCAGTCGTTAGTGCAAATAATTCTCAAGGGACCACCTGGTGGGCATGGTCGCCTTTTTCTTTTATCATGGATCGCTATCGATAGGCACGGACTCGGTGCTATGGTTTCTTTGAGTTCCAGGTTGATGGATAGATGTGCCAGCACGTCAAAGACTCGAGTGAGTGAAGACTCCCAGGTTGCCAATATTTCGAAAGTGACCGCCGCGGTTGATGCAGGATTTGCATCTTTTCGTTGGATGGGCAGCCAGTGGTAGAGAATGACGACCACAACACCAAACGTGTGGCCAATGGGCGAAGAGCACATCGTACAAGAGCTCTTGGGGACCAAGAAATAATTGGCCAAGTTTTTTTCTCTCCCTTTGACAGCTCGAGTTGGGTAGGAGGCGTTTTTCCAACCCAGAATCGCCCCACCTCACTACTAAGGTGTGTGTACTATCATTATGCCTACAAATTTATTAGCAATTCTGTTAGTGGTCCACCGTCACGAACAACCACCTCATACACACTGCCATTGGATATCCAAGCATAAAAGAGTTACAAGTAAACAAATCAGCATAGTTTTGAATATCAGTACTATGAATTTCTAGGCTTCGTTGGGTAAAAGCGGTTTAATGGTCCCTATCCTACTGTGGCACATGACCGGCAAGGTGGTTCGATTCATCTGTTAGTGCGAGCTAGAAGGTATGGGAATATCGTGACGAAACACCAGTTATGCATTGCTTGTGCCCCTGATAGCATGCATGGTTAATGAATGTTAGCAGTACATCCTATATTTGTAGCGCTGAGGAACATTCACTGCTATAGATTGTCGATAACCAGTCTTCCGTGCGTAATCCTCCGCTCCGGTCCCATCTGTCCATGATCCATCACCTCCACAACTGTCAGTCGCCCACGTCAAAGTACGCGCACGCAAGGCTGAGGAGCGTTGACAAGTGCATGCCAGATAGGGTTCGCAATCGTGCATTGGTGCAATGTCTCGTGAAGCCCTCATCCATGCAACTTGGTTCGTTGTAGATAAGCCATGCCAACGCCTACACCTTCCATCAAAACATGGCGCCCGGCTTCTTCCTGTCAACGCTCCCCATCATCGAACCAGTCCCAGACTCGGGGCTGTAGCTGGAACCCTCGCCTCGGGCACGGGCTGTGGATGGTGGACAAGCAGGGGGGGCTCCTTGTCAATCCCGCACTTTTTGCTCGCCCAGCCCAGTGACGTCTCGATCTTTGTGAGTGATCCGTGATAAGCTCCGACGGATCAACTGAGGCGTTGCCCTGACACGGCACTTTCTGGGATGGATCTTCAGGTGTTGACTGTGCATCATTCGGATGCGGGCGTCAATCCTGGTCGATAGCTACCGCGTTTTGCAGCAATATCGTGAAATAATTGGCGATGGGCGATCTGGTGTCACATTTCTGGCAATTCCAGCATTGATTTATTTTTCGGCATATCTACCGTTGATTTCCTAGCCCAACCTCTGTGGACATGGATGCTCTCACCCATCCATCGCGGGGCACTCCACCAATCCCATGGCTATGTCATCATGCAAAAGGCCCCCCGCCCAGTCATCACTTTGGATTGTAACCTCGTGCCCCTCGCCTGTTTCCAGACCAACCTCCGCTGCAATAACCATTCCACTTCATCCGCCGCTCAGTCAACCTCCTCCCTTGGCAGTCGTCCTTCTGACTTTTGAACCTATCCTGACCCCTGGCCTGTGACTCTTGTTCAGATCTTGAATTCTGGTGCATCGCATTCATCGGAGCTCAGCCCCTCCTTCTCGCGCCCCGTCTTGCCCCGCCGTCTCCAGTCCAGTCCCTCTTGTTCCCTTGCCCACGCCATCCCATACCTACCATCAGCCATCTGCCCATTGTCAGTCGTCGCGACTCAAAGCCTCCATCACCTTATCATATATTACCTGATTCCAGTCCAGCTTCGTTGCCTTCGCCAGCTGTATCGACCTTCTCTCCAAACCATCAATCAATTTACCGATCTCATACCTATCAGCCCATCCATCGAAAGGACTAAACATAACCTCTTTCATCATGGACCCTCCATCAACAAGCTCCGGCCCTCGAGAGCTCAAGGACGCCCGCGCGACCAGCTCAACCAGCCTCAACAGCGCTGTGTCCAACTCGTCGGCTTCCCATAAACCTCCCTCCTTCTCCCAACGATCTCCATCCGTATCCATATCCGCTGGCTCTGGCCAGAGCGCGGCCAAGTCCGCCCATCGCCAGAGCTTCGCCGAGAACCTGCGCAATGCGCCATCTTCACCCCGCTCCCAGCGCCATCCATCCTTTACACAGGCAGCCCTTCAGGAGCTTCTCAATCACCCTCCCGCCGGAAACAAGCATGCGAATCCGAAATTCGCTGGTCGTGACTGGCGCGATATCGCGGTCGGGGAGCTTGTGTCGCCCGAGGACGTCAAGTGGGTGGAGCTCGACAACAGCATCGAAGAAGCTACCAAGGTAAGCTCTCCAACGCGCCCCAAAAGATGTTGCAGCAATCGCAACGCCATGACCTTCAGTTCCATCATGCTAACTGTAGGTTTAATAGCTCCTCCTTAAGAGCACCACCAATGTCGTTCTGGTCCGCGAGGATGCTTCCACCCAAACCGCCACATCCACCTTCGACTACACTGATCTCAATTATTACCTGCTCGTCGTCGTCGGACTCGCCAAACCCGAGGAGGACCAGGTCGAAATATTTAACTCGATTCTATCCAAGGCCCAACAAGGTGGTGAAATTCCCCTTCGAGACGTCATGCCCCTGTTCCGCAAGGAATCGCTGGTCACGCTGCCTGGCAGTGAGAACCTCGCTCAGGCCATCCAGATCCTCGGCAGCGGTATTCACCGCCTGTTGGTGACAGCGCCTAACGGTGATGTCGTGGGCATTGCAAGTCAGCTACGGATCGTCGAGTTTTTCTGGAATGAGGGCGTTAACTTTGCCTCGATTGACCGGCTCTACCCTGTTATGCTCCGGGATCTAGGCATTGGTACAAAGGAGATTGTCTCTGTCAAGTGAGTTGCACTTCTGCGCAATAGTGATTCAACAGCTAACTGGATGAAAGCTCTGACTCGCCCTTATCCGACGCCCTCACTCTTATGAACAATGAAGGTCTCACCAGTGTCGCCGTGGTTGATAACGGTCTGAACGTGGTGGGCAATATCTCGACCAAGGATGTTCGACACTTGACCAAGAGCTCCAATGCTCACCTGCTCAACTCGTCATGCATGAACTTTATCTCGGTGATTCTGAACGAGCGAGGCGTCGAACACGGCCGGGACGTGTTCCCCGTATTTTATGTCAACCCCTACTCGACTCTAGCTCACACCGTCGCCAAACTTGTCGCTACCCGATCGCATCGAATGTGGGTGGTAGAGTCAGCATCTCCTTCGCCCTCAGCTCCTGCGACGCCCTTGATGGGACCTCAGGGATTCACCAGCACAGCTGCACCACCGCCGCCCGCTGCGCAGCCCGCACCCAGCGCGCCTGCGAATCCCACGCCTCCGTCGCCCATTGTCGCCGCAGCAATACCAGCATCCCCGGTCCCCACGTCTGCAGTGCCCGCCTCTGCCATGGCGGGCGCACGGCTTTCGGGCAGGTTGAGTGGCGTCATCTCGCTGACAGATGTGCTTAACATGTTTGCGAGGTCGACGGGTCTCAACCCTGCAGACCCTGGCGAGCAGCGAGCACGACGGAGACGAAGCTCCAGCAGTTCGGTGCGACCCAGTTTCGAATCGTCGCGTGCGAGCATCGACCTACGGAGGTGATAAGGATATCGACTTTTCGTCTCGATTTGATTTCCGGAGTTTATTTGACTACTGAGGAGTATCGAAAGGCAACAACCAGTTCTTCGTGATTCTCGATTCTATTGATCAAAGACCGGACAATGCTGTCTATAGTGGGAACACGAGTCTCTTGTCTCCATAACGGATTCTCCTCGCATTGGGGAAGGTCATTGTCAACCTCGAGCTCAACGTTACCCTGGCTGGCAGCCGAAATGTGTATGCGCCTAATAGCAAAGAGCATGCGCAGGACTCAGCCTATCTTATACATATCATACACTCTCTAGAGACTGGCATGGCTCGACTTTACTGGGTTATCTATGAGGGAGCGCAAATTGGGGACATAGGGAATATTGTGCCGTATTATTTACATACCGTACCAAGTATGAAAAGGCTATCATATGCGAAGCTGAAGTATAATTTGACAAGCAAGTCAATGCTCCTTTCTGTGTAATCGTTGTGACTCTGCATGCACAATGGTTGTTGCATCCTTGAGCTTCTGTGGCGCGTGGCAGAGGAGATACGCACCAGCCACTTTCTCTCCCTTTGGTGGCTTCCTCCGGCGGCCGTTGGATCCGAGATCCCTTCTGGGATTGTGGCGCAGATTATACTTCCTAATTGGCTGGACCCCCGCTATTGTTCGCCACTGGAGGCCGACCCTCAGCCTCAACGCATCACCACCTGCAGTCTCGACGTTTCTTCCTCCCTTCGGCATCTTTGACTCACTAACTTGACTTTTCTTCCTGTCACCGTTTCTGTCCTTTGCTCGTCTTTTTTCGAGATACTTTTTGTTTCTTTCATCTTTGAACTTTGCTTTCTACTTGTTCTAACGCAGCCACTGTCTCTTGCGCTATTTCACGTTTTGCTCTGCTTGACTCGCGCCATTCCGTCAGCCCGATCTCCGCATTCAATCAACCGCTGGATTCATCACTCATCTCCAAGCGGCGATATATAACGCGCAAGGATCATATCTGGCGAGTTTCTACCATAGTATTCTAGCTTTCAAGGCTCATTAGCCCTTGTTTCGATTCCTGGCACTCTGACTTTTGGGTCTCGATCTGTCGACGAAAGAAGCGGCGAATTACGCATCCAGGCCATTCATCCATTTCCTTTCGAAAGATACAATCTTACTCAAGGATTCATTTCTGGTCTATCGCATTTTGACGCCACTTGAACGTCCAACAAGAAACGTTCCGGGTCCTGACGCGCCAGTTACACGCTGTTCAGCCAACCCATATGTCTATATACGCCTGTGACTATCACCATGGCATCCTCACCGACTATTTCAGCAGACGATCCGTCTCACGAACCACCTGGTAGTAACAAGCTACTGGACCAAATGGCCTCGAATGAAAAAGGCCCGCTCAAACTCGGAGACTTTACTACGAGACTGAACTCGGAACATCTGTCTCTGTGGGCATCTCCTCCACCCGATCGACCCATTAGCCTTGGGAATTTTCAACGGCTCTTTCATCGCCTTGGCGTCAAGGATCCCAAAGATTCCCCTCATGTTCAATCAACTTCCCCTCTGAAGGCGACGCCAATCACTATACTCAAGCGGCCTGTCGAAGTATCTTCGAGTATTCAGCCGATTGCTCTACCACAGGTCACATCAGACGAGCCCCAGGTCGATCCCATCACTGATTCAGAGACTGGGTCTGGCTCTGACTCTGATTTACTGCCGGGCAAGGCATATTCAACTGCCGCATCCACACCCCCAAGCTCGACCGAATCTCCGCTCGAGAACTTGGCCAAACAGAAAAAGAAGAAGACCAAGGCATCCAAGGCCAAAGACAAGTCTCATCATAGAGACGCCTCGCAGTCTGAGATTGAAGTCATCGACAATATTGAACCCGAACAGTCCCGGCACCTCCTCATCACCTACCAATATGTCAAATACGGCCCCACGACAGAGATCTACGGCCACGCAGAGTCAGCCGAGGTTAAACACGAGTCTCTTATGACCAAGCTTGTCCACCAGCACGTCACTGACTCGACGCTAAGCAAGGAAGCCCCAGAGGTGGCCTCCAACGGGATCCATGTCTTTATCGACATGTCCAACATCATTATTGGCTTTCAGAAGGCTTTGAGGGCGAGATATTCTCTCCCAGAGTCTGTACGGTTCATTCCGCTCCCTCAGATGAATCTCGAGTTCTTTCACAAACTCCTAGTTCGTGATCGGCACGCGGAATGGCTGAACGTTGGGTGCTCGATGCATCCCGACAAACAGAAACCCCATTTCATCGAAGAACTGGAAGACCTCGGTTACCGGGTCGATCTCCGCAGCCGCCGTCCGCAGAACATGACTGTGGAGGGCCACGGCTCCCGCTACGTCGAGGACATGGTGGACGAGACGCTCCAGATCCGGATCGGCGAGTCTGTCATGCAGTACTTTGACAAGCCTGGCACGCTCGTCCTGGCCACCGGGGATGCCCGGCCGGCCAAGTACTCGGACGGCTTCCTCGCCTACGCCCAGCGCGCCCTGAAAATGGGCTGGAACGTTGAGGTGGTGTCGTGGAGGTCGAGCCTCTCGTCTGCCTGGAGCGGCCTGCGGAAGGAGGAGGGCGTCGGCTCTCGATTTCGTGTCATCGAGCTTGACCAGTTTCTGGATGAACTTTGGACCGGCTAAGCGGCTCGTCTAGGTGTCTTCTGAAATAGGAAGCACATCTAGGCGAGATGTTGGCAAGAGACGTGGTCTCGCGATTAGTGCTCTTGGTGCATATCTCGAGGCATTGTCTTGGCCAATGCCATAGCAGGGAACCAACTTTTTACAATGTTCAACAATCCTTCCAGATCATGTATATGACACCGCTAGGTCTCTTTGAGGCTGATGAAAACGAAACCTTTTGTGGAGGACAAAGGCATTTTCTTGGGGATCATGTTTAGGTGTTGATCCTAGCATGGTGATGACTGGGTAGGGTGGGTGGTGGATTAACGAGGATTCGAAATGATGATGATGTCTGATGATGGATGCTCTACTCAGCTTGATAGCGTCGAGTTATATATCACCAGATTCTCTACATGGCTGATCCACCTTGAGCTTGAAGCTATACTTGCATAGATGAGTGCGTGAAGCACAAATGCTGTTACTCGTGAATCATGTACGAGGATATTCTACTCAGTCGTTTACTCCAACACCCATCTGTCCTATCTTGCCTTAGGGTACCATCTTAATAAGTTTAGATTACTCCGTTACCTAAAGAATAATAAAGGATCTCTAAACCTTTGCTCAACTTGACATTTCTGGCATGGCAGGCATCGGATCAACATAGCTAGCCCCTGAACATGCCCAGAGCCAAAATATAAGGGATGCATATAATTTAAAAGTGCATAATCCTGATCCATTCAATTCATTCAAGTATAATACAAGACGATATTCTTTTCAACCCCCTCAAAAAACAACAGCCAAAGGGGATGGGAACAGCACGTCAACAGTCCAAGCCCAAGTCCAGCCACTAATTTTCGAGTGCCTCGTTACTGTAAACCTCTCCTTCTTTTTCGTTTCTCCTGTAGCTGAACGTCCAACGTCAATTCCCATCCCCCCTGGCGACATATCAGGCGCGTACAGTCCTGCCATACGATGGAGGGTGCCCAAAGTCATCCACTATCGTATAAGATGAGCAACATCCAAAAAAGAGCATAAGAGAAGAAAAGACGTGAGCGTGGAGGAAAAAATCGTGTAAACGGACAAAAACATCATCGAAACCTCAACTAGTCGGACGACGAAACAGCGCCGTCGATGCCCCAGTATGGCTCCGCGTTGAAGGACCAGGCCTCCTCCTTCTTCCAGGGGTCGTTGAAGGCAGAGAAGAGAATAAGGTCCTCCATGTGGCCGGCAAAGGCCTCTTCTATGGCCGAAATGGCCAGCTTCTGCTCGGCCAGACCGGGGACAGCCAGTCCATTGGCTTTACCCTTGACGGGCCAGCCACTCTCGCAGACGACGATCCTCTGGTCCTTGGGCAGCTTGGCCTTGAGGTCGTCGATGGTCTTGGAGAGCCAGACACCAGCCTCGTCCGCAGAGATGGTAGGGTCGAAGAAGGCGTGGGCGTTGATAGCGCAGTAGTCACTCTCAGCGCAGAGCTCGGGGTTCGCACCGGCAGCAACAAAGGTATCGACGGTGACAACAGGGCCTTCGTATCCGGCGGCACGGAGGATCTGACGGGCCTGCTTAACGGCGCCGAGGACCTTCTCCGGGCTAGCCTCGCCCTTGTTGACGAGCTCGTTTCCAACGCTGATGGTGCTAACT
The DNA here is from genome assembly GCF_025433545.1 of Fusarium keratoplasticum. Lineage (NCBI taxonomy): Eukaryota > Fungi > Ascomycota > Sordariomycetes > Hypocreales > Nectriaceae > Fusarium > Fusarium keratoplasticum. The sequence goes on from NC_070532.1 coordinate 1,138,307, forward strand.
ATGGACCAGTCGCCGTCGACGCCGTCAATAATCTTCTGGGCCTCCTCTTGAACAGAGTCGAGGTCCCAGATGCCGAGGAACACCTTCATGTTGTTCTCCTTGGCGCAAGAGTAGACGACGGGCACCTGGTCACAGTCGGTGCCGTAGATACGGATGAGCGAGTAAGAACCTCCAAGACGGTCGATATCATTCTTGACCTGATCCTTGGTCTTGCACTGATGATCGCGACGATAGGGGGCGTACGAGATGCCAGGGAGGCCGGAGCTGCCGTTCTTGGGACCGGATGGGAGACTGGGAGGAGTATAACCGCCGCCGTTTTCGGTGCCAGTGGGAGTAGACGTGGCACGAGCGATGGTTTGAGTGTATGTAGCAGCGGTGGTAAGAGTAATGGTGGTGATGCTAGAGCATGGTCAGTATCTTGAGTGACATGTCCAGCCTCAACAGGAGAACCTACACGTCTGGCTCCTCAATATGGAAACCTAAAGTCATTATCAGTCTCGCTCCAGCTCTCCAACTTTCCCATCAACATACCAACAGGCAGCGCAGCAACAGTAGCCGCAAAGGCCACGGCCGCAGTAAAGAACCGTCCCAGAGCCATTATTCCCAAGATATAGGTCGTATGTTAATGGATGTAGGTAGGTAGGTGTACAATAGTCAAGATAAAGAGTGAACAGGCTACAAAAAGAGGCCCAAGGAAAACGACAGTGAACGAGAGAAGAGGCAATAGAAAGAGTGAGTGTAATGAAGACGGGAGTGAATAACCCGCTATCCAAGAACGAAGGAAGGAAGGAGAAAGAGAATGACAAGAGAGCGAAAAGAGAGAAAGCTCTGTAGGAAGTGGACAATAAAGATGAAATATTTCAAGGTAAAAAGTGAATGAATGAGTATGAAGAAGAGAAGAGGGAAAAAAGATGCAAGGGGGGAGGAGGTGGTTCTTAGGTGCGAGGTAAGGGAGGAAGGGAGGGCACGTGTCGGGCAAGACTCCAGCTCAACTCCAGGCTGAGTCGACTTGGCTTGACTGTCGCGGTGCAGGATGGGGAGAGGCGCTTGTCAACAAAGCATTTCTTCTATTTTTCGAACTTCAGCTTCATCTTCTTATATATAAACTTTCTTTTCCACCTCCCCTTGGCCCACAATCATCGAGTTCCAATCTCTTCCGCACGCAGTCTAATAACCTCATTCGCCCCTCCTCAAGCACCATCATCACCTTTTCATCCGGAAGCAAAAAGGCCCAGATCCTCAGACGAAGAGGACAAGACCATATCTTGCGTAGCCGTACGCGCCTGGAATGGAACGCCTCTTTTGTTGTCACCGAGTGCAGCCCAAGCCTCGCAATCTCCCCAAGGAATGCACAATCTGAGACCTAACAGTTGTCAGCTGGGTGTCTCAACCCGCATAACAAGTAATCTTTCTTTTTCCGTCTCCCCCTACTTGATCCGATTTCTTTTTCTGCAGAACACAAACAAACTTGGGTTGTGCCAAGCTGCTGGACTGCAGATGTTGAGAGGTGAGTGTGGACTGGAGGTGCTTGGCAAGGGAGAGTCATGACTAGAGCTGCAAGGTACAGTGAGAACTGAATCACCCACTCGATTACCGAGGATGAATTGGCTGTATGATGTAACATTTTGACAGTGATGTGCCAAGTCTTCTGCAATTACCTGCCCTGTTGTTTCCCAATGCTTAGAGACGACGATGTTCGATACCACAGATCCCAGCTCTTCTATCCCCACGTTTGTAGTTGTGCGGCCAAGTTCCCACCACACAGCCTCTATTAGATTCTTACCTAAACTTAGAAGAAGAAAGAAGAGAAGAAGAAGAATATATGTAAAGAATCGTCTAAGAATAAATAAGAATAAGCCACGATATGTAAGTGTTTTCCCACAAGCCTGGCAAGACCGATGAGAGGCTGAACGCCTCCCGTCACCTAACATACCAGACATGTAGGCAAGGTGGTCGTTGTGCGACGGCTCAAGACCGATGAGGCCTTTATTTTCAGGCTATGATTGATTGTGCACTCACAGTTCTCTGACAGGAAAGCCTATTGGTGGCCTGCTTGCCAGTCCAGAGGAACTCAGAACTACGAACGCCGAGATGCGGGCTAGACGCAACCTCCCAAGAAGTGGCGCGAGAGGGCGAGAAATCGAGATTTTGCCAAGTATCTGAAGTCAAAGAGAGACGACATCCAGAAAGGCACCTAGATGCACAGCGCACAGCCGACAAGCGAGTCAGAGAGCGTACCGTGAAAGAAGCCACAACTCACTGTAGCCGCACTGAAAAGGCCTATTGGTACTTGAAAGCATGCACTCAATGTTGAATTAGTGCGCTCGGGATTGGGAAACCTCGATATCAAGTGCCTGGTGTGCATCAAAGTCAATCCTTATACCGCCATTTACGAGCCATCGGACATCCCCTGAAATCAAGTTCGAGGGGGGGATTTCTTTGTGAACCATGCGGCCAATACTTCCGTTTCAAGTCGACTAATCTATAGTAACGATGATGGCCTTTGCAGCGTTCTCCCCGATCAAGGCAAACGTCAGAACGTAACCCCTTACCTAAATAACATAGGTTACTTTATTTATTCTTAGACTCTTGTTTATACATCTGCTTTCTCTTCTCTTCTTTCTTCTTCTAAGTTTAGGTAAGAGGCTTGAAGAGACTGAGCAAAGGGTCTTTTGCTCTCTCCCGCCACCTTTTTGGAGCCTCTCGACGTCGGCGTTCGCAGCTCTGAGTTCCTCTGGCCTGCTTGCCATCATAGCCTGAACAGAATGATCTTGTCGGTCTTGAGCCGTCGCGGTAGAAGACCAGAATTCTGACGTTTACCTTGATCGGGAGAACGCTGCTTGTCGACTTGAACCGGAAGTATTGGCCGCAGTCCTCGCAATGCAACGCTCTCCTTGAACTTGACTTAAGCGGGTTCCCATCTCTATAGTGCTTGTAGAGACTTTGGCGCTGAGCATATGTCTTACCGCAGACCATACACTTGATAGGGGGCTTATCCACGCCCAACCGCTTCTTTTGGACAGTCTCTGCATGTTTGGGGCCACCTCGATGCTTCTTGAGGGCGGCCTTCGTGGGAAAGTCGTGGTTGCAATCGTCGCATCGGTGCAGCCAGGGCACGCTCTCGAAGCCGCTTGTCGGCCTTCCTTTGAGCATCTGGGTGTCTCAGAAGATATAGTGCTCTCTCGTCTCTCTTTAGCTTGAGATACTTCGCCGAATCTCTCATTTTTGCCCTCTCTCGCCATCTTGTCGGAGCATCTAGACGTCGCTTTTTCATCTCGGCATCGGCGGCTCTAAGCTCCTCCGGGCTTGCAAGTAGGCTACCAGTAGGCCACTCTGTGAAAGAGCTGTGTGTGCCTAATCCATCATATGAGAAACTCTCTGTTGGCCATGGGCAGACGTCCATCCTTGCCTATATGCCTGGTGGGCATGATTGGGTGACGGGAGGCGCCAAGCCTCATCAGTTTTGCCGGGCTTGTGGAAAATCACAGGAGGGTTCAGATCGTGTTGGAGGGGTTCGCCCGTCATGACAACTGGCTCATCGCTAATCATCAGGAATGAACTACCACAGATAAGAAGACATACATAGGCATGCCCCTTGATGTCCGTCTTTTGGCGGTCGTTTTGTATGCGGATAACCCTCTTCTCGATGCGTCCTGTCTGACCCCGAGCCATAGCCCCAGAGCCATTCGTTCAGAGCGATATCACCACGTCGCGAACGAGGTTCGAAGAAAGAATGGAGGGAAGGCGATGATCACCGCGTGAGAAGAAATGAGGAAGAAGAGGGAAGAATTAAACAGGGGAAGAGAAGATGATCGATACCTGAGGAACTAAGAAAATAAAGCTTATGATGATATCCCGTGATCCTAAGTCTTAGGGTGAGGAATGATATTAAAAGCGTTCTCATGCAAATCAAACCTCTCCTCCTCTTCACCCCTCAACATTTCTCTCTGCCTTTGCCAACACCCTAAGCTCTTCACGCCAGCCGCGATCACGTCGCTTCGCTCTACGCTGGCGAATCTGAAAACGCCGACATACTCCGTCCACGAGGCCCCCTTCACAGAATTCCACTCGCAACATCCACCATGCCTTCCGCTGCATTCAGACCCGACATCCTCAAGCTACTCGGCTGGGAGAACTGGGACCCGCTGAGGGATGAGGCCATGGCGAACCTCGCCAGAAAAAGGCGAATCTGGGCTGAACAGGCTGAGGAGCGCGCGGCGATTCTTGAGCGTGACATCCCGCCTCCCCTTTTCGACATGAGCATTTATGCTTCCCTCGTGACTCGGGCTCGTGCTGATTATAGATTCAGAGGCATGGCAACAGGACCAAGTTCAACCTGGACGACCAAAAGGACTTTGGCCTCAGAAAGTCGCACGGCGACCAGGACGACGTGGACAAGGCACGCAGCTCGGACTCCGCCGAAGATTCTGACTCCTCTGTGGATGATTCAGATGAAGCCCAAGAGTCAGAGGGCAGCAGCGACGAAGGTGGCGATGAGGAGGATTCTGAGGATGATGACGACGGTGACGACGATGAGGATGGAGAATCCTCCAGCGAAGAGGATGATGAGGGTGACAAGAAGACGCAGCTCCGGAAGTAGGGGTTGACTTGATGGACATCTAGCTTGGGCACAGGTGGTGGACAGGATTCAGGGGCGATATGGAAGGCGGCAAATACCTGGTCTAATTTGCTTTACTACATGCCTCATATTTTGAACAGACATCACAGCCAGTACAATGAAAAGTATTTGAGCTACGTGGACCGGGCACATAGCGAGGAATGGGGAGCTGAGTGCGTGAATGGCCGCTTCGGTGTTCAGGAACAGAAAACTAGAGCCAAGCCCAGGGCACGGAGGGACAATGAAGTCGCAAATACTCTGAGCAAAAACAAGGCAGTCTCTGCTAATGAATAGAATGGAGATGGAAGAGGACGTTCATCAATGTATACATAATGGCTGGACAGTTCAACAGTAGGAATCGTGAGGTTCCAACTCTTGTCACAACACATCAGCTCATCCAAGACACCAAGGCCAACGTACAACATCATACTCATTCAATGCCGCCTCACAGGGCCGCATCTATTAATCATTACTTTCTCGCATGGCTTCCAGCCACTAGATACACATGAACCCATAGTCCCGTCTTTTGTCTATATACAAGCCGCCCAGCCACCCTCCCTTGCGGGGGCCTGGCTCAGCTTGGTGCGTCCATCAGCGTAACCCAAAGAATTGCCAATCACTTCTCGGGTGTAACATCCCTCTAAAGCGTCGTGATATGGTTCATTGCTTTCGAGTCTAGGCAGCCTTGTTGCTGGTCTTGCGGGTCATAACCTTGGTGATGGCATGTCGGATAGTCACACCAGCCTTCTCAATGTCCTTCTTGGACAGCGCCGACGTGATGCAGATTCTCAGAGCGGGCTGGGCATACCACGCACCGTCCTTGGGCTTGATGGCATGCGAGAATGGCTGAGTCTTGGTCCTCGTGATCATGACACCGTTGGCGAGGGACTACATCTCGGTTAGTATACATCTGTCAGATCTTACAAACAAAGGGACATACCTCTTCCACGCAGTCAAGCAGGATACGCTCCTGATCCTCGAGCTCCAGCTTGCGGGCAGCCACAACCTCGGGCTTAAGGGTAACAAGCATGACGGGGTTCTCGGGGGCACTGTTGCAGACAACCCAGTCGCTGCGGGGGTCCAGCTGCGCCTTCATGGCCTTGATGTTCTCACGACACTGGGTCAGGATATCAGGGTTGGACTGAAGCAGGTTCAGCGTCTCACTGGCGGTGACGGCCAGCATGGCAGGGAGGGCAGCGGAGAAGGTATAAGAAGAAGAGGTGATGCGCTGATGCTCAACAACATCCTTGGGGCCGGCACAGAAACCACCACCAGCGCAGAGAGGACCAGCGAGAGAGCCAATAATCATGTCAACCTGCTGAGGATCCACGTTCTGGTCCTCAGTGATACCACGGCCAGTGCGTCCAAGAACACCAAAAGACCAGGTCTCGTCGAGAATGACACGGAACTTGTGCTTCTCCTTGAGCTCAACCAGACGAGGCAGATCGATAGAGTCACCAGACAACTCAAACAGACCCTCAGTAACAACAAAGCGGCGAGTGAGCTTCTTAGCCTTGGCCTGCTCCTTAACAACAGCCTGCATGGCACGCTCCAGATCATCCATGTCGTTGTGCTCATACCAGCGGATGTTGCTTCGCGACGACTCCAGACCCTTGCGGATGGAAAAGTTGACGTTGCGGTCAGCGATGATGACGTCGCCACGCTTGCAGAAGGAAGGGATGACACTCGAGATGGTGCTGAAAGCCTGGGCGTAGACGATGCAGCCCTCAGTGCCCAGGTAGGCGGCGATGTCGGCCTCGGTCTTCATGTGGACGTCCTGGGTGCCGTAGAACTGGGGGGGTCCGCAGGGGCCGACTCCGTAGGTGCGCAGGACCTGAATGGCCTTCTCCTTGATCTGATCGTTGGCGTTGAAGTTGTAGAAGTTGTACGAGGCAAGGTTGGTCACGGTTCGGCCGTTGGAGAGCTTAGACTTGGGGCCTGTAGGACTGTATGTACGTATTAGCATCGAGTACTGGATCATGATGGCCGATAGGAGGTGATGCTCACCCAACGAGAACAGGAAGTCGTTCGCTCTCAGCCACTTCGAACGACGTCTGCTCAGCGACAAGAGGCTCAGGAGTCCACTCATCAATCAGCTCCTCGATTTCCTACCGCAAATTAGCAAGCAGCCCCTTATATCGTGTATCGCATCTTTCTTACATCCTCCCTGAGCTTGACAAAGTTCTCCTTGCGCGTCGAGTAGGAAGGCGACAGGAGGTAGCGGATAAAGTAGAGCAGCAGCACCAGCTCAATGGCGGATCGCACGGGGTCGTTCTGGTAGCTCGACTGGATGTAGCGGGTGAGGACGGCAGAGCCGGGCACCTTGTGGAAGTAGACGAGGGCCTTGTCGACGTTCTCGCTGACGCGGGCCTGGAGGGCGTCGAGTTCCATGGCTGCGAATGCCTTGCCGGATGGTTGAGGAAGGTATTTGTCGGTCGATGAAGGGCGATAGAAAAGTAGAGTCAGGTCGTCTTCAATTTCAGCGTCGTCGAGATGCCCTCTTCACGTGCGTGGTTGGAAAGTCGAGGTTCGCATTCGAGCGTCGACGATTGATTCTGGCGGTGATGGCTCGACTGTTGCATGGGATTTCCAGGGGCCTCCCGCTAAAAGCCCGTCGGGGGCGTCATTGGCTGCACTGATTGGCCACTGACATCAATGTCGGCTCGCCCATTAAACAGGGGTCGCTCAGGCACCCGACGCTGCCTCGCTAAGAAAATTGGGGGGCATTTCTGCTGCAAAATTGCAGGCATTTCCAGGTTGAAGATCATCAAGAGCATGAGAAACCTAGTATTATACTCCAGGCTTCAGTGAATCGACGGCCCAGTCGTTGGTGGATTCAGCACTGCGCTAAGATGCAACCTCCATGAGCAATGGAGGTCACCTAATTAGGTACGGAGTACCTAACACAGCAGCTAATATGCGACGAACGACGTGCACGAGGCAAAGTGCCCTTTACTTTATGATGATATTAGCATAAAAATATCAAGGACTATCATAAAGCTGGGTAATATTCTAATGATTTTCTATCAATTATACGATGACCTCTCTCATGACTTAGGATATGCTAAGGACGAGGACGGACCTCGCCTGCGCTGTTATCAACTTGGAGGCCTTCAACTTGAAACAATGATAACAGGGGCATGATGTTCCGGATGCCCCGGGAATTAAAGGGCACCCCTGACATTGGCTTCATCATTATTCACAGACACACCACACATGCATCACTCACGGCTAGAAATATTGTTCAACATTATTTGCATTTGCGTCTAAAAATTGCCATGTGTTTTTCCTTTCATAGTACACATTAGAATGAGGTAAAAAATGCGCCTTCCCTCCAAAAAAGATCTCTCAGCCCAGTTCAGCCAGCGAAAGCCTGGTCTGATTCGTCTCTCCTCATCCTCTGTCTGCTTGTCTATAAACTTGATCATGTGCGGTGCAGGACCAAAAGGAGATAACGAAAACATGAATCCCTTGCAATTTCTTCAACTTTCGAAAAACAACAACAATAGAACCGACGAAAAGACTTTGGGTGCTCCCATGAATGCATGCAACTCGCTGACAGCCACGCAATCGTGGACCTTGTCCAAAAGCATAGACTCTTGTCTTTTCAAAGGTTGGGTGGTGGGCTCTGTTGCCCCCTTATTCCACCACTTAAAACAGCTTGATCTTGGCCGTGACCGAGGCGTCGGCACCAGTTGTCTTGGACTTGCCAGCTCCAGTGTAGCCTGGCATTCCAGTACCAGTCTGCGACGTACTGTTGGTGTCGTTGTTCTCGAGATCCGTGGGCTGCACCAGGTTGAAGCCAAGGCCGCCCAGTGATGACGAGATGGCATCTCCCACGTACTTGCCGGCAACCACGGGTCCGACAATGAGCGCGATGAACACGATCAGCAGGGTGAAGTAGAGGATGGCATAGCGGATCACGCGTCTGCGGCGAAGCTTGGACTGCTTCATCGAGTAGATAGGAGGTCGAATTTGACGACTGTTGCAATTGTTAGTTTATACTCAAGTAAACCATGTGATAGAAACGTACCTAGGACGAAGCCAGAACAGCATCATAGAGTGCAGCATGTCGACCTTGGGGATCAAGATGACAGGGGCCATGAAGAAGAGGAGCCAGTGGCCCAGAATAAAGTCGGCTGAGAACATGGACAACTCGGTAATCTTGCAAAGGAATTCTCGGGCAGGCTGAGATATGCTGTGCCATCCCATCGAGTACCACTTTCCGGTCCAGAAGGCGATGTTGGACGTGTCCGACTTGAACTCACGAGTCAGAGCCAAGGACACGATAAGCTTGACAAAGAATCGCTGAATCGCGGTCGCGGCGATCATTCCAGCCATGGTTCGCGAAAAGTTGAAGCCCTCAAGAACAAACATGCCCAGGAAGGAGATGAGGAGGAAGATGACGGAGGTGGCATGCGCAATACCGGCAAGGACACTGCCAAACTTCTTGCAGCACATACTAAGCACTGGTCCCATACAGCAGGCCATACCGAACATAGCGGCAAGGACACCTGCGTTAACACCAATGGGGGCGAATGAGATGATGAGCAGTCGAATGAGCGAGTCAGTCGGCTGGATCTTGGTCTTGACATCATCGGGCTGGATCCTCGCCACAACACCAGTCTGGGCGTTGATGAACAGATAGGGAAGAATCGTCACAACAGCCAGCATCAGGGGCGAAAAGATCTCGCTGAAGAAGATGTTAGCAAGCGGAGCTCGGGGGACGTCAGCTGACATCTTGGCTGAGGGGTCGCCCAGAGTCTTGCGCTTGTAACCCGTAATGCGAGTTCGCGAGAGTCGGCAGTACGAGATCCAAGACGAAGCATGACTTCGCGAGTTACCACGTGAAAGCCAGCGGAGGTAGTCTCGGTAGTCGATGAAGAAATCGTTCCAGGCAAACTGATGGGGGTTGTACAGGAAAGGGGAGATGGTCAGGGCCAGCAGAGTGAGCCAGAAGTAGATGAGAACGCCCTTCCAAACTGTGAGCGTCGCAAAGAGAAGCATCATGAGAAGTCGAGCTCCAAAGTAGATGGCGGGGCCTGCGAATCGAGAGTAGAGGACACCAAAGGGAATTCGAGCTGTGGCGAAACCACGACCGGTACCAATGTATCGCGCACCACCAAACGAAACGTTCTGCTGCACAGAGTTCGCGTAGATCTGACAGACGAAAACTTCGAACATGAGAGAGAGCGACGAGAACTGCTTGGTGAGGCGGAGAGCAGCGCGCCAAGCACCACGTTCCATGCACTCCTGGACGATAAGCGGGATGAAGGAGAGAATCAGGACGAAAAGAATCGAGACAACACAGCGGTAGATCCAGTCCGTGAGCGCATCAGTGTTGGCACAACCAGTGGGGAAGAGAGGGTCGGTGATAGGCACGTCTCGGTTGTACTTGCAAGCAATGGTCTCGTGACGGAGGGCTCCCAGGTTGACAAGAGTAATCATGAACATCTGAACCGAGAACATAATGAACATGTTGTTCAGATGGAAACCGGGATGGGCGTAGTAGAAGGAGAGGAAACGATCCAGAGGAAGCTGAGTGCCGAGGTAATAGTACTCGCGAGACAAGAATTGCTCGCCCATACCCGTGCCGATCTTGGTTGTGAAGTTGAGGACGGAACCGAAACCCAAATCACGACCCTTACCACACTGGAAGTACTCGCATTGCTTGATACGTCCTCCGCGGAGAAGGGCAGTCATACCGGCGTAAATATCCTCGTTCAGATGCAGACCCTTCTGAGCCTTGGACACACCACCACGCGTCGTCATGAAGACACCGTTGAGGAAATCGGGATGTCCGTAATGCAGCTTGCCACCAATCTGAGCCATAGTTCGAGCAAAGAGGGTACCGAATGTCTGTTCCTTTCCGGCGGCAATGTCACCAAGAATACCAATATTCTCTGAGAAAATGTACTCGCGAGCACCAAGGATAGCAACGGGAGATCGGACTTCATTCTTGACACCAGGGGTGTAGGGAGAAACATTGTCGGTCTTCATCTCCTCGAACTCGGCAAGAACGCTGCGAATCTTGAGACACTCCTCGAGATAGTTGTCCTGGTTGGCGTCGATGAGCTGGATGTACTCTCCACGGTAGAAGATGATGGAGTGGTTCTGGTTGTCGGACTTTCCGTCACCGAGAATGGGGTTACCAGAGAGCTGAACACGGAACTTGGGTCGACGCATGCCGTTCTCCATGATCTCAGAGTGACCATCGACCAGGACGGAGTAGAGCTTGGGCTCCTCGCCTTCGGCGGTAGGGGCCTCCTCGTCCAGGTAAGCAATCTGAAGGTCAGGATAAGCGCGGAGAAGGAATTCGGCGTTCTCCATTTCCTCCTTCTTAAACTTTGAGTAGCGCTGCATCGAGACAACAATCTTGAACTTGCGACGGGCCATGCGCTCGAGCTCACGCTCGAGCTTATCCGTGTTGCCTCCAAACATCTGAACAACCTCGGGGTTCTCAACGCGGTAGAGAAGCTTGATGGCACGGCTGTAGTTCATGAAACCAGAGATAGTACGGTACAGAGTCTGGAAGCGGAGAGAGGCCCAGATACGGGTGCGGAGAGTGTACTCGGGAGCCGAAGACTTGAAACCGATGCAGTAAAAGGGAAGGTCGTCAATCTTGCTCTTGGCCGTGTCCTTCTCGCCCTTGTCGTTCTCGTCGCCGTTGTACTGCGAGGTCTCGTCGGCAAGAATCTTGGTATCCTTGACGAAGCAATCCCACTCGTGAGGGTGAAGCTGCTTGAGGTACTCAAGGAGGGTGACACGAGAGTAGGGCTCGTCCTCACGAATAATCTCACGGAGCGACAGGAGAATCTTCTCGCTGTAGTGGGGAATCATGACAGTGAAGGTCGGCATGTTGTCAACTGGAACGGGCTCCGGCATGGGGGTGGACAGAGACTGGGCGAAGAAGGAAATTCGGCGTTCAGCTTCGCTGTAGCTGGGGAAGAACTCGGTCTTGAAGGAGTGATCTTCCTGCGACACGAAGAAGGTGGGAGCACGGAGAGTTCGCTTGCCCTCCTGCTCCGAAGGAACCTGGTGGTAGAGCAGCTTCTGAACGTGGTCAATGGCCAAGAGATGCTCGCGGTACATGGAGATGACAATAGCGTTCCAGATCTGCGAGATGAGAACCTTAGGCTTGTACTTGATCTCCATGTCGGTTGTAGCGAGGACCTTGGAGTAAATACGCTTGGGCAGGCGAGAGAAGATGTTTCTCCAGGGAGTCCAGATAGAAGAACCGATGTAGAAAGATCGGGCAACCGACATGAGCGTGTTGAGCAACACATACCACAGATAGGTATCGAGGAAGAAGAAGATGACGTCGGTGAAAGCCATCAGAGCCAAGACAATGGTGGGATGCCACTTGCAAAGTTCTCCCTTCAATAGCAGGTTGTCGCCCAGGCAGCTGTCCACGTTCATAATGGCCAGGTATCGGACAGGGTCACGGAAGGACAGGATCAGATAAGTGTACGAGACACCCATCTTGATACCGAAGACAACAGCCCACAATCCGTAAGACATGGCCATGTCATTTCCCTTCAACACAGGCCAGCTGGCAGTGAAAGTCTGACTAGCTACATAGCGACGAGTCTTCGTGCTCATGTAGCTGCCGAACAATCCACCAAGAGGCATGACGGAGAAGAAGATGAACGTGATGATGGCGATGATGAAGTGAACAATACCAATGATTTTGAGGATACTCTCCTTGAGATTGCTCGAGAACCCAAATACAACAACACCGGGAGCGACGTTCAGGATAAAAACCAGGAGGATGAAGAAGAATCGCTTCATCAAGTGCTGAGCACCAGCCCAGCGTCGAGGAACGTAGGCCCATTCAGCAATAGTCGCGATAAGCTGGATGAGAGAGGCAATTGCACCACCAAAACCAACGATAGAGAACGCCTTGCTTGTGGGTGGAGACTGGTTGACTTGCTGCTCATAGTTCTTGACGAGGAGAGTCGGGGCGTTGTGGGAAGTGTAGAACCAGAACATGGTCAGATGAATGATCCAGATACGGTTGAAGTTGACGATCAAATGGAACCAAGAGCGAGACTCCTTGTACGTCTTGAAGAAGCACTTCTTCCAGTTGACGTCCTTCAGTTTCATGTATCGCTCGGCGGGGGGCACATCGATGAGCTTGCTCTTATCCTGCAGGACGAGGCGGTCAATACCCTCAGGATACCAGAAGAGCTGATTGCAGTCATCATAACCGATAATATTCTTGTGGTCACGCTCGCGACGAACATAAACGCCATCAAGAATCTCGTAACCCTGGTCTCGGAGGTACTGGTACAGGGGAGTGATAACGTTGTTAAGATAGGTGAACTCCTCAACCGGCTCAACGAGAGCCTGGCAAGCAGGCGAGTTGAGGTAATCGTCGGCGCACTTGAAAATGAAGCACAGACACTCAGGCATGAATCGAACCTGGTTGGCCTCACCCCAGCATAGCAGGTACAGGGCGATCTGGCGAACACGGTCGTGCTGAGACATGCGGTTCATGCGAGTCTTCCAGCGATACTCGGCAGCCTCGAGGCTGTCGTCGCCCTCCAGGTCCTGCAGGGTCTCGGCCTCGTTGGCAGCGGGTTCCTTCTTCTTCTTCTTGCCCTTGCGCTTCAGATTGAGCCCCTTGGCGTTGGCGAAGCCAACAGCATCATCAAGATCGAGGTGAGCAGCAAAGTACCACTTGCGGTAGTTGGCATTGTCACCACCAATGTAATCGGCGTGGAGCGAAAGAAGAGCCTGGTTGGGGGTCATGCGGGAGGCTCGCGAGTCGAGGAGAATCATGAAGTGGTCGTACATATTGCGCATGCTATCCCTCTGGAAACCGAATTTGGAGGTCAAGTCGAGAAAGATGTCCTCCACTTCTTCCTTGGACAATGGGATCTGAGCGTCGGAGGTCCAGGCGGGATAGGGCTCTCGGGAGCGTTGGCCAGCCGGAAGGACATTTCCATAATCCATTCCATAGTTGGGAGTAGAGGCGCCGGAAGAGCGGTTGCCACCATAGGAGATTTGCGACGAAGGAGGTCGGTAGCCACGTTGGCCATCGCTGTAACCGTTATAATTCTCATCGCCTCGACCATAGTAATCCATCTCAGCAGCGCGGGCCATGTCGGATCTCATGGTGAAGTCACTAAAGGTCTCGGAATCCTCCTCGGAGCCATGGCGACCACCCTGGCCGTTGTAGCCCCGGTCGTAGTCCTGGTCATAATATCCGCCCTGGCCTTGGCCTTGGCCATTGCCATTGCCATTACCATAGTAGTCGTCCTGGTACTGGTCGTGGCCATCGTAGTAGCCTCCGTCTTGGTGGTAAGGGTTGTTGGGATCGGCGTTGTAGTAGCCACTGCAGAACCGTTAGCAAGAAATGCAAACTCAATTCGGCCAGAAGGCGGCAGGCTTACGATTCATCATAGTAGCCCTCATTGCGACCGTGGTTGTCGTAACCCTGGTCATAATACTGATCATCTTGGTAGTAGGAGTCAGTGTTTCCACCTTGCTGATTCCCTCCCTGAGGCTGACGGCCGTAGCCATCGTCATACTGGTCGTGGTGACCACCGCCTGGGTATCCCGACATGTTGATTGAATTGTTTTATCTGCAGGGCGCGAAATGAGCACGTTAGCACTGTCGAGAAATTGAGGTGCAAGCCATGCGCGAAAAGAGGCAGAAGAAACCAGGAGCCAGAGGCAACCGGAGGCTCATGAGGGCAGATGATGTATGGGAGACGCAGGCACAAGGTGCAACCGCAAGCACAATCGACCACGCAAAACTCACCTCGAGGTACACATGGGGATAACGAGCGAGGTAACTGAGAAACCAGATCGGATGAGGAAGCAACGAGCGTGGCCGGCACAGCAAGACGTTGGGTGCAGAGATGTTGTCAAAGGCCGAACGGGCAGTGGTTGTGGCAGGCAGTGCCAAGCGATGGTATGTAGTGTCTCGAATCGAAGGGGGTTGGACCGATCACGTCGCAGCTGGAGAGCGAGCGTGAAGCACCGATTCGAGGAAGAGGGGGGGCGTCGTCGCGAAACGGCGAGACTAGGGAAAAAGAGCTGATGAAGCCGTAAAAAGAGTGTCGGCGATGCTAAATGCAAGAACAGCAAAGGAGAAGTTGAGCGAGGGTGGTTTTTGGTGGTTTGACCTTTGAGCAAGCACGGGGAGGGAGGGAAACGCTGCTTGTCTCGGCGCCGGGTTATCCAGGGCGAGTTTCGGGGCGTGACGATGTGGGGGCGTGTGCGCAAGGAACAGGGGGCGCAGGAGATTGACCTGGGCAGGATACGGATAGAGCGACTGCCTTCCGGGGATAAGTGGTGTTAGGGGCCGTAGTACTGAGGACATGCGCTGGGTCAGGACATGAGTTATCGCAGCGAATCCAGGGAAATGTATTGGTCAAAGATGTGATATTCTTGTTAAATCATCAGGCGAAATATTAGAAGAAGACAAGCTCAAATTAACTCGAATCAAGACTCAGAATCAGGTAAAATTGAGAAATTCAAGGACGATAACCGAGGTGTCGTCGTTGAGTTTCAGCGGGCTTGCCGCAAAGCTTAGCGGGCGTCACTCACTGTAACAGCCCGCGTTATCGCAAATCAGTAAAGTACCAGATACCACCCGATCGACCAGCTCCTCTAACACAGCCGGCCTCTCTTTGGCCTCCCTCCCTCCCTTCAATCAATTCATTGCTGCTCCCTCCCTCTTCCTCCGCTTGTCCTCCCCCTCGTTTCTTCGCACTCCCCCATTCGCTGCTTGTCTCTTGTTGTTGTTGTTCCTCCCCGCGTGTGCTGGGGAAACCAAAAACATTCCATCCTGGTCCCGTCTCTCACTCCTCCTTCTTTTCAATCTTCCCTCCCTCCATCATCGATGCGTTGTCCAAACAGTGGATCGCCCGGCTGGTTTCCAGGTTGTCAGCTCCTCGTTCCTTGCTTTCCCATCCCCCCATCCATCCCATCTCTGGATCCCAGAGGCCCATCGCCCCTAAACGCGCCCGCCAGTCGCAGCGCAAGCCAGGGGCGTCGACCGGGGGTGCCAGGGGATACGAGCTTCGATTGGTCAGCGGGAGGCTGAGAGCCAGTTTTTAGGGGGTTGGTTGGTCATTTTTAGAGGCGGACACTGCGGGTTCTTCGGGGGCATGGTGCTTGGTGTGCGAGTCCCGCCAGTACTTGGTGGCTACATCATCTGCTCTCAGCTGGCCCTTGTCCTGCTGAAATCTTGCACTGAAATGGCTGAGGCAGGACTCCACAGAGTGAGATAGGGCCTCCGGAACCTTCGTGCTTCAAGTATACCTCGAGTACCGTTCAGAAATGGCCAGCCACGCGTCATCATTGGAGCGGAGCGTGCTTCCTTTGCTGGAGCCTCTGGAAGCCTCCACTGGGGCAAAGACGCCCCTGAACGGCGCATCCGGCTTGTCAAGTCAAGACAATTTCTGTCTTTCTCGTTGACAGAGCTGCAGGTGTTTGCGAGTGAGCAAGCTCAATTCAATGGCAAGCTTCTGCAATTGTCGTCAGGGGCTGGCCTTGGTGTGGTGCACGAGACTGACGCGAGGGTTACAGATGAGCAGCCATAAACCGGTTCGACATTCAAACCTGCTTGGTTTTGAACCATATCAGGGCACAGGGCATGCTTGTATGCACGGAGCTATCATCGGCGTGTGTCTGGTGTAGGTTACAAGCAAGACGTTGAATTACACGTGTGTTTCGAGGCCCTGCAGTGCAGCACAGGCTGGGCTGCTGGCTCCCGTTTTCACGGCTACGGCCACATCCGCGAAGCTTCCGGGGTGTGCTGTGCTTTTTTGCCAACTCCGCCGACTCCGTGAAATTGAATGATGACCTTGTCCTTGCCCTCTGGCGATATGTATGTACCCCTGAGGTATTCCGTGTGGTGGTGGTGGAGAACTCGCGAACTCGCAAACTCAGCATCATGCCCCTTTCATCACTCCATGAAAAAAACGGGAACCTGGGTCCTTGGACTGGGTTTCTCCAGTCTTGGGAATTACACAGATGCCTAGACTTATGGCAGTTGTTTCAGCCTTGAGATGAAATCTCGATTGTTGAGGGGTTGGCGTTTGTTCAAAAGAGGATGGCTGGATGAGAAGGATGGGCTCCATCATGCAGGAACACGAACTTGCATTCTGCATCGCCACGCTCGTGAGACCTAAGGAGACGACAAACGACAGACGAGGCAGAAGCAGAAGAAGGAAACATGCCTATGCAAGGAAGCAGAGAGGAAAATGCGGTGATGCTGGGCAAGGATCCAAAGCGAAGCCACCCGCTGCTGCCTCTCCCCTCGGCCAGTTCCATCACGAAATTGGGCTGCATTTGGCTTGCACCTTTCCCTCCCGCCATCATCAGCACAATTACAGCCGATGACGACGCTCGACGCGGCCTTCTCAATGCGCCTCTGTTAGTTTCTCGACAGGGCTACGTGGGTACATAACGTTACCCCCTGGTCATTTTTTACACACGATCCCACAGCGATTCTCGATCCTAAATTCCAACTCGGCAGAGAGGCCGAAGCTGGGCTCTCTCAATTTTTTTTTTTACTCTCAACGGGTCTAACGTTATCTATTGAGTTTTGGTTCGTCCAACCTCCCCAGTCCCAATCTGGCCATGCTGTGATCTCGTATCCACAGCGCTAGAAGGCCATGCTTTTTTGGATAAGTTCGGCATCTCGAGTCGAGTCGAGTTTCAATGTCCCGCAGCGTGTCAAATAGGCCTGGCGTTCCGCCACCCGTTTACTAGCAACGGACGGGGCTTGTTGGGTCAGACTTGTTCGGTTCGCGCGGGAACTGGGGTCGAAGATGAAGAAGAGTGATGACAAAATTGCTTCAAATTCGACGGTGAGGGAGGATGAGGGTGAGCTGGAGTGCAAATGGAGACCTCAGCAGAAATCCTCAGTCCCACAACGGCACCAGCACGCTCTCTTGCATGCCTGCCTGTACCTCGCAAGTACCAGCAGAGATCGAGCGATGGTCGATCACCAGTCGGGGGGCCGGTCCTCTCTTGTTGGCTGAACTGATGTGGTCGTTGACTAGGCCTGGCGGGTCCTCCAAAAGTGGTCACCTCCTTTTCCCCTGTTCCCACTCGCTTCAAAGGTCCGAAGGATGGAGACGCGGGCTGGCGCGCGGCCAGGCCACGGCAGCGAATGTCTTTGGTTAGCCTTGCCTTGCATGCTTCGGCTCATTTTCGAGACCCATGGCCGCAATGTCTCGAGCGAGCCCTGTGTGGATGAGCTTGGTAATCCTCTACGTCATGGATTGCGATCCGTCTGTTGGCTGTGCGTACCTATCCGTGAAATCTGAGACGTTTCGAAATAGTTGAACGCAAAGGCGAGTACCTGTGGGTGCAGTATGCGTGGCCTCAAGATCATCCCATTGCATACGTTAGCTGTTCAGGAGGATCTTTCAGCATAATCACAATCTTAGCTTCTACTTCTAGCAAAGGATAATGGCGAAGCTTACCAACAACAAATGCGTCTGCCGGTTCTTCTCTCTTAGGATCATATATCTGTAACTAACCCTAAATACCCGTAAAGTACAGGAAAGGAGAAGCATATAGTCAGTTGGCACACTAGCTTGGCTACTTGACGGTGATTCACTGGATTGGCTGCCCGCCTTGATTCATAGCTCATCTCCATTCTCATCAGAGAGGTTGAGTTCTACATAACCTATACTTGACTTAGGGTATTTTCCTCATGCTCCTTGATTGCTATTGTATGATAAATAGCCTGAGAGACTGATGAGTATTTGTCAAGGATAGTCTCGCTGGCGTTAGACCTAGTTGGACCAAACATTCGCTCCTCAGGAGGAGTTCCTCAAAAGAATAAGACGTTCTACGTATT
Organism: Fusarium keratoplasticum; assembly: GCF_025433545.1. Lineage (NCBI taxonomy): Eukaryota > Fungi > Ascomycota > Sordariomycetes > Hypocreales > Nectriaceae > Fusarium > Fusarium keratoplasticum. The sequence continues at coordinate 1,156,756 of NC_070532.1, forward strand.
TCGTTCATAGCAGAGTCGGATTTTGGCTTCGTAAAAACCCTTGCAAAACATGCCTGCTCACGGCGAGACATCAATTATTGCCTTCTCTTGGCTAGCGAGAGGCTTTGACTCTCTCCACAAGCCTTGGCCTCGTGTTCGAGAATCACGAGCCAACCTAGTTGCTTGGTAACAAAGTGCTCAGGGGTAACACTTCCAGTCTATTAATAGACGAGGCATGCCTAGTTGAGATACATTTATTGCCATTCCCGTCACGAACTGGTAGCCTGTACAAAGACCGTTTCCTGATGTGGTGCATCATTCATTCCAGTGTAAATCACGTGACTCCGCGATGCAGCATTCCTGTTCGGGTCAGTTGCTCTGACAACGCATACCCGCTGTCTCGTGGGTGCTTCACACCAACCATGTAGATCACGTAACAATTCAAGTTTCTTCTCCAACCTACACAGTTTTCCAAGTCCATGCCAGGCTAGATCCTCGTCTCTAGGCCACCACGTGCTTATTTCAGCATTGTCTAACCAGAAGTGTTATCTACATGCCAGAGCCGATCCCAGCCTCTACACAGCCGCTGTCGTAGCAAGCTGAAAGCTTCAGCTTTTCCCACTCCCGATCTTATTCTTCACCCCCACCACCATGGCTCGGCTCGCCGATATTTGTCCCTCCAGCGATGACGACCTTCCCGACTTGAAGACTCTGATTAGGAAGCAAGGTGCCAGAGCAACCAGAACAGCATCTAAGCCCACGAGCGTTTCTGCCAAACCTGCCGCCTCAAAACCCACAGCCAAGTCTGAAACTCGTCGAGTACGCCGTCTTGGAGAGCCCAGCAAGGCCACAGGCAACCCACTCTTTCAGCGATGGAATTCGGAGGAACATGAGAACTCTCAAGAGGGTAGGTCGAGAGGACCGGGCCGAGCATCACGAAAGACAACACCAAGCGAGTCAATTTCGCCCCCGCCTGAGACTGGTTCTGCCTCAGACTCTGAATCTGAAGATGACCTGCCCCGCGCCAATGTTCAACGGCCGAGGAGACGGCAACCGGCCATTGAGGATTCTGACGAGGACAGCGACTCACAGGAAGAAGAGGCGTTGCTCACGAGGGTACGGCGACTTCAGAAGACCAAGGCAGGCGCGGTGACAGCGCCAAGTCAGGAAACTGAGAAGCGAGTGCCCAGGGCCAGGCCGGAAAGCAAGTCGAAAGCGTTGATGTTTGCAAGGGAGATTGAGAGTGGGACAGACACCGAGGTGAACCGGGAAGAGAGCGAGGCTGAGGATCCAAGCGTGTATCAAACTGCAGGCGAAGACTCTTCTGACTCTGCCTCTGAGCTGGACTGGTTGAACGATTCCCCCGATCAACCAGCTCGGACGAAACCCACGAGACCGGTCAGGGTCCGACCTCAGGGAACAGCCGGCGCAAAGGATAATGCTTCCCTAATAAGGAATGCCCCTTCTCTAAAGCCCAAGGCCAGGACGAGTCAGAATACCACGAAGGAGACAGCATCGAGCAAGGAGGTTGCTCAATCTCGGAAGACAAGCCAAAGCAAACAACGAGGGGATTCACAAGACACGACAACCGCCTCAGACCTCGCCGATACTCTATCCAAACTTCGACTTCAGCTACAAGACTTTTCCGATGAGGAGGGCAAATCGTCAAAGAGGGATCAGTTCACCACGCCTCCCAGCACACCACCGAAAACCTCGAAGCCCAAGGGGCTCATGTCTCCGAGCAAGAAGGTTCAGATTCCCAAAACTCCCCACAGGCCCAGCATGGACGCCTTTTGGAATCAAGATGTAGTCAACGAGTGGAATGACCATCACTCACCACGAAAACTCATGCTTCCACCAGTAACAAAGAGCCCAAGCAAAGCGAGCCCAAAGAAGGAGCCCAAGAAGGAAACCAAGAAGGCTTTTGCCGCGAGAAAGAATGCTCTGGCTGAGAGCTTCCTCGCTGAACTCGATCGTGAAATCACTCAGGGCGAGATTGCAAAACTGGCCGAGTCTACAGGCGGTGTCAAACTTGTCTGGACAAAGACACTTAACACCACAGCTGGCCGTGCTAGTTGGCGTCGGGAGACGATCCGCACAACACGCAAGACGGATGGTGCTCAGCTCTTGGTGACGTACAAGCACCATGCCTCAATTGAGCTGGCTGAGAAGGTGATTGACGACGAGCATCGACTACTGAACGTAATGGCACACGAGTTCTGCCATTTGGCCAACTTCATGATCAGCGGTATCACCACGAATCCTCATGGCCGCGAGTTCAAGGCGTGGGCGGCAAGGTGCTCAGCCAAATTTGGAGACCGCGGCATCGAGGTTACAACCAAACACAGCTACGACATCGACTTCAAGTACGTGTGGGAGTGCTCGGCTTGCGGGACAGAGTTCAAGAGACACTCCAAGAGCATCGATCCACAACGACATCGATGCGGCAGCTGCAAGGGCCTACTAAAGCAGACGAAGCCGACGCCGAGGGGCGGAGGTGCCACCGGAGGTCCGAGCAAGTATCAGATCTTTGTTAGGGAGCAGATGGCGGTGGTCAGGGAAGAGAACCCCGGGAGCCCGCAGAAGGTGGTGATGAAGCTCATTGCGGAGAAGTGGGCGAAGCAAGGGGGTAATAAGGGCATGGATGGTGTTCTTGAGAAGATGGTTGATTTGACCATTGAGGAAAAGTAATAGAGGGCATACAGGCATGAGATACCCAGTTTGGCATATTGTACGAGTGTAACGTATTACTCGAATGTTATGACTTGATTACCTGAATAATGATGCTTTGGCACTGTTGTCCCATTCTTGACCTGCGTGATACCCTGCATCACGCTTCACTGTCATGACATTGCACGGATTAATGAGCAATAGGCATGATACACAGAGTCATATCGGCCATCCAAGACGCCGAAAGGAAAAATATATTCATGGCTAGCTAAGCCAGCATCTTGCCCATACAGACATCCACATTGATTTATCTGATCCGTCCAAAGCTAAAAGATGTCATCAGTCGTGATAGTCATCCCAGGATATCCAACTCTTCCACCCTCATCCCATTCCCAACCGTCTATTCCACAATTCGCAATTTCCAATCATATTTAAGACTCGCCAAACAGACCCCAATCCTTGATCTTGAATGTCGACCAGATGCGGGCCGAGTACTCGACGGCGTCGCCGATGAGCTTGCCCTGGCGGCCGAGCTCCAGGTCGACCTCGTCCTCGTCGTACTCGCCCTTGATGTGGGGCACGTTGATGGTGATGAGGATGTCCGTCTTTTGCTTCTCGAGTCGCAGGAGCGTCAGGATGATGGCGGTAAAGTCGGGAGCCGAGGTGGTGTCGCGGGACTGGTTGACGTGGGGCGTCTGTGTCGAGATGAGGGTGTAGGCGGGAGTGCCCTCTCTGGAAGGGAAGTTAGCAAGCCACGACTCTTGAAGTTTGTACAGGATGGAGGGGGGTCATACTCGAGCCTCGAGAACTCAGTCTCGGCCGTGTTCCAGATCTTGACGGTGTTGATGTCGGTGCCGACCATGTCCTCCAAATGGGTCGTCATGGCACGGCCGTCAACCTCAGGACCAGAGCCAGAGCTACCAACGCGCTCAGTGATGTCAAAGATGATGCTGGTGAAACCATCCTGGTCGATCCAGACTTCTTGGTTGTCGGGAACCTGCCGCAGTTTGCTATGAACCATCAGCATCAGGCGCGGACTTAGGCGCAAAGGTGAGCGAGCACGAACCTGACGTCGGCAAAGTTGGAGGGCAGATCGACAACGATTGCGCCGCCAAAGAGAGGCGTGCTGACGAATTCGGGCATTTTATGAAAGTGTAGAGACAGCCTTGTCTTGTAGAGGTTATTCGCTTCTGTCGCAAAGTCGAAGTTGTAAAGAGTATCTCGTGGATCAGGCACCAGAGGCGACAAAAGAGGTTTAAACAGGTGAGGGCAAAAAGAGGTCACGCGCGAAGGGGTAATCCTCGTATTTTGGAGCCAAGCTTTGGGTGGAAGGAGGCGATTATAAGGTAACAAAATGGAAGCCTGAAAGTGGGCGACGAAGAGAGCGATGGATCATGGATGGCTCGGCTCGGGGAAGCACAGCATCCTGCAAGTCAAGTCAAGCTCAGGCTCAGGTTTGGAGGGGCTCAGGTGGGATGCGACCCCGCCACATGATGACGTACGAAAAGCCTCACTTTTGGTGTCGCAGCCACATGGCATGACTGAATGCTGACCATCAAAAAGATCAAAAAGAATTGTTAAACTGCAGTTTAAAAATCCGAAAAAGAACCAGAGGGACTCTCTCTATACAGTACTATCAATTTCCATCATCGATGATGCAAAAAGCAAAAATTCGAATCTGGAGTCTCCAGACGAATGTTTCCAAAGATTGTTTGAATGGAGTCTGTTGGGCCATTCCACGGTCACATCTGGTAAAAGGCAAGAGGTGAGTTCGATGGAAGGTCCCACTCCGAAAGAACGCTGTGCTAATTTGACTTATAACCCTCTGTCGCAAGCCCCACCCACCAATCAGCAGATCGCGAGCAACCCCTCTGATAGTGCACCTATGTCAGCAGCTGTTAACCGACTCACTCAGTGCATAACGTACTTGAAGCTTCTCCCTTCTCTCGTGACGCTTCTTTCACCCCTTTCTCCCTCATCTTCCTCGACATTCAATCAATTTCTATTATACAAAATGGCCTCCGCCGCCGGTTGCATCTTCTGCCGCATCATCAAGGGTAAGAAGGATTGGAGAGTCGAAGAGTGAAGCTGAGAGAGTGCGGATGCGGGGAGCTGTTGAGGGGAGAGTATGTTGAGGGTGTCCATCATCTATCTTTCTCGTCACCATCACCACAGTTCCAATCCCTCGACTAACCGTCGTCTCTTAATTGCAGGTGAAATCCCTTGCTTCAAGCTGTTTGAGAGCGACAAGACCCTCGCTTTCCTCGACATTGGCCCCCTCAGCAAGGGTCATGCTGTATGCTCGACGCCTAACCTCGCTCGACCCGACTGACACCCTGTAGCTCGTCATCCCCAAGTACCACGGCGAGAAGCTGGCCGACATTCCCGATGATCATCTCTCTGAGGTCCTGGTAAGCTCAATTGTTCTCTTACAGCGATAGAATGAGGCGCTGATGGGCACAAACAGCCCACCCTCAAGAAGATTGTCAACGCAACCGGTGCCACCGACTACAACATCCTTCAGAACAACGGCGCGATCGCCCACCAGGAGGTTAAGCACGTAAGTATTCCCTATCCATATTCTCATATGCTTTCAAATGCTGATGGTCACTTCAGGTTCACTTCCACATGGTAATAGGAATCCCGTACCCCCATCCCTCGGATCCCGCGACTAACATGTCTCTAGATCCCCAAGCCCAACGAGAAGGAGGGTCTCGGCATCGGATGGCCTACCCAGTCACCCGACATGGATGCGCTCAAGGCATACTACGAGGAGGTCAAGTCCAGGATTTGAGCCGGCAATGCTGTGCAGCGTAAAGGCAACGCATCATTGATGATAGCTGCGGCCTTTAAAAGTGTCTCACGGCCAAGGTCTCTGGTTTCACTATCCAGTTGCTAGGTAGAATCAGCTGTCACGACCTAAATACAATGATGATCACCAAGTTCGTTCTTATCACATCACTGCCTTCGTATCTCGCTGGCATCTTGCTTTCTTCAGGAAGCAGGCTTCAAGGCACCGACTTAGTTCTTTGACGAATACTCGAGTACTCTTCGTACCAAATGCCGCAACAAAGAATCACAAGCAGATACGTAATTGGAGAGGACTCTATGAAGTTTCGGTGTGGAAATGAAGTGACTTCAGGTGGGCTTTTCGTCGGGAGATATCATATTCACTCATTGGGCCTCATTGTGATACCAAATAGCTGGGTTTCACAGCCTGCACAGTGATTAACCGTAACCTGATAAACGATAATGTTATATTATTATGCATCATGCTCTATAACCCTAAAGTAATAGGTCAAACCCAACTGGGGTTGGGCCGAGAGTGATCAGCCAAGAGCTGATTGAGAAATCGTGTGCCGGGGAGACGCCCTTTGTTTTTTTCTAACCATCCCTCGCATCTAGTCTACATCATCAGCGGCGGTAGCAGCAGAAGTTCCAGCCGCCGGGGGAACAGGTGAGTACCAGTTGGCCTTGCCGCCGCTCTGGATAGAACCCTGTCTGTCGTAGAGTGTCCTCGCCCGGATGTAAGGGTCCAGGGTCCAGTAGCCCTCCCTCAGCGACTTGGAGATCTTCTCGCGCTCCGCCTTGATCTCGGCGCTCTTCTCGCCGTCTGGATGGCGGATCCATTCCCGGGTCGCGTGCTCAAACTGCTTGACCTGCTCGGCGCGCTCCGCGAGCAGGCGGTCCCGGGTCTCGGTGTCCTTCATCTTGTCGTTCTCGCCGGCGGCGGGCTCGATGTACTTGTACTCCCAGTCCTCGTCGCCGTCGAGCTCCTTGATAAGGTGGTCTGGGGCGATGAACTCCTCGAGCTCGGCGCGGTTGTTGGTGAAGTGAACCTTGGCCGCAACGACAGGGTCCAACCATCCACGAATAACCTTCCAGATGCCTTGTATCTTGTTAGTTGCAATTCGGTGTTGATAAACTCTGGTTCACATACCTTGGAACAGCCAGGGGGCGCGGTGCACCAGGACAGCACCAAGAGACTCGGGGTAGTTGGCCTCGAAACACTTGATCATGAACTTGACAGGGGCGTAGTCCATGTTAGCCATGGAGAAGCCCGTCATGTCAAAGATGACACACTAAGGTGGCCATTAGCATCATAAACATCAATATTCCAGAGGGTTTACTTACAGCAGTGTCAACTGGAGGCTCAAGGACCATACGAGCAGTCTCAATGATATAGACTGTGTACCTCTCCAGACTTTGCTCGCACTCCGCACCAATCTTGTGAAGGCGAACCCTGACAACGCAAATAGGCCGGCCATTCTTGTCGGTGCCATGCAAGAAACTCTTGCCCATTCGGAGCTGTGCCATGACGTCGGCGCTCACCTGCTTGGTAGGGGAATCGGCATTCTTCTCATCCTCAATGGCAAGGGCATCACCGTTCTTCATGATGTCGTCATCCACACGCATGTCGTTGTGTCTCCAGTGCATGGTCGACACCAACATCACCAGAGCCTTCTCCACGTCCCATTTTCGTGCGCGGAGGAAGCGCAGGACGAGAGCGTCAGGGTGGTCATGCTTCACCATGCTCCAGATGGTGTGGTGGATGGACTCAGGGGTCTCATTGGCCAGGGTGTCGTAGAAGTGCTTCGTCTGGCCATACTTGTCCTCCTCGACGGAAGCCTCTGTGGGAGTTGAAGTGCCAGACTTGCCCTTTCGGAAGACGCCAAATCGCTTCTTCTTCTCACCACCCGCAGCGTTAGCCTCCTCTGGATCCTTGGGGGAGAGAAGATCAGCGCCAGTACTGTCGTCATCGGCCACACCGGTGAGCTGGAAGATGGCAGCCCATAGCTTGCGAAGCTTCTCCTCTTGCTCAGGAGTTAGGTTTCCCGGTCGACCGGGGGGAACTTGGAGAGACATGATTTCAATGTCTTGATCGGATTCTTGTGAATAAGAGTTGCTGGTTGAGCCTGTCGTGGACCACACCGAGGCAATAAGAACAGCTGCAAGTACAGTCGCAGCTACAACAGCTGAGGATAGAGAGCTTGCTTCAAGTGGGCGCCTGGTTGAATCTGAGGTTGATCTGCTAGAGGGAGTCGTATAAGACCTCTGAAGGGTGAGACCAGCAACGCGGACACGCGCAGAGTAGCCAAGACTTGTTGCGACAGGTGGGGCGAGAAGTGAGGCCTTGCTTGGGTTTTCGTATCTCGTAGCAGAGACTCTCCTGAATGATGCAGGGGTTGTGTACGATCTGGCCAGTGGAGGCCTCGCAAAACTGGGGGATGAGAGCGCCTGAGAAGGGCGTAGGAACTGTTGACAAGAGCTGAGACGGCAGCTATTTGAATACAAGATCCGTCTCAGCTGAGGCCTCATAGGTAAGATGTCGCTGATAGGGCTGTCCAAGACTTGCGAGCACGTAATGCGACGCCGCAAAAAAAGCTGCTTGAAAGATGTGTCGTCGTTGACCGGCGCGGGAAACCCCTGTGATCAGCTCCACCTATCGTCCAGAGCTCGCGGTTTCAGCAGCAGGACAGTTCCCCTAGGAGGCTCGAGGGGAAAGGCCAGAGCAAGGCTATATAAATAAGCACGAGCAGTGAGATGAGATGGTGCGAGCGCAAGGGGAGGGAAAAAAGGCTGCTGCTCTTTTTGCTGAGAGGGTGCGTGCGGGACTTGAGAGACACCGGCCCCTGCGGAGTTTACGGGTTACGTATTGGGTGTGTGTTTCTGTTAGTGCCCGGAGTACCCGGACACGCGGTTCAAGGCAAGACATGCACACGACAAGCTTAACTCGTGAGAATATTGGCTGAGTATTTTGGCATTTGATCTAGAATTGAGTAAAACTCTGCCTAGTAGCTTATCTAATTTTCATCCATTATATTGTTGCATTTAGAAGAGACTCCTTTTTTGCCTGTGATAGATATTAGAAGTACACCTATCTAGGCTGAGCTTCATACGCGTATCTTTCCAAGTAGATGACACGAGGACATAGGAACGAAAGCGAAACCGACTGGGCTCCAAATACACCGGAGTAAATACGATTGAGTCATCCTAGGTCTACGAATCAAAACTCATTCTATACGTAGGGCTTAATTCGGGCCGCTGAGTAACGCTGCGCTGATCCGGACTGCCGTGAGATTCGACGAAACGTCTCTTACCCTACAGATCCGCTACCAACTCGATAAGCAGAACCCTGAATGACACGCGATGCCCAAGCGCTTCTCATATGATGATGATACAGAAAAGATATTAGCGGTTGGCAGCTGCCCCTGGTCAGTTGCTCCCGTAATATTAGGTCGTGTCGTCGGCTCAGCCTCATCGTATGTCGTCAAGTGAGCCCCTGAGCTGCGTATGAACAGCTCACACGACACCATGACGACCATGAAATTGAACCAAGGTCAGCCACATGGGCATATTCCCTGAAAATAAACAAACAAAGCATGAGTGGTCAACACTACATGCCGCCTAGAACTTGATATGGAGGTTCAACTGGCTTCATCGCCAGCAAGGACGAGTCATGATGAAAAGGTACTCGTCCTGCTATCGCACCAGCTCAACGGCGCTGGTCCCGCCGCGGGGAAAGCCACTTTGGGCAGCCACACCTTGACTGCGGGGACGCCACAACAACCGCCATTTGTTGACTTTGAGCCCAAATCAACTTGACGACCACAAAGCACGAAACAGATCCTCCACCTCTCCCCCATCGCGCATCGCACGAAACGATATACCACGCCGCCCAGACCACATACGCGACGACTATAACATGTCTGGCGAACCTCTTGACGCCAGCGTCAAGCGCTCAAACTCCCGCTCCCATACCTCGCGTCCCACCACCCCGCTCCGTCCCTCATCGCGCTCATCCTTCCGAGAGTCTGCCCGCGGTGCAGGAGAAAGCGATGCCCCGTTCCCGCTCAATGCCTTCGAGCCCGCCTTCGCCGAGCTCTCGGATGCCATGGCCGATCTCGAGGCGAACATGATGCACTTCCAGCTCATGCACGAGAGTCTGGCGAGGTTCAGCGAGTCGTTTGCGAGTTTCATGTACGGGCTGAACATGAACGCTTTCTGCGTTGACTTTCCAGAGGTAGGTCTATTGGTCTAATACTCCTAGGCTATCTAGAGTTTATGTGTCTGGTATATGAGCTCACACTGCCTACAGGGGCCCGTCCCAGAGTCGTTCCGTCGAGATAGGACAAGACAAGAGCAACCAGTCGAAGCTCCCTCGCGGCCGGAGACTGACACCGATATGACATTCATGCAAGTTCTCGCCGCAAACCGAGCCCATTTTCAGATTTTAACCGTTCCATAGGACAACGGATATGTCCTTTGTCGAGAACCCACCCACAACCACCAAGTCGTCCAGATTCACCACACCAGAGCCCCGTCAATCCCGTCTTCCCTCAGCGCCTGGTCGGGGAACATCATCGAGAGGAAGATCTACCCGTGGAGTTGGTCGAGGTCGGCCTAGTGGGCTTGCCAGGGCGCGTGGTAGGGGAGTTAGGTGAAACTGAAGTTTTCGCCTCGAATACACGCTCGTATACCAGGATTGCCGCCGGCAACGCCGTCCGAATATCATCCCAGCTGAATCAAATGCAACCCAAATACGCCTGCAAACCCATCATGCTTAATGCGCATGCCGATTACACGTTGAAGAGGATATCATCGAATTCGGACAAGAATCTCAGGGATCCATGGACACGTCGTTGTCCATATCGGTGCGCTTTCGATCGCCATTATCCGTCCAAAGACCCACGGCAGCGTCGGCGTCCTTGTGAGTATAAGGTCCCTCGGCGATTTGCTTGAGTCTAGGATAGTGTTAGCAAAGATACCCCCAATAGAAGCAGTAAAATGGCAACAAACCTTCGCTTGTGAGGCTTTCCTTTGCGATGCGCAACCAGCGTAGCGTCCGTCTCGAACCATTTGGAGCATTCGGTACAGTAGTGTCGGCCAAGTCCAGGGAGGTCCTCGGCAGCCTTGGTCTCCATGAACTGCTTGAGGTGCTTGGGCGAGAGGAGGTCGGCCTTGACCTGGTCGACGTCTCTGGTCTTCCGCCGGGTCTTGGTGATGGTTCGCTTGTTGGTGACGCCCATGGTTGCGGATTTCTTTCGTGATGGGGCAATGCGGCAAAAGTGCAATGTTTGTCGACCTGATCTTGCGACGGGTATCTTGATGATCGATAACCTGGGCGGTGGAGGTTGGCGATTCAGAAAAAAGTCCAAAATTTTGGTGGGGAGACAGTGTCTACAGTGTTCTTGTCACGGCCCATATGCGGGGAGCCTTAGCCACACACAACAGCCACACAGCCACAGCTTCATGATGAGCGTGTCTCGAGTCTGGAGGCCTTTCAATTGATGAAGGACAGTGATGACTCCTAAATGATGGAATGACCATGTGCTGAAGTAATTAAAAGAGTATATTTGGAGGTTTTGTAAAGAGTTTGCTGGGAACTCATTCAATGAAACCCAAGTGTCATGAAGAATGAAGGTTGTTTGGTTCACTTACACCGTCTCGAGTGACTGATGGGCTGGGAAGAACTGTTCTTTGCTGATAATTCCTCCAACTATCTCGTCAGAAGGCGGGAGAAATATGAAACTGTTGCGATTGAACAAAGTGTTCGTCAATGAAATGTCATATTTTCAAGATTCTCGCCAAGGTAGACATCCCAAGTGGGATGGTTTGCGAGGGTTCGGTCTCTGTGATCGCCCATGGCCCTTGGTATGGCCAGAGAGATCCATGTTGAGGCTGGATATTAGATGATCACCCGATTACATGATTGAGAGTGCGGACATGAAGCATGATTAGTCGTATATCCTAGAATAATGATTGAATAAATACGTCGAAGAGACTATGTAAGAATTCTTCTTTACCTTATATCACTGCCATTTATTTTTAGGATGTGATGCAATAAACTTATGAAGAGATACTCATAGATTCGCTCAAGATACTCAGGGATACTAAGATAGTATGTAGTATGTCAAACAGCCAAGTTGGTGTGCCAGATATCCACTCATGCATCTTGCACATGATCCCAGACGTGTCAATGTTGAAGAATAGGCTATAGTTTGTTGGCGCTGGAGACACGGGCGTGATGGGTAACGTACACGTGGCTGGTTTAGGGCACATTGTGTAAATATAATTGAGATTGGCCTTCTGTTCTAAGCTGGTGAGTGGAACATTGGTGCGCTGACCCTAGCATGACCTTCAGTATCAGAATGAGACCATTCAGTCTTTCAAACTGCACCACGCATCATCCACTGAGCAAAGATCCATGTACCTGAAACACCACAACGAGTGGCTGGTGATGTCTACTTGGGTTCCATGTAATATAAAAGGCGCTAGTGGCTCGAGGAGGGTTGTATGAAAGAACATCAGTCACGGATATAGTTGGCGAGGAATTGACCATGAACTATCGAGACATATCGGCGAATATTTGCCTGCATATAAAAAACCCTTTGCGATCTGAAGTCCTCATGAGGGCTGTCGGAACCCAGTGACATGGCGTTCAATGATCAGCGTTGTCACCGCCACATGTTCGAGCCGAGCCCACCTCAGGGAATTGGACGGATTTGAAAACACATGGCAGACAGCAAACGTTGACCCACTATGGGAGGCCAATGATCTCCAGTCATATAATAATTTGAAGGCGTTGTGGTGAAGCTCTCCCTTGGCCATAGTTGTGGGTGTCTCTGAAGATCGCCCGCGAGCTCTGGTTTTTACTCTGGGCGCAAGGATGCTCGGCCTTGACCTGTCAGTGGTACGATGTTACGAATTGCCACTTTGTAGACTTGTGAAGGCGGATAAGTTTCTCGTGGAGATGCAGTGTCTCGTCCCAACCCGCTTCTTTGCCTTCTCTGGCTTGGGCCCGGGTTGACGATGGCAGTGATGAGCTTTTCATATCCTGGCCCTGTCATTGCTGGCTACATACCCTCTAGGGTCACTCGTCTGGCATGTTGCCACTGACTGGTACTTAGTTGTGTGGCGTGTCTTTGTTGACAAGCAGGGAACCGTTTTGCAGTTCGGCAAAGTCGCAGCCAACTGGGTTACGAGCTGGTTATGCGGTTGAACACCGAGGTAGATAGAGAACCTAGCAGGAAAGGTTCCGTCTGTAATCGATTGTAATCGCGGCGGATACTATTGGATAGGGCAGGACAGGGAAGTTGGGCGGTCTGCGGCCTGGGATGCGGCAAAACAGCAGAGGAGAAGTGCAGGAACCAAGGGGGGGGGGTGTGCGGTTTCGTGAGAGCTTCATCCCCATTGTTCAAGGGTTACCCCAATTTGCTTCAGCGACTCGCCGTCGAGAACTGAGGTCCGAAATGGACACAGATTATGGGGAAGACGTCGGGGACCGAGCGTGAAGTGCTCGGAGCCTCACAATTGCGAGCGCCACGGTCCGGCGACCGAAGTAAAAGCCGCTGGTCCGAGCCTCCGCTCCGCTTTCAGGCCCTGCCAAACGGAGGAGAGAGCAAAAATTTGCCAAGGGAAACGGGGCCCTGTTTGAGGCATGGAGACGCCCGGGGGGGAACCAGAGGCGACTATGCCGCATCGGGGTGACGATGCGGTAAATTCTTCGTTCTCTGCGGCGTGGGCCCCGGGTCAGCGCTGCGGGTGGCGCTGCATCGGTGCCGTAACGACCGGGGAACAGGCAGGCTGGAAAATGAAGCCCAGCAGAGTCAAGGATGAATCCTTGGAGTTGCGCCGCCTGGGGGCGTGGGGCCGCCGCGCCTGTCAGCCGAGAAGAGCCCATCAGGTTGAATAAGAAGCTTTTGTCGAGGAACGGGAGTTGATTGATTGTGGGATTGTGGGTTTGGGCGAGGAATTGGTCGAGGGGAAGAGACTGCCTAGGCCGTGTTCAATGCCTGACCCTGAAAGCAAATAATGGTCGACAAGATAATCATGTCCATGTCTTGTCCTCATCTATCATCTCCTAGCAACAACAATTGTTGCTTGGGTCTAAGTGGAACAGACGGAAGTGGTTGTTTTTGATTTGTGTGCCTGCGTCGAGGGTAACCCACATGCTTTGCTGAAGTATCATGCCTCCCCCCTCACACCTGAATTCCGTTAAAAAATTGCCGGATTGATGCAGGAGACGAACCTTCTGCCTTCTTGGCAAACAACTTGACACCATCGTCAACGTCTTGCCGTCGAGCGCCGAACCAGGAGCCGATGGAGAGCCGTGGCTCGTAACGTCGAGCCAAGCCGAGGAGATCCGTCCGCCTCCGGTCGGTATCCGGGGGAATCTTCGGCGATGGACTGTCGTGAGCGTCTGGGGTCCGCTGAGGTCAAGCACTGGCACCTCTGACGCAACCGGCTCCGATGGGGCCTTTTCCCCAGTGAACAGCCTAGACCAGGGCTCTGGTGGGCGCCAATGGGCGAGCTCAATGGCAGCTGGAATGGGGTTTTCTGCCCTCCGCTCACTGGCTATCGCAGTCTCGGTCGCTCGGTCTCGTGCGAGAGGAGCTTGGGGCTCGGTATCCTCGGCCATGAGGGTGACTGTCCCATGACGGAAAACGAGGCAAAACTGCATGGCAGCTGCGTTTGCTGTATCATATCTGACCTCGGTTTCGCCATCGTTCGACCTTGTCATGATCCCCCGTGTCTGTTATCGATGGCAATCCCTGAGGGAAGCATGTGCAAGAATTTTTGAACGGCCGTCACGGAGAGTGTGGGGAGGGGTGAATGGATGGAAGAGGAGCATGTCATGACGACAGGGTTATGAAGATTGTTTTCTGCCCCGCCTTGATTGGCTCGCGGCCTGACAACCTTGGTTATCAGCCTCCAACCTGTGGCTTCGGCTCCCCGCATCAAACCTGAGCGCTTTGTGGCTCCACAATCACGACCATCACAATGCCCAACCTTAACCAGCGTTTCTGTGCATGGGAGCTGACATGCGATACCCCGGGAAACGGACTCACAACCTTCCAGTATGTTTGTGGACAACCTACGATCAAGCATAGATCCATTATTTGATTCAGGTGGCCAGCTGACAGTGAATCATACCCAAGCCATGGACACTGAGCCTAAGCCTAAGCCTGTATGAGAGCACATCTAAGCTTACCTATATGTGATGGCTTGGCTCTCACATTCTCCTCATAAGACTCTTCACGGACTCATCATCTCCTGATGTGCTATGCAATGTTCTTATCGCTCTGGAGGCCGGTGAAACTTTGTTCGTGATCCATCCATGGACCATTGTCGAGATTGAACGCCTGGGACATAAATCCGACTTTAAATGGTACTTGGATGATCCACAAGCTCATGACGGACATATATAGGAGTATCAGACGTCGAGCCTCTTGTTTCGAAAGGAGATGAAGTAATGCCATTGGCTGCAAGTTCGCCGGCTTAAGATGAACCGGACCAGCCCTCACTGGAGACCACTCCACGGAACTTGGAACCTGGGGAGTTCCTTCATGAGGACCCTAGCCACATTTCCCCGGACAACAATGGCAATGCTAGAGCACGTTGGTAGCTTGGCCCGGGACTCACCGTTTGGTACATAGCTGGAACTCAGCCACCCCTGCCAGAGAGCCCCGTCACATAAGGTTTTACGGGGCTATGGGGAGAGGAAGAGAACTTCCCCAAAGACTGGGAAGTCACTGAGCAGGAGGACATACGTCCAACTGGAAATGGTGAAGGAGGCACATACCGCAAAGCTCATTGACCATGGACAGTTTAAATATATCGCATATGGATTTAGATAGAGAAATGTTACTGGAATAGAGATTGGAGGACGAATGACAGGGGAAAGGATGGGGGTCGACAAAGACGTGTCAGACTTGATGCTGGCGCTACCAAACCACCAGTTGATCTGACTATCAAGGGGGATTTTGGATATCCATGACATTTTGCAGCATCAGCCATCCTTCAATGGGTTGTCTTCATTGCTTTGAGCAACTATGGACTGGAGTACGCATGTATGGACACTCGGAGTCTTTGAACTACATAGACTGGAACATGAGCTCAAGTTGGAATCATGATGAATAAGGGTATCTATACGGAATGTTGGATAACTATCCACTTCTAAACAGCACATAATACTGCATGGGAGGTGTCTCCCCGGACAGTCTGGAGTCTGGATGACACTATTCTCAGGTGGGTCTTGAGCTCACCAGCTGACAAGCTTGACGGTTACAGGCGCCGCGGCTCTTCACAAAGAATGAATGGATTGGTGCACAGTGAGTGGTGCACCGCCACCGACTGGAGCGCTGGTCCGGGGTCCACGCCGGATTGAATGCACGGTAAGGGTCAAAGCCCGCCCGCGGAGCGGCGTCACCGGGTCTCCAGGAGAGAATAGGGTCTCGGGCCAGCGGGTTTCATGTTCGGTCGCCGCACAGTGTTGCTCGTAGTTGCGAAGCTCCGAGACCCTAGCGCTCGGTTCCCGATGCCTTCACTGGACATGTGGAAAATGACATTCTGCCGCATCCCCAGACCGATGACCGCCCAATTATCTTTTTTTTTTTGTGGCCCAATGGCAGCGGTTGCAATTATCCCTCGGCCTTGAGAGTTGCGCCCAGCCTGGAGCAACCAGGCCTGAGTGGGGACGGAGAGTTCCCCTCCTTGAGCAAGAGTCTAGCAACGAAGACGGGACGACGGTGGCACAGTAGATCTACAGAGGAATTTGTCGCATCTATTTCCAACTCATGATGGGACCAAAAGGGTGCTGTTTTAAATCAACAATGATTTCAGAATAAGGACCAATCAACGAGTCCAATGGCAACTCGCAATAGAGGCAGGGGTTTGGTTTCTGCTTGCGTTGTCGCTGCCTCGGTATTATCGGCCCCGAGAGAGACGGGAACCGACGGCTGCGGTACAATCTGGTGCGCCAAAATGCTTTTGGAGCAGCAGGTGTTTGTTCCCTCGGCAGAGTGGAGGTTTTCGGTTACCACCCATGACGAAAGGAATTGCCGATTATTTTCAGCTCTTTTTTGATTGGTAGAAGGACGGGTTTGCCCTCCCCGCTCGCATCGGGAAACCACACTTCATCACTGGTGCTTGGAGAGGGCTCCGCTGTGGGGCATCGCCCACATTTTTTGGGGCTCGCTCTCTCCTGGGGCGTGCCTCTAGCGGAGTCGGCGCTCTCACTGCTGGGCTTCACTGCCAGGTACGTAAGAAACCTCAGCGAGGTCCTAAGCGACAGGTACCTAAGGTGAGGAGGGCCTTGTTGCCGTGTGCCCTGGGCAAGAGAAAAAAACACCCCCCTCCTCCCATCCGCTTCCTTTTAATACTCAATCCTCCCCCCTCCTCCTCGATCTCTTCTTGCCCGTTGATTCTTCTCGTGTGCGAGCGTCTCCCTTTTCCTTCTTCCTAGTGATACCCTGACCCTCTCCGCTCTAATCACGCTCACACTCAATTGAGACGCTTCAGCCTTGAGTGATCAACACCTTCACCATGCTTGCTACCCGCCAGGTTCTGGGCAATGTCGCCCGGAGCCGCGTCCTCGCGGGCGCCGCCTCTGGCATTCGCCGCCTGGCGACTGTCTCTGACAGCCCTCTCGACAAGAAGGTGAGCAAGATTCTACTCTCAGCAGCTTGTGTTTTGCGCGAACGACTCGACGCTTGGCGGTTCTTCTGGTGTGGCATGTAAGCCGCTCATCCGGGCACCTCCCAGACGTCATCGTGCGCCGATCGACCTGGGCCGTCAAATCACCAGTGATTTCGACCACAGGCAGATTTGCGCGCTGTGGTGCAATTGCAACAATATTACCAGCAGTTCTCGCTTCAGCCAGCTTCAGCATGCACAAATCAAGTTTTGGGGGAACAATTGGACTGACTCGTGCCATCTTGGCCCCACTATAGGTCCGCCAGAACCTTTGGGAGGAGAACAACTTCATCAACTACAAGAAGATGTCCGAGAACCTCGACATCGTCCGCGCCCGCCTTAACCGACCCCTGACCTACGCCGAGAAGATTCTGTACTCTCATTTGGATGATCCCCATGGCCAGGAGATCGAGCGTGGCAGCTCTTACCTCAAGCTCCGACCTGACCGTGTTGCTTGCCAGGATGCCACCGCCCAGATGGCCATCCTTCAGTTCATGTCCGCTGGCATGGATGCCGTTGCCAACCCCTCCACCGTCCACTGCGATCACTTGATCGAGGCCCAGATTGGTGGTGCCAAGGATCTTGCCCGTGCTGTCGACATCAACAAGGAGGTCTACAACTTCCTTGCTACTGCTTGTGCCAAGTACAACATTGGTTTCTGGCGCCCCGGCTCCGGTATCATTCACCAGATTATTCTCGAGAACTACGCTTTCCCCGGTGGTCTCCTCATCGGAACTGACTCCCACACTCCCAACGGTGGTGGTCTTGGTATGGCCTGCATTGGTGTCGGTGGTGCTGATGCTGTCGATGTCATGGCCAACCTTCCCTGGGAGCTGAAGGCCCCCAAGGTCATCGGCGTTAAGCTGACTGGTCAGCTCAACGGCTGGACTGCCCCTAAGGGTAAGTGCTAACTGCGCACCTTCCACTGTCGATCATCGTCGACGGTTAGTTATCCACGGACCCACTTATTAACAACACCACAGACATTATCCTGAAGGTCGCCGATATTCTCACCGTCAAGGGTGGCACTGGTGCCATTGTTGAGTACCATGGACCTGGAACTGATACCTTCTCATGCACTGGCATGGCAACCATCTGCAACATGTCAGGACTTCCCCATTCTTTGAGTTGTTTTGATCATTGTACTGACTCTTCGCAGGGGTGCTGAGATTGGTGCCACCACTTCCCTCTTCCCCTTCAACGAGCGTATGTACGACTACCTTGCCGCCACCAAGCGAACTGAGATCGGAGAGTTTGCCCGCTCTTACGCCCACGGCCTCCGACCTGACGAGGGTGCCGAGTACGACCAGCTGATTGAGATCAACCTTTCCGAGCTCGAGCCCTACATCAACGGTCCCTTCACCCCCGATCTGGGAACTCCCATCTCCAAGTTCAGCCAGGCTGTCAAGGACAACGGCTGGCCCGATGAGCTCAAGGTCGGTCTGATCGGCTCTTGCACCAACTCCTCTTACGAGGATATGTCCCGCGCTGCCTCCATCGCCCGTGATGCCCTCAACCACGGTGTCAAGGCCAAGGCTGCCTTCACTGTCACCCCCGGTTCTGAGCAGATTCGCGCCACCATTGAGCGTGACGGTCAGCTCCAGACCTTCGAGGAGTTCGGTGGTATGGTTCTCGCCAACGCTTGCGGTCCCTGCATTGGTCAGTGGGACCGTCGCGATGTCAAGAAGGGCACCGCCAACTCTATCATCTCCTCCTACAACCGTAACTTCACTGGCCGAAATGACGGTAACCCCGCCACCCACTCCTTCGTCGCCTCCCCCGACATGGTCGTCGCCCTGACCATTGCTGGCTCCCTCCACTTCAACCCCCTCACCGACACCCTCAAGGACAAGGACGGCAAGGAGTTCAAGCTCGCCCCTCCCACCGGTGACGGTCTCCCCGTTCGCGGCTACGACCCCGGCCAGGACACTTACCAGGCTCCCCCCAAGGACCGTGCCAGTGTCACTGTCGATGTCTCCCCCACCTCCGACCGTCTCCAGATCCTTACCCCCTTCCAGCCTTGGGACGGCAAGGATGCTAAGGATCTCCCTATCCTCATCAAGGCCAAGGGCAAGACCACCACTGATCACATCTCCATGGCCGGTCCCTGGCTCAAGTACCGTGGTCACCTTGACAACATCTCCAACAACATGTTGATCGGTGCCATCAACGAGGCCAACGATGAGGCCAACAAGATCCACAACTTCACCAACGGCGAGTGGGGTGCCGTTCCCGCCGTCGCTCGTGACTACAAGGCCAAGGGTATCAAGTGGGTTGTCATTGGTGACTGGAACTACGGTGAGGGTTCTTCCCGAGAGCACGCCGCTCTTGAGCCCCGTCACCTTGGTGGTCTTGCCATCATTACCCGATCTTTCGCCCGTATCCACGAGACCAACCTGAAGAAGCAGGGCATGCTGCCCCTGACCTTCACTGACCCCGCTGACTACGACAAGATCCGCCCTGATGACAAGGTATGTTGCTCCTCCTCAGTGTCTCTCATAGCATCAACTAACTCGATACCAGGTCGACCTTCTCTGCACCAAGCTCGAGGTTGGCAAGCCTTTCCCCATGATTGTCCACCCCGCCGATGGCAGCCCCTCTTTCGAGATCCCTCTGTCCCACACCTTCAACGAGCCCCAGATTGAGTGGTTCAAGAACGGTTCTGCCCTCAACACCATGGCCAAGGCCGCCAAGAAGTAAATAACGGAGGATGATGAACGGGAATGAAAGAAGGAAATGAAGCAGTGAAATAGTTTGGGTCACAACTGGCGTATATCCTGCATGCTCTCTGGGGTTTGGTTTTTTGAGAGCAGACAGTAGAGGGGCTGATTGACGAACGGTGTCGGTTTTACACTGTCGCTCGCCCATGTTTTACTTTTACACCTCGTTGGAACGGAATAGCCTTGATTTTCTAGGTTGTACAAAATCAAAACTGTTAAAGAATTGTTCTGATGTGCTCTGTGATGGTATTCTTGCAGTCGCAGTGATTTATGTGCTGCATGCATATTGAATGCTAGCTCGTGGCTGGAGCACAAGGGGCTTGTGAGGCGCTTATTTATCCTTGAGATGCTCCACGGCCACTTAGATGCTGAAGTCTATTATGAGATGGCCTTGCAACTTGAATTCCCTAAGCTACCTTGAGATCAAGCTGGGTGGTAAACCATCTACGAAAGCCGAATGCCACAATGTTTGTGCCTCTGGAGTGCCCATTGAGGTCGTCCAGATGGGATGAGAGAACCGAGCCACGAAACGACAGAGTTCTCATCTAATACTTCTCACATATGGCTACTATATACTCTCAGAATGTGCATAAAAGTAGTAAAATAAGAGATTAAACTATCATAACATGAGGTAATGTTCTCATCGCCTTTAATGTGCTTTTATGACCTTTCTCAAGGCTTAGGATGCACTCATCATGCTCGTCACACGCGGACTCCTCGGTCTCTCTGTGAGGTACTCCGTACGTCATTTGGGATCTGCACCGCCAAATCTTAATCGAGTTAGTCAGCGGCCCCGGCGCAAGGACTGTCACGTGCTGATAAGCCTAAATCAGCCACCCCATGTTCATCAATCATCAAGGGACCTGCTGTCCAGTTTCACTTGGCCATCGCATCGTCAAACTTGGACTTTTGCGATATCCAGGTTGCTGGGTTGAGGTCTGGTTCGAATTACTCCGCTTCAGTTTCTCTTTCCGCCCGAGAGTGTCTTTTGCCTAGCCACTCACTCCTCCTCCCTCGATTCCGCCCTATCCGCCCCAGCGAAGGACCGCCCGGCTGCTCCGTGCAGCGCGAATCGCGAAAACATGCGGCCTCGACTTCAAAACTTTAACACGTTGCGAGCGCGATCCTACGTGTCACGACTGCCGCTCTTCACTCGGCTTATTGTTCTTGTCATTGTTGCAGCTTGGATTGCCTCGGTGCAATCAGTATGGGACTTGCGAGAATGGGGCGCCCTCATCCCTGACCAGATCAGCGTCACTTCAGGCAAGCTTTAGAACGCCCGATCCTCTTGTGTAGCGCTAACACGGCTTGTGAATTAGCATATCGACTTTCGACGTTTCCCTTAATACACCTCAATTTCATCCATATGATCCTTAATGTCTTGGCCCTGACGCCTTTGATGGAACGATTCGAGGGCGAACACGGAACTCTGACTACGGTTGCATTGTTCTTTGGCCGTAAGATTCAGCTGCTTCTCTGTACCGGAACTTTTGCTAATTGCTGGCCATAGCTTTGACGTCGATTCCTGCCGTCCTCTACGTGATCATCGAGCGATGTGTTTTCCGAGCGAACAATTCGATACTGGGAGCGAGGTGAGATCACACTGCCCCGACGTCGTCTACATGCGAGAAACATGACTAATATGCATATCATAGCTTGTGGGTGTTTGTCTTGCTCGCCATGGAGTCCATTCGAACCTACAAGGCCAACCCTCACTTCGTCATTGGCACAGTTCACATCCCTACGTGGACCACTCCCTTGATTATGTGTTTGGTGGTGGCGGCATTGGTACCCAGGACAAGTCTTCTTGGCCATTTGTGCGGCGTGGGTATCGGATACGTCGGTAAGTCTCCTCTTCACGCAAAATTAGACCTGATGCTAACTGACTTGATAGCTGGCTTCGGCTACGTCAAGTTCCTTGCACCTCCTGAGTGGGCGCTTCGATGGATCGAGAAGCGACTTAACCTCCTCAAGATTCTACCTCACTACGTCAGCATCGATAAGACGACATATGGCCGGTTTGGCGTGCTCCCCACGACCAACCGCCCTGGCCCCAGCGGGAGCGCCGCAACGGAGCTCGTGGGTACGACTCAGCGTCTCGGACCTTGAGCAAGGGCGCATGAAACTGTGCGCCTTCATGTAGTGTGGCTGTGTACTAGTACTACGGCGCTGGTTGCGTATTTCTCGTTTTCCTCTTATTTGTACTATAGAAAAGGGGGTTTATTCTTGGGCATCTTTTTTAATCCGGGCTTGGCGTGGCGATCAAAAACGAAGGAATGAATGGATGATTTAAGGTGGCCGCCTTCTTCTCTATGTTGCGGACCGTCTTGGATAGCAAGCGTGGGTAAAACCAGAGTCTTGGTTGGGATTGAAGATTATAGAAACAGGAGCTCTAATTCGAAGATGTATGGCATCTGCTCAATTATGATTAGCATCACGTTTTGTCGTCTCATTGCTGTCTCTCTGTGCCCTGAGTGCGTTGTGGAATCAGCTCTCATGAATGAGGGAGTCCGAGTTGATGGTTGTCTTGGGGGACACGGCAGATATCATAGGGTGCTTGGCGGTCTCGCATATCTAAGAGGTCAAGACGTCTTTATATGATCAAGTCTCGAGCTAGGTGGGCTAAAAGTTATTTAATGGCGAAGATGTTGAGTATTGTTCGACCTAAATATACCCGCATTCTGTCCGAGCAACCTTCTTCTTCCCATTATTTCTCATTGCGGTTCAGCTTCACGACCATACCTATCCTCTGATACCAGGACGGTGGTGTCTTATACTGGCGCACTTTTGCAATGACGAGCAGAGTATTTCAGCCTCCCAACGACTGTCTGGCCGTTCTATCTCATGGCTACTGACCAGTTCCATCTCCCATAGAGGCGCATTACCGTGTTGCCCAGTCACCCATTCGTTCCCAGTACGCATGAAGTGGTAACCCTCTTTCTCCGCCTTGGAGTAGCCGGGGGCCTTTATGACCTCCTCGAGCAAGCTTGTCCTCGAGGCTCAGTGGTGTTCCTCTTCTCCCTCTCAACCAACCTCCCAACTCTCTGCAGCCACTCGAGTTGATCCTCGCTTAATTCTGCATTGGTTCCTGCTGGCGGCTGTTCGGGTGTTTGTAGCGCGTCTCGCTCTCGGGCCAGGGAGTTTACAGCTTCGAGCAGCCTCGCCTCGGCATTGCTGACATCCGCCCCCTTGGCCTTACTATCTTTGACCTGAGCTGCGGCCTTGCGGACATCGTTCAACATATCGTTGATCGCTGTTCACCCATGGTTAGTACAGTGTTTCGTTTATGCTTGCTTGGGGGTAAACTCTTACATTTGGAGGTAGAAGCGCCCTCTGTCGCCATTTTGCGTCTTGGTTGCCTGGGCGTTCTGTGTTGAATCAGCGACTCCTGTTCATCCACCCAGTACATCTAATGTCAGGCGAGAGGGTCATTACTTGACTCACTGGGATGTGGCTTGCTTGCTTATGGTATGCCTCCAGGCGTGAGAGGAAAAAATGCTTTGGAGTTCAAAGAGAGTGATCGAGGAGAGAGTGAAAGGTTCAAGTTTCTGCATCACTGGTGGCCTTATGTAGTTGGGCGTTGCCAGGGGACAGTGAATCACAGTCGAAAAACAGGTCAATACCGACAGCAGGAAATATGTTTGTGCTACATAGGATGATGGCTGAGAGCATGGTAACTATGGGGTCTGCAGCAAAGATGGATGAAGCTCGTTGAGCTGGAAATGATGTGAAACGAGAAGAGATGGGAAGAGATGAGAAACGGCAAATAGTGCAATAATATGTACAAATGAGATAAAGGTATTGAGCAATGTTTATTGGTGCCATGTTTAATGTATAGAATACTCTAACATTACTGTCGATCAAAGAGTGTTTTCTACCAGCAAGCAATCCAAACATTCACCTCGTTTTCACATCCCAACACACACACGGGAGTATATAAGTTTCTGTAGGTTACTTTGAGAACACCATTGAGGCTTGATAGCACACATGGAGAAAAAACTCGCATTTAAAAAGGAAGCTTGCGGCTCTTTGGCACAAACTACGACTGTTCATGATGGGTTCGGGTGTGTCTATCACCACGACCTCACTTAGGACTGGCGTGTGGGCGCCGAGCGAGGGCAACTGGGCCATTTGCACTGTGGAATGATGTGTACGTATGGATTTCTGTCTTCAAGGAGTTCAAGGACACGAAAACCCATCATCGAATTATCGACAATTGATAGAATCAACACAACATGTTGCCTTTACTTCAGGTCTCCCACTTGAGCCTCAGCCCCCGGTATATGCATAGGCCGCCCCGCCGGACATGCAGGCACCCGGCCGAGCCTTCCCCCCTGGCCACGGCGGGCCATTCTGGAGATGGGTGAGCTGTCCGGAAAAGGTACGTACCTCGATTTACGGGATGCAGTTACATTCACTGGATTGGATCTTGAACTTGAACGACAAGTTGGAGGATTGAGACGACCAAGTCGCTCGTCGCGCAAAACCTCTGCCTAGTCATGTCGCGGTTACTCTGTGAGAAGCTCCCCCAAGCTCTGATGTTGCGCTGAATCATGCCCGCGGACTCCGGCTGACCCGTTTTAGCATCGGCGTTCTCGCTGCGTCGCGATCCTCGAATCTTGAAGCTCCCCCCTTACCTGTCCTTCCTTTGCATCGCGATCGGCGTCGTCTGGCTGTTTCTTCTCCCTCTTAACGAATACTCGCGACGGACGTACATCTCGGAGAACGCACTGCTGCCGGGGCAGGTGCATACATACTTTGGAGGGAGTGAACAGAACATCTTGCGCGCGTATCGTCATGAGGTTGATGATGTGGTGGGCAAGAGCAACTACGAGTGCGTTCTCCATTTGTGATGCGAGCTTGAACTTGGACAGGCGCTAATGGCCTTGGGATTGGCAGGATTAACGACAGGCTCGATGAGATCCTAACGGGTGTTGGCCTCAAGGTTGGACGACAGAACTACACGTATCACTCGGCGGGCCACGAATACTCAGGGCAGAATCTCTATGCCATCCTCCAAGCTCCCCGAGGCGATGCTACCGAGGCCATTGTCTTGGTTGCTGCGTGGAAGACTATCGAGGAGCAGCTCAACCGCAATGGCGTGTCCTTGGCTTTGACCCTGGTCCGTTACTTTAAGCGTGCGTCTACATCTCTCTAAAGGCATGCGGATGAGGAAACTGACAAATCGAAATAGGTTGGTCACTCTGGTCCAAGGATATTATCCTTGTTGTCCCCCCAGACAGCAAGACCGGCACCCAAGCTTGGGTTGATGCATACCACGATGCTCACAACCCTGACCTTGTGGCGCCTCTGCCTCTCAAGTCCGGGGCTCTGCAGGGCGCTATCGCCATTGACTATCCTCAAGAGGAGAGATTCAAGGCAGTGCACATCATCTATGATGGTGTCAATGGACAGCTGCCTAACCTCGATCTCATCAATTCCATCGTCAACATCGGCGGCGGTCAGATGGGTATCCCCACCACCATCCAGGAGATGACGCAGCACAAGGGGAGCTACCCCGATCGTCTGCAGACCATGCTGCGTGGTATGCTCAACCAGGGACTTGGCTACGCGGCCGGTGCCCATAGTAGCTTCATCCCTTACCACGTCGATGCTGTAACACTGCAGCCCTATGGTGAGGGATGGCATGATGACATGGGTATGGGTCGTCTCGTCGAGGGTTCGTTCCGAAGTCTGAACAATCTTCTCGAGCATCTGCATCAGAGTTTCTTCTTTTACTTGCTGATGCAGACGGATCGGTTTGTCAGTATCGGTACTTATCTGCCCAGCGCCATGCTGCTGGCTGCCAACTTTACCATCATGGCTATCTCCCTCTGGGTCAAGAGCGGCCAGTCATCGACAGTAGTGCAGAAGCCCAGGGAGACCAAGGGATCTGCCTCGGCTGCTGAGACTGTGCAGTCCGGAAGGGATCTCTTCTTGCCGCTTATTATTGTCGCCATCTGCCATGCTCTCCCAGCTGTGCCTCTTTACACCTTTAACCATCTGCCTGCTGGCGTAAGTATTGCTTTCCGATTTTCAGGGATACGACGCTGACAGCTCATAGCTACTTTCGCCTGCCTTTTCCATCTTCTCCGTCGTCTCGGCCGTCCTCCCTTTTGTCATCTCCCGCCTTCTCTCAATCTTCTCCAAGCCCACCCAGCAGCACTTCCAGATCACCAAGTCCTTCTCTCTGCTCGTCCTGGGCATGTGCCTCTCCACCCTCGCCACCCTCAACTTCTCCCTCGCCTTCCTCGTTGGCCTTCTGGCCAGCCCGCTGAGCTTCGTCCAGCCTGTCAAGAACCCTGTCCTTCGGTGGTCTGTGGCCGGCCTGCTCAATGTCGTGGCGCCATCTACGGTCATTTACGCCGCGGCTCAGGCTTGGGGAATTAGCATTACTGACCTGTTGAGCGAGGCAAGCTTTGGCTGGAACGTATGGGGTATGTATACACCTGTGGTGGTTTGGTGTTTGTGGTGGCCTGCTTGGCTCGTGGGTATGATCAACGTCTTTGGAGAGGTTTCGGCGTAGAGTGGTTGGAATTCGGTTTGTGTAAGATATGTCGCAGAGAGTCAACATTTAGAGCCCTGAAGGGATGATCTATACTCATAAACTACTGGCATCACTTATAGACTAGCTAGTTTCAAGATTTACTGTTATTGGAATATCCACTGTAATATAGCTGAGAGGGCTATAGTTGTTGTTCCCGAGAGGCCGAACGCTAGCGGAACTCTCCGTGGTCTTCACTTGACGTATTCTAGGAGGGGAAGCACGGAAATAGAGAGGAACAACAGCAGCTCATAACATGGGTGGACTCGTATGATTAATAGTTGTCCTCTGGGCGGGATCATCAGCTGCCCACACAGATGTTTCTATCTGTCTACTGTACAGGGGTTCGTTTTGTTGCCCTCATGCCACGCCGTCCTCACTCATCTTCTTGTCTATGCAGCCCACACGTCCTTGCCAGCTGACTCGATCCAGTTGCCGAGTTGGTTGACGCTCGAGTCCCAGTCCAGGAGTCGCTGGCGCATGGCGGCAATCTGCTTCATATCCAATACCTTGGGTTGAACCCAGGTAATGTGTGCCACGCCATCGACCTGGTCGATGGTACCCCGGAGCAGACCCAGGCTCAGAGCCTTCATGATGAGATGCTCAATCTCCTGTGGTCGAACCTTAGTCTCCTGGGCGATGGTAGCAAAGGTCATGGTTCGGTCATGAGGGGGGCGGCGGAAGACAGCTTCGGTGAGAGCAGAGAGGTAGATCTTCTGGCGGAGGTGGGTAGAGTTGCTGCTCAGGAGCTTGTTAGACTCGACACGATCAGAAAGTCTCTCGTAGGCCGCAAGATCTCCGCGGTTGAAAGCGAAAAGAAGCTCGCGCATCCAGGCGTGCTCGCTCTTGGCAAGAACATCGAGGATGGGATGGAGGAGCAGCTCTCCAAAGTTGTAGATGCTGGTAGAGACCAGAGCGGCGATGCTGAGGTGGTAGGCCCGCTTGTATCGCTCCTTGGGAGAGAGGGAGGCGACATCAATGCAGGCAAGGTAGAGGAGGGCAGTGCGGTAGTAGTTGGAGAAGTCCATCTTGAGCTGTGGAGGGGTTAGTGGGGGTTCGGACATCAATATTGTGACACCGTGGTCATGGGCTCCAGGAAATGAACATACCTGGTAGTAGGTGGCATTGGCGTCGTAAAATGAGGCATGGACGATGTTCTCGACGGAATCGAAGGAGTCTAGTATCCTCTCGGCGGTGTCGAGATCCTTTCGTGCGCTGTCTAGCTCCTCAAGGTCGAGCTTCGCCCGAGCGACAGCAACCAGGGCAAAAACATATGCATCTTGCGAGTTCTCGTTGTCAACCTTCTTGGCGACCGATTGCAGGAATTCCAAACGCTCCTCATCCTCTGTAGTTCAAAGACATCATGGGTTAGCACAACGCCGGCTTCGGAGGGGCGCACAGCAGGGTTCCTTACCATCGCACTCTGTCGCCGCCTTCAACGCCAGTTCCACGAGCTTCAGCTGGTTGATCTTGTCGGCAAATTTAAGGATGAAGACTCTGTAGAAGACTAGCCGCTTGGGAGCGCTCCCGGGATGGCTGAAGAACTCGACGAGGGCTTCGGTGAGCTGGTGCCAGAGCTTACGCTCCCAGTAGTTCTCAAAGTCGAGGATGAGAGGCTGGAGCTCCTCGGGAGCTTCATCGCGCTGCTCGGCGAGGAAATCGGGGATGGCGTCGGCACTCATGATGGCGGGATGTGTAGGAGTTGGTGGGTTGTGACGTGTGGATGGTGAGCACAGCAACAATAGCTAGCTTGCACCTTGAGATCTCGAGCTTTTGGTTCCGAATCGGCACAAGTTCTTCCCTAAAAATCGGCGTTGCAGGCGGGGTATTTCTTTCGTGACGATGACAGTGCCGTTCTAGGCAGCCAGAGCAAGTTGGTCGGTTTGGGGTGTTTGTTCAAGGTTGATAGTTGCTTCTGTGGAGTTGGAGGGAGGTCCTTAGCTCATCAATGAGGCTGCCAGGCAGCCTGGTGTCGCAACACTCAAAGACGCACGGACCCATTCTTCCCTTGGAATCCCGCTAGCCAATAATGAGCTGCAAGATTTCATTGACCCATCACGTGACCTGGAAATAGCGTTCCCCGAGGCTCTACCTTGCCCAGCATCACCAAACATTGCTGTTGTGAAGACGAGACGACCCACGGCCAATTGCGAGGCACAGCAGCGTCTTCCCACGCAATCTGTATAATCGCAACCATGGTTTCGCCCCTGTTTGCCGCCCGGTCGGCCCGCAATGTCGCCCTCAATGTCACGGGCAAGCGATTCCTCTCCGACATCTCTATTACCCGAACCGGGAAGCCCATCATCCGAGTCGAGGGTGGCCGGTGAGCCCAACCGCGATCCATTGGCCCTTTGAAACATGTTGCTGATGCTTGCCTCCGTTTAGTTCATCCCTTGGAGGTGCGACGACCGATCCACGATGCCCATGAACGACGCTGACGATTGACAACCAGGCCACACTGTTACGGTATTTGGCGCAACCGGCCAGCTGGGACGATACATTGTGAACCGTCTTGGTGAGAAGGCCCGGCCTCTATGACTTGATGGGGGAAAGGGACGGCACAAAGACTAACCATTGCTACTAGCTCGTCAGGGATGCACCGTCGTCGTTCCCTACCGTGAGGAGATGACCAAGCGTCACCTCAAGGTCACCGGAGATCTCGGCCGCGTCGTCTTTGTCGTATGTCCAATCCCTTCGATCTCGACCATAGCCCCGCTATAACTCTCGCCTTTAGGAGCACGACCTTCGAAACACCCCTTCGATCGAGGCCAGCGTCAGACACTCGGATGCCGTCTTCAACCTGATTGGCCGTGATTACCCGACCAAGTATGTTTCTTCGAGAAGACGAGCACGAGGGCGAGCAAGGAAGCTAAGCTAGCATCAGGAACTTTTCTCTGGAGGATGTTCACATTGAAGGAACCGAGCGAATTGTCGAGGCCGTTGCCAAGTACGATGTCGACCGATACATCCACGTTTCGTCCCACAGCGCCAACTCCCAGTCCGCCTCCGAGTTCTACCGCACCAAGGTACTTCGACTGCTGCTTCAACGAGGGAAGGTTATTGACAAGCGTATCAGGGCCGAGCTGAGGAGATTGCCCGGGAACTGTTCCCCGAGACCACCATCGTCCGACCCGCCCCCATCTTCGGTTTCGAGGACAACCTTCTGCTTAAGCTGGCTGGTGTGACCAACCTCTTCACCTCCAACAACATGCAGGAGAAGTTCTACCCCGTTCACGTAGGTGACGGAGTCCTGGTGGATATGGAATAGTACTGACTGTGATAGTCAATTGATCTCGGAGCCGCCCTCGAGAAGATCTTCTACGACGACACAACCGCCGGACAGACTTTCGAGCTTTACGGACCCAAGCAGTACAGCATGCGCGAGATTGCCGATCTGGTGGACAAGGAAATCTACAAGCAGCGACGACACATCAACGTTCCCAAGGCCATCCTGAAGCCCGTTGCTGAGATCCTGAACAAGGTGCTCTGGTGGCATACCCTGTCGGCCGATGAGGTTGAGCGAGAGTACATGGACCAGGTCATTGACCCTGAGGCCAAGACTTTCAAGGATCTTGGGATCGAGCCCGGCGACATTGCCAACTTTACCTACCACTACCTGGTGAGTGACCCAGTTGGAGTCTCAGGACTATATCTGACACCCCTATAGCAAGGATTCCGAAGCCAAAACTTCTACGATCTTCCCCCTGCGACGGAGAAGGAGAAGCGGGAAGAGAAGAAGTACATCCACGTCTTGGATGAGTTGTAAAGAAAAGGAATCGAGCTTTGGTCTTTGGAATGCTGGAGAGGGAAGTGGTAGCTTTGGGCAGTTGGGAGGCTGCTGAGCGGACAGGCCGACAATAGTCCGTGTATATAGGACCGCATAGACTAGAGAGTGTGCGAGTTCAAACAATTGTACAGGTTTTCTTTTGGTTGAAATGTGTCTCCGTGTCAGACGAGGTTCTTGGAGTAATGTCGCTTTGTTATGCCCCATGCCAGAGATTTACATCCCAGGAAGATTCCTAAAGTGCGATCACCCTCGAGATGGATGGGAATCAACTGAGAAAGGTCGATTGGGGATCAACTAGGGAAGCTATCTCGGTTTTCTAGAGTTGAAGGTAGCATGGAGGTGTAAGTGTACAGTGCGCTCACAACACCGTGCGTGTATATGCACTGTCTGCAAACCTCTACTTCAGGCTTTGCTCTCATGAATTACACCAATCCTTCAACATCACCACCCTCGGTATCCAAAACCACAGCACCATCTTTGGCCCAGCCAATAAATCGGGATTATTCACAGACCACGTCAAGCTCCAAAAAATGTCTTCCAAGCCCAACAACCAGGCTTCTGCCGAGTTCACATCCTACTACCTCCAGCGAGCCACGCAGGAGCTCTCGGAGGACCTCGACAAGGTCCGCAACGCAGAGGACTTCAAGGCTGACTCGATTCCTTTTCTGGTTCATGCCCTTCAGCAGGGTGCGGGGCTTTTTTCGGCGGAGGATCAGAAGAGAGTTGTCGATGGGTCGAAGAGCAAGGATGGAGATGCTTGAGTTTGTGTGGTGAAGTGAAGCCAACAAGGCCGCTGTCCACTTACGCTACCGAATTGTTACACGACCGAGTTAATGGACAAAGTCGGAATGGAGGCTCATGTTGAATGCCTCACGAGGAGACCAAAGACGGTGTTAATGCTTTGTCTCGCCTCACATCAACACCACGAACCGCCAGGGCCAACACACGTCAGCCAGGACCAGCAATTCTCTCAGCATCGAAGATTCAATCATTTCACGACAAATAGAACCATTGGGGAAAATAAAGGAGTTCAGGTTGCGATCAAAGGCCGTTATTTCATCAAGGGTATCTCAAAGCAGACTCATCGCAGCGACAAAAGCGCACCGCGATGCAATCAACTAGGTATCTATGCAACTCCTGCACACTCCAAATAATGCAAGACTTGATATCAATCAACAGTGTTTGTGTGTCTAAGCCGCCTGGGACCGGCGTCGCTCCAGTCGCACAGCCCAGCCCTTGATGGCCAGGACGATGACGATCCAGGCCATCAGCAGTCCGACCAGGCCCATGGTGACGGTGTACATGAACATGGCGTCTAGGTCGTAGTGGATCATTCCTTCGACAGTGTCGGAACTCTGCTCTGGGTCAGCTGTTGTCTCAGTAGGACAGGGACAGAGTGCACTTACGCTTGCCATGAAGATGATGCCTCCAGAGATCAAGCCAAACGAAGCAAGGAGCTCGGTGGGAGGTCGGGATGGGAGAATCGACTTGGGCGGCTTGAGGAACATGAGGAGGTATGTAAGGCCTCGAGCAAGCGAGGCTCCGAGAAGCAGGTTGCCCCATTGCTTGTGGACCATGCTCGAGATCATGGTGTGCTGCTTGTGCGAGCTCATCATGATGCCCAGCAGAAGGATGACCAAGGCAGGAATGGGGTTGAGGGAGAACTCGTAAGTCTCGGGTGCCTTTTGTTCATCTGCTTCTTCGTCGGTGTAGGGGTGCTTCGGCTCGATGTCTTCGACGGTTGTGTTGAGGAGATCGCGAATTCGGGTAGACTCGACGAGCATTCCGCACTGGAACAAATTGTCAGTCCCTGAACTTTCAAGATCTCTGCTAAAGCGTGTGCAGGATCGAGACTTACCATGCCACCACCGATAAACAGGACCGTGATGGAGATGTGCTCCATGTCCTGAGCAGTCCAAGCACCTCCCCAGCCGCCAAGGTGCTCAAGGAAGATGTTGGTAGAACCATAGAAGAAGATGAGAAAGCTCTCGACAAACTCGGCAGAAGGTCGCCAATTTTGCGACCCCTTCTTGGGGCGAACGTTCCATGCCCAGCCAAGCTCGCCGAAGCTGCCAGACCAACGACCCAGGGTGAAGACGCCCAGCCAGAAGAAGACGCCGCCCTTGATCCAATGCGCGAGGCCGTTGAAGACGTTTTCTCCTTCCTATTAATGGTGTGTTAGATAGTGTAAGTGGATACCTTTAAGGAGCGACTTACAAAGAAGCGACCGAAAGTAGCTACACCAGTCGCAAGCGCGATGAAGCCGAAGGGGAGGATAATGCGATCAATGACCTGTCGTCCAATGTTGAGATACTTCCACACGCGAGAAGCAACGACCTTGGAAGCATGACGAGCGAAGGCGCCCTTGGTAGCCGGAGAGGAGAGAGACATGGCCTCGAGGTCACCGTCGTCGTCTTCCTCGTACTCCTTTCTTGGGCTCTCGAGGGGAGACTCCTCCAAACCATCGAGGGTCGAAACAGAGCTGCTTCGGAGTGAAGCAGTGTTGCGCTCTGTTCCCTGGCCACTGTCACCGGAGTGTCGATAGGGGCTGTCAGCGAGGTAACCCTCGGGGAGTCGGAAACCGTTGTGGCTAGGAGCTTCAGTTGGCACTGGGAGAAAGGCCTGTCTGTCACTGCTCGTCTTCCTGGCATCCCCTCGCAATACTCCGGCGACCCATCCCACAAGGCTCACGAGAACCTGCGCCGAGACAACCCAGGTCGCGATCCAACCAATCTTGTGGTGCGCATTGTTTGGGTAGAGGTCTGGGGTCTGGGCGTTGTAGATGACGCCCAGGAGCAGCCCCAGGGCATTGGAGGCCAGGAATACGAACTGCGCAGGCACAGTGAAGCGCGATCTCGCCAGAGAAAGGACGACGGCTGTATAGATGCGTCAGTGGCTGGCGCAAAGCTTGTGAGTAGCAGCGGGCCTCGTGGGCTTGAGCTTACCGACGGGGAGGACAAAGACCCAGGAGAGGACCATGAGGGCAATGTGGGCGTAGATGACACTGACATGATCGGGGTGGGAAAAGTAAGTGTCTGGGTATTCCGAGGCGTCTTTGGGCTTGTCGGAGGCATGGCTCATGTCCATGTCGCCCATGTCGTGTCCCTCGTCGCCATGCGCCAGGACGACTGGGAGAAGCGCGAAGAGGACTGCGCCCGCAGAGCGCGATAGCGTATTTGCTGGAATCATTATGAATTACTCGGTGTAGTCGAATCTCTTTGCTATTCGGAGCTCTGTTGGTGCGCGCACGACAAAGACGGAGGTCGAGAGCACACCAGCTTCAAGGAAACCGATCGCAGGCCAGTATTAGTCGAACAGCACTCTCTGGCGACTAGAACTGTTACAGGCGACAGGTAAAAAGAGACGATAGACACAGGTTTACGGCAATGCGACGCGCTCGAAGCTATTTCAAGGAAGTACGGCAGAGTGGAGGGGCTCTCGCCGGGCCGAGTCGGCGAGGGGTGTGGGCTTTTTATTCTTGAGCAAAGAAGCCATTGAGGGCCAGGGTTGGCATAGAATGGAGGGCCAAGAAGAAGGGACCATCCGGGGCTTCCGAATTGCTTCAAAGGGGAGCTTGAGAAAAAAAAAAGTAGCAGGACCACGGTACGGTAAGCCGGCGGGCGGGAAGGGAGCTCATGGTGGAGGATGGGGCCGGCCGGTGGGGGAGAGAGAACTTGATGGTGGGTGGGCTGTAGCTCGGCATGTTGGCTGCCAGCAAATGGGGAACTCGCTGTGGTTACGGTACATGGACGGGTAGTACCCTCTCGGATGACAGCTATTCGGCTCTGGCCGTAGGTACCTCTTGTGGAGCTCGTGTGAGAACGACATCATCGATGGATCGACGAGGTGAGTTCCTGTCATGCAGTCACAGTACACGCCCCAAGATGAGAGAGGGTTGTGGCTTCGAGACCTCTTACATGGCATTGTAAGTGAGGAGCTCGTACGAGTGAAAGTTGACATCTCATATCACTGGATCAGAGTGTCTCTTATCTTGGCTAGCTTATAGAATCCCCAACTGAAGCACAGCTGAGTGCCAACTCCGTACCTATACCGCCTAGCAAGTCCTGTACATGGTACATGCACTCGACAAAGACATACAGTACTCGTCGCAAACAGTGCTTTCGCAAAGGTCAAAGGGCGTGCTTGGCTCCTGGGCACCGTTGCTTCGGTGGCTTGCTCGTCTACCAACCACTCCCCCCCACCACCCGGATCCGACGGGACGGAAGACGGAGCACCCACGGACATTTTCACAAAATCCAGAACCGAAAAATAACTTATATCGCTTCCCTTGTCCGTGTCTTGGCCTTCCTTTTACAAGCTGGTGACGACTGACAGTGACGACGACCTTCAGGCACCGACCCTTGGCGACCTGTTTATCTAGATGCCAGCGTATTGAGATACGCCTGCTCGCACGTCATCAGCGGCAGGAGTCGACATGCCGGCTGGGCTTGGATCCAGTGCCGACAGCCTCTCTCCCGCTAAGGCATGTCGAAGAGCGGCGTGACTTGGCCGTTCTGCTGTGTCCGGGATCTAGGGTTCCACGGGCCCCGGGACGTGGATCCACAGCAAAAAGCGGCCGACCATTCCGTCCTGTTCCCTCTGAGTAACTCTAATTGACGACCACACAGAGAGGCAAAAAGCGATTATGTCCGCGATAAGGCTGAATATGACGTCGGGCAGCCATTAGAGAAGACGTTAGGGCTGACGAAAGAATAACGTAGACGCCTTACGTCTACACACGTGTGCAGCGTATTCTTACAGAGAGGTACGCATGATAGTGCGTGACAGCTTCACTTACACACGGCGGTCAAGAACACAAAGTCACCACGGATGGCTTAAATCCCGGGCCCCGATGGCCAAGAGGTGATGGAGAAAAAACCAGGACCATAGCCTTGGCAACGTGCCTTTCACCCATCGAACAACGCGCCCATATTATCTCCGATACCCCGATGATTCCGGTCAGATACTTCCATGAACGAAAAAAGGTCCCACCTCCTTCAACACTACCAAACCGCCATTTCACGAGTCACAGGACACGAAAAACACCCAGACGGGAAACATCCATTACAACCGTATGACTCAAAAACGCCAGGGTCTTTGTTCGGAGGCGGGGACCCTTGATCAGCAGTCGTGAGTGACCGGCACACACACCTTTTGACCAAGCATCCATTATCTTTCCGAAATCTCACCAACCCTATCCCACCCCGGTTTTCTGAGCATGGGATACAAAGAAAACGCATGAGCCCAGATGCAGAAAGAGAGCCCTAATGTCATGTCGATATGTAAGGTAGCCTGGGGGGACCGGCAATACGTTGCGCCCTCCCCACTTGGGAGCATCTCTGTGCTTTGCTTTGAGTGCTGACAATTGCATCACAGTATCGTGACAAAGACGGGTGGGTAATTGTTCAACGTTGGCTGACAAACTAGACATAATCACTAAGCAAGCAATTGGAAGGGATGAAGCTCTCACGGGAAGTGGATGCGGCTCTCTCATTAACCCGCCTTGACCTCGCGTATTTCGAAATCGCCGATGGTTTTCCCCACTCAAACACTGACAAGGCTACCAAAGGCATGGGAACCCATTCGATGCGGAAATTTCTGGCTTCATCCTCGAGGATAGCACGGAAAGATGGACCGTCTCTGCCAAGAATTCACCGGCAAGGATTTAACTGCAATTATCAATGCGGTCGTCCATGGACCTCCGTGGCCGCAGGACGAAGCACTCCGAGACATCCGTGTTGGATGAAGCGAAGCAGATCGTGATCCTTCAACGCCAATCTCGGTTCCCGCGCAGAAACACTGATGAACCCGATGACAAGGCCATAGTCGTATGATCACACGGGGAGAAATCGGTTTGCTGGCTGTTACATATTACCCAGGTTGCTCGGGAATGACTGACTGTTCACCGAGGACATCATGTATGTGACGTGTGACGACATTGCAGGCTTGTTTGCCGTGCAACCTCTTGATCCATGCCATTGTGCAAGAGGGCAACATGAGTCTATCCCGAGGATGAATTACAGCGGCCGCTAGCTCGGGCATCAACGGTCAGAAGATGAGCTACACACAAAGTGCCCCGTGCTGTAGATCATTCAAGCCCGCGGCGTCTATCAGAGACCGCCATTCCCGGCTCCTCCAAAGTGGCTGCCTTAGCTCTGGCATTGCATCGTGGATGAGCAGGGATTGTGTGAGTCCCCGCCATGGTTTTCGTTCGTTCGCTAAGCACATGCAGCTTGTTTTTCTTGCTTGCTGTGTTGCTGCAAAGGTCAAGGACGCGGTGAAGTCGAGAGAGATCCGAAGCTGCCGAAGTCGCTCGCCGTGTCTTGGCACGGCAAACTGCTTCCATCCAAGGATCCCACACTTCCGAGGCAGATGCGGCTTTCGACGATGATGGATTTTTCGGAAAACGCGGATTTAAATTTCAAAGCTTGCCGGGAATAGCAATCAGACTAATGAATTGTGTGTGGGAGTAATCATCACCTCACCCTCTACATGTTTATAAAGAAGGACGCCCTTCACCCAACAAACGCCATCCATCTCCGTCACGGGCCACCCGGCCTTCCCCTTCCAACTTCCCCAGGATCTGTAACACACCACCACAGGCCGCAGGGTGGAGAGTCTCTGGCACCTCCTTGTAGATGACCTTGACCAACTCCATGGCCGTCCACGTCGACCTCAGCTCGGCGACATTTGTCTTGACCTCTCCAGGCCCGAGTCCCAGCGTCTGGATGACCTGCTCTTCCCGTTGACGTCGGTGGGCGATGTACTCGGCAATCTTGGCTGGACCGTGCTCGATGACAGGGCCGTGGCCGGGGTATGCCCTGCCGTTGAAGAGCGTCTTCATCTCTTCGAGGCTCCGTAGATATGTTGCCATGTCTTCAAAAACCGCCGTTCCTTGGCCGAGCACATTGTCAGCCGTAAACATGGCATCCTCTTCATCCATGACGAAAATAACATGATCCTTGGTGTGCCCTGGTGTATACGCCGCCGTCAGGGTAGCACCATCAACCTCGAACCGCTGCCCATGTTCGATCGCGAGCTGCCCCTCCTCCGGGGTGTGCTTGTAGATCTTTGTCTGCGGCGAGATGCTCAAGAGGTCTTTGATGCCGCCCGTGTGGTCATGATGCCAGTGCGTAATGAGGGCGGCGTCGATGGTGGCGTTCTCCTGCTGGAGGGTGTCACGGATGGACGTGATCCAGGCGTTACGGCCCTCGCCCGTGTCGATGAGGAGGCGCCGGCGGCCAGTGCCGAGGAGGTATGTGTTTGTGCCTTGGAGGGTGAACTTGCCCGGGTTGCCGCCCAGGATGCGGATACAGGCGGGACTGAGGCGCTCTACGGCTGGGAGGGCGATGAGTTGTGTTGCCATGATGTGGGCAATGGATCGTGTCAGGGTCGGGCGAGTGTTGCACCGGGACCTGGTTCGGAGTCTAAGACCGTGAAAAATGACCGGAGCAAACCCGGCGTAAAATCGGGAGGGGTCCGGATCCGGAAGCCGGAGATCGGAGCCGGGGGTTCTACAGATTATGTGGAGAAATCGGAAGAGCCAGAGCGGGACCGAAAGCGAAGCCGAAGGGAGACGCGCCTGGGGACAAAGAGCAACAAGGGATGGTGAAGATGAAGGAAGAAGAAGAATGGTGAGTTGGTTGTTGGATTTGGCTATTTTACTGGTAAAAGAGTGGCTGTCGTCATTCGGCATTTGGAGATCTCGGCAGTGTCTGTCCAATGCCACGAGGAAAGAGCTGGAAAGCCTCGGCCCAAAGTGGTTCTCCTCATGAGGAGCTTAATAACCATGAATGATGTCGTACATTACTCGTCAGTGCAGGAGCTTGTGAATAGCATCATCTTCCTGGCGAAATTCACCTGAAACCACCCCCGTTGTTGTTAGAGTTTCCGCTTCATGCATATTTACGGTAGCAAAGGTGCAACGCTGTGCCTGATCAATGTCAAAATGTCGGCTTCAAGCATCCTTCGCTGTCGTTGATAGACACGGGAGGATGTCACAGTGTCGTGGTAGCGGCTGACAAGCGAGCGCTAAAAATATAGGGGCTAGTACAGGATTCGCTGAAGAGCATCACATCATCCCATGATGGTCCGTGAAGGACATCATTTGAGCAAATGACAAAGCAGTCGGTCAATGAACTTTGTGCTTGATGGATATATCCGAATGTTTCCAGACAAACAATACTGATTGCTGCAACGGGTAATTTATCCATAAAGATTCAACACCGCCGTGACGATGGAAGCCGGCTGCTTATCTTATCGCACTGCATGATGCAGCTGATTGGGTTTTTTTTCGCGAGGCAAAGGCCGCCACGATGGTACCTTGCCTGCTAATTTACCCCCGGAAGGTACGTACTCCACCAAACCAACACCCGCACCTCATCTCTCGCTCCCTGTCTTCAGTGGCTTCTTTCCAATCCCATTCATTCTATTCATTCAAGAAGCGACAAGAGATCCAAAACGACTTGCGCCGAGCCTTGTCGACATTTTTTGCTTCCTCTCTCAAGGCGCGAATCGGCTCCCATCTTTTATCTAACTCTTAATTCCTTGTCTGTTTATTTAATTCAACAATTACTTCTTCCATCTCTTGACCGACACGCACGGCTTGTCCGACGTTCGGCTTAGCGCGTGTACTGTGCTGTGCTCTGCTGTGCCTTGCATCCTTCAGCCTCGCCCGCCTCTCACACCCTCGATCGACAATCAACGAGCTTCTTTACAGCGAGCCTGATCGATCATAATACTTCCCCTTTCGGTCGCCCGACTTCTTGAGACATACTTTTGCTCTGGTCATTGCTGTCGGATCGCTCGCCTATCCTTTCATCCCCGAATCGAGCCCCGTTCCTCCAGCGGCCGCCGGCACCGCTGCATTCTCTCGAGCTTCACTCGTCCCCAAGCAAAGCTTTGAGGCCACCCAGCTCAATCCCTCATCATGTCTGCTCGGCCGACAACACCCGCGTCGCCTAAGAACTTCAAGGTCAAGTCCCCGGTCCCGGGGTCGCCAATGTTCGGCTGTGGTACGATCCCCTTCTCTCTAGCGATTCCCCGACGTCGCGTTGCCTTCTTTTCTCTTCTAACCGGTCTCTAGAGCATGTACAACTTCTCTTGACCCAAGGCCAAGAGGTCATGAACAGCTCCATCACACACTACAAGCTGATTCTCCGCGGCATCTTCGATTCGACCCCCATCATCCCACAGACCTCGACGACCCAGGACGGACGGCCCATCACGACTCTCACATCCAACTACCTCTGCCTGCAATGTCCCACGACTGTATCCGAAGACGATCGATTGAAGCATGGAACTAAGAAACAACACCGCTTCTGTTGGTGGCTCTTGACCACTTGACAACGCCCGCCCTGCTAACCTGTCGCAGACGTCGACTCCCGAAGTGGCTCCCTCTACTGTCAGATATGTGATGACTTTGTTTGGGATCCCACATTGGAGGAGCTTCGAGTACGAAAGATAGGAACCGGGTCTTTCTCTGGTAAGCACCAAATGACATGGGCGTACAGGGCAACTTTGCCAAACCGGCATTTTCTGGTCTCGGCTGCTTGACACTGCGCAGCAACGAGTTCTACAGCATGGACTGACGATTGCTCAGGTCGCAAGAGAAAGCATGATGAGCTCTTCCAGGACTCCATTAAGGATGACCCTCGATACATCACCAACAATACCACAACCGCCTCTTGTCGCGCTAACGGCCTTCGCGGCATCTATAACGCTGGAGCCACTTGCTACCAAAACGTTGTCCTCCAAAGCTTCCTCCATAACCCTCTCCTCCGTAACTTTTACCTCAGCGATGGCCACCACGACTGCCAGGTTCCTCACTGCTTGAGCTGCGCTATGGACGATATGTTCCAGGATTTCTATGCTCTCGAGAATACCAACGGCTACACGGCCGCTAACATCTTGTCGGGGTTCTGGATTTCTGAGAAGAAGGCCTTCGAGAATCTGGTAACCACCAAAGAACAAGATGCTCACGAGTTCTTCCAGTTCCTGGCTGAGGAACTTCACGAGCGCAATGGCGACGGCAAGAAGCCAGAGATTGGCAGCGAGCACAGCTGCAACTGCATCATGCACCAGACCTTTTACGGCAAGATGCAAACTACAACCACATGCCAGAACTGCTCGGGACAGAGCAATTCCATCCAGTCCTTCCTAGACCTGAGCCTGGGTCTCGAGAATGTGGTTCAGAAACGAATTAAGAAGACGGGTCTCAAGAAGCCATCGCTGACTCTACAAGACTGTCTGGACGAAGAGTACATCAAGTATGACAAGTGCGAGTATCGCTGCAACAACTGCAGCTCGATCCAGCAAGCAAAGCGACACACCAGCATCAAGCGTTTGCCGAATGTTCTATCAATACAACTAAAGGTGAGTCGGTCTACTGGAATGGCCTGACCAACTGGACGAAACTAATGGTCTTGAAGCGCTTTGAATATAGGCATGGGAGACATGACAGGGCAGCCTCCAAGGTCAGCAACGAGGTGCGATTCCCGCTGCAGCTGAACATGCTGCCCTACACAAATCGTGCCCGCAGCCGTGACAGTCGCGAAAATTTCGAGCTAGAACGATCATGCACCTACGATCTCCTCAGTGTTGTGGTCCATGTCGGCGAGATCGACACTGGCCACTACACATCGTACTGCCGGGTTGGTGATCAGGTAGGCATAACTATTCTTCCAAGGCGATTGAGCGGCGTGCTAACATGTGGTATCAGTGGTTCAAGTTCAATGACCACAAGGTTGAGCTGGCTAGTTTGTCTGATGTACTCGGCGCTCAGGCCTATCTGCTCTTCTACATCATCCGTTCCCTCGCCTAACAGGGATCAGGTGTGAGCACCGGGTGAGGCCAAGGGGATCATTGATGGAAATTGAAATTGGAAGCACTGGACCGGCGTCAACGGGCATGGATGGCAGGCTCACTGGGGGAGGAAAACAAAGGCAGATGCCCGGAGTGGGATGCATTGCTCGGCGTAAAGATTCAATTTAGCAATTCCCGCAAGGGGCCCACGATATGATGCATGTTGCCTGGTGTATTTTGCTTTCAATATTGCTAACCACACTACTTTGATCACTAATGGACCGCTTACATGCAAACCGCATCGCAGTCAGCAGAACATAGTAATTATGGTTAGTCAAAGCCACATTTCTCCCGTGAAAGATAACGCTCTTAAGGCTCGTGTTTGGGCAAACAAATCAGGGGTATTTCGTGGCATCGGCCATTCTACGTAGGTGATTGTGTAAAGTAACACTCATGAAAATCGAGGCTTGATTCATAACCCATAGACGCGACGGCTCAGCCTTGTGCTCAGTCAGACTCGTCAGACCGCCAGTCCCATGTGGAACTCTCAAAGTTGGCATAGCAATAGTAGTGGTTGCTCAGACCAGAGTGAGCCGGCTCAAATGTAGTCGGGTAGACCTTGAGAGACCGGTAGAGCTTGCTGACGAGAGAGGACATTCTCTCACCCGTGCAGACAATGACGCGCGGGGAAGCTGGCTTTAGCAACCAGCGGGCGGTGAGGGCAACTGTAGAAGTGTCATATCAGCAAAGGAGAGGATGATGAGGGAGTCGTTGTCCAGGGGGGACTTTGACGCGGCAGACTAGAAGTTGGGATAGTGGCGAGTGGGATTTAACTTACACTTTGTTTGACAGTCGCTGCTGAAGAAGGGCGGATCGATGATGATGCTGTCTATACTACCCTTGAGCGAGCCTGATTGAAGCCATGTCAGCACTTGGATCTCATCGATTCGAGGAACAAGTGCATACCCGGAAGCTGGAGAGGCCGTTGAAAGTCGTAAAAGACAAACTCGGGAAAGACGCTGAACCGGTGGTCATGCTCGAACAACACCAGCTTCGGTCTGTCCTCGACAGGCCAATGTCTCTACACGGCGCGATGTTACGAGTCAGCAACCATGCCTCTCCCCATGTAGGTACGCCTTGTCACTTCTGCAGAGGATAATATCTTCTTACCAGGCGGTTCTTGAGCGCGACGAATACGCTCGGCGTCGATAGGACGCCAATGGTCGAACTGGCGGATGCGCCGTCGAGGAGCTGGTCGGCCAGGACAAAGGCCGTATCGTCCAGGAACTAGCGAACCCCATGTTAGCCTGTATATTTGGCTGTACCTGTTTCATAATAATCATGAACTTTGGACGTTGGGCGTCCTGGTGCCAAGAGCTGAGTCCCGCGGGCCAGTACGTAATGGTAACCTAATGGGCAGGACACCCCAGAAAGCCGATCGCGATGCCATCTCCACCGCCTCGACCTGGGGTAAAAACCACTGGACGCTGACGAGCTTGTGTTGCTTTATATGCAGGTGTTGTATCCTTCGTCGACAAACTTGTTACGTACCCAAAACTGCGACTCGTTCCAGTCCTCTGTAAAAGCCGCCATGCTCAGCTGCTGCTGATCCGGGTCCTCGTCCGGGGTGCTGTCCTCTTCTTCTTCCACATCATCGTCTCCTCCGGGGCCGACGACCCCGGACACGGCTCCGGCTCTAGGGGCGGCCCCGGTCTTGAGCTTCTCAAACGTCTTTCGGTGGGCGTCCTTTTCGGCGTGGAACTCGGCCAACGCGGCCAGGGCGTGACTCGAGAGGCTTCTGCAAAAGAGTACGGTTACAGGTCAGCAAGCTAGGGACTTTATGTGCTATTGGGACTGGGGCTCACATGGGCTCTTCATCGTCAAAAGACATCGGGAATCTGTCGTCGAGAGATTTCCTCTTTCGTTCCGTGGGCGGCTGAGGTTCAAAGATTCGGCTTTGGAAGGCGTGATCTTAGTGATGGTGGGGTTTTCTGAGAGGGCATGGCGGGGCATCACACGGGCCTGGATTCTCGGCGTCTCTAGGGTAGCTAGGTTGGACCACAACATTTACCTAGGTATTCAAAGTAACTACCACAAATCATGTTCCTCTTTCTTACCTGTTGACATGGGATTTTGACGTATTTTAAGCTAGAAGATTTCCTGTTGGCAACTGGGGGTGTGGAATTCTGCTCATGGGGTGGTCGGAAGTGGAGTTGGTCTTTGAGGTGAGAGGAAGGGATTAAGGCCCCTGGCAAAAGGTAAACAGATATCAAGTTAACTATAAGGCAGCGGGCAGGACAGTATCATTCCTGTCAATAATCAAAGGTGCAAAGGGTATCAACAGTTGGATAGATGGGGGACCCAGGCAACAATTGGGATAAACCCACCCATTCGTTGTCGACTGGTGATCGAGCTGATTGTTGGGCATGTCGAAAGAAGTCCCGACGAAAAATAGACCTCAAGGTATAACTTGACTGGCTCACTCCCAAGAAAGTTTCCCGTTCAATATTTGTGTCTTGTGAGACTGAAACAGTCGACCAGAGTAACCACTCCATCAAGGCAAATCTACCTGTCTAGCACAACTCCCATGAAGCAAATCGCAATCCCTGACACTCGAATCCTCGATAACGCCTCGCATGCTTTCATAACCGTGCCATCTTAAAAAAACATGTACCTTTACACCTTAATGAGATATGTACTGGAAAACAGCCGATACCTCAGCTTCCCCACACTCTTGTCTTAGGAGCAAGTCTTGAATAGGCTTCAGGCCCTCGTTGACAAAGTGGTTCCATGTACTGGTATCACCATACAACATTGCCGGTGCCTTGATGTACTGCTTCCCATCCGGCTTGCAACGTCTGCACTTGAAGGTCTCGTGAGTGTCGCTCTTGGTGTTGGGCCGGTACTGGAAGAGCTCGCGGAGACTGTCCAGGGAGAAATGACGCTCGACGTCTTCTGCCGAGTCCACGACGCACGAAGACAAACTTTGCTTGTGAGACTGCCGCTGGAAGATCTTCTCCTCGATCGTACCCGTGGCAATGAAGCGGTAGACGAAACAGTCCTTCTTCTGCCCGTCACGCCACACTCGCGCCAGAGCTTGCTGGTCCGCTGCGGGATTCCAGTCAGGATCAAATAGAACGAGACGGTTGGCACCGATGAGGTTGATACCACAGCCACCTGCCTTGCTGCTGAGCAAGAAGACAAACTCATCACCGTTGGGGTCGTTGAATCGATCAACGAGTCTCTGACGCTTGTTGACATTCATCGTTCCATCAAGACGAAGGCAACCGTACTGTCGAGATCGGCAGAGCCGCTCAAAGAGATCCAGAGTCGAGGTGTAGTTGCTGATCAGCACAATCTTGTCGTTCGTATCCTGGCGAATACGGGCCAGCATACGATCCAAGACGGCCATTTTGCCCGAGTACCATGACTTGACTTCTCGATCTCGGCCGCGAGACTCCTTTGGAACGTAGTCCTCAGGGCAACACCCCTCGGAACCAGGCAAGTCGTCAGAGAGGTTCAACAGATCGGGATGGTTGCAGAGCTTCTTCAATATGTTGATGGCCTTCAGCGGCTGACTTCCCTTGCCTCGAAGGAGAGCCTGAATATCTGGACTCTTGATAAAATAGTTGTAGAGGTCGAATTGGAAGGGCGCCAGGTTACAGAATACGACATGCTCATACTTGACGGGCAAGTACTTGGA
Source organism: Fusarium keratoplasticum (assembly GCF_025433545.1). Classification (NCBI taxonomy): domain Eukaryota; kingdom Fungi; phylum Ascomycota; class Sordariomycetes; order Hypocreales; family Nectriaceae; genus Fusarium; species Fusarium keratoplasticum. The sequence continues at coordinate 1,201,440 of NC_070532.1, forward strand.
GAGAATGTCGTTCGTGCGGCGAATCAAGAACTTGTTCACAACACTGAGCAGCTCCCCCGTGCACTCGTCACCCTTTTTGCGATCGGCCTCTGAAGCGTCGGCATCTCGGCCTCGCAGAATGGGAATTTCGAAACGCTTGCGGAACTCTTGTCTTGTTCCAAGCAAATTGGGGTTCGCGAAACTTGTGAGCGAGAAGTACTCAGTAAGATCGTTCTGGATAGGGGTACCGGTGAGAATGACTCGTCTTGTGACGTTGAGGCTGTTGAGGGCATTGAAGGTGTTGCTGTCACCATTTTTGAGACGATGACCCTCGTCGCAGAATAGCAAACCGATCTTCGTGTGCTTGAGTTCTTCCACGTTCAATCGCAGGGTTTCGTAAGAGACAATGATGACGGGGCGAGTCACAGATCGACCGCTTGCGATGGCCCATTGCCGAAGCTGGCGAGTGAGTTCTTCCTTGCTTGCCTTTCCGTCGATCGCAAATGGGTGGATGGCATTAGCACCCAGCCATTTCACCAACTCGTTCGCCCAGTTCTTGACCAAGCTGGCAGGGCAAACGACGATGGCCTTCTGGATGGTCGACTTTCCAGCCTCTGGGGATTGCTTGAGTAATGTCCACATGAGGGAAATGCACTGAAGTGTCTTGCCTAGACCCATCTCGTCTGCCATAATGCAGCCATTGGCCTTTTCGTCAATCATGCCCGTCACACACCGATACATGAACTTGACACCTTCAACTTGATGTGGGCGAAGAATCTTGGCGAGTTTGGGATCAATCACCACCGGAACTCGAGGGTGATCTCCGTCCACCTTCTTCTTGATGCCGAGGATTTCGGCCAAACTCTTGTGAACGAGCGGCGCATCGAGCTTCTCAGCTGGGGCGTCGGCCTTGGGCGCTTCGATTGCCTTGGGAGTATCCTTGGGCTTATCATCGATAGTCGGGTCATAGAGAACAATGGCAAACTCGCCACTGGGGTCGTGCAAGGGCTTGGCAATGAATACGGCGCCCTGTCGAAGACCAAGGGTAGGAGGGGCGCGATTGGGGTTGTATGCGGTGCTGTCCTTGTTCTTGAGAGGTACTGTGAATGCCTTGCGAAAAACCAGTCCCTTGTCCTTGGCCTGAAACACGGGGAATCTGTTGACGTCTCGAGTAGCGAGCGCAAGGCGGTCCTGGTTCGAGTACGGCTTATCATTGTCTGTCTCGCCGTCGGCACCTGCATAGTCGACCTTTCTCCGCTTTCTCGCCGGTCTGTCGGTCGCGGGAGTCCGTCCGGCGACTCCTGGGCACTTGAATGGCTTGTGAAGTCGGTCGAGAGATTGCGGTGTATGCATGCGTCGGCCGATGGTCTTGTCCTTGCCAGCCAGCGGCGTCGACACGGAAGGTGATCTGGAGGGTGTCAATTCGCCTGGTACTGAGTTGAGAAATGGGATGGCAACTTACGGAGCAGTCATGTTGTCTCTTCTCGCCGTGGACAAGCCCTTAGAGAAGTTTGAAGCGGATTGAAAGCTGCTTTGCCACCAACAGTGATCATGGAAGGGTAAATAGCTGAGGGAGGCGCGACCAGTGACTCGACGCGACAGCAGGCAGACACGTTGTCACGTGCCATGCCACCAACAACAATTCCGCACTACGTAGTACGCGCCCGAGGACTCCGAGACCGCCGAGGGTCTTCCGCTGGGCCATGCGGTGTTAGTGAGAATAGCGCCCGGCCTCCACTAGCTTAGGTAACCTTGCGCGAGCAGCCAAGCAAGTTTATTATGTTTGTCGATGGGGCCGGTGGCAAGACGTGCAATTTCTCTTCAATTCCTCCTTGTTTTTCCTCATCTCCTCGAGTACATTGAACACGGTCTGAAATGCTGTCTGAAAGCCCCTTCGTTGTTGCGCCGTCTGGGTACGTCTAAATACGCCGATCTTGCTGCTTTCAATGGCTTTCTCCAACCTCAGAACCACTAACACATCCTCCAGCGTCAATCTCTCAGCCTCCGATCAAAGCCGATCGGCCAGCGGTGGGGATGGCTTTGCCGAGCATCGAACCGCTGGACCGACCCCTCTCCAAGTCGCCATTGCTGAGCGTCGCACTGGAATTGTGACCGCGACAGTTGCTGGACATTTCGCCCATTGGCAGTACTTGACCCGATACCGCCGAATTGATCTCCATGCCACAGCGAATCGGCGCCCACTGGCGATACTAGGTTTGGCTTGGGGCGTCGTCTACGTCGGCGTGCTGAGCACCATCACCATCGCCCAACGCAACGTCTCGAGGCGATCTGATCAGCTACTCCGGCAATCACAGTCGTGAGAAATAGTGCCACTATGTCGGCTGACTTCTGGGCTGGCTATCTGAGCGGTGCTGTTGGAATTATTATTGGAAACCCGCTTGATGTGATCAAAGTACGACTTCAGGCGCAACACAGCACCCCAGTCTCAAACACGCCTCCCAACCCGGTCCTTGGAACAACAGCAGCAGCTCGCGCAATTAGTCAAGGCCCCTCGCCATATGCTCGCTACTTTGGAAACTCCGCTTCTCTAGTCACCGGTACCGCTGCGCCAATCCTTGGGTATGGCGCCCTGAACGCTCTTCTCTTTGTCTCTTATAACCGCACCGAGGCGGCATTGAACAATGCCTTTTCGACTTCGGGAAACCTCTGGAATACATGGATTGCTGGCGCCGTGGGAGGTCTCGCAACTTGGGTTGTCAGCACTCCTACTGAGCTCATCAAGTGTCGAGCACAGCTTGCTTCCCCACCCCTGTCGAGCTGGGCCATCACGAAACAGATCTGGCGGAACGAGGGCATTCGTGGCCTCTACTTTGGCGGTGTTGTGACGGCACTCCGTGATAGTATTGGTTATGGCTTCTACTTCTGGTCCTACGAACTAAGTACTCGTTGGCTTGCCACCGAACCAGGAGAGGAGTCCTCGTTTCAGCACGAGGCTGCCAAAGTTCTTTTGTGTGGAGGACTAGCTGGTGTCGCGACTTGGGCTAGCATCTTTCCTCTCGATGTTATCAAAACTCGAGTCCAGGCTCAGCCTTGGGTTCAACAAGCAGAAACATCTCCCCTCCTTCAATCAAATGGTGTCTCGCGGCCCAGCAGGACTGGCGCGCTTCAGATTGCGCAACAAGCATACAGGGAAGAAGGCACCCGGGTGTTCTTCCGAGGATTGACTGTCTGCAGCGTGCGAGCCTTCATGGTCAATGCCGTTCAGTGGGCGGTCTATGAATGGGTCATGTATGAGCTGGGACACGGCCGAAAACAATCTGTCTCAGACGGCATGCAGGTTGAGTTGGCTCAGACATGAGCTGATACATCTGCTGAGGTTCAGAGCAAGGACTTTCTCCTCAACCTATCAGGACCATGCGGGAGAAGATCTGAAGAGGGACGGGTGAGACATCGGGGAGTTTGTGATGGGTTTACAGCGATCCACTATCAACTACGACCGCTGCGATGAAACCGTACTCTCTCGATTCTCCTTGACAATGGCAACACCTTGGGCACAACCTAGCACAAAACCCCAAGGAAACCCCCTCTAGCAGGTGTTGAAATCAACCGGGCTTGCGCAAGACCCTTGAAGGCCGTAAGGCGTGGGAAGCAAGGTCATTCAACATGCCATCGGATGTTTAGGTATTCAAACAAGAGGAACACTACCGAACCAGATAGATGGAAGATAACCCCCTTGAAATTTGCAAAAAGTACAAGTGTTTGACATGGGCTGCAAGTGACTTCTGGTGTAACTTCTCCTGCAATTGAACTTGACGGAATAAGCCAGTACAGCGGGACAAGACTGGGACGAAATCGGCCATTAGCTGCGCGACCCAAACCTCACAAGTATAATCAGCTTCGGATGTTTACAAACTTGGCGAGATGAAATACAGCATTCTTAACTCCTGACGTCCACCCTATCAACCTTATTCTACGCCATCAGTGATCTTTCGTACGATAATCCAGGCGCCATTAACCCAATCCCCCCTTTCCCGGCTCAAGATACCTCCTTTTGAGAGCGGCTTATCTCTCATATCCCTTCCTAGGCAGTGCCCTTTTCTCCAGCAACCTCGCGCCACCCTTCGAGACCGGTTTCCTTGTTCCAGCGTTGGGTATCCTCGTCATATTGCTGGAGCCACTTAGCCATAGCATCACTAGCCTGGGCTGCAATCTCCTCCTTGGTTTCGCGTACAGCTGTGCCATCGGTCTCGACTCGCTTCAAAGATGAGTCCGAGTTCTTCTCGTCGCGCTCCTTCCGCTTCTTCTCTCTGTCTGCCAGCCACTCTTTGCGTCCAGCAAGGTACTTAGCACTATGCCCTAGACCGGCGCTCTCGTGTGAGATGCCCTTATGAGAGCGCTCAAGTGGGGGAGCAGTAAAGAACAGGACACGACCATTGCTGTCGTGCTGGAAGTTCTGTCGGAGCTCTTCTGGGAGAGCCTCGTTGATGTTGTCGGGTAGAGTGTACACCTCTGGTGGTCGTGGTGGGTTGTATACGTTACCGGCCTGCATAGGTGCACCTGGGTTGGGTGCCATGGGGGTGCGCGCAACGGGCGGGACTTGGACTTGGTTGTATGCCTGGGCCATTTGGTTACCCATCGGCGCCTGCTGATGCATGACAGGCATCGCGTGCGCATAATTCGGGGTAAAGCCTTGGGCATAGCCGGCCTGTGGGTGCTGAGGTTGGTGCTGATATTGCACAGGGCGCACCGCTACTTGGGGCTGGGGAGGACCAAGGTGAGGAGGATGAGGAATAGGCACGGGAGTCTGATGAACCTGCGGAGGCGGCGCTCCTGGCGTGACGGGCTGGAAGTGAGGCGTCATATGGGCGTTGTACTGAACAGGCGAGGGAGATGGTCCTCCGGGATATGGCATAGAGGGGTGCCTCACGGAGGGATCCGCGGGCATGCTTCCAGGTACCGAGAGCATTGATGCGCGCCGACCGGCATCAAGGCTGACGTCGGGGAGTGGAACGGCCGACATGGGCTGCGGCGGAGGGGTGGGTTCCGGAGGCGGCGACTCCTATGAGACAGGGTTTATGTCAGTCTGGTGCAGCAAAAACGGTGGAAGAACAACAATGATATGGGAACCTGAGGCACAAAAATTGTTCGTGAATCAGGCGTTGAGACCCAAACGGTCACGGATGGGGAAGAAGGGCAGGGATTGTGCATGGCTGATTGCTGATAACGGATCTCGTGGTCGCCAACGAACAAACGGACCATGCACCACCATGACACTGGCAGTACATCAAGGTAGAGAGGGTATGGACTTCTTCACTCACATTAGGTTCTCGTGGCCGGCGATGCACAGCTCCCACAATTGGGGGAGCGTTGGGGCTTCCCCATGTGGGCTTGGGCAGCTCATCAGTTTCCTTTGCATCTTCACGCAACAGGTGCTTGATAGGGCTGGGTATCTTCTTCATCCGTCGGGCGACATCATAGAGGTCCATTTCGTAGTCCTTGTCGCGCACTTCATCTGGCACGCAGCTGGCCCACGTCTTGATCTTGTTAAATCGGAACTTTTCCTCGTTGTAACGTGACTCGCACACGTATATCTCCTTGTCAAGAGGGAACCCTCGAGGACGACCTTTGTTGAAGCGTGTCACAAACATGACAAAGCAGCGGTCGAGGACTTCTTCGATTTGATGGTCTCGGTACTGGCCCGTCTTGACAACCTCATGTTCAAAGAAATGCTTCTCGAACCGATGCACTGTTTGCTCTGGTCGGTAGTACCAGCAGGCATTGATCCACCTTTGACCAGCGCGATCTTGCCATGTGCGGTAGATCTGAGCGACGGTAGGCTTGGCCAAGTCATTGGGGTTTCGGATGTGAACCCAGTCACCTGCTTCGATATTAACTTTGTTCACGAGACGAGTGAGCAACCCCGTTTCCCTCGTATACGTACCAACTTTCCATGACTGATCATTGTACACAATCTCCGCCAAAGGCAGTTTACCGTCTTCATCTCGGAAATCATCGTCAGGCTTGGCCTTCTCCTGCTCAGCAAGGAAGCGAGCCTGCTTCTGGAGCTCCACGGCGGCCTGATATACTTCGCTTTCGTCCTCGTTATAACGCTTGGCATTTTCGAACATGAGCTCGATATCTTGCATGACGTGGTCGACGCTTTGGTACTTCTTCCGCTTCGCCTTCTTCTTGATGTTGTCGAGAGCAATAGGGTTGCCGATTGTCTGGTAGTAGTCGGGGACAGCGGCCTTGTCAGGTAGCTTCTCGAAAGCAAGAATGAGGAGGTTGCCGTGATCATCTCTTGGCTTTCTTAGACCCTTGAGAAGCGACGAGATCCGCGCCTCAGTTGGGGTCAGCACACTTGGGGGTCGTCCTCGTCGCTTGTGTGCATCATCATCCTTGTCCACATCTCGATCTCTCCGGCCAGAGGTACGTCGTCTTCGACCCCAGTGTCGTCCGCCTTCGTCGTCTGAGTCATCATCATCATCGTCATCTTCCTCTTCCTCTTCTTCCTCATCCTCCTCATCTTCTTCATCCTCCTCTTCGTCATCTTCAGCTGGCGGAGATTCTTCTGCAGGTGGTAGCTCGCCTAGATCTGGCAATTTCGCGTCATCCGCAGTGATATGCCCTTTGTCGACTAGCTTTTTGAGTTCTTCAACAAACACCTCCCTCAATCGAACGGCAGCGCCGAAAATGGGAGCGGACGGCCGGTTGTAGACCTGAGCATTGTGGCAGATTTGCGCAACATCCTTGACAAATTCGGCGAAGGAGTTGTACTGCTTCTTTTGAGTTTTTCCCTACCCTCGTGTCAACAACACTGTCGCAACCCTAAATAATAGCCTGGTGTCCATAACTTACTCGAACAGTACTGAAGGCGACAGGCTCAGATATGATCTCGAAGTAATCAGGCAGGACTCGTCGATTGGGAATGCGCTGGAAACCGCCGGCAAGTGGCTCGCCACTGTGTACCGATGTTTGTTAGTATCTACGCCTTGAGGCGTGGGACGGGAGACATACTTCTCCTCGACACTACAGAGGTAGGTCGCGAGATTGTGAATCAAGCGGTACAAATCAGGACGTCCTTGCTGGTCCAGCTCGCCCTCAGCATCCTCCTCACCCTCGGCATCCTCATCGCCCTCAGCGTCCATGTCAACATCAGGATCGCCTTCAGCATCCACCTCGGCATCCGGGCCATCCTTCATCTCGACATCTTCATTGGCTGCCTTTGCCTCGATCGATTCGCGCACCTCGGGCGCGTTCGCCCTCCGAGTCGACATGGCGAGGTTCTGGGGCCGCTCGGGCGCAGTCGCAACGCGTGGATGGGTTTGAGTCGCGATTCGCGATTGTCGTGGGATATGGTAAAAGGCGCAATTGCCGGGAGAGTATGATCGAGAAGCAGCAATGCCAAATTTCGCGAAAGCTGATGGTGCTTGATTGGGAAAGTACGTACTTGGACCTTCGACAGGCAGTCTGGACCTTGGAGGTGCAAGAGCGCGTTCGCCCTTGCGCGCTTCGGGGCTAGTATAAAGGTGGCTAGATGGTACGTACGTATCGTGCGACGGGTTCCAATATGTCACTATTCGCACAGTGCCGGGGATGCGCTCTGTTCGCCAACACGGCCGTACCAACTTGTCGCCGAGGGATTGATTAATTCACTTTTCTTTGTAGCTGGGTTCGAAAACAGCTTCTTTGAAGAATGCGACAGTTATTGACTGCTGATAAAATTAGTATAAGTCTTTCAGAGCGTGTTTTTGAATACTATTCACTTGCCCTCGTGAGGCTCAGCTTCTCAGAGATTCCGCCAAATTCCTTGCCTTCAACGCTCCTGCGCTGGCTCTCTCTGTGCCCCTCCCTCATTGTTGTCCGCCTTTTGAACTCCATACCTACCTGCCCATCCTCTGTACTGCCCGATAACGAACTTTTTGCGCCTCTAAATTTTGGTGTTTTCTCTGTTGACTGCCTCCCGAAGACTCGTGGAATCATGCGAGCTCGCTACAAGGGCCCTGCCGGTACCGGCATTCTGGAGATGTCTGATGATGCAACAGTTCAGGCTGTCTTTGACGAACTGCGGGCCAAATCCGGCATCGCCAGCTTCAGCATCAAATATGGCCCGCCTATGGCAATGAAAACTCTTGAGCCCAGCCAGGGTGATCAGAATGCTCGATCTCTTGGCCTTCATGGAGAAACCCTCACCATCGTTCCCGAAGAGACGCCACCTGCTCCCGAAGTGCCAGCTCAGACGGCTGCTGCCCAACAACACACCACGACATCGCGGACAGCCAAAAAGAACGAGAGCCCAGAGGATGTTAACGTACCATGGCCAGAACGTGAAGGCACATTGCGTGAGTATTGCGACACTGCCATCGCTCTGACATAATCTCTGACAGGAAGTAGTGCTCCGAGTCATGCCTAGCGACAATAGCTGTCTGTTCACAGCCTTTGGTGGCGCCTTGCCAAAGCAGATCCCTGCACAGCAACTGAGGAGGATGATGGCAGATTACATCGTGCAGCACCCGGAAGACTACTCGGAGGCTGTGTTGGGCAGTTCACCAAGCCAATATTGCCGCAGCATCCAGGACCCTGACCGCTGGGGCGGAGGCATTGAGCTGAGCATCTTGTCTTCCATTTTTGACATTCAAATTTGTACATTTGATGTCCAGGTTCGTACTCCCTGGTTGCTTGCTCTACGGATAGCCCTGACTGTTCTCAAGGCCCAAAATCTCATCAACTTTGGCGAGGAGAAGAGGGATCGCTGTATCCTAGTATACTCCGGTATACACTATGACAGGGTCGCTTTCAGCTACTCAGAATACCCCCACGATGCCCCATCGCTTCCCCCAGAGATGGATCGGACAGTCTGGCCCACAGACGATGATGAGGTGCTTGAGCAGGCCCATAAACTGGTGAAGAAGCTCAACGCAGCTCACTACTACACTGACACAGAGGGATTGATCCTCAAATGCGACGTCCCAGGGTGTGATTGGATAGGCAGTGGTCAGCTCGAGGGTCGGAAGCATGCGGAATTGACAGGTCACGTTGACTTGAGTGAGATCCAGGACGAGGGTGACAATGTGCTTCGTAAGTGTGACACGTTCGGGTGTCACTTTATAGGACAGGGGGATAGGGCGATGAGGGAGCACACCGTAGACACAGCCCACGAGCGCTTTTCTATTATTCCAGACTGGTGAAGTCGGTGGATATAGTTGAACGGAGTATATATATGGGTAACAGGATTAACTTAGCCATCCGACACACGTTCATGGCTTACACTCTAGCGTGAGGATTCAGGAAATGCCAAATTGAATATCTGTTCCCTTCATACGACCTTGATTGCGCACCAAGGACTTTATTCTTCCTAATTCTATTGTACATATTGTACATACATGGTGGCTGGGTGGTTGCTTAGCCCTGACAGTGCCTGATCAGCTACCCCTGTTGTGGTACACCCCGGAAGGGACCCAATCGGCAGCTTCAAAGAACCTCTCAGTCCCAATGCCCATGCAGGTCCCTAACCTTTGACTGACTCGGCGATGATACTGCGCTGAAGACCTGGATTGATGAAACGTGACTCCAGCACCTGAACATTTAAACCGGTTCATGATGCCGATGCCAAGTTGGCTGCATGACTTGTCCATGCCCACCAACTGGAAAGCGACTCAGTTGGTCTTCTCGGGGAGCTCCCGCCTGGGAACCGAATCGATGTTGGCGAGTGATAAATTGAGGAACTCATGCTTGTTTGTCCAGTTCTGTTGGCTTTCGGCGTACTCCTTCATCTGCGGGGCAGGAGGTGGAGGATCGGTAATCTTGGTGATCAAGTAGGCTGTTGAGGCCTCGGCAATGCCATAGACAAGCACACCAACCAGGGGGATCTTGACCAGGACGTAGAAGCCGAACCCAAAGCCGAAAAGAACACCTTCACGGCTGCGGAACCAGTTTCGCTTCTGTCCTTTGGTGAAGTGAACTCGGGCAAAATAGGGCTCAAGCAGCTCTCGCATCAGACTTCTTGACGAGAAGTAGCTCTGGAGGAAAATCACGAGGTACTTTCGAGGCAGGAAGATGCCTGTGCCGAAGATGACTGATGCCGGGCCCAAACCGACTGCGTTGTTGAAGGTGTAGAAACTGGCAGCGGGTAGCACGAAGCGACCAATGACAGGGGTATATGAAAGGGCGAAGACGGCGAGGGAGATCGCGCCCTTGCGGAGAAATCGATAGAGAAACATCGAAACAGCTTGAGCTGTACTCTCTGAGTGCGTGCTTCCATCAGATGCCCTATACCCCTTGAGATTGGGATAGTACATGTCTCGAAGCTCAGAAGGGTTATCGTTTTTGTGCTTGCGGACATAGGTCATATCCACCCACTGTAGCGACTGCATGAAGCTGTGGCGGGTTGGTAAGTGTTCAGATAACATCAACCAGGTCAAGCTTACAGGTTATCGAGAGTCGGCACCACATAGCGCATGAGGGCCATGAGAAAGAAGGGGACTTGAAGGACATATTGAGCAACAAAGTCGAGGCCGCCAACAAGCTTGTCATCCCACGTCACGGCATCAAGGGATATGAAGAGCGAGATGAACCATATCAACACTTTGATACCAATTATCTGACCATGTTAGCCCTACGAAGCTTCTGAGTACGTTGAGGTGTGAGCATACCGGAATAGCGATGACGAGCCGAATTGCGAGCCCTGCGACGACAGCTATGGCCGCTTGACGATAGTGATCGGTGGTGAAGAGTGCTGGGTTCTGAAGTGCTCGATGGGCTGTGACATGGAGTTAGCTTGACCAACTGTGGAAGAGCCGGATCTCCGGCGATGTATACTTGCCTCCCACCAAGGTCAATTGAGCTCCCCGAATTATGGCATTGAAGTCAAAGTGGGACAAGTCGAACTTCTCCTCCAATTTCTCTTTCAGCTTATCTTTATCCACCTGTATCTTGTCGGAAGACGACATTTTGGGTGAGAGAATTGGGCTGGTCTTGGAACGAAGCTATCCAGCCTGACACACGACCCTGCTTCGGTAGAGCTTACGGTAGCTCAAAGTGGCACGATGTCAAAGTATCAGAAGGCGGGGCTTGCCTCCGATGGTAGAAGAACAGGAGATCTCAACGAATTTGTCCAGGGCGTACAGTGTCTCAAGCTCCAAGCAAGTCATAGATTGAGGAAAGATATTCAGGGACAGCTGGGGCAAGTTGCGTGTGAGATGTCGAAACCGCTTGGAATGTTGTGACGTGGATGTGTGAGACCACAAGGTGACGTAAGTGTTCAGAGGCAGCTTGCTTGCTGCAGATTGGTTGGCCCTGGAGCTTCAGCTATCCACTGAGTTGCATGTGAAAGCTGATAACCAGTGGCGGAATGAGCTCCTGAGAAATGCTCGGGAAAGATCACAGGTGTTTAAAATTCGCCAGAGACATGGGTTTCGGATATCGCTCTGAGTGCTTGATAGGTAATGGGATGCCCTACTGATCCTAGACACATGGAGTACTCTACTGGTTCTTCTCACTCCCAGTCGCTTCCATTTTATGAAGATCGCATCTGGTTGGTGTGTCCCACTCGTCGCTGGTTGGACAGCATACTGCGCCTAAGTGGTGTTCGCAGCGGGTTATGCAAGCTCTTGTCACTCCCGCGTCTAGCATCCCGTCCAATACATTGACAATAACGACATGGAACCATTTCAATAAGTTCATCTATCATCAGTTTCAACGTACGATTTGCTAGAAAGTCCGTGAACCTAGCGGCTAATAAAACTCCTCGCCTTGGGCAGCCAAACAGAGCCTGTGCACAAAGGTCTCAAGCATTTCCAGGAGTAAACCCCCTAGCCGGATTGGGCCACGGGTAGGCGGGATCTGTGGGCCTTGGAATGTCAAGGGAGATGACTAAGTTGCTTTTTTAGCTTCTCCAGGATCCCCCAGTCCACCCGCCCGCGGTTCCTGCGTTGAGAAGGACAAGAAGGGTGGGTTTCATATTAGCCACCTTGCGACATCGAAGTCGTTCGATGAACATAGTGCCCCATCGCTCTGCGTTGAGGAATCTTTCTGTATCCGGCGTTGCCCCTTCCTCCTTGCCTTTCCAGTTGTCTGGCAAATCCTCCCTCGTTGGCCGGTCAGGGGAGATAGTACACGACAACCTCCTCACGACGCGACAATCTCCCAACACGACCATCATCTAGATCTCCTTCGTCGACGTCACGCAATTATGAGGGGCAGCTTCGACCCGGCCCGTCGAGATGCCTGAGCTGCAACCAGGCCAAGGATTCCTATGCACCACTGCAAAGACGACTACACATCACCTTCATCATGGATGATTCGACGCACCCTCGCCCCTACCGGGCCCCTCGACGAGTTGCGACCGCACCGATTCCTTTACGAGCGGCCATGAATGCTGGCTCTCCTGATTCAGACAGCTTGGTCGAAACACTCTATAACCATCCCAATGCCAAAATCATTTCCTTTACAGCCTCTGGGAGAGCTCTCTCGAGGAGCCCTGGAGGTCCCGATGACGAACCAGGCAGCCTGTCGTGGTCCTCACAGCTGGAGAGAACCATCGCTGTTGGTAAGTTCATAGCTCCCCGAAGGCTTCACATTCAGTACTAATTCGCTTTTTAGGTCCATTCCGTATCTACCGAGCCCCCGGATCCGTCGCCTTCCTGAACTGCGGTTCTGCACTACAGCCCATTTTGCCCAAGAGCCAGTGCTGGTGTATCGACGAAGTGAATAGCAAATTCGTCTTACAGATTCGACGACCAAATTACTGGAGGATAGAGCTCCCCGTGCAGGACCCCGAGGATCAGACCCGAGCTGAGGCACTGAGGGGAGTTTTTGATAAGATCCTTCAGTTCGAGAAGACCGAGTGTCCCTTCAAACGTTCGTTTACGGTCGATCTGCCCGAACGCCCCCAGACACCGGTCATGAGGAGACCTTGGACGCCCGTGCAACGATCGCTGCCTGTTACCCCAGCTTTTGATTCAATGTCTTCAGTGGGCTCTCGGCGGTCTTCTTTTGTTGGGAGAGCGACCACACCTACACCTCTGAGCAACAGGCAATATCCTGACTTTTCAACAAGTCCTTTATCAAGACCTACTAGCTCGGCATCCTGCGCAGCCTCTTATCCTCAACTACAAGTGCCCAAGTCGAGGTCGCGGGCTCATACCGACAGTGTACAATCCGGCGACGATTTTCATACATCCATGTCCGGGGACGCATCGGAGTCACGACTTCGCAAACGATCTCCGTCTCCTGCCCTGATGCCCTCTCGGGCTGAAAGAGCTAGTCCTAAGCCACTCGATGCTGTGTTGGAACGGCCGGCAGAACTCGATTCTTCGGATCCCTTTCTGCCCAATTCGTCAGGAACACTGTCGGAGTCACCATCGATCAGCGTGGCTAAGCATGTCGAGATGATCGACGCTATTCCGAGACCCCAAGTTGGCACAAAGAAAGTCGACAGATGCCCCTCATTCTCTAGCGAGGCCTACACAAACTCATCCGACGGTGGATCGCCGCAGTTCTCTGCAACCTCTGTTTCGGACGAACCATCAGTATACGAGCTTCATGAAGGGTCAGGATATCGAGGAGGCCGTATGAAGGCTCGACTCCGACGGACCGCTGGCTTCACAATGTCGCGATCAGTCACCTTGCCACCACATTTGATGTTGGCAATGAATAAACCTAATCCATCTGAGAATGCTACCACCCCAAGCAAAGAGCCTGAGCATCCAGAAGCTGCGTCGCGCAATTCCGACAGCTCGGATAAGGATAACAAGCAACCTATTGTCGAAAAGGATGACAAGGTTGAACCCCAACATCGACGCCGAGACAGCGAGGAGTCGTTTCACAGTGTTGAGTCCTGGCATTCGTCCAGTGCTCCTGCACCACTATCTCCCCTAACATCTCAGCCGGATTCTCCTGTTGAGGAAATCCATGAGGAGAGGGAGGAGCAAAAGACTACCACATTGTTGAGCCCACTTCTCGAGACAGATAAAGCTTTAGAAAGCGCAAGCAGCTCCGGAATGCCATGTGCATGGGAGTCAGACTCAGACGAGGAGGACAATGTTTCGGCTGCATCTAATTCCGCGCCAACGGCCTCAGACGGAGACTCTAGTGTTGGTGCACTACCTGGAGATGCTAATGGCGAATCAACACCTCCATCCCACTCTCAACGTCCGGCCGCGAGGCACCGGGCGACTACAAGCAGCATCTCAGTAAGGCGACGCCCGCTATCTCCACTGCCTTCAGCTGCGAATCTCTTTACACCACCCACGGTGTCGACCACGGAACGAAGGACGTACAAAAGCAGACTGGAAACTGTGAAGAACCTGCCTATGGCCATCATCAGCAAGACTTGCGAGATGATAATTGGGCCCCCAAGCCACCTTATCACTCTCATGCTCAAGGTTGCGGCGAAAATCGTTGCCGGCCAGTGGAGGGGCCTGGTGTACGGGTACGGTGACGACGGAGAGCAGATACCCGTTCAATGGGACTATTCGGAAGGGGACTTTAGCGACTGGAGCGACGATGAGCCACACATTGGCTCCCACCACGATCACCATGGACACCATGGGCATCATGGACATCATGGACACCGACGCCATAGCAGCCACGCCATGCACAACCATGAGAAGGAGGAGACAGCGGCAAAGGACGTAACGGCCGAGCGACCTGAATCCTCAGACGACAGCCGAAGCTGGGGGGTGGACTGAGCAACAAGTTGACTCGGGCGACATGAACGATGAGTGGTAATCCAGAGGAGGATTTTAATGACAACTGTACGATGTATATGGACGGACTGGATGCCTCAGCCGTGCACAGGACCCTGTAATTCTAGAGATGGATGTTTGGTGGGGGATATGGAATGGAATCAGCCGGCGTTGAATGTTGCGCTTGAGATATATGGACGGAGTTTCAGCTTGACGCTCTCTTTCTCTCATTTTCATGGAATCTAGGCATGATAACAGAACATTAGCAATTTAATGCACATGAGTAACTGAGGATATCGTGAGAGACGACTGAGGCATATCCATATTCTTTCTGTGGTCGTGATGCCATGTTGCGAATTGCAGACCAAACTCTGTTGAACAGCCAAGCCCAAGAAGTAACGGCTAAGGCTTGCCGACTGGTCCCGAACGTACATCGTATTGACCGTGATCGAAAGGAAACGGGTTCTGAGTGGTCCGTTTGGCGTCCATCGTCGGATCGACAAATTGGGAGGCTCATTGTTCGGGCAATGCGAGGGATACGGGGAAAACGAGAGTCACAAACCAAGTACAGAATCTGAGGGGACCAAGTACTCCTACAGCTAAGAGATGCGTGAAAGTACATGTCTGGGTTTGGTGCGGTACTTGTCCCTGATCTGCCTGGACCCGCACCCTGGAGATCGTATTCCTCGCATCCAACACGATTGGCCACCAGTGTCACAGGGCTGAAGAAGGGCTGAATTGGGGATGATATTGCGAGTTGGCACTTGATATTGGGGTTGATTTGAGGGTAAATTCTCTGATCATGGCTGGCTATATAATCATGTCGAGCTCCCTTCGCTTGGCAGGGCAGAACGGTCAGTCTTGGCTTTATCATTATTGTGTTTGAGTAACACTCCAAGAATCCTGGCGGAGTTCTCTGTCCCTTGATGACCTGAGTTCAGTGCCACACGAGATTGACATCATGTCTGACGGAAAATACGGCAAGTATATTCTATTTGGTCCGTCTATTCTTAAGTGACTAACATTGTTTCTATTAGTGGATGGAAGCTACTGGTTCTACGCCCCCAACAAGGGCGCGGCTATCTTCTTCTGCATCGCTTTCTGCGCTTCAGGATGCGTCCATGCATGGCAGTCTTTGTAAGTGATCCTACCATGCTACTGAATGATTGAAGCATCGAATTATGTGATTCTGACTATGTGATAGCCATTATAAGTGCTGGATATTGACACCTCTGTTCTCCTTTTGTTGCCTCCTCTTCACAGCCGGCTTTGCCCTCCGCGAGTATGGAGCGTTCCACTATGACAACCTCAACATCTTCATCGCCAGCATTTGTATCACATACGCTGCCCCGTACGACACCCATGGTGCTTATGCTGTTCACGAAGACTGACATGTGAAACAGACCGCTCTTGGAGCTGCAGAACTACCACATCCTTGGCCGCATCTTGTACTACGTTCCCTACCATTCACCGATTCACCCTGGACGAGTCCTGACTACCTTTGGCTTCGTTTCTGCAATCATTGAAAGTCTTAATGGATGGGGTGCTTCTTATTCGGCCAACCAGTCATTGTCTGACAAGGCGATCGAAACGGGTCACGCGCTCATCAAGGCATCGCTGCTTTTGCAAGTCATCGTCTTGGTGCTTTTTGTCGTTCTAGCGACAGCATTTCACCACCGATGTATCTCAAATGGCGTGAGAAACGACCGGCTCCAAAGTTCGCTCATCACGCTCTACATAAGCACAACGTTGATCCTAGCACGAACCATCTACCGTATTATCGAGTACTTCAGCGTGGCAGAGCTCCGATACGGCCCTGGCTTTGACCCCTCGACAATAAACCCCGTTGTCCGATACGAGTGGTTCTTCTACGTGTTCGAGGCAGCTGTGATGCTGATCAACACCGTCATGTTTAATGTGCGGCACCCACGACGATATCTCCCCAAAAGCAACAAGATCTACCTTGCCCCAGATGGAGTTACTGAGGTGGAAGGGCCCGGGTTCAAGGACCCCAGGCCATTTTGGCAGACGCTGATTGACCCATTCGACATCATTGGGCTGACGACAGGCAAGGGTAGGACGACGGAGAGGTTCTGGGAGACGAGCGATGATACGACGACGAGGGACACCGGTAGAACCAAGTCAGATGTTGAAACTGTCTAGAAGGAGTTGCAGCAGCTGCGGGATGCAAGTGTTGTCAGATTGGGGGAGTTGGATAGGGGGGTGAAGAAGGATGCTTGTTCTGGGGAGTTGGTGTTCACTGTAAGTTTGCGAATACCCTTTTCATTGTCGTATGTAGAACGAATCATGGTCTCTCCAAGCAGTCTGCAAGTTTCCCTTGCGGTCAATGACATGTAACCCCTTGATGATTTGGCAAGCGAGGTTGAATAAGTACCTGAAGTCGGCCGTCCCCTGCCCAATCTCCGAGAAATCCACGTGCGAGATCCATACCACCAGCCTAGGGTGCATTCATAGCCCCAACATCATTGTCGATGACAGACTGCGGCGCACTAAGAATAGGTGGTCGTGCTTTTTGGTCCCCGAACTGGTCGGATCCTGCGCACAGGGAGTGCCTATCTGCCTAGGTACCTGACGTGAGACACATTTATAGCGAGACCCGCTTGTGCCTCCTTTGCTCAACTCAGCCATGGAACTTAGAAGGAAAGACGAGAATCAGCAAAAGGCTCGATATCCGGGCGGGTTCATCATGTGTTTATGTTTGAGCAAATGAGTCTAATGCTAATGCAGATTGCAGGACGCACCAACAAAACCGCCATGAAAGCTCCGGGTAATCGGACAAATCAGAAGCGAGATCTTGCGAGCAGGAATGGCCATGACCAGGTTACAGCTATACACGAGACACATCCCTGATCCCCCAAAGGGGGCAGCATGAGGGCCGATGGCAGGGAATCAGAGCCTTCGTCCCCAGTCGGCTAAGCAATAAGCTGGGTGAATCTGCAAGCCAGTGCTTAAATCTGCCTGTTATGCGTCTGCTACCGCGCGACTATTCGTCTCATAATCACAAACAGTGTTTCATCAAGGGTGGCTACATATGGGGCGGTCAACCGGACGAGGGCCCGGGGAAACAATTCTAGAATGAATGCGGCCGACGATCATGCTCTTGTGAGCACTACGCGCTTGCTGGCCCAGGCTTATTCTTCCGCCTTCCTTCTTACTGTCAGAGAAAGCCCATAATTCAACATTGACTGCCTCCGCCACGCTCGCACTCACTCGTTAATCTCACCTCGGCCAAAAATAACACAGCTAGAAAGGCGGCTCCCTGTCCGGGAATGCCTTCGCCACTGCCTGCGGCCACACTACGAGCCTCGATCATCTCTAGCGCATCCGTGGCGGGGGGCCCTTGCACCCTGGGGCGAGTGAGAGGGGGATCTGCCAATTACCGTCGGGTCTTCGCTCATCACGCAGCCAAACACAGCTGTGCAACCTCAGCTGAGAAAGGCAAGCCTCTCTGTCTTCGCCACAAGCCTCGACTGCTTCTCTCGTGTAAATTTCCCCAACACTCAGGTGGGCTTGCTGTCCTGCGCTCGTTTGAGTCAAAGCGGGGAGCTATTGGAACATTCACTCGTTATTGATTGATCAATCCTTCCAAGGGACGTCATTCTCAGCACGACACTGTGCCACCACAAAACGCCAAGGGCAGATCCTCGCCTCCCCTGCTCGTGGGATCCCTAGCTCCTTCAGGTCTCCTCTAACAGGCTCCGCCGAAACAGGGGACTCCCAAAAGTCCCCCCGCCAGGCATGTGCAGAGCTGGTGCTGGTGCTGTATCATGCTGTGGCCAGCCGTGGGCGCCGACAGACAGACCATCTCTCAGCTTTTGCGAGGTCAGGTGGCAAAGCAGGGATTGGGTTGTTTCCTCCGACCGACTCTGGTCTCCATGTCGGGCTGGAGGCTAGATGTTCCTCGCCATCCATTCCAAATCAAAACACACTTGGCCATACTTGAGCAGGGCTTCGCCCCGTCTATCGCCCTCATCCATTCTCTCGGTGTAATAACCTTATTGACCTGCCTCGGCTTGTTTGGGCACGCGAGCGCGACCATCCACAACTTGAGGCGGAGAACAACTCTAAGCCTCACTCCTGGAGCAACAGCCAGCTGCATATCTTCATCTCACCACCCTGTCAACGACTCTTGTCGTTCTCTTATCCTTCTCCCTCTCTTCTATCCGACCATCTCAAATACCACACGTTCCACCTATTTTGTTGAGACTCCAACGTATTCCTTTGTCCTTTCTTTATCTCTTGGCTCATTGATACCCACAACGCCTCGCCCCCTCACTGGACATTCCTGTCGACACGACCAGTTCACTCCCGAAATTAACGCTCTTCATCGCCAACCGTTCTGGTCCAGGTCTTGTTGAAGACCTTCTTCCTCCCTTCTCTATCCAACAATCTTCCCACCATCCGTCATCATGGGGGACCGACCAGCTGTCTACGTCCACTTCGAGCTCGGGGTGTCATGGCCCAAGCATATGTCGAAAGATCGCCACATCACATACATCTCAAAGAGCATGCGGGATCGAGCGAACCAATTCCCTCGACAGTTGCCTCCCGTAAATACCAACTACCTCGCCGCACCAACACAATACCAGGTTGCCTACCAACAACCAGTACCTCAAATCCAGGAGCCCCAGACCCGGCCACAACATCAATTAACCTACTACACCAACGAGATACCACCCAACACCTACAACAGGGACCCAGTAACAACAGCCCCGGCACAGGCAGCCCAGTACCAGCCATACCAACCCGTCCAGCAGCAACAACACTACATCCATGAATATTACGCGCCAGTGGCACCAGTGCAACCCCAGGTGGAGGAGGAGGTTCGAGGGAGTTCAAGGTCGATGAGTCGAAGCTCGCACGAACGGGGTCGATCAGCTCCCCCTCCATTTAACAGTAGTCCCTGGGATGTCGGTTCGGGCTCTAATAGCCAGGATGTACCTCAACTCTGGAAGGCCTTGCCGGCAACCCCGAACCAGTACCGCCTCGGGGAGGATGACATGCCCTGGTCTACGTGGAATTTTCCTATGGGATACAATGAGAACGATGACGAGGGCGACGATGGTGAAAGAGGCGAGTCCCGTTCCCGTGAGGCCAGCATCCGAGCAACATGGGGACCCGAATTCCCCGGAGAACCCGTACGTCGACCTGAATCGGATGACCGGCAACGAGGCAAGGCCAAAGATATCCAGTCTCTTGCCACTGCTCTGATGACAGTGGACAACGGCTTCGAAGATCAGTGGTGGTACCAGGGGCCTCGGCTTGTCAACCTTCATGGAACCGTGCTGGTGCCCACAGCAGTTCCCAAGTCCAGTTTTCACCCGGATTTCCAGCAAGGCTCGGTCGGATGGGCCGTATCCCGGGAAGAACAGATGCGGCAAAAGGATATGCAAGAGCAATACCAACGGCAGCAGCAGAAGGAGCAATTGAAGAAGCAGAAGCAACATCTACAGCAACTGCAACAACACCAACAGCGACAACATCAGCAGCAGCAGCGACAGCAACAGCCGGAATCCTTCGTGCCATCGACTCCTTCTTTCCAGGTCGTGTCACCCCGGTCGAGCGTCGCCGATATCGTATCGCCCCTGAGCGAGTACCCGAGTCCTTTGTCGAGTTATGGAGGCCTTCGACGCTCGTTGACCACAAGGTCCGATGAGCTTCACATGTAATAGATGGGATATCTATTGCAATGAGCTGTTATGATCATTATTATCAGTCATATCACAACAGGTTGAGTTGTGAGGAGGACGACAGGGAAGATCTGAGCCCCCTGATCTACATGAGGAAGCATGGTAGCGTAATTGTGCATGGGATTGGCGTTGGTGAGAATTTTGGATACCTCTGCGAATGAATTAATCAAAAGTTGCTATCTATTCGATGGCCTATTTGTCGAACGCACCAAACTTGCAAATTCCTGACCGCGGTGTGATGTGAATTGCGTCCTTTTTCACCTTGCAGCTTAATGCATCAATGCTAAGCCGGCCAAAGCCGATGACAAAGTTGGAAAATCTTCACGTTTTACGTGACAGAGTGGGACTAAGGCCAACTGAACTCTCGATTTTGAGAATGACAGAAGATGACCAATGCGAGGGCCCTCACCACACAATGGTCATGAAGGGGGAGGTGATTCGCTTAACACACCGTCAAGATCAAGGTGAGAGCCATCGCTCGCCGGCAATGTCATCATGGTGCAGCGGTCAAGGTGAAGCTTTCACCGACGGGTACTTCGGGAGTAAACTCTTAGCCTTCCATCTTTCCTTCCTTCCTTCCTTCCTAAACTCACCTGATAGGGGTGGCAGCAGTGGCTCATCGGCTCCACGATGGCGGGAGAAGCCGGCTGCGATTGGCTAAGTCGGCTAAGTCGTCGGCCAGCGGGCAGTGGAGCTGTGCCTTGTAGCCAATCAAGAGCTGGCGGAACCCTTTGCTCAGCCGGACATGTACCTCCTGGGTCGCTCTCTGCCACACTACGCCCTCTTCGGGACCTCGGTGTACCTCGTTATTGGTACTTCCGCGACCTGGCTTTTTTTGCTCCCCCAAAGCTTGCCGAGTAACTTGTTTGCGGGTGGAACATCGCGAATCATTGTCCGGGTCTGCCTCTTCGTGTTTCTTGCTCTTTTTTCCCTCCTGACCTCTTCTTCCCATCTCCATCCACGTTCAACACTCACCTGCGATTCCTCCCCGCCGCCTCCCTTCCCTCATATCCTCCTCCTCCAAATCCTCCAAGATGCTGTCAAGAAGCATAGCTACCGCCGCCCGAATGGTGCCGGCTCGGGCGCTGCGGCCCCGTTCGCACCCTCTCGTCATGCTTCCCGCCATGATGCAGACCGTCCGCACTTATGCCGATTCCGTCATCAAGGTCCCCCAAATGGCCGAGTCCATCTCTGAGGGTACTCTGAAGCAGTTCTCCAAGAGCATCGGCGACTATGTCGAGCAGGACGAGGAGATTGCCACTATCGAGACTGACAAGGTACGCTGCGGCATCTTTCGCGCCGTGCGCGCCAAGACGGGTTCATTGACCTTTCTCCGCTAGATTGACGTCGCTGTGAATGCTCCTGAGGCTGGTACTATCAAGGAGTTCCTCGCCAGCGAGGAGGATACCGTCGTCGTTGGCCAGGAACTTGTCCGCATTGAGCTGGGCGGCGCCCCCGCTGGTGACAAGAAGGAGGCTCCTAAGGAGGAGTCCAAGCAGTCCGAGTCCAAGCCTGAATCAAAACCCGAGCCCAAGCAAGAGACCGCCCCCGAGCCTAAGAAGGAGTCTGCTCCCGCCCCCAGCAAGCCCGAGCCTCGACAGGCTGAGAAGAAGGAGTCGAAGCCCCAGCCCGCTGCCACCACTGGTGGCCCCTCTCTTGGTAACCGGGAAGAGCGCCGCGTAAGTTGACCTGGGCGGTCCCATTGAGACTGGTACTAGGCTCCTCGTTGAGATTGCTAAACCTCTACGCAGGTCAAGATGAACCGCATGCGCCTCCGAATCGCCGAGCGCCTTAAGCAGTCCCAGAACACCGCTGCCTCGCTCACCACCTTCAACGAGGTCGACATGTCCAACATTATGGACTTCCGCAAGCTGTACAAGGATGACGTTCTCAAGAAGACCGGCGTCAAGCTTGGTTTCATGAGCGCCTTCTCCCGCGCCTGCGTTCTCGCTATGCGGGACATCCCCGCCGTCAATGCTTCCATTGAGGGCCCTGACGGCGGTGACACCATTGTCTACCGCGACTACGTCGACATCAGCGTTGCCGTTGCCACTGAAAAGGGTCTCGTTACCCCCGTTGTCCGAAACGTTGAGGCTATGGACATGATTGGCATTGAGAAGTCCATTGCCGACATGGGCAAGAAGGTACACTTTGCTCATTCTAGCCACATTTGAGAGGTAGCTAACCGCATTAATTAGGCCCGCGATGGCAAGCTTACGATCGAGGATATGGCTGGCGGCACCTTCACCATCAGCAACGGCGGCGTTTTCGGCTCTCTCATGGGCACTCCCATCATCAACCTTCCCCAGAGCGCCGTTCTCGGCCTCCACGCCATCAAGGAACGCCCTGTTGCTGTCAACGGCAAGATCGAGATCCGACCCATGATGTACCTGGCTCTTACCTACGACCACCGTCTGCTGGATGGCCGGGAGGCTGTGCAGTTCCTCGTCAAGGTGAAGGAGTACATTGAGGACCCCCGGAGGATGCTTCTGTAAGGAGCGAGGCCCCGATGTCCGGCTAAATAATACCCTATAGACTATGATCAAGACCAAGTCTCGTCAAAACGGCTGGAGATGTCTTGGCCAGTGTCTATTGTATAATAAAGACGAGAAGGTGTTGCCCATGACCCGTTCCCAAGTAGTTACTGTTCAAGATCCGAAGAACTAGAGCCCATTCGCAACGTTGAAACCCGAACCAATGCGACCTTAGACCGCACGCTATCGATCGTCGTGATGAGCTTAGTCATTCCCCTCAACTTCGCGCAGTCATCTGAGTCACTCGTCTTGACACTTGACCTAAAGCACGCAATACACCTTCACCACATGACCCGTCAGATCACGATGGCTCCTCCAAACAGCGCTCTTTTCGTCATTGATATCCAACACGACCTGGCGGGAGATCCCAAGACTGAGATCCCACATGCCGCCCGTATCCGTGATGCTGGAGAGGTCATCCTTTCTGCCGCGCGTGGTATTTCTCAAACTGAGGGAGCTCAGCCGCCTCTCATCGTCTTTGTGCAGCACGAGGAACCCCCTGAGGAGGGTCCCCTAGCCAAAGGAAGCGATCCATGGAAACTCGTCTTTGAGCCGCAGATGAACAATTCTAGGGAGATTCTCGTGCCCAAGACCACTCGTATGGCCCATAGTATTTCTCTTTGTGAACTCGATATTGATGAAGCACAGGAGACACGTTCAAGTCAAACCCGGGACTCGCTGAACAGCTGAAGGCGCAAGGAATCGAACATATCGTGGCGTTTGGAGTCCAAAGCGACTGCTGTGTATTCGAGACAAGCAAAGGTGCCCTCGAGGCCGGGTTTCGACTTACGCTACTGCAGGGAGCCCATTCGACTTATGATTCCAAAGAGGGCACTGCACTTGAGATTGAGACGAGCATCGAAGATTCATTGAGGGTTCTTGGTGCAAGGATTGTTCCATTTGAATCTGCGGTGGACGGCTGGAAAGAGACGGGGAACTTGGATTTTTGATTGAATAGATATTTACAACAACGAGAATTACAAAGCCACAGGGAAGTGCATATGATGTAGCCACTCCCAGTGAACTCGCACTGACATTAGTTTGGGTAGGTGGGCAAAACGATCAACACACCACCAATGAACCCCCAAACTCCCAGCTCTCATGAGTATTAGTTGGTTAGGCAATGATGGTCATGTCGTGGTGCCTGATTTAGCGAAGCTGCTTCTAGAGGAAAGCTTCCACTCCTTTCGGACCAGAGTGCTAGACCAGACAAGAGGGCCTTGGGCCGCCACTCTTCTTCCAAGTAAGATCCACGCTCGGGAACGAGGAATTGGAACTTAAAAGGGTCTGGCTTTTGCCCGAGCCGCTTCCACGAGACTATGGCCATGGGCTCTGCTTCTCCGTTAGCAACAGCAGGATCGCCGGATAGGGCGCTTTCCTCCCCTGGGTCCGAAGACTCCCGCGTCTGCTCTGGGTAGAGCCTCCACTCATAAGGATAGCATCTGTCGGATACCTGAGCCTTGGGTGTCTTCCTCCATCTGCAAGGTGGCGTAGGGGGGCAAGTCTCTGGGTTGTACTCGGCTTGAAGAGTTCTTCTTGTACGAGATTCGTCCAACGGGACGGCTGATAACAACAAGGGACCATCTGTTGATGGCCCGTTATACACCTTGATAGACCTCCTGTCGCCCGTGAGGCCACCGTGGGAGGTGACAGCAAACGTCTTGCGGTTAGAACTATCCCCGAGATAGAACTTGGACGAAACCTCCTCTGGATCGCAGTAGGCTGTCAACATCTGGGGCGGAGAGACAGGTGGAGCCACTTGGATCATCATCTGTGGCTTGTTGGAGGGCTGCACCTCCGACGGCAGAGCAGATGTGTTCTGAGAGTTGTTCATGTTTGTTGCCATGTCGTCGGCCTTGGGTGTTTGGTTTCCTGTTGGTATCGCGGTAAGCACAATAACTGGTAGTTTGTTGTGTAGAAGTGTTTTGAAATTGCGACATGGTCCACCGGTCGAGGACGGGTTAAGTAATGCACAGGTTGAATGCGAAACCCCTGAACGGGATCTCCCTAACTTTGTGGTTGATACAGTCTGCTCACGCGATGAACAAGCCATCATGACTGCAGTTGGCATTGTGTAATACTTGTTCAGGCACCAGAATGCTCTCTGGATCTACATTAATCCAAATATGTTCTCGGTGATAGCCTTTATGAGTGAACGATTGAGTTCCCCCTAGGGGTCAAACAAAGAACGTGAGTCTTTTAATATCCCCAGCGGGAAAACGTACCATAAGAGGCCATTTTCAGAAGCAATTAAGTATAGGTACAGAATTATTAGTAACGCTCTATGGAAATATCTACGACCTTTGATCACCTAGCTCGGGTCCGTAGTCCTCTTTGAGGAACGAGTCTGCAAGGCCTTCGCTCGCGTCTCAGTCACCATCCGTTCTATGAAGATAGGAAAGAGCAAAATGGCTTGGTTGTGTGTAATATGGACACAAAGAGTGCCACTAACAAAAACTTATCCTTCGGTCATGCCCGAGTTCGCGGATTTGATAACGAATGGACCAAACTGGCAACACGGCAATATTAGCAGCGTTTGCTTCCTATAGCCTCATCTGAAACGACTGAGAGTTGATTTAAAATTAGAATATCTGAAGCGAAACAGTTTGCAATTTCAGCTGCCACGGACTTGGAAAAGAGTACGGAATTTTCAATGGCGACCGCTACGCTGGACTCCCCAGGGTAGAATCACACATAAGTGCAAATTACAACGTCAAGAACACCTCTGTCATGTCTGGAGTTCTCCTGCTTTAAACAAATATGAGCGGCCCGGGTTCGATAACTGTCATCGTGAGTGAAGCCACCGCTTAACTACCTGATGCAAGCATGTGGGATGCCCCACTGGACAGAAAGGAAGTACCATTGCCAAGGCAAGCAAGCAAATGGTGCATGTCTTGCCAGGGATTCGGATAAAGGTCTTTCATGTGTACTTCATGCAAGTAGGCTTCTTGATGTTTTCGTGTCATTGAATCTCGGCCCGAGATTTGAAAAGTGGACCGGAACTCTTCGGCCGGCACTTCCTCCCCCGGATCTCTCTTTGATCGAGCCGATGTCCATGTCCATTTCTTGTATCAATCTTCGGCCCGTTGATCATAGGTCATGGCTCCGTCGACTTCCACACCGTCCAATTTGCATCGTGCACCTGTGTAAGCTGTGTGTGCTTGTTGCTTAGTTCCCTGCTAACCCGGGCTTCAGAGCATGCCTCAAATGCCGGGCTGCAAAGGTCCGATGCCTCATCTCGAAGGACTCGGACCGGTGCAACCGCTGTATCACCAACAATCATGTTGACTGTGTCTTTTCTCAACCGAAAAGGGCCAAGAACAGAGTGCATCCACACTCTCGACGGCTGAGGCGGACGACCCCGACCTATGAGGATGTTGCTGCACAGTCAACGCCGGCGTCACCAACAGCTGATGATACAATCTCTGTACCCCAACCCCCAACTCCCGTCAGCTACGAAGCCCCTGGTTTCGGCCATGTTCAGCAGACACTCATAACTCCAGAGATTCGAGCAAGGATCGTTGCCACTTTAGCGACGCTCAATGGAAAGAGAGGGGCTCCCTTCAGCTTCATCACCTCAGGAGATCGGCCAACTTTCAGCGCCAGAACTGGGCCAGGGGACTCGATTCAGGCTACAGCCCAACAATCACATCCCTCTGAGCATTCTCAGGCAGCTGCGCCCTCATTGAAGCTGTCTTGCCTTTTACGCCCCTTGACGACTGGTCCCCGAACACAAGCCGGCGACGATAGTCAACAGCACACGCCTCTGGTCAAGATGCCTAGCTATGTCGCCTCCATGGCACTTGGCGAAACAATCACGGACCCAATAGAGGATGGAATTTTAGCCCTACCAGCATCCGTCGCACTGTTTCAACACTTCATGCTCGAGATGAACATCAAGTGGGAGTATATCCTCGATCCCCACCTGGACACCCACGACAGCGTCAGGCAACGGAGTCGATTGCTCTTTGCCACAATACTCTTTTGCTCCTCTAAATTTGTAAACTTCGCCAATGGAAGTCTTGTCTCAACGACGGACCCCTTCCTTCAGAGTCGTCTGTGCAGCCTGGCACGAAACTTGGCAATCAAGACTTTTGCAGTTGGCGACAGATCTATCGAGACAATGCAAGCCTTCTACTTATTAGTCTGCTGGAAGGATGCAGATGATGACATTTCGTATCTTCACAGCGGATATGCCTTCCGTATCCTTCATGACTTGGACCTGGATCAGACTGAGGGTGACAGCCGCCAAGCAACAAGGTGCAAAAGAGCTTGGCTTGCATTATTCAGACAGGACAAACAGCAAAGTTTATTCTTCATGAGAAGAGCCACGCTCAGCCTCGGCGATGAAGACCCTCCCTTTGTTGGCTACCTGGACACTTGGTTGAAGATGCCGCACGCTTTGCCATTTGACTTTGTCGCTTGCTGTAGCGCTGACCTGCGGCGGATTCAGGCCAAGC
Source organism: Fusarium keratoplasticum (assembly GCF_025433545.1). NCBI lineage: Eukaryota > Fungi > Ascomycota > Sordariomycetes > Hypocreales > Nectriaceae > Fusarium > Fusarium keratoplasticum. Next base: position 1,228,772 of record NC_070532.1, read on the forward strand.
TGCGTGTGATGATTCAGAAGGCTTCGTCAATACTGCTGCCTTGTCTTTTGGAACTTATGGATTCGGAGTTGAACAGGTGGAAGTCAACGTGGCAAAACCACCTTGATGGAGAAGGCCGGCTGCATCCCAACGACGACCCGTCACTGGACCAGAGGCTTCTACACCCTGGAAAGCAACACCTCAATACACTCATGGCACTTTGGGAAGATAGTGTGAGGCTGAATGTTGCTTCTGCTATTCTTCGGCAGGCACTGATGGCCTCCGTGGCATCGTCCCTCCGTTCCCGGGGACAGCATCCGCTCCCGTCTCTTGGCCTTGATCTACCCGCCATGGAAGAAGCCATTTCTCCTGACATGCCTGGGATTAGTAGCAGCGTCGAGGGTGCATTTGGTACTTTGCGTCACTTGCTCGCATTTCCCAGCGAGGATCTTAGACGAGCCCCTGATTCCACTCTACTTCTCGGCCCGAACGCTGCTCTGTTTCTCTGCCTGCTATTGTGTCTCCCATGCAAAGGCATCCTTGGTCCAGCTTTTCAGAAGGCAGCGGTTCGTCTCATTCGCGACGTAGCCAGGCATGCCAGCCAGGCAATACAGTCGCCCCAGGATACCGTAGCCCTGGTCTCGGTATATCTCGACTCTCTTGTCAGCTTGCTCGGCCCGGTTGTACCGCCTCATCCGACAAGCTCTCATGAAACCCTAGAAACCTTTTCAGCTGTTGAACTGCCACGTACACACTTAGATATAGCGGATTTCGACGTTGATGAGACTGCGATGGAAGCAGCGCCGGTTCTGGTAGATGGAATGGGTGGGATTGGCAGCCACATGGGGGACGAACACACAATATTTAACCTCATTCATGAGCCTGATCAGGTACATATGCAGAGTCTGGCAAATCTATTAGATACCAGCTTCTTTTCCCCCATAGAGCCGATATCTATGCTAATAGATATGGATAAGCATATATAGTAATGATAACGTTCACCTGGGGGATGCCCTCTCAAGTCATGGCACTAACCCGAAGATGTTACAAAAAACCTAGAAGAGAACTATTTGAGTGCAATAAAGGAAAGCGTACCTTCATATACCGGGCTGCAGGCTCCCTGAAGTACCATGCTCGCGTCTACTAGCCGTCTTCTAGATAGAGAACCTGAGGCCGAGATCGATGACGAAACCCTGGGCGCTGACAAGGAAGGCTCTGTTGCTACTGAGTTACGTCGGCTTCGTTGACGCTGGTAGTGACTCACTGGACAGGCTACACTCCCTTTGCCGAGGCCTGAGAGGAGAAGTACGGGAAGTATGCAAGCTAAGCCAAAGTTCATTTCTATAATTTGGACAGGGCATGCCTAAACCCCAGATCCTGGTCCGAGCCGATGACTTGCATGGAGGAGCGAGGGAGTTGACTCGGCCCGAGAATGCCAGAGGTCCACGTTGACGCCAAAAGAAACCCCATGGACAGGCGGGTTTCTCAGCAGATCAAGGAAAACTTACGAATAGATGATGGAATTTATAGTTTAAGTAATTTGAAATGATGATTTGGCACTGTGAGGATGCAAGCAAGACAAACCGTGTAAGAGTGTTCTGTAAGAAGTGGCATCAGCCCAGCCTTCTGGCTGATTAGATCAGCATGTCGAGGGATGCATTTGCCGGGCCGAGATAAAAGACAGCGTAATCTCTTGTTGTTACTTCGATCTTGTGGCTCAGTTAACCCATTAAGGGCCGGGCTTCAACTATAATAAAGAACACATTGTCAACACATCATAGCATCATATCCCAATGCTAACACAGTGCTTATCATTACTTCAATTCGACTCGCAAGCTGCGGGCGCATCCAAGTTTCTCGTTTAGTTACAAGTACACAACATGTTGTCCATGACTAGGCAGAGACTTGGTCTTTCTACGCGGCAATTGACACTTGCAACTCCTCCACATATGATCCGATCAAAGTCAACTTTCACACGTCTCACGACCTCCTGGGGACACCATTTTTATAAGCATGGGAGGGCTGCCTATGCTGCCGGAGGTAGTGGCGTAGCAATCTTCGCATTGGCTTTGGCGAATCGAGAGGGAACCGAGTACCCAAGCGACTCACACGATGCGAAGGCTCTCTCAACTGTCCCGTTCGGAAAACTAGTCTCTGGTTGGCTGTAGGAGTCGCCCGAATGTAGACTGTCAAGTGCTATGACTGACCAAAGGCCAGGGCTTTCGCCTTTTGCTCTTCGCCAACTTGGGTTGACACAAGCGAGACCTTGTACTCCGTCTTCTCCAACATCCCTGTCGTCTCCTCCGTTTCCCATGCATTCATAATGCGAACATTCTTCAAACAATTCCTTGGTGGGGAGACAACCGAAGAGTGCGTTCCGAAAATCGAAGCACTGCGAAAGAACCATGTGGGCACCCTCCTTGGCTACAACATCGAGGCCGAGTTGGACGGGTCAAGCAAAGACCCTCAACTGATCCTGGCCCAAACACAGCATGTGTTGTCTTCCATCGAGGCTCAGGGAAAACTGGCCAAACAGTTCTGCCCGGACACCCGCGCCACTAGTGGTGACAACCGCTGCTGGGTTAGGATCAAGGTGAGTGGTTTACTACCTCATCCCGTCGCCCTTGAACATGGCTCCAATGCGATTCTGGAAGCCAGACGGCAAAAAAGACTTGACAAAGGCGTTCCCTACCCGGGCTTGCCACATGATGGGGATTGGGAAGCTGCACTGAAAGGAAAAGACGTCACAGATTCAGACCGTGAACAGCTGCTTAGTCTCCGAGCTACTCTAGAGTCCATTGCCAGTAAAGCACGAGACAATAACGTGCGCATCGTGATTGATGCCGAGCAGTCATGGTACCAACCTGTTATCGACAGTCTAACCGACGAGCTCATGCAGAAGTACAACACTCTGGACGGACCAGCCACGTGCATCGCATCATTCCAGGCGTACCTACGCAGGCACCCTCAACTTCTGGACCATCAAATCCGTCGCGCTGATGAGAGAGGCTACAAGCTACTCTTTAAACAGATTAGGGGGGCTTACATGGTATCAGAAGCGGAAAGATGGCGAGCAGGAGGTAAAGATGGCGAAGGGCCGGTCTGGTCAACGAAGGAAGAGACAGATGCAAGCTTCAACTATGGTGTTGAGAAGACGCTCTCCACGATTGCTGATCAGTTGCGCTCGACAGGCCACTCGAGGATCGGGGTAGTCTTTGCTACCCACAATTCCATAAGCGTTGATCTTGGAATTAAGTTGATGGAGGAACATGGCCTGGCTCAGAGGGAGACTGGGAACGAGAGACTTTGGGTGACAAATGGAGCTGCTGGCAGCATCGGCTATGCCCAGATATACGGTGAGTCTACGGTTGGGAGGTGAGATTGATTGCCCGCTAACTTGCCTTAGGAATGAAAGATGACCTGACAAACAGGATAGCAGGATCTCTTGTCTCGGAGAGCGGATTGCCCCTGGTCGTTAAGGTACGTTATGCTGAGCGGCTGGAGAGCCTGAAGTTCTGACTTAATACTGGGGACAGTCCATGAGTTACGGAGACTTGAAGGAGTGTCTGCCATTCTTGGCAAGAAGGGCAACTGAGAATAGGGCGATTCTAGAAGGAAGGGGGGGAGCAAGTGCAGAGAGGGCAAGGCTAGGGCAGGAGATATATAAACGTATATTGCCTTAAAGTACTAGGGAACTTAGTAATAGTAGTCCTTTTATAATAGCTAGTAAGTAAAATAAACTAGTATTTATATCTTATAATAATATATAGTTATTATTATTATTATTATTATTATTATTATTATTATTATTATTATTATTATTATTATTATTATTATTATTATTATTATTATTATTATTATTATTATTATTATTATTATTATTATTATTATTATTATTATTATTATTATTATTAATATTAATATTATTATAATATATAATATATATATATAATAAGTAATATAATTAAGTAAGTAATATATTTTTCTTTACCCTAAGATTAAAAATTATAATAAAAATACTATAAATTATTTAATTAATTAAAACTACTTATTATATTTTTCCCTAGATATCTTAATTACTACCTAATAGGTCCTTATATTATAACTAAGCTTATTATAAATATTATAATACTAAATACTTAGTTATATTAATTTTCTTTAATTATTACTTCTTAATAATTTAATTATTACCTATATATTAATATTTATTTAATTAATTACTTATTTTCTTTTTTTTATTATTATTATTTCTCTTTTTTATAATTTAATCCTTTTTACTTTTTAATATTAACTTAATATTTTATTTACCTCTTAAAGGTTTTTAACCTTAGCTCTTAATAATATAATCTTATATATATTTCCCTTTATTATCTTTATAAGAGATTTTATAGCCTCTATAATTAATTTTAAGAAGTTATTATAATATTTTTTAATTTATTTTTTAAGGTATTTAGACTAAGATCTAGCCTTAAGTATAATCTTTAAGGTCCTTAAGACCTAAGGGATAAAGGGTTTAACCCCCTCTTTAATAAGTATTAAAGTCTATAGCTATATATTAAGCTTTAAAACTATAGCTTTTAGGTTAAGGGGAATAAAGTTAGCTCTTTTAAAAGCCCCCTTAATATTTCTTTTTATTATAATAGCCTTATATATAATATAAAAAGCTAAAAAAAAACTTAGTTTTTAAAATATAAATTATAAAATATTTAATTAATTATTTTATTTTTTAATTATAAGCTTATTTTAATATATTAAAATATTTAATATTAAGAAATTAAAATAAATAAAATAAATAAAGTAATATATAAAGCTAAATAATTTTTTTTTTTTATAATATCTCTTAAATTTAATAAAATAATAATTTTTATAATTATTAAGAATTAAAAAATAATAAAAATAAATTAATTAATTAATTATATATTAATTAAAATACTTAAGCTACTTAAGATTAGTCTTATTATTAATTTAGTTATTTTAAGTTATTATAATTACTTAATTACCTAAGAGGTTATTATTTTTATATTAATTACTTAAATAATTATAATTTATTCTTGATTTTTAAATTAAATTAATTTTAGCTTTAAATACCTTTTTAAGGTTATAATAATTATTTTATTTATAATTATACCTATAAGAAAGCTAATCTTATTAAAGTTATAGATATTATTTAATTAGATATTATATTTTATAATTATATTTATTATAAGTTAAAACTAATTATAAATAATAATTAGATTTTTATATTTAGCTCTTTAGTAATTATATTTTTAAAAAAAATATATCTTATGCTCTTAGTATTACTTAATAAAATTTAAAATTTAATATATACTAATAGGTAATATATTATAATTAATAAGTAATTAATTAATTATTTCTTTTATATTATAAAGCTTAGGGGGAAATTCTTATAAATCTAAGTTAAAAATAAAATAAATAAAGATATCTTCTTCTAAATTAAATAACTTATATAATTTTAAAATATTATTATATTAAGATTAAATACCTTATTATTAGTAATATAAGATTTAATAATAAACCTTATAAATAATAGTAGCTTATTAGAGACTTAATTTTAGGTTATTTTAAATAGCTTAAAGTATTAAAAATATTCTAGCCTTATTACTAAGGCCTAATATATTAGGTAATTAAAAATTAATTAATTAAATAGAGAAGATATAAGGTAAGGGATTTTTATTATACTTACTTATCTATTATAATCGCTTATTATATATATTAGGCTTATAAGGTAATATATAATTACTTATTATAAGTAGCCTTAGGGGTTAATCTTTATTATATTATTTCTAATTATAATAATTAAGTTATATAATATTATAAATATAACTACTTAGGGCTAGAATTAGTCCCTTTTATTAAGTAATCCTAGGTATTAATAACTTAAGGCATGCTATTATAAAAAGAAATATAATTAAAAAATATTAGCCTATAATATAATAAAGCCTTATAGAGCTATAAGCCTAATAAATAGAGGTATAATATAGTTATAATATAAAATACTATAATATACTTAATAAGTAAGTTAGCTAGGTAAGTAAGTTAGCTAGCATATTATATACCTAGAATTAACCTACCTTATATAACCTAACTTTCTCTATAAAATAGCTATAAATATAAAAAAATACTTTTATAAACCTAACTTAATATAAAATATAGAAATAATTTTTATATATTTTTAAAAAAAAATTACTTTATAGAAAAATAGCTAAGTATATTATATAAATACTTTTTTTCTTATACTACCTTATAAGGAATTTAATTAGGCTTTTTAAAAATTTAAAAAAAATATAATATATAATATAATAACTTTAATATTAAGTTTATACTTATTTTAAGGTAAATATAAAATTTTAAGAGTTTTTTTTAATTTTCTTTTTTAAGGTATAAATACATCTAGCTAACTTACTTAAGGAGCTAACTCACTTATTAAGTATGTTATAAATAATAGTAATTTTAATAATAACTTTAATAATAATTATAATTAATAATAATTATAATTAATAATAATTATAATTAATAATAATTATAATTATAATAGCTTTTTATAAAAATCTTTAATTAAATAATTAAAATAATATAATTAATACTTATTAATATATTTTTTAATATAATTAAAATAATTTTAATAAAAAGATTTATAAGTTTTTTAAAAATATAAAAAATACTTATAATAAATTATAAGAAATAATATTAAATAAAGATCTTTAAAATATTATATTAAATAAAGATCTTAATAATTTAAAATATATTAAACTTATAATCTCTAATTATAATATTTTTTTTATTTAGTTTTTTTTTTTTAATAATAATATTAATAAAAAATTAATTTTATTAAAAAAAAGCTTTTTAATTAAAAACTCTTAAGAAAAGCTAAGAAAAAAAAAAAAACTTATTCTTATTAATAAAAATAAGTAATTTCTTAGGGACTTAAAATATAATTAATATATAATATAATTTATAATTTTTATTATAAATATTAATATTTTTTAATATATTAAATAAAGAAATTAAAAAATCTTATAGCTAATTAAGATCTAATTATATAGCTATAACTATAATTATATTAGGAAATAAAAGTTATTAATATCTTAAGTTTTAAAGGGATTAATTCTTAAAGTTAATATTAGAGTTTTATAAATTTAAAAAAAATTAATATTAAGCCTTAATATTAGACTTAGAAATAAATAAAAATTTATAAATTTATTTAATTAAGTCTATTTAATTAAATATAATATATATATATATCTTAGCTTATATAAATATATAAATAATAATAATTTTAATAATATATTTTATTAAAAAGTATATTAATAAGTATTAATTATATTATTTTAATTATTTAATTAAAGGTTTTTATAAAAAGTAATTATTATAATTTTTTTTAATATATTATTTATTTATTTATTAATTACTTATAATTTATAAAGAAATATACCCTTTTAAGTATAATTAATATAAAATTAAAAATTAACATATATAATAAGCAAGTATCACAGTTATGCAAGTATTATAGCTAGACTATGCACTAAAACTAGGATTTTTAAACTTTAATAAAAACTTAAATAAAATAGCTAAAAACTTAAAAAGAATAATTTTAGCTATTTAACTTATAAATAAACTATATTTAATTTTTATAGATTTTTAAAAAATTCCCTTTATAGAGAAATAGCTATTTATATAATGCGAATATACTTTTTTCTAAACTACCCTATAAGGCATTTTTCTAATAATCTAGAAAGATTAGGGTTAGTAACAAATTATATAATTAAGCTCACTCCCGATTTTAAGCTAATTTAGGCTAAGGTCGAATTTTCTAGAATTATTTTAAAAAAAACCTAGTTTTAAGACCTAAATTAAAACTATAATACTCGCATAACTATGACACTTGCTATACATATATGTTAAAGGTATATTTATATTATTATAAAGACTTTAATTTATTAAGTTTTTTAAGGCTTTAATTAAGTTAAGTTATATAGTCTTATAGGTTATATAGCCTCGGCGGGTTATTACTAGGGATTTAATAGTAATTAATTAATTTTAAAGACCTTTATAATTACCCCTCTTCTAAAGAGCTTAGTCCCTAAGCATTATTATTTAATTAGGGTTATATATTTTATATTATTATATATGTATTAAATTTAATTATTTCCCTTTTTTTATTAGTCTTAATAAATTCCCTTATGCCTATTATAACTTATTAATAATTATTTATTTTTTATTTATAATTTCTTTTATAGCTTTTATAATATTTCTTTTTATTATTAAAATTACTATTAAAATTATTATTATTCTATATATTTATATAAGCTAAGATATATATATTATATATTTAATTAGATAGGTTTAATTAATTAAACTTATAGACTTTTATCTACCTCTAAGTTTTAGTCTAGCACTAAGCCCTAGCGCTAACTCTTTTTAAGTTTAAACTCTAATACTAACTCTAAGAATTAATACCTTTAAAACCTATAATATTAATAACTCTTATTTCCTAATATAATTATACTTATAGCTATATAGCTAAATCTTAGCTAGCTATAATAAGACTTAATTTTTTTTAAATACTTTTAATAAAAAAAGCTCTTTTTTAAAAAAATTAAACTTTTTATTAAAATTCTAATTAAATAAAAAAAAGCTAAATAAAAGAAAAATAATATAACTAAAGATAATAAGTTTAATTAATAATAAATTATTATATTATATATTTATATTAATACTTTTAAGGCCTTTACTTAATATTATTACTAATAGTCTATTATAAGTATTTTTTATATCCTTATAAAACTTATAAACCTCCTTATTAAGGCTATCTTAGTTATATTAAAGGATATATTAATAAGTATTAATTATATTATTTTAATTATTTAATTAAAGATCTCTATAAAAAGTAATTAGTATAATTTCTTTAATATATTATTTATAAATTAATTAGTTATTAATTAATTAATTAACTAATTATAGTTTTTATTAATTATAATTAAACCTCTTCTTATAAGGATAATAATAATAATTTTAAACTCTTTAACTAATTAAGATATAAGCTATTTATTATAAATAAAGCTAGCTTTAATATATTATTAAAGCTATTAATAATTATATTAATAAACCTTATTAATTTAAGCCTATTAAGACCTCTAGCTTTAGGTATAGAGCCTTTATTATTAAATTTACTAAGATATAAATTAAAATATATTAATCCCTATTATAAGTAATATAAAGTTAAGTTATAAAAAAGAAAGAATTTCTTTATTATTACTTATATATTTTATATATATATTTCTAGCTCCTAAGTATTATATTCTATTAGCTAGTTTTTTTATTTAATAAGATAAAATGTTTTCTTTTTAATATTTTTATATGTAAGAATTTCTTTTACCTCTTAGTTATTAAGCTTATTCTTAAGATTAAATAATATTTATAATTCTTTATTAAGCTTTTAATAATTTATTTATAATTTTAAAAAAAATTAAAAAATATAATATATATTTTTTTTAATATTTTTCTAATAATTTTAATATATATATTTATTTTCTATAATATTTTATTATCTTAGCTATTTTAAATTAAAGTATTAACTTAATATATTTAAAATATTAATTTTTTATTAAGACTTTTAAAAAATAATTTAACCTTATAGTATACCTAAAGGTAAATTAAAGTAACCTAGTTAAAAAAATATAATTTTATATATAATTAAGCTATTATAACTAATGCCTTTTACTAATATATATAATAAGCAAGTAAGATAAATAAGCGAGTAAGATACTTTTCCTTACCCCTAAGATTAAAAACTATTATAAAAATACTATAGACTATTTAATTAATTAAAACTATTTACTATACTCTTCCCTAAATATCTTAATTACTATCTAATAAGTCCTTATATTATACCTAGGCTTACTATAGATACTATATCACTAAATACCTAGTCTAATTAACCTCCCTCGACCACTACTCCTCGATAATTTAGCTACTACTTATATATCTATATCTATTTAATTAATTACTTACCTTTTTTCCTCTATTATTATTACCCCTCTTTTCTATAGTCTAGTCTTTTTTACTCTCCGGCGCTAGCTTAGTATCTTATTTACCTATTAAAGGTCTTAGACCTCTACCCTCATAAGAGCTATCTTATATATAATTACCTTTATTCCCTTTATAAGAGACTTTAATACTTTAAGAATTAACTCTAGAGAGCTACTTTAGTGCCTTCTAATCCGTCTTTTAAGGTATTTAGACTAAGATTAGGCCTTAAGTATAGTCTTTAGGGTCTTTAAAGCCCAAGGGGTTAATAGTTTAGCTACCTCCTTAACCAGCGTTAGTGTCTATAGCTATATATTAAGCTTTAAGACTATAATTTCTAGGTTAAGAGGAATAAGGCTAGCTCCTTTAAAAGCCCCCCTAATATTTCTTTCCGTTATAGTAGCCTTATATATAGCGTAAAAGGCTAGAAAGAACTTAGTCTTCGAAATATAGGTAATAAAGTATCTAATTAAATACTCTATTTCTTAACTATAAGCCTTCTTAAGTAGCCTAAAGTACCTAATATTAAGGGGCTAAAATAAATAAGAAGAATAAGATAATATATAAAGCTAAATAATCTTCTTTTTCTTATAATATCTCTTAAATTTAATAAAATAATAATTTTTATAGCTATTAAGGATTAAAAGATAATAGTAATTATTTAATTATTTAGCTATATATTAGTTAAAGTGCTTTAGCTATTTTAGATTAATCTTATTATTAGTCTAGCTATTTTAAGTTATTATAATAGCCTAATTACCCGGGAGGTTATTATCTTAGTATTAATTAATAAGGTAATATTAGCCCGCACTAATAATAAATAGCTAAATTACCTAGCCTTCCGTATTAATTACTTAAATAACTATAATCTATTCCTAGTTCCTAGGCTATACTAATTTTAGCTTTAAATACCTTTCTAAGCCTATAATAATTATTCCGCTTATAATTATATCTATAAGAAAGCTAGTCTTATTAAAGTTATAGATATTATCTAATTAGATATTATACTTCGCGATTATATTTGCTATAAGCTAAAATTAATCGCAGATAATTATTAGATCTTTATACTTTACTTTCTAGTAATTATATTTATAAAAAAAACGTATCTTAAGGGCTAGGTATTACTTAATAAAGTTTAAAGCCTAGCGGGTGCCGATTAGTAATATATCGCGGTTAGTAAATAATTAATTAGTTATTTCTTTTATACTATGAAGCTAAGGGGGGAATCCTCGCGAATCTAAATTAAGAATAAAGTAAATAAAGATCTATTCTTCTAGATCTAATAATTTATATGATTTAGGGATAATATCGCATTAAGACTAGATACCTTATTACCAGCGCTAAAGCTTTATATAACGAATATTATATATCTCTATAGCGCGCCGGAGGCTTAATTTTAGGTTATTTTAAAGGGCTTAAAGGGCAAGAAGGATTCTAGCCTTAGTATTTAAGCTAGATATCTTTTTTAGTAATAAATTAATTAATTAAATAGAGATAATATAAGTTAAGGGATTTTTATCCCACTCGCTTATTTATCCCACTTGCTTATTATATGTATTATAAGAATTAATATTAAATATACTTTATAGATACTTCCGCGCTTAATACTCTACCTTAATAAACCTTATATTATTAAGAATATATTACTACTTAATAATAATAAAAGCAGCCTATTTTTTATTCTAATAATAGATAATTACTATTACTAGTAATAATATAATATAAAATAATAACTTAAATTACTAGGTATATTCTCCCGCTAAATAACCTAGGCCTAGAAGTAAATTAATATAAGACTATACTAACTTACCCCCCTAATATACTAACCTTATTAGGGCAAAAACTTAAAGCTACCTTAGACTACCTAAAGCAATTAGGCCTTATAAGACTATTAGAGCTAAAGAAGCTCTTTGTGGCCTTATAGCTATTATTAGACCTCTAGAGTTAACTTAGTCTTCTTTAGTTCATACTTACTTAAGCTTTAAGCTATTCTCGCACCTAATAAGTAAGACTTTATTAATTACTAAAAGTAACCTTTAAATAACCTTACTAGGCGCATCGAGAATAATTACCCTTTATATAACGAAGAGTTAATATTCCTTACTGAGTTGGGGAAAATGAGTGCTAAGCCGTTTTGGGCCGTTGGGCAATTTCTTGTACGTAGAAAAAGGTCAGAGGCCGCGGCCTCTGATCATTATTATCTTCTTCATCGGTCATGACGAGAAAGGGGAGCTTTAGGCTTTCTTCCTCGGCGTAATCATCATTGCTATCAATTGATTATTTGCCCTTGCTATTTTCTATGTTATTGAGATCACGAGACAGTGTGTGAGATCCCTCTTTTGAAAGGTCACGAAAGGAATTCGCGAAGATCTAGCTGTGTGGTATGGTGTGTTTTGTTTCTCTAATAAATTACTACCTTATAGTAATAAGATATATAGTTATAAGAGCTTTTATACTCTATAAAGTAAGTTTAGATAAAAAGTTAATAAGTAAGAAGCTTAACTAATAAGTTTCTTTATAAATAAAATAAAGTTTTAAATAAAAATTTAATAAAAAAGTTATTAACCTAATTTTAAGTAAAATTTTAAGATATAATAATACTAAATATAATATATAAATATAATAAGTAACCTAATTAAATTACTAGGATTATTAAGACTTTTATAAAGTTTTTATAATAATAAACTTATAATTTATAATTTATATTATAATACTTTACTTATAACTCTAAAGCCTTTTATTAATACTTTAAAGCTAATAACTTTATTTAATTAAATATTTCTAAGTATTTATAAATACCTTAGATATTTATTTTTATTTATAAAGAAATATATTTTATATTCTTAAGGGAATATTTAAATAGTGCTTATATTAATAAAATATTATTAAAATATTTATTATTATTATATATATAAATAATATTTAATAATTATATTACTTATTTATTAAATAAATTATTTAGTTATAACTAGTATATAATAAATAATTAATAATAACTTATTTATTTTTTTATTAAATTCTTTTAGATTTTATTTATAATTAACTTATCTTAATTATTAATAATTTCTTTTAATAATATATATAATAAGTAAGTAAGCTAGGTAACTAAGTATACTAAAAATCCCTTAACTTATATTATCTCTATTTAATTAATTAATTCTTAACCGCCTAGTATATTATAATCTAATTATAAGACTAGAATACTTCTTACCCTTTAGGCCCTTTAAAATAACCTAAGACTTAGTATTTAGCGCATAGTAGAAATATATACTATTAATTATTATACTTTATATCGCCGGTAGACTAGTATTTAATCTTAATATAATACCTTTAATAAATTATATCGCTTATCTAATCTAGAGGAATAGATTTTTATTTACTTTATTCTTAACTTAGATTCGCGAGGATTTCCCCTCTAGCTTTATAATATAAAAGAAGTAATTAATTAATTACTTATTAATTATAATATATTACTTATTAATATATATTAGGCTTTAAACTTTATTAAGTAATACTAAGAGCTTAAGATATATTTTTTTTAGAAATATAATTATTAAAGAGCTAAGTATAAAGATCTAATTATTATCTATAATTAATTTTAGCTTATAATAAATATAATTATAAAGTATAATATCTAATTAGATAATATTTATAATTTTAATAAAATTAATTTCTTTATAGATATAATTATAAATAAAATAATTATTATAGGCTTAGAAAGGTATTTAAAGCTAAAATTAATATAGCCTAAAAATTAAAAATAAATTATAATTATTTAAATAATTAATATAAAAGGCTAAGTAATCTAGCTATTTATTATTAATATAAGCTAATATTATTTTATTAATTAATATTAAAAAAATAACTTCTTAAGTAATTAAATAATTATAATAACTTAAAATAACTAAATTAATAATAAGATTAATCTTAAGTAATTAAAGTATTTTAATTAATATATAATTAATTAATTAATTAATTTTTATTATCTTTTAATTCTTAATAACTATAAAAATTATTATTTTATTAAATTTAAGAGATATTATAAAAAAAAGAAAATTATCTAATTTTATATATTACCTTATTTATCTTATTTATTTTAGCCTCTTAATATTAAGTATTTTAATATATTAAAATAAGCTTATAATTAAGAAATAAAATAATTAATTAAATATTCTATAACCTATATTTTAAAGACTAAGTTTTTTTTAGCCTTTTATATTATATATAAGGCTATTATAATAAAGAGAAATATTAAGGGGGCTTTTAAAAAAGCTAGCCTTATTTCTCTTAACCTAGAAACTATAGTCTCGAAGCTTAATATATAGCTATAGATTTTAATACCTATTAAAGAGGGATCTAAGCCCTTAACCTCTTAGGTCTTAAAGACCCTAAGGACTATACTTAAGGCTAGATCTTAATCTAAATACCTTAAAAAATAAATTAAAAAGTACTAAAGTAGCTCCTTAGAGTTAATCCTTAAAGCCCTAAGGTCTCTTAAGAAAAGGATAAAGGTAATTATATATTAGGTTACCTTATTAGCTACTAAGAATAAAGACCTTTAGGAGGTAAATAAAATACTTAGTTAGTGCTAGAGGGTAAAAAAAACCTAGCTATAAAAAAGAGGGGTTATAATAATAAAAGAAAAAAAAAATAATTAATTAAATAAATATTAATATATAAATAATAGCTAAATTATTAAGATATAGTAATTAAGGAAAGTTAGCGCGACTAGGGGTTTAATATTATAATATCTATAGCTAACCTAGCTATAATATAAGGACCTATTAGGTAGTAATTAAGATATTTAGGTAAAAATATAATAAGTAATTTTAATTAATTAAATAATTTATAGTATTTTTATTATAATTTCTAGAAGAAAGGTTAAGAAAAGTAATTTACTTAGTTACCTAGCTTACTTACTTATTATATATATTATATTAAAATAGCTTTTTATATATTTATATACTAAGACTATAAGCCTTATAGCCTTAAGTATTTATATAATTAAAATAAATATTATAAATTTTATTATTTAAAATATAATAATAAATATTATATTATAATTTTTATTATTATTTTAAATACTTAATAAATAGCTTATAATAAAATCTAAGCTAATTTTATAAAATAAATATAATAATAATAATAATAATAATAATAATAATAATTATAGCTTATTATAAGGCTTATATCTAAATACTTAGATATTTTAATAAATTAAGTAATTTTTAATATATTCTTAGATATATTTTATAATATTTTATTAATAAAATTTTTCTTATTACTAAGGTTTTTTATATATTTATATATCTTATTCTTAGGTTATTATAATATTATTTTACTACTTATATGTTTTTTTATAACTAAATATAAGATATATTACTTTAAAATAATAATCTTAGCTATAAATAAGTCCTTAAAGACTTACTTAAAGTTATATTTTTATTTATTAATTTATAAAGCCTTAGCTCTTATTACTATTATTATTTATTATTAAGTTATAATACTAAATATTATTATATTATTATAGCTTTATAATAAAAAAAAGGCCTTTTATTATAACCTTATATCTTTTATATAAGAGTTATCTTAATATTAAAAAAAAAAAGAAATATAATTAGCCTTAGTAAACCTATAAATAATATAAGAGAGATTCTTAGAGAAATTCTAAAAGAGCTTAAGGGCCTTAAAAGATTTTTTAATAAAAGTATTATAAACAATATATCTATATTATTAAAGGCTATATATTAGATTAATTTTTTTAAAAATATAAAGCCCTTTTATAGGCTATAATACTTATTAACTAAAGCTTAATATAAGGCCTTTTAAAAATACCTTATAGAGAATATAATAAATAGGTATATTAAATATTTAATTAATAAGATAAAAATATTTATTTATTTTATATTAAAAAGAAAAAAGAAATATATTTATATATTAATTATATAAAGGTAAATAAGATTATAATTAAAAATTATTATTTATTATTTCTTATTAAAGATTTATTAAATTAGCTTATTAATATAAAATAAATCTTAAAAATTACTATTTATAATATATATTATTAAATAAATATTATAAAAAAAGTTTATTAAGAAGTAGTTTTTATATAAGATATAGCTATATTAAGTATATATTACTATATATTTTAGTCTTCTTAATATATTTATTATATTTTAGATATATATTTATTAATTACTTATCAAGTTATTAAATATTTAATATATATTTTATATAAATACTATTTTAATTTATTTCTAAATTAAAGAAAAATATACTAAAGATCTCTAAAGGGTAATTTAATAACTTATTAAAATATAATTTCTATAAATAAAATATTAAGTTCCTTAGGTATATTATTATACCTAAAAGTATTTAAATATACTTAGTAGGGGTTTAGTTTATTATAAATGAATAATTATTTATAAGGTTATAAAATATCTAGGTTTTCCTTAGATTTTATAATTTTTATTAAAAGTTTATTATTTAATACTTAATATTTATAAGTTTTTTTTTATATTTATACTTAAAGTATTATAAATATAAAAAAAATTAATTTTATTTAAATTAATAAGAAAAAATTACTTATTTTAATAATTAAAAGATATTTTTTATTTTATAATAGGTTTTTAATATTAAAACTTTATATTTTTAATAAAAACTAAAATTAATATCTTAATTAAAATTATCTTAGGTATCTTAATTTAAGTTTTAAATCTTTATTAATAATTTAGTATTTTTTAATAATAAAAGCTTTATAACTAAGAATAAAAATAAGCTATAAGGTATTAAAAATTCTTAGTAAAAATTTAGAGCTTAAAGTATTAAGCTTATTACCTCTAAGGACTCTTAGAGAAATTTTTAATCTTAATAAATTATTAAATATCTATTAAGGTTTTAAAACTATAAATAAATTATTAACTTTCTTAACTTAGCTATAAGTATTTATAGCTTATTACTTAATATAATTTATTCTTATACTTAGCTATGTCTAATATACTATAGGATAGCTTATTAAATTAGCTATAGCTTAATTTAAATTAATACTAAAAAAATACCTTATAACCCTATTTATTAAATTATCTTAAAGAATTATTAATTTTTATTTAGATTATAAAGCCTTTAAGCTTACTTTTTAATAAGCTTTTAGTATTATAAATAAGAAGGTATAAGCTAAGATAGAAATTAAGACCCTTTAATAAACTTAAGCCGCCTTATACTATAATATAAAGTATCTCTAATTTATAGCTAAGCTTAGTTAAAATTAATAGCCCTTAATATTATTCTTTTTTAATAAATTAAAAAAGAATATCTAAGTAAAATTATATAAAGAAGACTAATTAAATAACCTTATTCATTATACTAATAAGGCTATAAAGATTAATAATTAATAGTTCTTTTAGAAAAAACTATAGAACCTTAGGTTTAATAATAATAAGACTAATACCCCTTGCTTTAATACTAACTAAGGTAAGGAATAATAAAATAATACCTCTTATAAGATAAATCTAAGACTTATAGAGCTAAGAGGTATTTAATATAAATAAAAAGATATTAAGTATTAGTATTATTATAAAAAGGGCTATAAGGCTAATAAATATAAAAAGAAGTAATAAGATATTAAGGTAGGATTTTATTAATTAAAGCTATAATAAGCCCTCTTAGAAAATAAAAAATATATAAATATAATTAATTAAAATAATAACCCTTAGATTATTATTTATATTACTATGACTCTAGAAATAATATAATAGGGATATAATAAAATAAGACTTTAATTTAGGGAAGTTATTATATTTTATTAAGTAGCCTATATAATAAAAGAATAAGTAAAAAGTAATTATATAATTAATAATATTATAAAATAATAATTCTATAAATTAATTAAACCCCCTAGGGTCTATTAGTTATATCTTATTAACCTAGGTATTTAAAACCTCTTATTAAAACTAAGTAATAAGAAAAAAGCTATATTAATAAATAATAAAGTATTATTATAACTTAGCTAAACTACTAGTATAAATTTATTAATTAAAATTAAGATTTTATAAGAGCATAAATATAATAAAAATAAAATAATATATAAGTAAGTCTATTAATAATAATATAATTAATATATTATATTATAAAAAAATAATTATAAAATCTTAATTAAAGAAAAGATTAATAAATATTATTAGCTAAATATAATTACCTAATATATCTAATTACCTAATATATCTAATTAGCTAAAAAATAATAAGATATAAATAATATAAAAGATATTTATATATAAATATATTATAAAGAATTAGCTATAAACTTATAATAGCTAGAACCTTAGTATAACTTATAAGATAACTTATAAATAATATTTACATACTTATATTATAAGGAAGTTATATAGGTATTATATAAAAATTATTATTATTATATATATATTATAAATAAATAATAAAATACTTATTTCTTAGTCTAATTATTATACCCTAATATTAAACCTTATTTAGCTTATAAAACCACTTAATATAAGGTAAAGAAATAATATAAAGAACTTAGTATTATTATATTATAATTCTATTTTATGAAAAAAGGGGCTATTTATATAAAATAATATAGTATTATTATAATATAAAAAATACTAATAAAATAAGAAGAGGCGACTAATAAGAGCTACTTTAATATAAAAAATTATAGTATATTATAAAGAAATATACTTATAAGATAAATAATAAGTCTTAGTAGCTTATAATTATATAGAATATATAATAAAAAAAAGATTTAATTTTATAACTTACTAAGGGGATATTATTAATAAGGAATAATACAAAGATATTTACTTATATCTTTAGAAGGATTATAGACCTATAGACTAAGTCTTATAAGAATATATTAATTATATCTAAAGAAGAGATCTTAATAAGATTTATTTAGAAATATTTTAATTATTAAATAATTATTAAAATAAGAATAATAAAGGTATAAAAAATAATAAATAAGAATAAAGTAAAAGATAAAAATAAGACTATAATCATAAAGTAATATATGAGTAATAAATATAAATTTAATTATATTAGTTATATTATTAAAAAATTAAAAAATTAAAAATCTTATTTATTAAAGGGCAATAAGTTACTAGATATAGGGATATATTACCCTAGAAGGCCTTATATTTTATAAATGAAGTAAATAAATACTAATACCTAGAATTAAAAATATAAGTTCAAAGAGAACAATTAGATATTTTAATAAATAATAAAGCTAATTAGAATTATTTTAATTTATTAATATTAAATAGGCTTAAGCTATTATAAAAGTATAAATAAAACCCTTATTTAGTTATTAACCTAGAAGGAACCCCTTTTAATTATAATAATAGGGTTGTTAATTATAAGATTAATTATCTTAAGGTTTTTATTAAAGGAAAAAACTAAGGAATCTTATTTAATATTATACTAAATAAGTAATATAACCTTATACTTAGGTACCTATAATTATAATAATATAACTTATATTTTAATTATATAATTAGCTAGGTATTTTCTTTTAATAATAAGATATCTTATAATAAAAATAATATCTTAGATATAATATCTTAAACTTTTATTAAAAGAAATAAAAAAATTAAGTAAAGGTAAATATAAGATACCTTTTTACCTATAAGGATAAAATATAAATATTATTATAAATAATAATAATAATAAATAATTACTAAGATTATATAATATTTCTAAGAATTTAAAAAAAGCCTTGAGTTATTAATAAAATTATAAGATAACCTAGAGGAGGAAGATTAATTAAGGAATATATTACCCTAATATAAGATCTATAAATAACTCTTCGTAAAAGAACTTAAAATAGGCCTATTAGAGTATATATATTATAACTTATAAAATAAGTTTATTAATAAAAAGTAACCTAGCTTTAATAAGCTCTATCTATTTAATAAAACATACTTATTAATATTAAAGAAATATTTTAAAAATATATTATAAAAGGGATATATTAAGGAAAGTAAATTATTTATTAGATATTTTATTATATTTATGCCTAAAAAAAAAATACTAAAATTTAATTATATATTAACTTTAAAATACTTAGTATTATTATACTTAAAGATTAAATATTATTATCTCTTATTCATAAGTTAAAAGATTAATTCTTTAAAATAAAATATTTTCTTATATTTGACCTTAAAAGAGCTTATAATCTAATCTAAATCAAAGAAAGATATAAATAAAATATTACTTTTTTTACTAAATATAAATTATTTAAATACCATATTAACCCCTTTAGACTTATTAATATATTTATTATATTTTAATAAATACTTAATAATATACTATAAGAATACCTAGATATATTTATTATATATTACTTAGATAATATTTTTATTTTTTTTAAAATAAAAGAAAAATATATATAATGTATTTATAAGGTATTATAAATATAATGAAATATTAAGTTATTAATAAAGCCTAAGAAAAATAAGTTTTATACCTTAGAGGTAAAATTCCTTAGATATATTATCTTATATAATAAGATATATAAAAACCTTAAAAAGGTCTTAGTAATTAGAACTTAGAAAGAATTAATTAATATTAAGGAAATATAAGCTTTCCTTAGATTTATTAATTATTATTATAAATTCCTTAGAGCTTTTAATAAGATAATAATATCCCTAATAAAACTTATAAGAAAAAATAAAATCTTTATAGTAGGGATAATAGCTAAATAGGCTTTTAAATAAATTAAGGAATTTATCTTGAGTAAATTAATACTTAAAATATTTAATTTAACTTAGTAAATTAAACTTAAAATAAATTCCTTAGATTTTATATTAGGAGCTTAGATTAAATAAAGAGATATTAAAAGACTCTTATACCTAATTACATTTTATTTTTATAAATTCTATAAAATAAAACTTAAGTATTTTATTTATAATAAAGAACTTTTTATAATTAGTAATACCTTTAAGGAATTTTAATATTATCTCCTTAGAAATAAATATTAAATTAAGGTATATATAAATTATAAGAATATTATTTACTTCGCGAAAACTTAAAAACTTTATAGATAATAACTATAATATACTAAATACCTTTTTAAATTTAATTATATTATTATTTATATTAAGGGAATATAAAATCATAAGACTAATATTATTAGCTAATAACCTAACCTAGATACTAAGAAGACTAAAATAAGGGAAGAACTCTTATAGCTTATATAAGAGAGATACCTTAAGTAATAAATAATTACTTATATTAAATAATAGATATTATTATATTACTTAATAAATATATAAAAAAGTAAGAGTATTATTAATGTTACTCTTAGAGAACTTAGAAGACTTAAAATCTAATAAGTAGAGTAAGTAATAACTTAATAAGAGATAATTATATATTAAAAATATATCTTTATATTATAAAAATATATTAAAGAATTGGTTAAATATTATTATTAAATTATAAAATATAATAAGAAACTTAAAAATAGGGATGTCTAGGAAGTAATATATTAATACTTTAATTAAGAAAATCTTAATATAAGACCTAAAAGCTATTAGGATTTTATAATATATTACTATAATTAATAACTAAAAGTATTTCTTAAATATTATAAATATAACCTTATTATAAAACTAATATATCTTATTATAAGAGTAACCTATATAATAAAATAAGGTAATTTATTACTTTAATAAATTTAAGAATGTAATTAATAGCTATTAAATAATAAGAAAATAAATAAATAATAAATACTAAATAAGCTATAGTATAACCTTATACGCGAGGTATATTATTACTTATTATATAGGTATTAAGGGATTAATAAACCCTGGAATAAATTAAGATAATATTTATATTTCCTAAGATAAAAAAGGTTATATTAATAATTATTAATTAATATAACCTTTATATACAAACTAAGATATAATACTATAAACGCTATGAAAAACTATAATTAATCTTAATCACGGAATATCTATAAGACTTAATTATTATAGACTTTATTATTAAATTACCCCTATTAGAAAAATTAGTTATTAGAAACTTTTATAATACTATTTTTATTATTTATAAATAGATGTATAAAATTTTTATATTTTATACCCTATAGAGAATTAACTATAGCTAAAGAATTTACTTATTTTTTATATTTTTATATTACTAAAATATATAATATATTACTTAAGATAATTATAGATTAAGGATTATTATTTATTTTAAAATTTTAATAAAGCCTTATAAGATACTTAGGAATTAATTATAAACTCTTAATTATATATTATATAGAAATAAATAAATAAATAGAATATATAAACTAAATATTAAAATAATCCCTCTAATATTATATGAATTATAAATAAGTTAATTAAGTTAAAAAGCTATTAGCCGCCTAGCTAGCCTATGATATAATTATAAATAAAAGTATAAAGATTATATTTATATATATTAATTTTAGATATATTTTAAATACCTATTAATAAATAAGGATTATAATTATTAACCTTAAAGTAATTCTTATTAATAATTAACTATTAAACCTATATAAAGAAATAAAAATAAAACTTAAATTTATTAAGAATAAAATAATAAGCTATATTAATAAGAAAAAAAATCAAGGGATTAATCTTCTTAAGGGGAGATATAATTTATTTTATAATAAAAATTATTAAGATTAAATAATAAAATAAAAAAATTAATTATAAATATATTAGATTATATAAAATTAAATAAGAAATCTTAAAATATAATTATAAATTAGACTTATTACCTGAAGTTAAGCTTTATTTAATTTTTTATATCTTATTACTTAAATTAATAGAAAATATTATCTAAGTAAAAATTAATAATAAATTAGAAATTAAAGTTAATAAATTAAAAGAATATATTATAAGAAATATCCTTAATATAATATATATAATAAGTAAGTAAAATAAATAAATAAGTAAAATAAAAATCTTAACCTCTTTAATAAAAATTATAATAAAAATATAATAAATTATTTAATTAATTAAAATTACTTATTATACTCTTCCCTAGATATCCTAATTACTACTTAATAAGTCCTTATATTATAACTAGGCTCACTATAAATACTATAGCGGTAATTACTAATTATACTAACCTCTCTTAATTACTACTCCGCGATAATTTAGCTACTACCTAAATATTAATATCTATTTAATTAATTACTTACCTTCCTTCCTTTATTATTATTACTCCTTTTTTCTATAATCTAGTCTATTTTACCCTTTAGCGCTAGCTTAGTATCTTATTAGCCTATTAAAGGTCTTAGACCTTTGCCTTTATAAGAGCTATCTTATATATAATCGCCTTTATTCCCTTTATAAGAGATTTTAATACTTTAAGAATTAACTCTAAAGAGCTACTTTAATACCTTCTAATCTATTTTTTAAGGTATTTAGACTAAGATTAGGCCTTAAGTATAATTTTTAGGGTCTTTAATACCTAAGAGGTTAATAAATTAAAAGCCTCTTTAATTAATATTAATATCTATAGCTATATATTAAGCTTTAAGATTATATTTTTTAAGTTAAGGGGAATAATATTGGCTTTTTTAAAAGCCTCTTTAATATTTTATTTTATTATAATAGCCTTATATATTATATAAAAGGCTAAAAAAAATTTAATCTTTAAAATATAAATAATAAAATATTTAATTAAATACTTTATTTTTTAATTATAAGTCTTTTTTAATATATTAAAATACCTAATATTAAGAGATTAAAATAAATAAAATAAATAAGGTAATATATAAAGCTAGAAAAATTTTTTTTCTTTATAATATCTTTTAAAATTAATAAATTAATAATTTTTATAGCTATTAAGAATTAAGAAATAATAAGAATTAATTAATTAATTAATTATATATTAATTAAAATACTTAAGCTACTTAAGATTAATTTTATTATTAATCTAGCTATTTTAAATTATTATAATAATTTAATTACCTAAGAGGTTATTTTTTTAATATTAATTAATAAAGTAATATTAGCTTATATTAATAATAAATAATTAAATTACCTAGTTATTTATATTAATTACTTAAATAATTATAATTTATTTATAATTATTAAGTTATATTAATTTAAGCTTTAAATACCTTTTTAAGCCTATAATAATTATTTTATTTATAATTATACTTATAAAAAAGCTAATCTTATTAAAGTTATAGATATTATTTAATTAGATATTATACTTTATAATTATATTTATTATAAGCTAAAATTAATTATAAATAATAATTAGATCTTTATATTTAGCTCTCTAGTAATTATATTTTTAAAAAAAATATATCTTAAGCTCTTAATATTACTTAATAAAGTTTAAAGCCTAATATATATTAATTAATAATATATCGCGGTTAGTAAATAATTAATTAGCTATTTCCTTTATATTATAAAGCTAAGGGGGAAATCCTCGCGAATCTAAGTTAAGAATAAAGTAAATAAAGATCTATTCCTCTAGATTAAAGAGCTAATATGATTTCTAGAGGGTATTATATTAAGATTAGATACCCTTTTATTAATACTAAAGCGTTATTAGGTTAATTATATAGATCTCTATAGTGCATTAGAGCTTTAATTTTAGGTTATTTTAAAGGGCCTAAAGAGTAAAAAGGATTCTAGCCTCTCTATTAAATTATAATATATTAGGTGATTAAGAATTACTTAATTAAATAGAGAGGATATAAGTTAAGGGATTTTTATTTTACTCATTTATTTATTTTACTTACTTATTATATATATTAAATAAAATTAATAAGAACATATTATATTTTATTAAATAAAAGGATTTAAACTTAGAAAATATATAAGAACCCTTAGAATACCTTATTAATATATTATAATTCTTAAAGAACTTCTATTAGTAATAAAAAGAATAAGGAGCTAGCTTTAATTAATAATATCTATAGCCCTAATTAATTATACTTTTACTATTATAAAAGATTTTATATTTTCGATAGCCTTTAGCTTATCTAATATCTTAATTTTATAATAGAATATTTCTTTACTTTATTTAATTAGTTATTTTTTTTAGTAATAAAAATAAATTAATTAACCTAATTGCTTATTTACTTAGCATTATAGGGCTATTAACTCTAATTCTATAACCTCCTTTTCTTACTTTAATTAATACTTCTCCTAGGTAAGATAATTAATTATTATATAAATAAGAAATTAGTATAAGTTAGTACTATATGTATTAAGTAGACTTACTACTAAGGCATATAATACTATAACTATTATATTAGTAATCACGCTGGGTATACTAGGTACAATACTTATAGCCCTCTTTAGCCTAATATTTTAATTATAGTAGTTTATAATAACTATAAGACATTATAAGAAAATTAGTATTTTTAATAAGAGCTTGTACTTTACAATTATATATAGCTTTAGATTCTAGTATTATATTAATAAAAAGAATATTTATAGATATGAGTTATATATTAAGAAAAGTAATTATAAGAAATAGTCTTAAGGGTAAAAACTAATAGAGAGGGGATATTATATTATAGTCAGGGTTGTGATTTAGTCACTTTAGTCTTAGTCAAGGGCTGAGTTTAGTCAGCCTATTTTAGTCTTAGTCAGACTAAAACTAAGACTAAGACTTTTTAGTCAGACTAAAAAGTTAAGCTTTTAGTTACTTATACATTAGGAAAAATTACTAAAAATAAGTAGAAAAGACTATTAAGAAAGAATTACGTAATATAAAAGTTATTATAATTACTCTGATATAAGCCTTTAGCTATAATATATTTTATCTTAAGTTTAAGTAATTTATATAAGATATAATTAATTAAATTAGTTTATTATTTTTAAAGAGCTCTAAATAAGCTTCTTTAAGATACCTATTTTTAAAGGTATTATAATAATCTTAATAAATTAGATAAAAATATAACGTAAATCTTCTTATAATATAGATAAAATAGAAATATTATATAATATATTTATATAATTAATAATTAAGGTTATTTATTTATTATTTAAATAAGTAACTAAGACTATGACTTTTTAGTTACTTTTAGTATAACTAAAAAGTCTTAGTTAAAAATAGCCCTTAACTTTAGTATAATTAAAATCTTTAATTAAAGAAATAAACTAACTTTAGTTAGATCAAGACTAAAAAATCACTAACTTTTTAGTTATAACTAATCTTAGTTAATCAGTTAGTAATTAATTCACTAACTAAATCACGACCCTAGTTATAGTACTAATATTAATTATATATGTCTTATAAATATAATTAATTAAGATAGGCGACTTATAATATATATTATAAGCTATAACCTAGACTTATAATAAGATTTATAGCTTACTATAAGCTATGACTTATAATTATAAGATATACTTAAATATATAAAATAACTTTATTTATATTCTCTTATATAATAATTACTCTAGCTATTAATATAATATAGTTATACTTAATACCCTTAAGTATATTACTAGATATAACTTATATTACTTATTTAAGTATAATATAACCCTTTCTTTTATTAATATAAACTTAGTATAACTAGTTTATCTCTTAGGAATATCTTTAATTATTATATAATTTATAACCTTTTATTAAAGGTTTAATAAACTATTATTAACCTTAAAGGTAAAATATTTATATTATTAATATATATATATCTTTTTATTTTTAATAATTAAGATTATCTTTTATTTATTTTAATTTTTTAAAAGATTAAAGTCTTTAATTTATATAGAGAATAATTATTATAAGTAAATTATTTTTATTATATAAAGAAATCTAATTAATATTAATTTACTTTTTTAATATATACTTTAAAGATTATTATTAAAATTACTATTAAAATTATTATTCTTTATATATTTATATAAGCTAAGATATATATATTATATATTTAATTAGATAGATTTAATTAATTAAACCTATAGACCTCTATCTACCTCTAAGTCTAATATTAAGCCTTAGCGCTAATTTTATTTAGGTGTATAAAACTCTAATACTAACTCTAGGAATTAATCCCTTTAAAACCTATAATATTAATAACTCTTATTTCCTAATATAATTATAACTATAGCTATATAGCTAGTTCTTAGCAAATTATAATAAGAGTTCTTTAATCTTTATATTTAGTAATATAAAAAATCTTTATAATTATTATAAATATTATAACTTATATTTTATATTAAGTATTATTTTTTAAGTCCTTAAGGAATTTAATATTTTTATTAATAAGATATTTCTTTTTTTATTTTTTTTTAAAAACTTTTAACAAAAAGAGGTTTTTTTTAAGAATATTAAATCTTTTATTAAAATTATAATTAAAGAAAAAAAGAATATATAAAAGAAAAATAATATAATTAAAGATAATAAGTTTAATTAATAATAAATTATTATATTATATATTTATATTAATACTCTTAAGGTATTTATTTAGTATTATTACTTATAGCTTATTATAGGTATTTTTTATATCTTTATAAAGCTTATAAATCTCTTCGCTAAGGTTATCTTAGTTATATTAAAAGATATATTAATAAGTATTAGCTATATTACTTTAATTATTTAGCTAAAGGTCTTTATAAAAAGCTATTATAATCTCTTTAATATAGTATTAATTAATTAATTATAATTATTATTAATTATAATTAAATCTCTTTTTATAAAGATAATAAAAGTAATTTTAAATTCTTTAAGTAATTAAGAATTATAATTAAAAGGTTAATATTAGAGGGGAGAGCTATTATATAAAGGAGATTTTAACCTCTTTAATTAGTTAAGATATAAGCTATTTATTATAAATGCAACTAGCTTTAGTATATTATTAAAGCTATTAATAATTATATAGATAAACCTTATTAATTTAAGGTTATTAAGACCTTTAGCTTTAGGTATAAAGCCTTCAGTATTAAAATTACTAAGATATAAATTAAAATACTCTAACTTTTATTTTAGGTAATATAAAGTTAAATTAATATATAATTTAAAGCTTTATATTAAGGACTTTAATTTACCTTAAAGCTATTTTTATATAATATTATTAATTCTTAAATAATTTATTAATAATTATTATTTCTTAATTTAGGGTATTATAATAAATCTCTATTTTATTAAATTTTCTTAAATAAAAGGTAATTAAATAGTATTTATTTTAATAATTATCAAGGTATTTATTTTAATATTTATTAATTATATTAAGTTAAAGTATTATATAAATAGTACTCTTTAAAACTTTATAATAAATTAATAAAATATTAATTTTTTTTATTAACTAAGTAATGATTTCTTAGCTTTTTTTTTTATTTATACTCCCTTTTATAAGACTTATAAATAATTTTATTACTTCTAACTATTTATAAATAAACTATTTATAAAAATTATAAAACTTAAAGAAAGCTTAAACTTTTTTATATATAATAAGTTTAAGCTAATTAATAATTATTTTTATTAATAAAGATTTATTAAAACCTTCTTATTTAAAAAAAAAAGGCCTAAGAATTTAATTTCTTATTAATAAAAAGAGTATTTTAATAGCTTAATAAATAAATTTAGTTTTTTTATATAATTTAATATTTCTTTAACTACTTTTATATAAGATTCTTTATTCTTTAAATAAATATAGATATTATTTAGATATATTATATAAATTAACTTAGAAAGCCTATAAAGAGCTTAATAAATATAGTATTAAGAATAGGTAATATATTTATTTATATGTCTAAATAATACAATTAAATATTTAAAATAGTTACAATATATATATAAAATATAATCTTTTAGTTATTCCTATCTTTTATTATAAATATATTAATATATATCTTTTATATTAATCTTAGAGAGATATTTAATATCTTATATTCTACTAATAATCTCTAAAATTCCTATTAAAAAAAGATATTAATTCTTAATAATATTAATATTAAGACCTTTATAGTCGATATAAGGGGATAATCCTTTATTTTTCTTTAAGATAAAAAGGATTAAAGTTCTTATAAGACTCTTAAATAGCCTTATATATCTTTTTTATATATTATTAATAATATATTCTTATAATCCTTATAATTTAGCCTAAGATAGAGGGTAAATTAGCTTATAAGGGGGACTTTTACTCTTAATAAGCTTAATAATATAATTAATTATCTTATACTAAGGTAATTTATTTATCTGCTTATAGCTAAAGATATCTATTTTATATTATAGCTCTCTAAAAAAAAATAACCTAAGTAATTTATTAATTCTTTATTAAGTAATAAATAAAATTATTTAAGAGAAATATTAAGAAAAATTTACTTTAAGTTTTTTATTTTTTTTTA
Source organism: Fusarium keratoplasticum (assembly GCF_025433545.1). Taxonomy (NCBI): domain Eukaryota; kingdom Fungi; phylum Ascomycota; class Sordariomycetes; order Hypocreales; family Nectriaceae; genus Fusarium; species Fusarium keratoplasticum. The sequence continues at coordinate 1,258,101 of NC_070532.1, forward strand.
AAAATTTCTAAGCTAATAAGACTATAATATTATTAAGTTTTATTTTAAATTTTAGTAATATTTTTTAATATTAAGTATAATAAATAAATAAATTATAATAGCTGTTAAAAATATAATATTGATTCCTTAGGGTTTTATTATTTTTTTAATATTAATATATATATTTAAAGAATTATATATATTACTAATAGTTTAATATCTCTATTAAGACCTTTTATATATAATAAGTCTTTAATTTTATTTTCCTTATAATTTAATAAAACCTTATTATTTTTCTAAGTTCTTATAGCCTTTATTTTTTTATATATATTTTATTAATATATTTTAATTTTATTATTATATCTAAATATATTAAAATTTCTATAGGTTTTTAATTATATATTTTTATTATTATTTTAAGACTTAATTTTACCTTAACTTATTTATTATATTAATACTTAGGTTATAGCGCTAACTAATTATAATCTTTTTATTAATATTAATATTTTAATTTTTAAAATAAACATATACTAAGTAAATATAATATTAAAATTAGTATTGAAATTACTTTTACTTATATATTTATATAAGCTAAGATATATCTATTATATATATAATTAAAGAGATTTAATTAATTAAACCTATAAACTTTTATTTACCTCTAAGTCTATTATTAAGCCTTACCGCTAATTCTTTTTAGGTTTAAACTCTAATATTAATTTTAAAACTAAATCTTATTAAAATTTATAATATTAATAACCCTTATTTCTTAATATAATTATATTTATAGCTATATAGCTAAATCTTAGGTAAGTATAATAAGACTTTTTTAATCGTATTATTTAATATTATAAAGACTATTAATATTTATAATAAGAGTTATAAATAATATTATATATTAATTATATTTTAAATTCTTAAGAAATTAATTTTTTTTAATTAATAAAAAGTTATTTATTTTTTATTTTTTTTTAAAAGGCTTTAATAAAAAGAGTTTTTTTTAATACAATTAATCTTTTTATTAATATAATTATTAAATAAAAAAAAGTTAAATAAAAAAAAGATTATACTTAAAAATTATAACTTTAATATATTTTATATTATTAAGATCTTTATTTAATATAATCTTTTAAAGATATTTATTTAATATTATTTCTTATAGCTTAGTATAAATATTTTTTATATTTTAATAAAGTTTATAAATTTTTTTATTAAAATTATTTTAATTATATTAAAAAGTACATTAATAATTATTAATTATATAAATTTAATTACTTAGTTAAGGGTTTAAAAAAGAAATTATTAATATATTATTAATTAATTAAATATAATTATTATTAATTATAATTTAATTTTTTTTTAAAACAATAATAAAAATAATTTTAATCTCTTTAAGTAATTAATAATTATAAAAATAGTTAAAAGATTAATATTTAAGAAGAGAGTTATTATATAAAGGGGTTAAATTTTAACCTCTTTAATTAGTTAAAATATAAGCTATTTATTATAAATATAGCTAGCTTTAGCGCGTTATTAAAGCTATTAATACTTATATAGATAAACCTTATTAATTTAAGCCTATTAAGACCTCTAGCTTTAGGTATGAAGCTTTTATTATTAACGTTATAAAGATATTAATTATAATACTTTAATCCCTATTTTAATGCCTATTTTAGGTAATATAAAACTTATATAATAATATAAATAATATTTAAATAAATTCTTAGTTTTATTCCTAGGCTTTTTTTTTATTAAGGTATTATATTCAGGGAAGTGACTTAGTCAGTGATTAATTCACTGACTAATTGACTAAGATTAGTCATGACTAAAAAGTCAGTGATTTTTTAGTCTTAGTCTGACTAAAGTTAGCCTTTTTTTTTGACTAAAGAAATTAGTCAGACTAAAGTCAAGGGCTGATTTTAACTAAGACTTTTTAGTCAGACTAAAAGTGACTAAAAAGTCAGAATTATAGTCACTTATTAATATAATAAATATATAACCTTGATTATTAGTAATATAAATAGCTTATATAATATCTCTATTTTATCTATATTATAATAAATCAAAACTTATATTTTTATCTAATTTATTGCGAGTATTATAATACTTTTAAAAATAGGTATTTTTAAGAAGCTTATTTAGAGCTCTTTAAGAATAATAAGCTAATTTAATTAATTATAGCTTAAATAAATTAGTTAAAATTAAGATAAAATATATTATAACTAAAGGATTATATAATAATACTTATAATAATTTGTATATTATATAATATTCCCTTAATAGCCTTTTATAGCTATTTTTAGTAATTTTTCTTATTATATAAGTGACTAAAAGCTTGACTTTTTAGTCTAACTAAAAAGTCTTAGTCTTAGTCTTAGTCTAACTAAGACTAAAATAGGCTGACTAAAGTCAGCCCTTGACTAAGACTAAAGTGACTAAATCACAACCCTGATTATATTAGTATTTTTTTTAATATAAATTTAATACAATTTTATTAAGCTCTTACCTTAATTTTTAATTATTAAATATTATTAATAATACTTTTATATATATTTTATTATATTATTATATCTTAATAATATATAATAAAAGTAATTAATTTATTTTAAACTTACTATAAATTTAAGGAATTTAGTATATTATAATTATATATTTTATAACGTATATCATAAGTGAGTGAAACACACAAGCGAGTAAAATAAAAATCCCTTAACCTACACCTTCTCTATTTGATTAATTAATTCTCAACCACCCAGCATATCATAGTCAAATTATGAGGCTAGAATGCTTCTTGCCCTTCAGGCCCTTTAAAATGACCCAACCTTAAAGCTCCGACGCGCTGCAATAATCTATACAGTCAACCCAATAACGCTCTGGCGTCGGCAAAAAGGCATCTAATCTCAACGCGATATTACCCTAAAATCACGTCGACTATCTAATCTAGAGGAATAGATCCTTAAACACTTTATTCTTAACCTAGATTCACGAGGATTTCCCCCCCGGCTACGTAGTGTGAAAGTAATGGCTGATCAATTGCTTGCCGACCGCGACGCACTACTAGTCGGCATAAACTAGGCCTTAAACTTCATCAGGCGACACCTAGACCTTAAGACGCGTTTTTTTCGTAAATATAACTACCAGAGAGCCAAGTGCGAAGATCCAACTATTATCCGCAACTAGTTTATGCTTGTGGCGAATATAATCGCGAAGTATGGCATCCGATTAGAAGATATCTATAACTTTGACGAGACTAGCTTCCTTATGGGCATAATTGCAAGCGGAATGGTCGTCACGGGCTCAGAAAGGCGTTTAAAGCCAAAATCAGTGCAGCCTAGAAATCGGGAATGGATTATAGTGATCCAAGCGATCAATGCGGAAGGCTGGTCGATCCCGCCGTTTATCATCGGTGCGGGCCAATATCACCTCGCCAACTGGTACCGAGAAAGTAACCTCCCGGGCGATTGGGCTATTATAATGACCCAAAATGGCTGGACTGATAATGAGACCGGTCTCGAGTGGCTCAAGCACTTTGACCGGCACATAACCAATCGATCAATTGGTTCCTATCGTCTCTTGATCCTTGATGGCTACGAAAGTCACCACTCCATCGAATTCGAGAGATATTGCGAGGAGAATAAGATTATCCGGCTTTGTATGCCACCTCATTCATCTCATCTACTCCAGCCCCTTGACGTCGGGTGCTTTAGCATACTAAAGAAGGCATATGGTCGAGAAATAGAGCATCTGATCAGATGCTCTATAACACATATTTCAAAAACCGAGTTCTTTCTAGCCTTCTACGTAGCACACGAGGCCACTATGACGAAAAAAAACATCAAGGCATCATTCAAAGGGGCCGGGCTTGTTCCTCTTGATCCAGAAAGTGTGGTCTCGAAGCTTGATGTGCAGCTACGGACGCTAACGCCGGTTGAGGAGGCATCTAATCAATTGACCTCTTGGGCATCAAGGACCCCGAAGACTGTGCTTGAGGCCCAATCTCAGTCTGAATACCTTGAGAGACGAATTAGAAGGCACCAAAGCAGCTCTCCAGAGTTAATTCTTGAAGCATTAAAGTCTCTTGCAAAGGGAACAAAGGCGGTTATGCATGAGATGGCTCTTATTCGGGCAGAGGTTCAAGACCTTCGACAGGCAAATGAGATACTAAGCCGGCGCCGGAGAGCAAAAAGGACCCGGCTACAGAAAAGAGGGGTGATGACGGTAGAGGAAGGAAGGCAAGCAATTGATCAAATGGATGCTAATGCGCGGGTAATGGCCGAATCGTCGCGGAGTGGTGGTTAAGGGAGGTCGGCGCGACCGGGTGTTCGACGTTGTGGTATCTGCGGCAAGCCCGGCCATAATGCAAGGACCTGTCAAGTAGTGATTAAGACGTCTGGGGAAGAGTATAATAAGTAGTTTTAATTGATCAAATGGTTTGTGGTGTTTTTATTGCGATTTTTATAAAAGAAGTTGGGATTTTTATTTCACTCGCTTGTGTGTTTTACTCACTTGTGATATACATTATTATAACTTTAAGAAATAAAAAAAGATTTTATATTTTTTATTATACTTTAGAAAGTATTTCTAATAGGAATTAATATATAAATATATATATCTTATAGTATTTAGATTTTTTTTATTTAGTCCTTTTTAATTAAGATATTAGAAATATATTTTAGTTTTTTATATCCTTAATTAGGTATAAGGTACATTCTTTAAATACCTTTTAGTCTTTCTTAAATTTATATTAACATATCCCTTTATATTCTATCAGGTATTACTTTTATATAATTACTTTTTCTTAATTTATATAATTTAGTATAAGTAAAATCTTCTTATACTTTTATATTATTAATAAATATCCTTATTAAATAGTTAAATATAATTTTATAGCTAATTATTATATTTAGAGATAATTATAAAACGAATTAATATAATTATTTTTTTAATTTTTATATCTTTTTAAATAAAAAATAAAAAATCTTTAGATTTTTATTATTACTTTAATAAACATTTAGTTAATAATAATTATAATAGTTTTAAAAATATATATTTCTTATCTTATAATTACTTTAACTCCTCTAGTTATTTTATATATACCTTAACCTATGCTTATTGCCTTTTAATTATTAGGGTTTTATTAGATTTATTATTAGGTTAAGAGTATAAGAGTATATTAGTATTAATTTTTATTAACTCTAATAAGAGAGAAATATTAGTACCCTCACGGGCTAGCTCTAAAAGAATTATTTCCCTAGGTATTTTATAAAAAGAGCTTTAAAGTTATCGTAGTAATAACATCTTAGGTTATATAAAGCTAGGTAAGTAAGATAATTATATATAAAACCATATAAAAATTAAGATAATATTTTTAAAATAAAATATAAAAATCCCTTTATATTACCTCTTTAAAAAGGCAAGTATATATAAACTTAATATTTTATAAGTTTATATAAAGCTAAATAATAATTATATTAATTACTTTTTATAAAGAGTTTTAATAAAATATTAAAAGTAATATAACTTATATTTATTAATATATCTTATAATATAATTAAGACAACTATATTTAAAAAAAACTATATATTTTAAAAGGGTATAAAAAGTACTTATATTAAGTTATAAGTAATAATATTAAATAGAGACCTTTAAAGTATTAATATAAATATATTACTTAGTACTTAAAGCCTAATTAAACGCGCAATTATTAGCTATAATATTCTTTTACTTTTACTTAGCTTTTTTTTAAATATATTATATTATTAATAAAGGGTACTATAAGGCATAGGTTCTAATACTTCTAATAAGTATAAAAACCTTTAATTAGGCTAAATAAGAGGATTAAAGAAGTCTTACTATAGCTAGCTAAGATCTAGCTATACTATAGGTATAATTATATTAGGAAATAAGGGTTATTAGTATTATAGGTTTTAAAGGGATTAGTTCTTAGGGTTAGGATTAGAGTTTAAACCTAAAAGGGATTAGCGCTAAGGCTTAGTGCTAGATTTAGAGGTAGATAAAAGTCTATAGGTTTAATTAATTAAAGCTATCTAGTTAAATATATAATATATATATCTTAGCTTATATAAATATATAAATAATAGTAATTTTAATAGTAATTTTAATAATAAATATAAAAACTATAACCCTAGGGTTATAAGACTTAATTAAGGCTATATAGTTTATTTATAACTAATACGTCTTAAAAGCTTTACTTTAATTCTTAGAAAAGCACTTAGAAAAAAAGTATAATAATTAAGCTAAAAAAAACCCTTTTTATATATAAAAAAAAATTATAATTTAAATTATAAATAATAAATATTATATAATAACCTTAACCTTAATAAAACTTTCAAATTTAAATAATAAAAATAACACTTTTATAATTTTAAGTTTACCCCTTTTTACCCCTTATTTTAGCTTTAATATCTTTTTTTCTAGCTCCAAGCTAGCTATATATAAGGTAAATTAAAATCTATACTTAGAAAATGTTTTTTAGACTATATAACTAAATAATATATTAGCTTACCTTATACTAGAATAGCCTATTTTTACCCCTTTTTTAAATAATAATTTATAATTAAATATTTAATAATCACAGAGGTTATTAGGCTAATTTTATATAACTTAGAGCTATTATTAGCTAAAAAGGTTTCTTTTAATTTCTAATAGGTTTCTTTATATTTTTATAGCTATCTTTTTAATTTCTAATTTATTATAAATCTATTTCTAGTTTTTAATTATTTTTAATTATAATAATTACCTATTTCCTCTCTTAATAATCTTTTTTTCTATTTATTTATAATATTAATTACCTATTTATTATATATATAACCCTTATGTTAACCCTTACGCTAAAATAGCTACTTTAAGCTATATCAGGTTAGAAGGCTTAGGCTAATCTTAATTATCTAATTTAGATACTATTTAATTATTTATTTCTTCTTTTATTATTTCCTTTAAAGATAATAATAAGGAAATTTATTTTTAGTATTTATTTCTTTCTTATAAAAACTCTAAAATTTATATTATAAAGACCTAGCTTTTTATATAAACCCTATTACTTATATATTAAAATAAGCTATAGTAAATACTTATAACTTATATTATATAAGTCATTATTATAGTTTTTATTAATTATTTTTAGATAAAATATAAAAAAGATTATAAAAGTAGCTAGCTTTTAAGACTTTAATTTTATAAGATATTATAAGTAAAGATATGCTAAAATTACTTATAATAAGAAATTAGAAAAGAGCTAAAAAAAAGAAATAAGTTAATTTTTTAGTTTATAAGAATTAAAATACTAATTAAATATAATTATACTAGAAAATAACCCTAGCCCTAAGTTATATTTTTTTTAATCTAATTATAAAGAAAAAATACTAAAAACTCTTATTTTCTTAGTAAGGCTATCTTAAGAAGTTATTATACTTTATTATCTAAATTAACTTATCTATTCGAGTTATTAATAATAAATCATTCTAAGAGCTATTATAGTATTATAATAGGTATTTTATTTATCCTTTTTATTATTATTAAATTCTAAAAAATATACTAATTACCCTATAGCTAATTATATATTTTAATAGGTAGAATTTTAAAGGCTTTTTAGAAAAGACTTTTAATATAGCTTTATTTTATCTAAATTCCCAATTAGATATAAATATAGCTAATTTAGGGTCTTTATCTATTACTTGTAATATTTAGTCTTCTAATAGGTAAAATTCCTATTTAGGAATTATCTTATCTTATATTTTATCTAATTTTAATTCAAACAATAAGGTTATTAATAATAATAACCCTAACCTTAAGCCTAACCTTATACTAATATAAATAGGGTTTAATAAGCTAAATAAAGCTTATACTAGGTTATATATTTAGGTAAGTATAGTTATTTTATTATCTATTAAAAGCTAATTATTTATAATATTAATATTTATTATTATTAATATATAAATAAAAAAATACTTTATTATATAAGAAAAAATAATTAATACTTGATTATAGTATTATATATAATAATATAGCAAATAATAATTATTTTTTAAATACCTTTTAAAATATAGCTAAAAATAGCTATAAAAGGGATTTTAAATATAATATTCGGTATATTAGTTAGATTTTTAACCTTATAATATAAGATATTCTTAAAGAATATTTAAATGCTAATTTCTTTATTTCATCTAATAAAATACATAATTTATCTATAGAAGATAATTTTGAAAAAAATTTTTTAAAAGAAGATAAATTTATTTCCCCGGGCTATAATAATAAATATAAATTAAAGCTATTTTTTTATTATATTTTATTAATTTATATATAGCCTTAATAAGCTAATTACGCTATAATATTATTAATATAAAATATAATAATAATATAAAAAAGCTATTTTTAGAAGGAATAAAATGAGAAATATAATACAAAGCTTTACCTTATGATTTTAATATTTAATCTATTCCTTTAGGTATTTTTTTTTTTTTTTCCTTTTTATTATTTTTCTCATTGTTATAATAATTATTATAAAATATATTAATTAATTATATAGATAATATAACCCATTAGAATTCTACTTATAATATAATATATTTAGCTCTTATTTTAAAAGAGCCTATTAATTATATTATTAAAATAAATTTTAATAAGGAATTAAAAGCTATTGCTTTTAATACTTTAAATTAGGCTACTTTAAAAGACTTAGAATTTATTTTTTTAAGTCTTTTTAAAAGCTTTAATTAACCTATAAGGCTAATTTTATTTAACTATGCCTAAAGGGTTATGATTTATTTATAAATAATTTAATAACCTTAAAAATTTAAAAGAAGACTTTATAAATAAGTTAAAATTACCTAATAAGGTAAGTATTTTATTATATATTTATTATATATTTAGTATTAATTTTCTTATAGGTTTATTATACTAGTTATTTTGATATTATCTTAAAAGGGATAAAAAAGCTAGAAAAATATTACCCTAAAAAGAGCACTTTTATTTACTTATAAAAATATAAGTAAGTAATTCTTCTATTATTATAAATTATATATATTAATTTTAATTAAATAAGGCATTTATTATTATAACCTTATTAAACGCTAAGTTTAAATTAGCCTATTTTAAGCCTCCTAGAAAAGTATATTATTATTTTTTTTAAAAACAAATATAAGTATTTTTAGTAAATAAAAATATAAAATATAAGTAAAATTTATATTTAAAATACCTTTAAAAAATAGTTATTTTAATTATTTATTATATATATACTAAGTATAATATATATAATAGGGTTAAGGCTAAAAAAAAAACTATTTAGAGCCTAATTAGTCTACTAATAAATTAAATAATAATTTGACTTATAGAAGTCTTTTTTTTCAGGGTATATAAAAGTAGACTTTAATAAAGAGCTATATACTTATAATTTAAATAAGTATAAAAAGGTAAGCCCCTTTGCGTATAATTAGGGTAAAACTAGAGATTAAGGGTATATCTATATTACTATAAAGACTTTAATTTACTAAGTCTTTCTTAAGGCTTTAATAAATTAAGTTATATAGTCTTATAGGTTATATAACCTCGGCGGGTTATTACTAGGGATTTAATAATAATTAATTAATTCTAGATATCTTTATAATTACCCCTCTTCTAGAGAGCTTAGTCCCTAAGCTCTATTACGTAATTAGGGCTATATATTTTATAATACTATATATATACTAAATTTAGGTATTTCCCTTTCTTTATAAGCCCTAATAAATTCCCTTATACTTATTATGGCTTATTAGCGATTATTTACTTTCCTTTTTATAATTTCTTTTATAACCTTAGGGTTATAATTTAGTTAGTAATTAATTTACTAACTAATTAACTAAGATTAGTTATAACTTAAGAGTTAGTGATTTTTTAGTCTTAATCTAAATAAAGGTATCTTAGATTTTTAACTAAGGATTTTAGTTAGACTAAAGTTAATAGCTATTTATAACTAAAAATTTTTAGTTAGACTAAATAGTAACTAACTAAGACTAAGACTAATAATTGTTTTAGTTAGACTAAAAGTTATATCTTTAGTTACTATATAAATTACTTATTTATTTAATTATTTAAATATGCTTATAAAGCTTATATTAATAATTATCTTATTAAGAATAGTATTAAATATATTATTTTATTATTATAGTTATATTTTTGTAGCTTAATTATAGCTTTTTTTATATTAATACTATTTTAAAAGTTAAATTAAAGCCTTTTATACTTATAATTACCTTTACTTATTAAGACATTAAAAATTATTAAAATCTAAAAAAGTATTTTTCCTTAGTAGTATTAATATAATAATACTTATTTTAATAAAATAATCTTATTTTTATTATCTAAATTTAAAAAGCTAATTAGGGTTAGGGTTAGTATATAATATATATTTTTTATAAGTTAAATTATATTATAGGCCTTTTTAGTTTTATTATAGTATTTTTTATCTTAAGGATCTTCTAAGAGTTAAATTAAAGTTTTTAAGAGATATAAGTTTTAAATAAATTATTCAGCGCTAATTAAGTAAAATAACCCTAGGGTAATAATTTTTATATCTACTAAAAAAGTAAGATTATTTTATACTAAGAGCTATTTTTGCTTACTAAGCTTCTAAAAACTATTAAAATATAAAAAGATATAAAATATTTTTCTAAGAGTTAAATTAAAGAATTTAAGAGATATAATTTCTAATTTAATTATATAGCGCTAATTAAGCTATCCAAAATTAAGAAAAAATCTTTATTATAATATAAAATATACAAATCTTATATTAATGATATTAATATAATCTTAGTAAACTTTGTTAATTAATTATATATAATATAAGTAATTTTTCCCCTTAAAATATAACTTTTTAGTCTAATAAAAAAATCCTTAGTTTTAGTCTTAGTTAGACTAAGACTAAAATAGCCTAACTAAATTATATAGCTAACTAAAATAGAATAACTAAAGTTAGCCCTTAACTAAGACTAAAACGACTAAATCACAACCCTGTATAACCTTTATAGGTCTTTATTATAATTATTATAATAGTTTTTTATGATTTATATATATATATTAGCTATATTATCGCTATATATCTATTAGCTAATTATTATAACTAGTTATTCTTATAACTTAGAGTTTTTCTTCTCTTATAATAAGCTTCTCCTTATTATATTATTTCTACTTTTATATTATTATATTTTTATTTCTTGTAAATATTTTTTTATATCTTCTATAATTATAATCCTAATTCTTCTCTTCCCTTTATTTTATATCTCTTTTTCCTTTACTTAGTTATTAGAGAGTTATCAATAATATCTCTCCTTATTATTTATATTACTGTACTAAAGAAATATAAATATAACCTTAATGTTATATTCTAAAATATAAAAGCGGGTAAAGTTCCCTATATATATTATTTAAAATATATTAATAAAACCCTAATATCTTATATATTACTAATACCTCGCTTAATTATTATATATTTTATATTTATAATAAAAAGAAATATAATTCTATAGGTATTTTAATTTTATATCTTAATTATTACTAATTTTTTATAGATCCCTTATAAGCTTTAAGGTATTACTTAATTTTTATAAAATATTATTTATAAACTTATTAAAAATATAGAGGAGGATATTATTTCCTATTTAAATATTTAAATCTAATAAATTAATTAGGTAATTAGCTAAATAATATATTATTAGCAAAAGGTTACTAATTATTTATATAACCTTATTAGCATATCTATTATAAATAAGAAAAAAAAATAACGCTAAAGGAGACTATTTAGACTTAAGAATTAGCCTTTAATTAAGAGTTATCTTTCTTATATGCCTCTAAATAATATATCCCTTTATTATATTATTATTATTATTTTAGCTAATTTTTCTTTTTAGGCTAATATAAATATAAATCTTATAGAAATAACTTAATATATTAATATTATTACTTTTATTTATATATATAATAAAACTCTTAGTAAGAACTTCGTATTAATAATTAATAATATATATAATTATATTAATATACTAATAATAGATACTAAAATTAAAGGTTATAATAACTTTTTATTTTACAGCCTTAAGTTATTATATAATTAGGCTTAAGCCGCCCTTAATAAGAAAAACCTTAGCCTTATTTACCTTGTTTTATTTATTAATACCCCTAAGGTATTATAAATCTTATAGTAACTCCTAGTAGTTATAAGTATTATATTCTTACCCTTTAGGTTAAGGAAGAGAAAAAAAAAAGTTTAATAAAAACTTATTAATTTATTAATAAGCTAAGTATAAGAAAGTAGCTATTACTAAGGGTACAAAGGGTAATTATAATTCTAGCTATAATTATAATAATTAAATTATTTATAAGTATTTACTAAGTTATTAATAATAATTTATTTATATTAAGTTCTTTTAGTTTTAGCTTTATTATTTCTTTATTTCTAATATTAATTTTATTAAGATACTATTTTAATAATAAATTACTTAAGTTTTTATTTTTTTAATATTATTTAAATTTAGTTTTTTATTTTATTATATTATTTTAATATATATTTACTTATCTTTTATTTTCTTTCTTATAAAATTTTTTATAGCCTTATAGTATTTCTTTATTATTATCTATATATTTTATAAATATATTTCTAGCTCTTATATATTATATTTCATTAGCTGGCTTTTTTATTTAATAAAATAAAATAAAAAATTTTAATTTCTTTATATATAATAATTTCGTTAATTTATTATTTATTAAGCTTATCCTTAAGATTTAATAATATATATAATTCTTTATTAAGGTTTTAATAACTCTTTTATAATTCTAAGAGAAAAATATAAATATACTATATATCTTTAAATATTTTTCTAATAATTTTAATATATATACTTAATTTTTATATTATTTTATTATCTTAGTTTTTTATAAATTAAGGTATTAACTTAAGGTATTTAAAATATTAATTCTTTATTAAGACTCTTATAAAGTCTTTATAATAATATACTAATACTTTATATCTTATATTATAATACTTTACTTATAACTCTAAGGCCTTTTATTAATACTCTAAGACTTATAACTTTATTTAGCTAAATATATCTAAGTATTTATAGATACCCTAGATATTTATTTTTATTTCGAAGGGGATATATTTTATATTCTTAAGGTAATATCTAAATAATACTTATATTAGTAAAATATTAATAATAAAATATATATTATTATTATTATATATAAGTAATATCTAATAATTATATTGCCTATCTCTAAGATAAGTCTCTTATATATACCCTTAGGTATTTCTTAAGTATTTAATAAATATATTTAATTTAATTATTTATTTATAGGTAATATATAATAAATAATTAATAATAAATTACTTATTTTTTTATTAAGTTTTTTTAAATTTTACTTATAAATAATTTATTTTTATTATTAATAATTCCTTTTAATATATTAAAACAGCTTTTTATATACTTATATAATAAGGCTATAAGCTCTATAGCCTTAAGCTTTTTTATAATTAAGATAAATTTTATAAGTTTTAGTATTTAATATATAATAATAAGTATTATATTATAATTTTATTATTATTTTAAATACTTAATAGAAGGACTATAATAAAATCTAAGCTAATTTCTTAAATTAAGTAATTTTTAATATATTTTTAAATATTTTTATAATACCTTATTAATAAAACTTTCTTATTAATAAATCTAAGGTTTTCTAAATACTTATATACCCTACTCTTAGGTTATTATAATATTAATAAAAGATCTTTAGTTTTAGTATATCTTATTCTAAGATAATTAATCTCTTTTTATAATATAATACCTTAAGGTTATTAATAATATAGCCTTTATATTTCTTACTAGCTCTTTAAGCCCTTATTATAAAACCTTAGTATTATTAATCTTAGGCCTATAGATCTTTAATTAATACCTTAAATTATTATAAAAATTATAAAAATATTAGTATTTTACCTTTTATAAGTTCTTTTATAACTGGGCATAAGATATATTACTCCAAAATAATAACCTTAGCTATAAATAAGTCCCTAAAAGCTTATTTAAAGTCCTTTTCTTACTTAATAATCTATAGAGCCTTAGCCTTTATTTCTCTTATTTTTTAATATAAGGTTATAATAATAGATATTATATAATACTCGCGGCTTTATAATATATTATTACTAAAAGAGAAGGAACCCTATATTATACCTCTAATTATATATATATGTATTAATAATATAATTATTTTACCCTTAAGGTTATTAAGATTTTATTAGATTTTAAGTAAAAATTTATAAACTAGATCTAAGTTCTTTATAAATATAAATAAAATATCTTTATAATAGATTTTTCCCTTTATATAATTTAATTTTATTAATAAGTTATTTATAAGATTTCTTATCCCTAGGTAATATCTAATATTAAAATTAAAGACTAATAATTAATATACTTAGCGGGCTAATTTATCTTATAGATTTTTTATTAATACTTTAATAACCCTAATAAGTATTTAATAATTTATTAAGATTAAGAACTTCTTTAAGAGTCCTTAAAGATAATAAGCCTAGTAGTTTAAGGTTATAATTATTACTAAGAATTCTTATTACCTTATAGCTTATTTTTATTTCTAATTATAAAGCTTTTCTAATTAATATATATTAAGTTATTATTAGGTATTTATTAATTAAATTAAAATATCTAAGATAGCTTTAATAAAAGTATTAATTTTAATTTTTCATAAAACTAAAAAGTCTTAATATTAGATAATTATTATAAAATAAAAAATATTTTTTAATTATTAAAATAGTTATTTTTTTTATTACTTTAAATAAAATTATAATTTTTTTTCTTATTTTTATTACCTTTAAATATAAATATAAAAAAGCTTATAATTATTAAATATAAAATAATACATTTTTAATAAAAATTATATAATCTAAGAAAGATTTAATTATCTTAGAAGCTTATAACTAATTACTATTTTATAATAAATTAAATCCTTATTAAATCTATGTAAATATTTAAAAAAAAAATAATATACCTAAGAAACTTAATATTTTATATATAGAAATTATATTTTAATAATTTATTATAAAGTTATATTTTGATAAGCTATTAAAATACTTTGTTGAAATACTTAGTATATTTTTCTTTATGCTTTAAATAAATTAAAATATTATTTATATAAAATATATAATAATTATTAAATAAATTAATAAATAGTTAATAAGTATATATCTAAAATATAATAAATATATTAATGAGATTAAAAGATATAATTATATATTTAAAATAATTATACTTTATATAAAAAGTAATCTTTTTATAATCTTTTTTTATAATATTTATTTAATAATATATATTATAAATATTAATTTTTAAGATTTATTTTATATTAATAAACTAATTTAATAAATCTCTAGTAAAAAGAAATAAAAACTAATTCTTAATTATAACCTTATTTAATTCTTTATAGTTAATATATAAATATATTTCTTTATTTTTCTTTAAGATAAAAAGGATAAATATTTTTATCTTATTAATTAAATATCTAATATATTTATTTATTATATTATCCGCGAGGTATATATAAAAGGCCTTATATTAAGCTTTATTTATTAAATATAATAGCCTATAGGGGGGCTTTATGTTTTTAAAAAGGTTAATTTAATACATAGCTTTTAGTAATATAAATATATTTTTTGCGATATCTTTATTAAATAATCCTTTAAGGCTATTAAGTTCTTTGAGAATTTCTTTAAGAATCTCTCTTATATTATCTATAGGTTTATTAAGGTTAGGTATATCTCCTTCTTTTAGTATTAGGATAGCTCTAATATAAAAGAGATAGGCTACCTTTCTATTCTTAATAACCTCCTAGAGAATAGACTTAGGGTTTATAGTTATAATTAGGGTTATGATTTAGTTAGTAATTGATTTACTAAATAAATAACTAAGATTAGTTATGACTAAAAAGTTAGTGATGTTTTAGTCTTATTCTAACTAAAGTTAGCTTATTTTTTTGACTAAGGATTTTAGTTAGATTAAAGTTTAGGACTATTTATAACTAAGAATTTTTAGTTAGACTAAATAGTAACTAAGACTAAGACTACTAATTTTTTAGTTAGACTAAAAGTTATATTTTTAATTACTATT
Organism: Fusarium keratoplasticum; assembly: GCF_025433545.1. Taxonomy (NCBI): domain Eukaryota; kingdom Fungi; phylum Ascomycota; class Sordariomycetes; order Hypocreales; family Nectriaceae; genus Fusarium; species Fusarium keratoplasticum. Next base: position 1,274,243 of record NC_070532.1, read on the forward strand.
TAAATAACTTATTTATTTAATTACTTAAATAAGCTTATTAAGCTTAGTAAAGTAATTATATTATTAATAGTATTTATATATATATATTTTTATTATTGTAGCTATTTTCTTTTAGGGTAATTATAGCTTTTTTTATTTTACTACTTTCTTTAAAGAGTTAAAGTAGAGCTTTTAAGAAATATTAGTTTTAAATAAATTATATAGCCTTAATAAAGTCTTATAACCCTAGGGTTATACTTTGTATATATACTATAGAAATAGGGCTATTCTATAGCTATATTTATTTTTGTTTAGTATGCTTTTAAAAATTATTAAAATTAAAAAGAATATATAATATTTTACTAAGAGTTAAATTAGAGCTTTTAAGATATATAGGTTTTAAATAAAGTATATATTACTAATTAAGCCTTATAGCCCTAGGGTTATAACTTTTATATATATATAAAAAGTAAGGCTATCTTATAATTATATTTATTTTACCTTATTAAACTTATTTAATTAGTTATATTTAATATAAGTGATTTTTCCCCTTTACTAAAGAAATAACTTTTTAGTTTAATTAAAAAATTTTAGTCTTAGTCTTAGGCTGACTAATTCTAATTAGTCTTAGTTTTAGTCTTAGTTAGGCTATTTTAGTATGACTAAAGTTAGCCCTTGACTAAGACCAAGGTGACTAGAGTTAGCCCTTGACTAAGACTAAAGTGACTAAATCATAACCCTGGATATAAGGTACGATAAGTACCTAAAGGGATACTCTTTTCTTCGTCTTATATATAGTCTTTTTTTATAAGAGAAATAATATTTTTTTAAGGGTTTAATAATATTAAATATATATTTTTTCTTAGTATTTATCTAAGATAAAAAATAATTTTAGATATATTTTACCTCTTATATAATATCTCTTATTTTTATTATAAGGTATTCTAGTTATTTTAGTTTTTTTTTATCCTTAGCGCGAGGTAATAATAAAAATAACATATTATATTTTTATTTATTTTTTAGTTTTTTATTAAGAAATTATAGAGGGTATATTATTATATAAAGTGCTAAAACAAGGTTTTTTCTTTACCTTGGATAATAATTATAAGTTAGTCTTAGGCTTATCTCTCTTATAGTTTAAGATTAATATTATAACTTAACTTTATATTACCTAAAATAGGGATTAAAGTATTTTAATTTATATCTTAGTAATTTTAATAATAAAGGCTCTATACCTAAACCTAGAGGTTTTAATAGGCTTAAATTAATAAGATTTATATATATAATTATTAATAGATGTACTAATATATTAAAGCTAGCTCTATTTATAATACATAGCTTATATCTTAGTTAACTAAAGAGATTAAAATCTAACCCCTTTATATAATAACTCTCCCCTGTAATATTAATCTTTTAATTATAATTCTTAATTACTTAAAAAATTTAAAATTACTTTTGATATTCTTATATAAAGAGGGTTAATTATAATTAATAACAATTATAATTAATTAATAAATAATATATTAAAGAAATTATAATAGCATTTTATAAAGACCTTTAATTAGATAATTAAAATAATATAGCTAATACTTATTAATATACCTTTTAATATAACTAAGATAGCCTTAATAATAAGATCTATAAGCTTTATAAAAATATAAAAAATATTTATAATAAGCTATAAGTAATAATATTAAATAAAGGCCTTAGAAATATTAATATAAATATATAATATAATAATTTATTATTAATTAAACTTATTACCTTTAGTTATATTATTTTTTTTTTATTTAATTATAATTTTAATAAAAGATTTAATTTTTTTTAAAAAAAAAAAGCTTTTTTTATTAAAAACTTTTAAAAAAAAAGCTATAAAAAATTTTTTTATTAATAAAGATATTAAATATCTTAAGGATTTTAAAGATAATACTTAATATAAAGTATAAATTATAATCCTTATAATAATTATAAAGACTTTTTATATTATTAAATTAGAGGATTAAAGAAGTTTTATTATAGCTAGCTAAGATTTAGCTATATAGCTATAAGTATAATTATATTAAGAAATAGGGGTTACTAATATTATAGGTTTAGAGAGATTAGTTCTTAGAGTTAGTATTAGAGTTTTATAAACCTAAAAAGAGTTAGCGCTTAGGCTTAATATTAGACTTAGAGGTAAATAGAGGTTTATAGGTTTAATTAATTAAACTTATCTAATTAAATATATAATATATATCTCTTAGCTTATATAAATATATAAATAATAATAATTTTAATAATAATTTTAATAATAATTAAGATTAATATATTACTTTTATATAAATATAAGGTATTTTTTTTATAAAGAGAGGTTTATTAATAAGCCTATAATATATATTCTTTATTTATTTAAAATAAATAATAATATTTTAATATTAATTATTTAATTTATTATTTTATAATAATATTAATCCTGAATTAATTATTAACCTTAATAGCCTTAACTTAGTTATTAATTTTAATTATATTAGCTTATTTTATAAAAACTTTATAATTATATTATAATAGCCTTTTTAATTTAATAAATTAAATTAATATCTAATTTTATAATTATAACTATTTTATATATATTTTTTATTCTTTATATTAGGCTTATTATTAATATTATTATTTTTATTTTTATAATTATTTTAATTATCTTAAGAAAAAAGATTTTAATAAAAAACTTAAAAAAAATATCTTTTATTCTCTATAATACCTTAATAATATTTTTACCTTATATAATATTATTACTAGGGTTTATTTCCTTATTTAAGCTTATTCTTATCCTAAAAGATAAGTAATCCCTTTAAAAGATCTTATTAAGTATCTTTTATTCTCTTAGTAAGAAATTAATAAAATATTAATAAGGGGTATCCTATAAGGTCTTATATTCCCTTAGATTAGCTAATTAATATATTCTAAGTTTAAGTCATTAATTAGCTTAATCCTTAACATAAAGGCTAATAAATATATTTATCTTTTATAATATAATTCTACTAAGTTAATTTTAGAGATATAGTATTTTATTATTAATTATTACCTAGCGGGTATACCTTAATATAACTTATTTATCTTAATTATATATTAATTTTCTATAACAATAAAATTTAAAGAATTATAAAAAGATAGGCCTTTTTAGGTATAATTAAGGTAAAATTAGAAATTAAGGGTATATCTATATTACTATAAAGACTTTAATTTATTAAGTTCTTCTCCTTAAGGCTTCGCTAAATTAGGTTATATAATCTTATAGGTTATATAACTTCAGCGGGTTATTACTAAGGATATAATAATAATTAATTAATTCTAAATATTCTTATAATAAGACTAAGGAATATAATATATATTTAACTAAAAATAAAATAATAAGAGACATATTTATAGCCTTATCCCTAGCCTTAACCCTTATATATTAATTATTAATTATAAATAAAATAATATTTTATTATAATAAAAAATAAATATTAATAAGTTTTTTATTTTACTTATTTTAATTAGGTATTATTTAGTTATTTTTATTAATTTTAGTATTATAAAAATAGTTTTTTTTATTTTTAATAATATTATTATTAAAAATAGAAATTAAAAAAATTTTAAAATTAATTAGGTAATAGTTTTATTAAAAAGCTAAGAGATTTAAGATATAAATAGCTTAATTAATAAATTAATTAATAAAGATATTAATAATAAAGAGAGTTAATAGGAGTTAAAAGAAAAAGAAAGGGCTAATATTATTAAAGAGGAGCCTATTAAGGTTAAAGATAATATTAGTAATTATAAATATTTAGATTAAATATAAAAAGAAATAGCTATCTTATAATACTTATATAATATATATATATTTTTATTAATAATATATAAAACTTTTTTAAAAATAAAAAATATAATAATATATAATATATATATTTTTATTATATTTTTAATAAGCTCTTAAGTAAAAAATATTAAATTAAAAATAATAAGTATAATACAATAATATTTATTAATAATATAATTAAGTATTATATATTTTTATTATATTAATAATTATTATAAAATAATATTATATAAATTATTTTTAAATTTTAATTTAATTAATTTTTATATTAATTTTTATAATTTAATATATAAATTTATATTTAAAAAAATTAATTAATAAAGATATATTAAGTTTATTTTTATTTTAAAAGATTTAAGCCTAAGAGTTATATAATCTCTTATTAACTTAGGTCTAAGTTTTTATATAAATTTTAACTTAATAATATTAATTTTTATATTAATATTTATAAAGATATTAATATCTTTTTTAATTATATCTTAGAAACTTTATATAAAAGTTATAATTTTTTTTTAATTAATATTTATTTTTATATAAAGAAAAATAAACTTAAAATTAAATTTTATTTTTAAATTTATTTATAAATTATATCCCTCTTAGAAATAAAAATAAGCTATTAATAAAAATTAATAAAATTAAAGCTTAAAAGCTTAATTTATTAAAAAAGTATTATTATTAATATATATCTTTAAATATTATATTTAAGCCTTATAGCCTAAATAGCTATAGTTAATATATTTTAATAATTATTTATTTCTTTTTTATCCCTAATATAATATTAATATAGATATATTTAAATTATTTATATTATAATAACTTTATTTTAATATTAGATATTAAAAAAATTTTTAAAACATTTTCTTTTAAAGCTTTTTTTATAAATTATATTATTAAGAAAATAATACTTTTTACTTAGCTATTTAATATTATTACAAAATTAGTTTTTCTTAAAATAATTATTCTAATTAATACTTTAAATTTAAAGATATTTAATTTCATATATAATATAATAAGCCTTTTATAAGAAATATTTTTATTTCTTAAGCTTTTTTTTTATTTTATTCTATAAATTATAATAAATATAATAAATTATAATTATATTATTTTTTTATTAAGCTTTTATAAAATATCTATTATTAAATAAAATATTATTATTATATAACTTTATATTACTTAAAATAAGGATTAAAATATTATACTTAATATCTTAGTAATTTTAATAATAAAGGCTTTATACCTAAAGCTAGAGAGGTCTTTTAGGCTTAAATTAATAAGGTTTATTTATATAATTATTAATAGCTTTAATAATATATTAAAGCTAGCTTTATTTTTAATAAATATCTTATATCTTAGCTAATTAAAGAGATTAAAATCCCTTTATATAATAATTTTCTTTTTTAATATTAATTTTTTAATTATAATTCCTAATTATTTAAAGAGATTAAAAATATTTTTATTATTTTTATAAAAAGAAATTTAATTATAATTAATAATATATTAAGGAAATTATAATATTTTTTTAAAAAAACCCTTAATTAAATAATTAAAATAATATAATTAATACTTATTAATATATCTATTAATATAATTAAAATAACTTTATTAAAGAAATTTATAAATTTTATAAAAATATTAAAAATATTTATAATAAATTATAAAAAATAATAATTAATAAAGCCCTTTAAAATATTATATTAAATAATAGCTTTAATTATTTAAAATATATTAAATTTTTAATTTTAAATATATTTTTTTTTCTTTAATTTTTGTTTATTTAATTATAATATTAATATAAAAATTAATTTTATTAAAAAAATACTTTTTTATTAAAAGCTTTTATATAAAATTTAAAAAAAAAAAATTATTAATAAAAATAAATTTTTTCTTAAAGACTTATAAAATAATTAATATAAAATATAATTAATAATTTTTATTATTAATATTAATATTTTTTATAATATTAAATAAAAATATTAAAAAAAATCTTATTATAATTAGCTAACATCTAGCTATATAGCTATAAATATAAGTATATTAAGAAATAAGGGCTATTAATATTATAAGTCTTAGAGAAATTAATTCTTAGAGTTAATATTAGAGTTATATAAATTAAAAAAAAATATTAGCGCTAAGGCTTAATATTAGACCTAGAGGTAAATAAAAGCCTATAAGTTTAATTAATTAAATTTATTTAATTAAATATATAATATATATATCTTAGCTTAATATATATAATAAGCGAGTAAGATAGATAAGCGAGTAAGATATTTTTCTTTACCCCTAAGATTAAAAACTATTATAAAAATACTATAGACTATTTAATTAATTAAAACTACTTATTATACTCTTCCCTAGATATCTTAATTACTATCTAATAAGTCCTTATATTATACCCGGGCTTACTATAGATACTATATCGCCGAATACCTAGTTTAACTAACCTCCCTCGACTACTACTCCTCGATGATTTAGCTACTACCTATATATCTATATCTATTTAATTAATTATTTATCTTCTTTCCTCTATCATTATTACCCCTCTTTTCTATAATTTAATCCTTTTTACTCTCCGGCGCCGGCTTAATATCTTATTTACTTATTAAAGGTCTTAGACCTTTGCCCTTATAAGAGCTATCTTATATATAATTACCTTTATTCCCTTTATAAGAGATTTTAATACTTTAAGAATTAATTCTAGAGAGCTATTTTAATACCTTCTAATTTATCTTTTAAGGTATTTAGACTAAGATTAGGCCTTAAGTATAATCTTTAGGGTCTTTAAAGCCTAAGGGGTTAATAGTTTAGCTACCTCCTTAATTAGCATTAGTATCTATAGTTATATATTAAGCTTTAAGACTATAGTTTCTAGGTTAAGAGGAATAAAGCTAGCTCCTTTAAAAGCCCCCTTAATATTTCTTTCCGTTATAGTAGCCTTATATGCGGCATAGAAGGCTAGAAAGAACTTAGTCTTTAAAATATAAGTAATAAAGTATTTAATTAAATACTCTATTTCTTAACTATAAGCCTTCTTAAGTAGCCTAAAGTACCTAATATTAAGGGGCTAGAATAGATAAGAGGAATAAGGTAATATATAAAGCTAGATAATCTTCTTCTCCTTATAATATCTCTTAAATTTAATAAAATAATAATTTTTATAGCTATTAAGGATTAAAAGATAATAGTGACTATTTAATTATTTAGCTATATATTAATTAAAGTACTTTAGCTACTTTAGATTAATCTTATTATTAATCTAGCTATTTTAGGTTATTATAATAGCCTAATTACCTAAGAGGTTATTATCTTAGTATTAATTAGCGAGGTAATATTAGCCTATATTAATAATAAATAATTAGATTACCTAGCTTTTTATATTAATTACTTAAATAATTATAATCTATTCCTAATTCCTAGGCTATATTAATTTTAGCTTTAAATACCTTTCTAAGCTTATAATAACTATTCTACTTATAATTATACCTATAAGAAAGCTAATCTTATTAAAGTTATAGATATTATCTAATTAGATATTATACTTCGCGATTATATTTACTATAAGCTAAAACTAATTATAGATAATTATTAAGTCTTTATACTTTACTCTCTAGTAATTATATTTATAAAAAAAATATATCTTAAGGGCTAGGTATTACTTAATGAAATTTAAAGCCTAGCGGGTATTAATTAGTAATGCGTCGCAGTCGGTAAGTAATTAATTAGCTATTTCTTTTATACCATAAAGCTAAGGGGGGAATCCTCGCGAATCTAGATTAAAAATAAAATAAATAAAGATCTATTTTTCTAAATCTAATAATTTATATAATTTAGGGATAATATCGCATTAAGACTAGATGCCTTATTGCCGGCGCTAGAGCTTTATATGATGAATATTATATATCTCTATAGCGCGCCGGAGGCTTAATTTTAGGTTATTTTAAAGGGCTTAAAGGGCAAAAAGGATTCTAGCCTTAATATTTAAGCTAGATATCTTTTTTAGTAATAAATTAATTAATTAAATAGAGATAATATAAGTTAAGGGATTTTTATCTCACTTACTTATCTATCCCACTCGCTTATTATATATATTATATAAATATATAAATAATAATACTTTTAATAATAATTTTAATAATAAAAATAAAATATTATATTAATATTTTATTAGGCTTTTAGCTTATATTTATAAATTAATTCTTTTAAAAGGTTTTTTATTTATATTTCTTATATTTATAAGTCTTTTATAACTTATTTAATAAGATTAAAATTAAAATTAAAGAGGTTTATAATATTTATTTTATTTATTAGAAATAAGCTATTTTAAGGCTAATATATAATTAATAATAAATAATAATATTTTTTAATTTCTTAAATTAATTTCTTAAGATTTTATAAGTTTAAATTATTTAATAAGATATTTCTTAAGTTATATTTTAAAATAGCTTATAAAGTAAATAATTATCTTAAGAAATAATATAATTTAAATCTTTTATTTTATTTTATATTAAGTATTTAATATAAAAAAACTAAAAAATTATAAAATAATAAGCTTTAATACTTAAATTAAAATAAAATTATAAAATAAAAATAAGTTTTTATTATATAAAAGACTTTAATTTATTAAGTATTTTATAATAGCTTAATTTTAAAGCTTTTAAAAAGTTTTTATATATATATTATTATACTAGGATTATCCTAATTAGTTAATAACTTTAATAACTAGCTTATAATTTTATAATTTTAATATAATATAATTATTTTTTTTTATTTTTTTTTATAACTTAAGATATTAAATATATAATATTTAAAATATAATATATAATTATATAATTTTTTTATTAAATATATCTTTTATTAAGTTAATTATTATTTAGCTTTTTATATTATTTTATTAATTTCTTTTTATACTTAAGCTAATTAAAACTTAATCTTAGCTTATTATTAATACTAATATTATAAATATAATATTAAAGCTATTTTTAAAAGCCCTTATAAGCTACTATTATAAGCTACTATAAGCCGCCTTTATAAGCCCTTGCAAGCTATATATTAACCTCAGGCATTAGGATCAGGTTCGCTAGCCTTTAATCACAGGCTGCTATTAGTAATTTCCTAAGTAATATGTTTTTAAGTAATTCGTTCTATTTTATTAAAATGCTCCTCCTACTAAGCACAATAGCCACCATTAACTCTCAAGTCCACTCCGGTCATATAACTGCTACCATCTCCAAGTAAAAACAAGTCAAGTGCGCGGAACTCGTCAACGGTGCTAATCCAGTTGAGCATTGAGTCACCGACCCACTGTGCCTCCATACCAGGCTTCTAAAGGGCTTCGGCCGTTGCATCTGTTCGGATGTATCCTGGCGACAACGAGGTTACCCCGATGAGAGGAATGTTGACACGAGAGCCCCATTCGGCTGCAAGTGAGCGAGTCAGCTGGTGGACAGCAGCCTTGGGTGAGTTATAACCCGCGGTGTCAACACCCTATTCTGAATCAGTATAAACACTTCCGACTGAATATACCACGAGTCCTCAAGGATAACCAATCTTGTTAGTGACATAACCGCTCATACTTGCCACAAATACCAGACCCATGCTCAAGTTGCTCTTGATAGCTTCCTTGGCCATTTGCTGAGCAACGGCAAAGGTGCCTGTAACGTTGATGTCAAACAGACGTCAGCATGAATTCACCAGGAATTCCGTGGCAGGGCCGTTATCAGAGACACCCGCACAAGACACGAGACCACGCAGGGGCTTCTTGAGAAGTAACGGGAGCTGCTCGAATACAGACGCTATCCGACTTTCGTCACAGATGTTGCATTGGAAGTAAAAGATAGAGCCGGAGAAGCGCTCTACTACCTCCAAAACCTCGTCTGGAACCTATCAGTGGTGGATCTCGTATCATAAAATGATCAAATTCGGAAAGCCAGAGAAGGATCCAACCTAATCCAGAACAACTTACCCCATGTCTTCTTCGGAGACTGCTCGGCCAAATCAAGACATACGACATCTCCACCACTTTCAAGAATGGCCTTGGTGACGGTGACACCAAGGTAGCCAGTAGCGCCGGTTACTATGCCAGATAGTCAGTCATACTCGTAAGGGAGTATCGCGCGCTGGAAGTGGAGGCCTCTATTTACCAAGCACTGTTCAGTTCTCAAGACTGAATAGTTTTGAGACCGGCTTCGAGGCATCGCCCTGAGAGGGCTTTGCCTCTCGATACTTGGGGAGGTGAACGTTTTCTTCCTTCATGCTGTAACTGGTCGAGCTGCAAACGGATTGCTATGTCAAAGAGATTTACGAGTGATGGATGGATGATCTTGATGTAGTAAGAGGCCAGGTGTGGTGAGGGAGTTATAGCCAGCCGCTGGATCCTAAGGACACACGGGGGAGTGTTGTCTCACCGGATCCGATCAACAACACCATACTCGATGGGGTTCAAATGAACGATGGTCCGGACAACACCGAGTCTTCTGGACCCCACTGAAAGCTAACTTGGCCCAACCGCACTCGGTGCCATGAATCAGTAGCCCGAGGGAACGGGTGGTCAATGGCCGACGGCATCGACACGCGCCGTAGGTTGAGTCGGGATCAGCTGGGTGTTCTCACCTTCTCCGCAAAAATGGGGACTAACGTGATGTTTTCCAGGATAAAAACAAGAATCAAATAGTTTCCCGCGGGGTCGAATGTTCCCCAGATGGGGTAGAGTATTCTAGTCTTAGAATCTTGGCCTCTATTCGCCGTTGAATCGAGGATACAAAGACCACGAAGAACCCTTCCATAATCTGACTTCTTTCCATTCCAATACATTCAACTTCTCTCTTGTCTATCAATCATCCCCATTCTCAATCACACTTCTATCACCATGAATCAACCTTCAGATACCGAGGCGAACGGCCCTCTTCTTAGTCGCCGAACCTGGCAACACACCATCTCCAATGTCTCTGCTGTTGCAGCCTGCGCCTTCATTGCCCCAGGACTCTGGGCTGCTATGAATGGCTTGGGCGGTGCTGGCTCAGCCGATCCCTACTACGTCAATGCTGCCAACTCAGTCATCTTCTGTCTCCAACTCGTCATCTGTATCTTTGGCAGTACCCTCATCGCCAAAATCGGACTGCGATGGGCGTTTGCTTTCGGTATGACAGGTTTCCCTCTCTATGCCGCGAGCGTCTATTGTAACGTCAAGTACGGCAACACTTGGTTCCTCATGGCGGCCTGCGCCATTGACGGCATCACGTCGGGCATCTTCTGGTTGACCGAAGGAGCTGTTGTTCTGGCCTACCCTGAGAAGAATCGCAGGGGCAAGTACCTAGCTTACTGGCTTGCGAGTCGCATTGTCGGTCAGATGGTTGGTGGTGCTGTGACCCTCGGTGTCAACGCCACACACCGTGAAGCTGGGCACATCAGCGTCGAAACTTACTTGGTGTTCATCTCGATCCAGGTCCTCGGCCCTTTCGTCGCGTCTCTTCTTTCTCCGCCTCACAAGGTGCAGCGCGCCGACCATACCCCTGTCACCATCGATATTCGGCAGAAGCTATCCCGCGAACTACGCACTACGTGGGAGGTTCTCTGCCGCAAGGAGATTCTGCTCTTGTTGCCCATGATGTTCCAGAGCGTCTTCTCCGAAGCCTTCTTCTCAACGTACAATACCACCTACTTTACCGTCCGATCCCCAACCCTGTCCTCGCTTGTTGCAAGCGGGTGTGTCATCATCTGCAACTTCGTCCTTGGCTTTTGGCTCGACTGGCACAAGCCAACTCTCACACGCGTACCGTGATCGCTTTCATCGTTATTTATGCCTTCGAAGCAGCTCTCTACATCTACGCGATGATTATGACAAACAGATACGAGGGTATGGAGACAAAGCCGGTCTTCGACTGGACGGATGACGGCTTTGGCCAGGGAGTCTGCGCCTACATCCTGATGCTTGTCGGCTTCAACCTCATGTACGACTACTTTTACTGGCTGGTTGGTTGTGTCAACAAGAACGGTGCAGATCTTGTGCGTCTCAGTGCCATTATCCGCGGTATCGAGAGTGCAGGACAGGCAATCTCCTATGGTATCAGCTCGATCTCATCCTTCCCACTTTCTGGAGCTGTTGCTGTCAAGATGTCCTTCTTCGCGGCCTGCATCATTCCCGCGGCATTTGTGATCTTCAAAGTTGGTATCATTGATGGTGTCAAGGCCCACGACATTGTTCAGGATGAAAACCTCAATATGCAGAGTCCAGGAACCGAGAGGTCATCCGATATTGGAATGGACAAGAGAGTTGGAGGCGCTGTCCACGTCGACCACCAATCCTAAGTGGGGTGAAAAGACTCCTTTGCTAGTTTGAGGCATCGCAAGCAGCTAGTTTAGTTGCGATATAGTTCTGGAAACTCAATTGCTGGCAGTTTTGGGAGGAATAGTTGAACAAGTATATAGTTAGTCTGTCGCCGATGGATCAATGATTATTCTATCCAACAGAAACATCGTCAAGGGTATAACAGCCTCCAGTTCTTGTGATGCAGAACCTTAAAAAGAGTTCGGCCGGGTTATTGTAAAATACAACTGCTTTGTTTAGTGTTTGGAATTTGCTTTGTTGTTATTTCTATGATGTTTCGACGGACTGTTATGATTGTTGTTATCATAATGACCATCAGCCACAACAACAGAAGACACAGTTATCAATCCATGACGGTATTAAAACCTAGTGAACTGATACTATGTCGAATGCTTGAGAGACCTTCAGCCATTTTTTTTTACGTCATGTGAACCTATATGGCGATAGCCATTGTGTTCGTTACCGATTCAGCACCTCCTGATCCACTTATGTACCAGAGCAGAGTTCTAGAAGAACTCTCAAGTGTTGCTGGAGGCTTAGTTATAAGGGGACTATGAGGATATCACTCGCCAGAGGATGCGACTTCTACAGCGACAGCATTCGATACTTGGGAAGAAGATACAAAACGAAGTCTCGTCAATAGTCACTATCGACTACATAAACTCAGACCAGTTGAAAGTTTAACATGACAAAAATCTAAATTTTCTCTATCTTAGGAATGAATAAACTCGTCTATCGGCAGTCGGTTGTTTAGAACATCATCTGCGTTGAGCATATCTGTGGTGGCTACTCGTTCCTCCGCTGCCGCAAGATCCAGCACAAAACCTGAAGCTACATGGCGCTTCACCAACCTCACCCTACCGATCTCACGATCGACGTCCAAGAACCAGAGTTCATCCATCAATCTGGCTGCCGAACTCCATGGCTCCCGATCAAGACTGAGTCAAAGCCCCTCAAACATGATTACACGGGCATCCACAGGGATAGCAATGTCGTCCTCCACGGGGTCTTTGACTGCGTGGTCGAAGCTGGGCGCGTAGATGGTTGGTGTTGAAGACGTGATTGGCTCAGCAAGAGCTTGAACAAGCTTATAGAATCGATCGGCGTCGAAGGCAAATGCAGCCCCCCGGCGATGAATTGCCTCGGCAAAATTAGGCATGGCGGCTAATTAGGATCTATACAGATGATAACCATCCATACGAACCATGATAGCTGAGCTGGCTTTCGGCATCGACTCCTGGACGCGATCTGCCACAGCTCTAGCCAATGTTGACTTGCCAGACCCTGGAACAACCGAGATCGAGATCAGGACGCGTTTGTCGCTGGGGCATGATTGGAATTTCGCTAAGTGACAGGAAAGAAGTTGTAGTCAAAGCACAAGAGAGAAGCTATTTCCTCCCGCTTGTTTTGTCTATGGAAGGCAAACAATGGTCGGGACTTACCAATAACCTTGGCGACCAAACGGTCAAGAGTAGAAGCATTGCCAGGGAATGACTCCTTGTCTACCGTCATGATAGTGGACTGATTCCGAGGTAAAGGGGACGTACAATTGAGGCCGTGGCTGAAAAAAGAACTGTATCAGTGCACGGCCCAAACAACTTTGTGCGTCCCCGCTGCGTTTGTTATGCCTCGGTCTCACTTGAGTATTGCCTCAACTCCAACGCCCCAGAAGGAACCCCGGCTTGCGTGAGTTCATGTCCGAACCATGAATCGTGACCGAGTTACCGTCTCTGACCAATGATGCAGTTGCTTAGTATGCCGTTCTCGCAAGGTCGCGTGTGATCGACAACGACCTCGGTGTGGCCTGTGTGCCAAGCATGACTTCGAGTGCCAGTACAAGTCGAGGCAACATCGGCCGGGGCTCAAAGCCGGTTACGTATCCCAACTAGAGCGCCAGTTAGGTAGGTTCCATGATACCACCATACCCTTGTTTCTACTCTTGCCCATCAGACTTACATGGCCCTCAGAGGACGTTCAGAACCGTCTGAACAAGATCGAGACTCATCTGGAAAAGTCGAGCCCTATGCCATTCACGGATCCATTTCTTGCCCCGTCGGTCCATTCGAATCAGAGTGAGCCTATTCAGGTCGACAACCCGGCAACCATAGCCGAGACGGATGAAGCTACGCCAGCCAGCGATGGTCTCCACGCTGTCACACTGCCAGCTCGCACCACCATAGACTAGCAAGAGGGCCTGACGTCCCGAGAGTCTTTGCTATATCCAGCCGCCAATGTATGCGTTAGGACATGGTTCCAAAAGTATCATCAGTGGTTCCTCATCCTTCATCGGCCTTCTCTTCATGAGGTTTCTGAACATACCTTATCAAGATATACGCTGGTATGGAAGGCCATAATTGGAATATGATAGCAGTCTGCAAAAGGTATGGGAAACACGCAAATGTTTCCGAGTTTGATACTGGAGTAAAAAGTGCTAAGCTGTGACAGATTGTTCCTGCACCCCCGCCTGCAAGCTTCCCTTGCAGATACCACAGGTGCCCACCCGTCGACCATGCCATTACCTAGACATTCTGCTCCGATAGACAGTATTGAACAGGAGGAGGTTATTCGAGTGTTTTGGATGACTGAAATGCTCGACGGCATGTTGACTGTTGGACTGCCCAACCACTATACCGATCTGGACCCACGACTGTCAACAAGACTTCCCTGCATGGAATCATTATGGTCTTCTTTGGCAGTACCACAAGATCAGCCTGCCTCGCCCAGACCTCAGTACTCGTCTGGGTTTTCCCTTTGCATCACGCTTGCGGTTGAAGAGCTTGGAGTAGTTCGCGAATTTCTTAAGAAGCCCTATGTACTCTCACTCAAGATTAGAACAGAGACTCGACTGGCAGTCAGAAGCTCAGAGGATTGATGAACGGCTCACAAACTGGCGCAAGGAAATTGTTGCAACTGTTTTCCAGCTCGTCAATTACGAACAGGACCACGTCCCGAGAGGCGAGATGGATCCCTCTTTCACACTGGCAAACTGCCTTCTCAATACGTATAGCCTCCTTCTACAGGTTTCCTTGAATCGATTGTAAGGGCTGACACAAATGGCAAACTAGAGCACTCATCACGTTGCTGCAACAGATGGCGCCTCTACCGAAAGACGTAAATAGGGAATATGAACCTATAGGTTTTTCCGTATCATCATCCTATTGTTAAGAGAGGAACCCATGCTGATAATGCAATCAGTGGTCATTCGCCACGACTCGATGTGTGTACGCCTGCGAGAATTTGACCGCCAAGGTGCGGAGGATTGAGGCGATTCGGTTGCTGGATGAGTCTCCCTACCTTATCCTTTGTATATTTGTAGCAGCTCGCTTTTACGTCAGTAAGTTTACTTTCTCTATTCCGTTTAACCTTGCGCAGCTCTTCTGACTCGCATTCGTGTCAAGCATATTCGAAAGCCTTGGATGCAGATGTTCCCGCCAACCTCCACACACTTGCCATTACGCTTCACACTTGTGGCAGCAAATGGCCTCTAGCAAGTATGTGCGAAACAATAATAAGAACAGCGGTAGCGGAACACCGAAGCCCAGTTTGATAATGTGTTCTCCCGGCTGAGTTCTACGACTTCCGCTACTCAACTTTGACTATCATGGATCTGTTGCAAGATGCTGCCAAGCGGCTAAGCTTTCCATAGAGGAGCGATGTAGAAGTGCATCAAAAGAACAGAATTATCCATAAAAGAATCGGAGGAGAGGTCTTTTGGGTCATTTAACCCCACACCCCTTGAATGAGATTCTTGACACTGATTCCCTCGTCAACCCCCAAGCCTCAGCCGCACTCTGATGAGAGCCTTGACGGATACACGTCTGTCTGGAGGTCAACAGATTCAGTGCTGTTCCAGTCTCTTGGCCGTAGCTGAAAGACATCTTGATCGACCTTTCCTTGTCGCACATGGCCAGCAGGGGCGGGTTCACGAATGGCTTGCTCATCCCAGCTTGGACCAGAGTCCCACCTTTTGCCAATACGCACATTGTCGTCTAAGGAGATAACTCGCCGCCGATTTATTCGAGCACGATGTCCACATCGTCAATTCCAGATTCTTTCTTTAACCTCGTAGCCCAACGCGAAGCAGCGGCAAAGCGACGGGCCAGGTTCGGAGACGATGCTCCAAAGTCAAATCGGAAGGCCCGCAAGCTTGCAAAGCAAGACTAGCGACAGGCCCCGACCAGAAAAAAGCCTTCGTGGAGGAAGAACTCGACCGGACAGACTCGGACGATGGGAAAATCAGAGTGGCTTGAGACCTCGGACGTGTCGCAGGGAGCGTATGATTGATCAGCACCAGGGCAGTGATATGGGTAACTTTCTGAACCAACCACCTGGCAGCCAGGCTCTTGATGATTACATCATGGTTCTTTCGACTGTAACTACTTCACTCTCGCCTGTCCTACCGCCGGCCCGGATTGGCTGGTTCGTGATGTGGTCCTGTCGGAGTCCAAGGCATTCTCAAGTCCGTTTTCCTTGCTGTCGGCCTTAACACGGGCCGAGTGGACTACTACTGTAAGTCATCCATCGCCTCCGGGCATGACTGGGACTGTCATGGCTTTGTAGTTCATCAATGCGCAAAGCCTCCAATTGCTGCCAGGTTGAATTCTGTGAGTCTTGGGGGTTTCATTCTGCGACTGCAGCTCTCTTAATGTTAGCTCGTCATAAACAAACCACAATGCAATGAGACTCATGACATAGCTCAGAAAGAACGCAAGTCCTGTTACGGATGGATGCAATGAGCGAGTAGAAGCAGCTCCAATGATTTAAATTTAAATATTGAGCTCTATTGCCCCAGCTTTCTCGATACTTGTTCTCTGTGACAATCCACCTCGGCGGTTTTGAACTCTCAACCGAATCAGTTCAAAGCAACATCTTCACCATGACGTTCAAAGACGACGATGAGAGGGCCATCAGGGCCGTCCGCCTCTTGGCAGTAAGTGTGTCAAGTTCCAATGCTTGATGGCTCAGAGCTTATGCATGCTGGGCTTCAGACGACATGGATGGAAAGTATCCTAACTATCAATGGCCGATGCAACCTTCAACAGCAAGTCGGGTCATTCTGGAGCTCCCAGGTAGGTTTACACCTCGAGGTCGTTCAAGCGTCGTTCCCAACCTAGAGCTAACGTGTCAAAATAGGGGAATGGCTCCTGTAGCCCATGTGCTATTTTCTAGGTTTTTGAGACGCAGTCCTGCGCATCATGACTGGCTAACCGCGATCGCTTCGTACTCTCGTAAGACCCATGAAGCTGACCGTAATGAAATTCGTTTTCTAACCTTTGTTGTAGGAATGACCACGCCTGTATTCTCCAGTACATCATGCTCCATCTCCTTGGTTATGAGATCACAATGGACGACCTAAAAAACTTCAAAGTCCTCAAGATCCACTGATCTTACTGCACACTCTAACTGCGGCAACTTTAGCAACTTGGTAGCATTACTCCTGGTCACCCTGAAAACTTCGAAACTCCAGGTGTTGAAGTAACGACCGGACCGCTTGGGCAGGGAATTGCCAACGCCGTGGGCCTCGCTATTGCCCAAGCACACACGGCAGCAGTTTTCGACCGTCCCGACTTTAGCATTGTCGACAATTTCACCTACTGCTTTCTCGGAGACGGCTGCCTACAAGAAGGCGTTGCCTCTGAGGCCTCTTCCCTCGCCGGGCACTTACAACTCGGTAACCTGATTTGTATCTATGATGACAACCGGATCACTATTGACGGAAACATTAACTGCTCCTTCACCGAGGATGTCGTTAAGCGTTATGAGCGATACGTTTGGCACGTGATTGTGGTTGAAGACGGAAACACAGATCTGGCCACGATCGAGGCTGCCATTCAACAGTGCAAGGAGGAGACGACAAGACCTTCTATCATCAAGTTGAGAACCACTATTGGCTATGGTTCCCTTGAAGAAGGCACTCATGGCGTACATGGAAACCCACTCAAGGCCGACGATATCAAGCAGCTCAAGTCAAAATAGGGTTTCAATGCTGATGAGGCTTTCCACGTCCCAGAAGAGGTTTACAAAGCATATCAAAACCGGGCAGCAGAAGGCCTGGCTGCCAAACAAACCTGGGACAGCCTCCTGGCCAAGTACGCTGACCAATTCCCCGAACTACACGCAGACCTGCAGAGAAGGCCTACTGATACCTTGCTGCACGGTTGGGAGGCTGCCCTCCCTTCTTTTTCTCCTTCGGATCCGGCGGTGGCAACCCGGAAGCTTTCCGAAACTGTCTTGTCCAAGATACATGCGATTGTCCCCGAATTGATTGGAGGCTCGTCAGACTTGACACCGTCCAACCTCACGCGGTGGGCATCCGCAGTTGACTTCCAAGCCCCGGGCTTGGAGGACGTTCCTGGTGATTATTCAGGACGCTATCTCCGTTATGGCGTACGGGAACACGCTATGGGCGCCATCATGAACGGCCTTGCAGCTTACAGGACAGTCTTGCCGTATAGCGGCACCTTTCTCAATTTTTGTCTCTTATGCTGCTGGTGCTGTCCGCCTGTCTGCCTTGTCGCGTCTTCGGGTCATCTGGGTGGCTACTCACGATTCTATCGCGCTGGGACAAGATGGACCTACACATCAGCCCATCGAGACATTGGTGCACTTCCGTGCGATGCCAAACTGCTCGGTCTGGCGACCTGCCGACGGAAACGAAACAAGTGCCGCTTATCTTGTCTCGTTGAAATCGATGAGTACACCTAGTATTCTGGCTCTTTCTCGACAGAGTCTTCCTCATCTGCGGAGCTCCTCGGTTGAGAAAGCTTCACGGGGTGGCTGTGTTGTGAGTGAGTCTGACAGCTCCGCTGATATCACCCTCGTCGGAACAGGATCAGAGGTAGCCTTGTGTGTTGAAACTGCGGGATACCTGAGCGAGCAGCATGGATTGAAGGCACGTGTCGTATCGCTTCCATGCTGGGAAGTATTCGATGCACAGTCAGAGGACTACAAGCGATCTGTTTTTTTTTGGTTCTGGTGTGCCATCTCTCTCAGTCGAGGCACTGAGCACGGTGGGTTGGCAGCGATGGACTCATCAGCAGTTTGGCATTGACACCTTCGGCGCTTCCGCCCCTGCCGATGTTCTGTTTGCGAAGTTTGAGTTTACCAAGGAGTAGCAAAGCGCGCCATTGCAACCATTGAGTTCTTCAAGAACAAGTCTCAGTCGATTGGGTCACCCCTAGACCGCGCTTTCTGACATTGGAAAACTATCACCTAGACTTAGATATAGTTGTTTCCTTTGAAAAGAAATACTTGTCCAATCTTTAAGGTAGAACAGGACAACTACGGCGTTACTACTTGTTCCTTTCTTTTTGTGATGAGTGCAAAGCGCTTGGTTTCATTGTCATACCTCTATGGATAATACACTTTCACTGGCCGCCTGTCTTGTCTTGTTTGCCAAGGTTGGGAAGATAATATCTAGCCAGCGCCCACGTGGAACTCCATTATTGGTGGCTTTGCCGGCAAATTTAGACTCCGTGCCTGTGTCCTATAGATGGCTCAATGGTTAAACGAGTTCGAAAAGCGTGGGCACCAAGCAGAGAGGGTCACCATATTGGAAGTCAAAGCCGAGCACAGTTGTAAGTGGTGTTGTGGAACGGAGGAACCCATGAACAAGCGCCAACCAGATACAGCCAGACTTTTAAGTCGTCGGCGAAACACGGGCGCTGAGGGGGCGTTTTACATACCTATGAGGGCATCGTGGTGCCATCCTGTGCATTGCATTTGAGGTTGCAAGCCGCTTGCTCGCAACACTACAACAATGTTATTCAAGGATAGTCCACTTTCCCCTCGGAGAATAGTACATACGTTCTTAGTTACACGGAGTACTTACTATTACCGTTTTGACCAGATTCTTTGACAAGTTGTATAACAATTTATGTTGCTTCCAGTCATATCTGTGCACTTTCGGACATCTGTTGAACAAAATGAGCCAAACTATGGTTGTCTCACCTTGCAGTTCTTTCTTGATGATCAGTGGGCTTCGCCTGCTCCCGGGCTCTGTTTTGGGCCTCTGCAGTGTGTTTCTCAACACTTGATCGATTGAGCGGGTGAGTCGCGTCTACATGGGCTGCCCTTTGATAAGCGAGTATCACGAGTCATGGTTCATTCTCGATGGAGTGCGTTCAGTTGCCATACTTTATTTTGGGGAAAATCCCGCACTGAGGTTTTCGACTCAATTGTAATTGCGTGCTAATGACAGTTCATTATAACGTCGTCTCTAGTCGCAACGCGTGGTGACAGCGCACTGCCTGCAGTAAGCTGTGCCGGTTTCGACTTGTCTCAACCTAAGCCAGGGCAGCATCAAATTCGGCTCGGTCTTCTAGATTTACAGGCGCGGCACGGAAGATACGCTTCAAGCCATAGGGCATCAACCAGTTCGATATTCCTCAGTCGTGCTCGTGTCATACAATACCCCTCAACACAACTCTTGGTTGGCTGTGTGGTTGTGCCTGTTCCAATACCAATGCGCCGGTCCCAGCCTAATACGCTAAAAACGTCGAAACTTCCAAAATCTCCCGTTTCCCTGGCAACTCTTAATGGAAAGTAGGGCACATCTCAATCTTCACAAGTGTCCTTGGTGACCGTCTGTCCCTCCTCTTCACGTTTGACATTGTGCTTATCATAAGTTATCTCAATCTAATCAATTCAGATCGCGATAAGAGCTAGTGTCTGTGCGCAAATATGGGCTGGTCAGTGGCTGGTGTGGCTTGGCACAGGACATGGAAGGGTGGCTGGTGATGAAATGGGCGGGGCTGGTGCGAATTATGGGTCCCAAAGGCTCGACCACTAAGAAGCAGCCAAAAACTAATTCCAATCCAGGAGACGGAGCTTTCGGGAATCAATTCAACGTGGGGTTTTGACAGCTCCGAGGCTCAATTCGAGCTCGACAACGTTTCTCTGTCAGTACTTTGATGGAAGTGGTGTGGAAATCTTTCGACTTAAAGATAAGGTAGACATCTGTAGTCTTTGAAGGCAAAAATCAGTGTCGTAGGGTCTCTTGGGATGAATTATGCCATATTCCAAACCCCGAGCCAGAAAGTAGTCTCCCTAGTGCTAGTATGAAGAGGTGACATTTGAAGAAATCTTCAGAAAATACAGAACACCACAACCATGCCGCAAAACCAACTAAAATCATATTCATTTGATCCGAATAATAGCAAAAATGCATATTTGAGAATATGAGAGCCCTAAAATAAGAAATGAGCCCAAGAATGCCAAATCTATGTAACAACGAGATGTATAGGGTAGGCTCAATCTGGTCGGCAATTCCCCGGAACGAGGCCACAAGGCACCAATCACTTTGCCGTCATTGTCGGCATTCTTCGTCGCAACACAACCTCACCCAAGACGACAGGTCAACACCGGATTCCATCGTGCGAGCGCCAGTCGGCGAGATACCCCGCGAAACCCGATCAATTGCACCCTAGCGAGGAGTCTTTCTCGACTGGGCCCGGCCTCGCGTACCCTCAGCACCTCATCCACCATGTCGACGCGACGAGCTGCTCTGTCAGTAACCACAAACCCATCCGAACGGCCGAGCACACGACTGTCGAGCCCCTCGAGCTATATATGCTAACCTATTTGGCCTTCAGATCCCTCTACCGCCGCTCATTGAAGCTGGCGCTGGATTGGGCCGTCCACCGACACTTGTGGCGTGGCCAGGCTCTCTATATTCGCTCACTGTTCGAGGCCAACCGCAATGTGACTGATCCAAGACACCAAAGAGTGAGACGACAATTGGCTGCCGGAGGGCGATTACAGGCTGACAATGGCATACAGGCTCTATTGAGCGAGACAGAAAAGCTACTGGAGAGCTGGAAGCACCCCGATCCCTATACGCCCCCGACTGCTCCCGGAGGTATGCTTGTCCATTGGCCAACAACGGCTCTACGCAAGCTGCTAACGACGACTCACAGGCTCAAAGTTCGAGCGAAACCTGCCATCGCCTATCCTCGACCGTGAGTCGCTAACCCCTACCCCTGTGGAGGAATCAGATTGATACTGACGAACCGACAGCTCCCCCCCACCCCGTCAACAGACATTAAAACTACGGCCGGACTACCTGGGTTGCACGAGAAGATATCTGTATATAGAGGGCATGGAAGGGTCAGAAGAACGAATTGTAGCACGAATCAAAGAAAGTTTTGGTCACTCGAGTTCTACGCACGGTGGTCGCGATATCGAGACGCATTCCCGAGATTAACAGACAGACATCTAAGATCGATCGAATTTCCGCCAGAGCCGCTGTCGCTTTTCGCCATATTCAATGCAAGTTCATTTGCAATGCTCAACTTCCGCCACGCCGGCAACATGGAGGCGAAATAACATGGGTGCAATGCTTTACTCCCAACGACAAACCGGAGGCGAGGAGTTGCGAAGAATTCGAAGAGATCAATTAGTTGTTGGAAATCTCAAGGTCGCTAAGATGAGGAATTACAAATGCAGAACAGTTCGCTATCAGTATCAAGATGCCACAGGGAGAACAGGGTTGATCTTTGAAGTCTTCTTATTCATGACCATGCCGTGGGGGATTATTGTACAACCCTAACGCGCGAATAAAGTGATAAAAAAGCAACCGTGTGAACCCTGAACCGTGACCCCTTTGTCATGACAACCCAAACAACCGACCATCGCAAGAAAACACAAACCAACGATCCGCTTACAGCTCTTGGCTCGCGTTCTTGCCACCCTTAACAGTCTTCTTGGGCAGAAGGTCTGGAAGAACAATGTTAGTAATGAAATGCAAAAGAGTGAATGAGGTGACGTACTCTGGTGAATGTTGGGAAGAACACCACCCTGGGCGATGGTGACGTGACCCAGAAGCTTGTTCAACTCCTCATCGTTTCGGATGGCGAGCTGGAGATGACGGGGGATGATACGGGTCTTCTTGTTGTCACGGGCAGCGTTGCCAGCCAACTCGAGGATTTCGGCAGCGAGGTACTCAAGGACGGCAGCCAGGTACACGGGAGCACCGGCACCGACACGCTGAGCGTAGTTGCCCTTTCGAAGAAGACGGTGGACACGACCAACAGGGAACGCGAGACCAGCCTTGGAAGAACGCCTGTGGAAAACATGTGTAAGCTTCGAGATCAAAGAACAAGGTTGAAGACGCGTCATGAATAGCTTCAAAACGCGACCAGGTTGGCGTGGCAATCTGGGAAAACTCACGATTGCGCGTTCTTGGAACCAGAGGCCTTGCCGCCAGACTTGCCGCCGCCAGTCATTTTGAAAAGTGGTTGTTTGGGGTGGTTGAGGTGGGAAAAAAGGTGAGTGAGTCTGGTGAGACTTTGCGACGATTGGAAGAGTCGGAGAGCGTGGTGGTGATGACAATTGCGAGAAGTTGATGAGAGAGTCGAAGTTGGCGGGGGAGGTAGAGGTTAAGTACTTTTCGCGCGTCAGAGCTCTGATCCCAGATCACCCACGGGGCGAGCGCGCGCGATTTGGCGCTAACCAGATCAGGCGAAAATGGGCGTACCGAATAAAATAAAATAAAAAACAGGCACACCTGCCACGCCTGCCTCACTGGCACGGCGAAATAATAAAACCGACCTCTTCCCCCCCAACGCGCCCGTGCCACCAGGCCCAAAATCACCCACCCGCGTCTTTCTGGGTATCCTCCTTCACCCCCGACCATCCACCTCGCACGATTTTTCACCTTTGTTCCTCATTTTCCGCTCGCGTGCTGAAATTTCTGCTCGGAGCCATTTGTTCATTGGAGGGAGGTTGAACGTCTGAAATCAGCATTCTTTTCCAGTACTCTTGGACACCCCAAGTCTTGCACTTTTTTCTGGTTCATCTCTTTTCGTTTGTCTGAGCCAGGTTTGTTGCTTGGTCGACTCATTTTGCGTGATTTCTTTCGTGGGAGATGTCCAAGGCATTTGGGCTTGCCCACTTGGTTTGATTGAGTTGGGTCTCTGGGTTCAGTCAAACCTTTGGTCTGACTTTGAATGTTTGTTTGGCCTAGATCCTCTTTCACTTCCATTTTGTTTGGTGTATGTAGGATGTCTACATCTTTTGGGTCTTTTTCTATGAGGTTTGATACGTGTTCAAGTCTTGTAGAGTCATATTTTGGCTTCAATGATCCATCTTGGACGTATATAGGACCTCATTTGACCTGAACAACCCCATTCCAGGGTACTGTGACGTAGATATTATATGCATATGGTCCACAATTGAGCCCCGATGCTCCGGATCGGATCTCCAAGAGATCTCTCAGTTCCGGCAGTCAACGGAAGCGGCAGCCCTGCGAGACTCGGGCTCGGAGCTCCAGACTCTGGAGAATGTGGAGAGCGATAGACGGGACGGAGACTGGCCAGCAGAGCGTCAACACCGGAGGGCGAGCGGTCATCTGTCACGGCCGTGACGGGACATGCGCGGAGCATCTGAGATGGAACGGGCGCGTTCCCGGGGCGCGTTGACCTCGAGCAGGGATGGGAGACGCCAGTGGAAGTACGAGCTTAGATACTCAAGGTCCTACGATCCTCATTCACGATGAGGAAGTGACGATAGTTGCGCGAGTTTTTGGGACAGCATGACAGTTCAATACAGGTTCTAGACAACATGAAGATGACTCTGAGTGAAGAGAGCATGCTACGGAAGTACAAGTCGAGAATGTGTGATGTGTAGAAGGAAAGAAGTGAAAGAGTGGGAGAAGATTGACCCAGTCGGCAAGCCGAGGAAGGATGATGAAGACGGAGTCGGAGATGGTGGCTGGTTTGGCAGAAGAGGCCAGCAGCGCGCGAGATCACGGAAGGCGGACCAGAAGCGGTGCTCCTTCAGGATGACGAAAAGAGAAGCCAGTGGGGCGACTGCGTCTCGCTCTCACATCAGAAAAGAGAATGAGAGCAGCATGTTGGCTGTCGCGCAAATCCGGCCAATCAAAAAATAGGACACTCGACCATTTTTTATTTTCCCAGCAGTCCAAGGGGAATTAAAAAAAAAAGAGGGGCACGCAGGCGCGACCAGCAACGCCCAGATCACCTCCACCCTGCCAACCTCTCCCGCTAGCAGGCACGCGTGCGCACGCCCCCCAAGGCAATCAGTAACCCGCTTGCACCGACGCGCGCCCAGCTACAAAAAGCCTACCCACCCCCCGATCTTCCTGTCTCGCCATCACTTTCCATCACCACCAGCTCTCTTCGCCCGCAACACACGCTCGCGTTCTCGCATATCCAACTCAACCACACTCGACTTTTCAGTCTTTTTTCTCCGATCTCACATCTTTCAAAATGCCTCCCAAGGCCGCCGACAAGAAGCCCGCCTCCAAGGCCCCCGCCACTGCCTCCAAGGCTCCCGAGAAGAAGGACGCCGGCAAGAAGACCGCTGCTTCTGGTGACAAGAAGAAGCGCTCCAAGACCCGCAAGGAGACTTACTCTTCTTACATCTACAAGGGTGAGTTTCAATCCCTTTCGCGTCACGTCTTTTCCGAACGCGTCAAACTGACTTGCATCTCCAGTCCTCAAGCAGGTCCACCCTGACACTGGTATCTCCAACCGTGCCATGTCTATCCTCAACTCGTTCGTCAACGGTATGTTTTGATCCATCTGTCGCGTCTCATCCAAGTCCATTGTCCTAACTTCGACTCAGATATTTTCGAGCGCGTCGCTTCTGAGGCTTCCAAGCTGGCTGCCTACAACAAGAAGTCCACCATCTCTTCCCGAGAGATCCAGACCTCTGTCCGCCTGATCCTCCCCGGTGAGCTTGCCAAGCACGCTGTCTCTGAGGGTACCAAGGCCGTCACCAAGTACTCCTCCTCGACGAAATAAGTGGCTTGACTTGCTTGTTTGTTTTGGTCAATTGGTTTTTCACGCGTGGCATCAGGGTGTCATGACTCCGAGGTTTCATGGGCATCTGGCCCTGTTTTTAGGAGCCTCATAATGCGTTACGGATGGTTTTGTTTTTCACTGGGGGCAATGTCTTCACACACGGGCAACGGGGTTCGCGGTTGTACAATAAACATCGAGAATAGGGTCTCGATAACATGAATTCGTGCACTTGAAAGCCCCCTTCTATTTGCATAGTGTTACAGGTGTTGTCCGGTTTTCAGCTCACAGCTCCAGTCCTTCCTGATGTTCGCGTATCGAATCAATATCTAGCCGAGTCCGGCCTTTGACCGCTTCATCGCGTGCGTGACAGGTTGCAGAATTCCCTTGTTGTTCATGGCACCCAGCGCCGTACCAGAACTCCACCCCATCTTTTCCAGCATCGCGCGACCACGATTCTCAACACCAAGCTCCGGCGCTGAGCCACCGACGATCTCACCATCTTGATAGGTCGCAGCTGCGACACTTGCGCCGCCACGGACAGGTGGGAGCCGATTCGACTTTTTACCTTTCATGTCGAGTCGAGGGAAGTATCGCCGGTTGACGCGATTAATGGCTTGGTCGAATGTCACTGCTACGTAGGGAAGTGTGCGACCTGTACGGTAGAGAGTTGGTCTCCGCTGGTCTCCCTTACCCGTTGACTTGGACTTGATTTTGAACTTATTGGCCAGCTCATGGATCATCTTTCGGGCATGGTTGTCCATGGGCGGCAGCGTAAGTCTAGGAAGTGGTCAGCAAACGACTGGTGGGACATGGAGGACAGACTCACTGCTCATCAGAGCTAACGAGAAACGCTCGTAGCTCTTCTGCAACCTGCTCCATGTTCATGCCATCCGGGTATTTGACACGAAGATCGTCGGGATTGGCCTTTTTTCCGAGCATCCCAAGCGCGCGCAACTCCTCTCGCTGCTTCTTACGCTCCGACTTCTTTTGTCGGTCAGTTTTCCAGGCCGCTTGGAGTTGCGCCTCCAATTCCGAGTCGGATAAATTGAAGGTGATCTGCGCCTTTGCGCCCTTGCCTTTGCGCCGTCGCAAGCTGGGTCGTTCCCAATCCATCAGATCAACGTCGTCGTCAATCACCTGCTGTCGCTTCTTGGCCTTGTCACTGGAAGAATCCGAATCGCTCGATGAATCGCCAAAGTTGACGTCCTCCATGCCCAGGTCCTGGCTCAATTCTTGGCCGGCGATAAGTCTTGCCAGCGTCTCATCGTCGATTTCGCTGGGTACTTCGTCGTCCTCGTCCTCGTCGTCTTCTTCGGACAAATCCTCCTCTTGGTCTTCGTCTGAGTCGCTTGTCTCTGGAGCCTTTTGCTTGGAGGAGGCGCGTTGCTGTTTGGATGTTGCGACAGGTGAGTCAGACGCATCCTCTTCGGCATCGTCAGAGTCGCTTCCACCGTTGATGAGTTGTCGGAAATATTCGTCGTCGCTGTTTTCCTTCATGTTGGCAATATAGTCGGCGAGGATGGCATCTTCCTCCTCCTGTAGTTGTCTTCGTGCGTTTCTCTTGTCGCGCTGTTTCTGCTTCTTCTCCTTCTTAGAGAGCTTCTTACTATTCGGTGGCTCCACGCTCAGTTCGGGTGCGGGTGACGGTGCTGCTGCCGACTCGGTGATGATTGTTTGCTCGACGACCCGTATCTCGGTCTGCATTTGAGCCATGCTGATCTCTTCCGTCTGCAGGGGCTTTCGTGGGGCTGCGCGACCCTTGAACAGGATAACCTCCTCGCTCGAGCTGCTGCTTCTTGAAGACGGTCGCTCTGGGATCTCGACTGGGCCCTGCTGAAGCCTGGGCTGTGACTGGTCTCCTTTCAGGTCAAAGAAGAACGATGGTTCCTCTGGAGCTTCATTGTCGGGCTCTACTTGGGCTTGGATAGCTTCTTCGAGTTCGTCGGGTCCGATAAAATGATCATCTTCGTCTGAGTCCTCTTCCACATCCGCCTCATGCCCGCCTCTCTCGCCGTGGTTGTCAATCTCATTGTCAGACTCATCTTGTGTATCGACTTGCATGTCTCGTTGGGTGTTGGTTTCAGGCGACGCCGTGGTGGCTGGTTCTTCAGCTTCGTCATTTTCTTCGTCAAGCAGCACGTCGAGTAGTTTCAACGGTTCAGTTGGCCCAGCACTGACAAACTTAACGGGTCGCATGCGCAAGTTATTCCATCTGGAAGGGTCATGTTGGGAAGTCTGTCGAGCTTCGTCCGCAAGTGTAAACCCAGCTGCGGTACTGTCAGTAAGCTGGCCGTGACACATTCCTCGGGCCCGGGGTGTCTGCCCGGCAGTGTATTGGGCTGGTTACCGGTGGTCTCTTCTCTGATGAAGTTCACTCGGGCAGGCGCAGGAGAATAGTTGCCGCGTCCGCGAGATGCTCCTCGACCTCCGCGACCTCCTCGTCCACCTCGGGCACCCTTTGCGCCACGAGGCGTAGAAGCTCCCTTCTTGTTTTTCGGCATGGCGAACTATGGATCGATCGCCGGCATTGTGAAGGCTCCTCGCAGTCGATGGAGCGGGTGGCGGTTTGGCCGTAGATGTATGAGCCTCCAGCACGGAGCGTTTGTGTAAAAAGTCTCACGCAGTGGATGCTAGCAAAAAGCTATGTTGTTGGCAACAAAAAGAGTCACCCCGCGGTGGGTATCTCAGCCTGTGACGCTCTTTGATTGGCCTTTTCAAAGGGCTGTGGAGTTGTCCCAGGCGATGAGAGTCATGGAAACGTTGTGGTGCAGCAGGGGTGCTTGGTGGGGCCGGTGTTTGCGGCCAGGCGGGGATCAGCAGGTGGAGACTGCAGCTATGGTACGTCACTTCAATGAGTGCGTGCATCGCTCAGGTGTAGGGTAATTGTTGGGAGCCTCCAGCTCGGGTTTGTGCGCCTGATTCTTGGGTAGTTGGGATTTCGATAGCCTTTCATTCTTGATGGATAGGTTATTTGACTGTTTTACGTGCTGCTCTGTAGTTTTCTCCGTCTTAATCGCACCGCGTGGTGTTTTCGTATTATTTGTTAATTTTGACAATGAAATCACTTGAACTCTCTGGCATCACTTGCATGAGCTTCAACAGAACCTTTGTGAATGTAGACATAATCAGAAACAAGGACAAAGGGCAACAAACACGTGTCAAATCTCGCGTCAAGTAGCGAAAAAAATACGAAGAACATATAAAAAAGGCATATCGACATCAACCATGCCCTAGATCGACCATTATCATCCCCATCGCTCTCGATTTCTCACATCGCGTCGAATGGTCCGTGCACAAGATTCCTTTGCACCTGTTGCCTGTGGGGCTCCACCTCATCCGGAACCACCACCTCAGGCGGCCTTGAGGAGTCACAAGCCGCCGCTTCCCCCGCCGCCGCCGGCCCCAGCTGACTCCCCACACAGCCAGACCCAAGACCCATTTGCTGCCTTCGCCAGCAGCTTCGTTATCCATCTCAAGTCGCCATCGTCTCCCTTCATTACACAACACTCTTCATACTAGGCCCCCGATCGGATTCCAGCCCACTCCAGTATCGACACCGACACCTGCAGATGCCAGCTTGACACAGTCGCACAGGTTACAGCCGCCATGGAAGCCGCCATGGCCAACGTCGACCTCGGGCGCTATCGGCGTATAGTGCAGATGTTCTGGGATCCCGAGCCGACCAACGATGTCGCCCACGATCAGCCCGTGTGGTGCCTCGGACACTCATACAAGCTCAGTGACAGCAAAAGCACCAAGAACGACAACCGCAGCCCCCAGACACCCCCCCCAGCGCCCAAGCCAGACGCAGAGGCTCAAGACACCAGTCGACCGCCCGTCCCACCAGTCAACGCACCCGAAACCCCACCGGAATCGATATCGAGCAGCTTCTCATCATCGCTAGCATATGATGATCCGACAAAAGACAACGGCTGGCCGCCACAATTCATGGCCGATTTCGAGTCGAGGATCTGGATGACGTATAGGTCCGAATTCGAGCCCATCCCTCGCTCAACCAACCCACAAGCCACTTCCTCCCTCTCGCTATCGATGAGGTTGAAGAGCCAGCTGGGCGACCAGAGCCCTTTCTCTTCCGACAGTGGATGGGGCTGCATGATTCGATCAGGTCAGAGCCTGCTTGCAAATACCATAGGCATGATTCGTCTGGGCAGAGGTAAGAAGACATGTTAGCCGTACAGTGCCAACACCCAGCTCACCTATCATCAGACTGGCGCCGAGGACAATCACCACACGAAGAACGTGAAATCATCAGATTGTTTGCCGACCACCCCAACGCCCCCTACTCCCTACATAGCTTCGTGCGTCACGGTGCCAGTGCGTGTGGCAAGTACCCAGGCGAGTGGTTCGGCCCGTCAGCAACTGCCCGGTGCATCCAGTAAGTCCATAGAACAAACCCAAGCTCTCTCGCTGTTCACTAACTGACGTTCCACCAGAGCGCTTGCGAACTCGCACGAATCCTCACTTCGAGTATACTCAACAGGCGACGGCCCCGACGTTTACGAGGACGAGTTTATGAAGATTGCGAAGCCAGAGGGGGAAGGGTTTCATCCCACGCTCATTCTTGTTGGAACTCGTCTGGGAATCGACAAGATAACGCCTGTCTACTGGGAAGCCCTCATTGCATCCCTTCAA
Organism: Fusarium keratoplasticum; assembly: GCF_025433545.1. Taxonomy (NCBI): domain Eukaryota; kingdom Fungi; phylum Ascomycota; class Sordariomycetes; order Hypocreales; family Nectriaceae; genus Fusarium; species Fusarium keratoplasticum. Next base: position 1,304,799 of record NC_070532.1, read on the forward strand.
ATGCCCCAGTCTGTAGGAATTGCAGGGTAAGCCTCATGAAACCCCATGATATGAACTTGCCGATAACCCGTATCTAGCGGCCGCCCATCCTCATCACACTACTTTGTTGGGGCACAAGGTTCGTTCTTGTTCTACCTTGACCCCCACCATACCAGACCCGCACTCCCCTACCACGAGAACCCAGACGACTACACCGACGAGGAGATCGCATCTTGTCACACTTCCCGACTACGTCGCATCCATGTTCGCGAGATGGACCCGAGCATGTTGATAGGATTTTTGATCCGAAGCGAGGATGACTGGCAGAATTGGAAGCGATGTGTCAAGCACGTCCAGGGCAAGTCGATTATCCACGTAGCGGATCGAAGCGCGCTCCTTGGAGGCTCCAGTGAGGGTCGGGAGGGTGCGATTGATGAGGTGGAGACGCTAAGTGATGATGATGATGATGATGCGGACACCATTCATGAGGCCTAGTTTGGTTGGGTTGGTTGGCGTCTTGGTTGTGTTTGCTGCTTTGCCATTGAATAGGCGGCCGGCTTGGGAGTTATACTAGGGATAGATGAATACGAATTCGAACGAACCAGCTTACACCATTCCCAGGTCCCTGTTTCTGTTTTGTGCACGGGAGTAGTTCATCGAGACGCAATCATCGTTCTGGTCGCGCTTAGCCGTAGGCGTGAGAACACAGTTGAGTGTATTTGTTGTCAAGACGTTCAGCGTTTTTTCCTTTGGCCGCCTCCGGCTACTGGTTTCAACGAGGCATGGCCTTCATCGCGAATGTGTGTGAAGAGCTTCGTCCTGGAAGAGAAGGTCTCCCCGCAGACTCCGCATTTTTGCTGTGACAAGGTGTTAGCCAGTGTCAATCTAGACCGGGGTGATGTTCATACCCCTTCATCCTGCTGGGCTTGGGCGGCCGCAGCTTTCTTGGCGCGTTTGGCCTTAGCCTTTCCTATCTTCTTGCCTTGCGAGGGCTCATCAACGGAAAGGTCCTTGGCAGCAGCAGAGAGCTCTTCATCAGGGTTATTCGCTGCCTCCTGGATTGCATTGGAGGACGTAAGCCTCTCTTCGACAACATCTCGGGGCGCATAGTCGCCATCATCAGACACATCGGCAGACTCCGCTGGGCTCGGATCTTGGTGTTTGCCTTTAGAGGGGGGTGACCTCTTCCCGGCTAATGTCTCTGAATTGTCCGAGTCCTCATTCACCTTTTCTTCCGGAATGGGATCATGCTTGCCCTCTTCGGCTGCCTCCGGCGCAGGCGTGGCATCAACCTCCTCAAGTTGCAATTCGACGCCTTCGCGCTTCATCTGTCGCTTGAGCTGTTGGACAGCCTTAATGTGTTTCTTGCTCCTTTCATGCGCCTCCATCTGTTTCTCGCTCTTGAACGACTTATTGCACACGACGCACTCAAGAATCTCCACGATCTCCTCCTCTTCAGACTCGGAGAAACTCCCCTCTGCGACACCGTTGTCGGACGACCGAGACTTAGCCCACTCGGGGACTTCGTACTCAGCCATGCGCTCTTGATTTGCAGCACGCGACCGCGCGGCTTGTGCGGCGGCGGCGTTCCGTAGGGAAGCCTGGCGTTCGGCGTGTGATTGCGAATTGGGCAGATACCGAGGATCGCGCTTCCGCACGAAGCTCACGAGAAAGTTTACAGCGTCGTTGAACTCGCGAATGGCATCATCGCGCATCTTCTTGTTTTCCTTTTCCATCAGGCGGCGAACACGGCGGTCGGGGGCGTCGGATAGGCGGTACTTGTCCTTCCAAGAGAAGGATTTGGCAGTGGAGAAGCCAGACCAAGCATTGTAGAAGGGCTTGACGACTGTCTCGTAGTCGTCGTCAGAAGAGCCAAATGTTGGGTATTCCCGGATGTCGACGTCTTCGTTTTCGGCCGCCGCCTCCTCCTCAAGAGCCAGGTGTTCAAAAGTCTCCCTGCAGATTCCATAGAATCCCGTGGGTTCGTCGTCAAAGGGTACAGCGGCATTGAACTTGCGAATCAAGCTCATAATCTCTTCGGCCGAGGTAAGTCGCACATTGCGGAACGTTGCTGGATTGCCATCTGCGCCGTCGCCATCCTGACCGCTCAGAATGGCATCGCGGTGCGAGTCGTACCATGCCCTCTCCTGGGGGTCGGATAGGATCTCGTATGCGGACTGGACCTCGGCGAAGCGACGGGTGGCCTCCTCGACGTCGTTGAAGTTGCGATCGGGGTGAAGCTCGAGAGCCTTTCGACGGTAAGCTCGCTTGATCCTGAAGAAATATGTTAGTCAAGGCCAGTCTCGCCAGCCTATAAGAAAACCAGGAGACTAGATGGGAAGAAGTACTCGTCGTCGGTTGCTGAACGTTCAACGCCAAGCAGATCGTAGTAACATGTCTTTGCAACGGGAGCGGCGCCTGAAGCGTCAGAGTGCTCCGAGGACTGCTGTGCCCCCATGGCTCCTTATGTAAAGTATAGGTGAGTGTATGCGTAATTTCCCAAGAAGCCAGATGTGAATCTAATGGGGTCTGGCGGTAGTTTATTCCTCAGTAGAGGTCTCTCAAGCTGTGCGACGAAGGAGGGGCATCGCGGGGCAGAATCTGGAGATTTTTATTGAAGAAATTGTTGTGCAGACTCCGGTTGTTCCCCGCAGGATCCAACTCCGCCCTTGCTTGGCGACACATGTTTCTAGAAGGACATGTTAATTAACTGACAGATCAGTAAGCTTATTCGTTGGACTGAGTGGACTTTTGCCGGATGATTCAGGCCTGCTTTTAGTTACTCATATCGACTCATCGGATATGACTAACCACAGTTGCAGGCATTCCCACACGAAGCATCCACACCACAGAGGACCGGACTAACACAATGCGGATTCACAACAGATATCTACACATGGATATTTGCGCATTGTCATTTTCTTGCGTTCCATGCAAGACGCTCGGTGGTCGAGTACACATCAAAGCTCTAGCGCTACATGGACCCTGCCAATTAAGGGACGCATTGCGCACACGAGGTTGAGAGGAACGGAAGGGGCTGCAAGGTCGATCGACGAGCTAGAGAGAGCACGGACTATCCAGAGCTCTCGCTGATAATCTCCTCTGTCTCTGGCATCATCATTTTGATGAACTCGGCTCTCTCCTCTTCCTCCTTGACCTCATTTGGCTGATGAACCATGGACGGGAGGTATCCTAGAACCGTGTCGAGCCAATCACCAGGTCTCGAACCAAGGCAAGCAGCCCAAAGACCCCATCGAACGACCTGGGTCTCGGCGTCGCCTTTGGCCTCGGTCAACGAAAATGGTCGGCAACCTTCTCGAACGGTCGAACCATCTGATTCATGTCCTGGTTGACGCCTCTACCGTCGCCGGCACGAGATTGCCGAGAGCCCACTCAGGCTGCTAGCCTCCCATCAACCCCTACCCGTTCCTCGCCGTTCCCACCGCGAGAAAGAGGTCATTCGCTAAAATCGGTACCAACCTTTGTCTGGGCATGTCTGAATCCAGCCAAGTACCCTCGTCGACATCGATATTTTCCATCCACGAGACCACTCTTGCAACAAACCCATTCACACGACGCATTTTCGTCACTGTTCCTCTTCTTTTTCTTTTCGTGCCCCCCTTCTGAGTGATATATCACTTTTGCCTTTTGCCTTTCACTGTTCTTTAAGTCTTGCTTCTAGCGTCACGTCTCCTTCTTCTATTCTTGTTCTTTTTGCCACCAACTCCCCAATATTGCAACTGGTCGCGTGCTCCTCATGCAAGCACCCTAACATTTTGGCCCTACCAGCAGCGTCAACACGATGAAGTTTGCTCACGACTTTAAGGAGATCCTGCGGACTCAGGGTATGTTTCACTATTTGGCTTAACTCTTTGACCGCAGCCAGTTCTCAGCTCTTTGTCTCTGCTTTTCCGGCGCACAACTCAAGCGATATTCACCCACTTGTGCGACAGCTCCAAACTGACTGATCTGATGCAGATTTTCCACCTCATTGGGTCGACAATGCCATCCCCTACAGCCAGCTCAAGAAATGTCTCAAAAAGGTCGCGCGAGAACTGCACGAACTGGGTCTTGATCCAGAGACATTGCGCGAACTTCTCAAGCCCGACACAACATCTCCCGTGGCCCTGAAGTATAAGCTCAACGGTAGGCCTATTCCCGCAACCTTATGCATTTCGTGCCTCCAGCAGGTGCAACGGTTGTGCATCGGAAACTGATTGCGCATAGGTGGCTCCGACTCTCATCTCCGCCCCAAGCTCACCGTCCAGCTCCATCTTCAAGATGGCGTGCCAGTCGATGCCTCGCTAGCACCCAACTCGCGGGAGTTCCTCAACAAAATCGCCGCAAATCTCCCCAAGGGCGCTCGGCCACCCGCCGAATCAGAGACGAAATCCGACACTGAGTCCGTGACGAGCCTACCCAAGTCCGAAAATTCTGATACCCTGGTTGAAGCCAGCCCTCCGTCTGTTGCAGAGACTGTCGACAAGCTCGCCGACGACACAGCTGAGAGACTTGCCATCTCCCCCGTCGACAAACCTGCCGATGAGACCACCGAGAAGCCTACCACCAAGAACGCTCTGGAATCCTCTGCTGAACCTACGACCGAGATCTCGACCGGCGCACAGGCCCAAGCTCCGGCATCGGACTCAACCACTTCCCCGACCGAGAAGGATGATGGAACCTACGAAATCATTGAAGTCCCTCTTGTATTCGATGCCGAGTTTTTTGATATGCTGCAGAGCGATGTGACGAATCTCGACGCCCTACAAGCTGAGGAGGAGAAGAACATGACCTCCGAGATCGTCGCCCTCGGCAAGGAAGTTGAGCAAGTCGCAAAGCCCAAACGGTTCTCCAAGACTGACCTCGCACGATGGCGTCAAATCTTCGAGCTCTACCTGGATGCAGAGATCTTCTTCGCCACCCACGAGCAGGATCACGGTTCCCGAACCAGCCAGGTGGCCCTGAAGCAGCTGCAGTGGTTCCAGAATCAAGTTGAAAAGGAGGGGATTGCCAAAGGTTTTAAACTCGCAGAGAGTCAAGCGGCCTATACACGCTTCATCAACCTGAACGCTTCTCTTCTCAAGAATTTGCAATTCCAGGAGCTCAACAAGACTGCCGTTGCCAAGATTCTCAAGAGTGAGTTGGGCCCTCTCCCTCTAATACCATACACAATACTGACTTTATTTCAGAGTTTGATAAACGTACGGCTCTGGGCGTATCGAGGAAGTTCCCTACTGTAGTACACTCCGACAAACTTCTGGCAGGCAGCATTTCCAAGGATGTCTGCGCAAAGATGTCTCAAGAGCTCGTCTCTGTGGTTCCTCAGTTGAACGACTACCTCTGCCCAGTGTGCTTTTCGGTAGCATACATGCCTATCCGCCTTGATTGCCAACACGTTTTTTGCATTCGCTGCATCATCAAGATCCAGCGTCGAAAGGAAAGGCACTGCCCACTGTGCAGGGCCGATGTCGTTCTGAAGGCCTCCGCTGACCACCTTGACTTCGAGCTTCAAAAGTACATGAAGAAGTACTTCGCCAAGGAAGTCAAGGAGAAGCAGCGAGCCAACGAGATTGAGCGTGGAATCGAGGACTACGGACCTGGTTACGTTCACCAGGAATGCACCATAATGTGAGGTGCCAGGGGTGCGGCACGACTCATCCCATGACACTGTGATTGTCACCTTTCATGATAGCGTTTAGCGGTTGGAATTAATTCGATTGACGAGTGTTAAACTAATCACGGTAGCACAATAAATAAACGTAAGTCATTGATCTTTTTGCTTTTTATCCCAGTCTCCCAGCTGCCAACATCAGACTGACATGACTAGATCCCGGCATAGACAACTCAGATTGTATGACAATCCATAATTGGATAATTTGGGTAATATAGACAGGATGAGTCATGGGAGAAGAGCAGGACTATCATCCACAACAGTCTAGTTCCGTCATGAGCTCGACACTGGGACAGCCTCAGCCGCTTTCAGGGCACCCAGGAAAATATTCTCAAGTTCTGCCGTCTCCTCTAGACCGACGCTGACGCGGACAAGATCGGGATCAACACCAAACTGCGCAGCCCAGTCCAGCTCTTGGTAATGAGCGAGCAGCGCGTATGGCGAGCACAGCGTAAAGTTGGTTCCCAAGCTGGGTCCCTTGGCAAGGGGCAGGGCGTCAAAGAAGGCCTGGGCCTGGGCCTTGTGGTGGAATACGATGGAGAGCAAACCGCCGTAACCCCCGTTGGGAAGGCGGACCGCCTCGTAGTGAGGCTTCGAGTCGTTATACTTGGGGTAATAGATGCTCTTTACGACGGGATGCGTTCGTAGCACCTCGCAGATAGCTTCTGAATTGGCATTGGTACGCTCTACGCGCGATTCGAAGTCTCGGCTGTTCCTCTCCATGAAGATGACGTCCTCGGGCCAGTATGTGTCCTCGTAGTCCTGCTCCATGGCCGTCTTGAGGGCACGGTAGTACTTGCTCTCCGGGTTGAGGATGGCACTTCCACCCATGACGTTGGAGTCTCCAGAAAAGATCTTTGTAAGACTGCTGACGACGATATCGGCGACGGGCAAGACGTTGATGTTTGCAAACGTGCCTATCGTCTCGTCGATCACCACGGCAAAGTCGTACTCGTCGGCGAGCTTCCGGATTCGCGCAAGGTCCGGACATGTAAGGAGGGGGTTTCCGGGGAACTCGCAGAAGAGGCCGAGGAAGCGCTCTCCGTTCTTCAACCTGCTCTCGAGGTCGTCCAGGTCTGCAGCAGAAGCATGTCCGTAAAAGAGACAGCCAGGGCCGAACTTTTCCAAGATCTTGAGGGTGTCGACGTAGGGGAAGCCAAAGTTGATGCTCTTGGCCGGCTCTCTCGCCTTGAGCAGGGCGCGGTGGGCGTTAAAGATGGCGTTCATGCCGGCGGGGTATAGGTAGACATCGGCCTCCTCAAGGGTCTTGATGCCGCGGGTGTTGTCCGTCATGGCAGGCAGGGGGCCGTTGTGGAGGTCAACGTCGTGCGCCATGGCACCGGCGATGCGCCTGCGGATGGCCGACTTGGCGCGCTCAACCATGGAGAGTTCGAGGTTCCTGCCGAAGCGCTCCTCAAGGAAGCGTGAGCTCTCCAGAGACTCGACGGGAGCCGGAGGAGAGGGCGGCTTGGGGATATGCGACACGACACCGTCGACAGAGCCGGGGCGCTGATAGCGCTTGGGGCCGCGGAAAGGCCTGCTAGCAGTCTCAGGAGGAGTCTGCACAGCCGCAACTGGGACCAAGAATTCATCCTGGAAAAGCCTGTGACAAAACTCGGCACGTCTGCTGGAGGTGCCATCACCAGTGTGCTGCCAGTACTGCTTGGCAATGGGAAACGCCTCCTGAGGGTAGAGGACGGCTGAGATGGTGGAAGACAGCTTCTTCAGCTGAGGAGAAAGCTCCTTGGATCTGTCCAGAGTAAAGTCAATGGTGTCAACCTGGCGCGCGATCTCAGGAGAGGCACGTTGACGGATGAACTCGAGACAGCGCTTCGCCACTCTAGGCGTGGGGAAGAGCATGGCCTGCTGACCAGGTCGCCCATGGCGAGCGACGATGTCCTTTGCAAAGGCTTGAATACCCCGGTGGACGAAGAAGCTATATTGAACAATGGTGTAAGTCAATGGTCAGAGGTCGACTTGAGGTGAGTCAGGAGATAGGCTCACCGAGGGTAGCCTGTTGTCATGCGGCCGACAACCCATTCTTCACCTTCCTCATATCCGACGTTGGCTTTCCAAGTAGGTAGAGAGACGCTGACGGCCTACACGTATCAGGTCAGCCCATCTATAATGAAATATGCACGCTGAGCACGTCTTGCTGAACTCACATGCGCCGTGTCGGGAGGAATAGACTCGCCGAGTTCAATCACAGGCATGGCGAAGAATTTCTACACAAAAAGTCGTCCAAGATCTGAAATATCGGTATATCTCACTCGAGACTTGTGCTTTAGAAAGCGTTACACTGGACGTTGGGACAGAGTCTGAGTTGAATGCGGCGAATCGACTTTTTTTTTTGCTTCTCACGATTTGAGGCGGCGCCGTTGTGGTAGGGATGTGAAAAAAAGTGGCCGAGAATCGGAGTGTGTGTGAGTCTTGCAGTAGTATCGAGGTAGTAGTGACAAAAGAGGCTACGGCAAAAGGCTTGTTTGTGGGCGAGCCATCCACTTTAGCTTCGAGGCAGGACAAGCGCTCTTGTAGAGAAGCGATGTGCCTTGGTTTAGTAATTCTGGCCCTGCTCGTCTCTTTTGCCTCTCTGCTCCCTGATGCCCTCCCCATTCATCGAGGGATTTAACCGTGGGAAAAATCCGCTTCATCGGTGACCAATTTGTGGAGGAGGGGTGGGATCTCCTTGGGTACGTGGACTTATGAGATGCTATCGACTAATTAGCATGTACTATGTGACGCCGTCCACATTGACCCCCACATCTAACACCAACGATGTTGGATCAGGGCAGTGTCGAGTGTCACGGAGTGGGTTGCATCTTGCAGACGATGCGGGACAGGACAGGCATGCGAAAGGGGGACGGTTGCTGACACGGCAATAGGCCGCCGGACTGGCACTCTGTGCGTGTCTCTTCTGTATATCATCATGCTGCTGCTGATGCTGCTGCTGATGCTGCTGCTGATGCTGCTGCTGAGCGTGGTGTCTCTGATATGTATCTGCTGATCTGATAAATCTCTCTTGAGCGTGTGCGTGCGTCTTTGTTGTATCCAGTCTTCTCAAAGCTGCAGCTCCTCGTTCAAATCATCCTGGTCTAGAAACGACAGAATAACCAACCACATATCCTCCCTTCATCTAACCAACAAATGGAATGCTGCAATGAATGCCATGACGCCGTAGATGATGATGAAGTTCCCAAACGCCTCCCAGAAAACTCAAGAAAAAAAAATTGCGTTAGAGATGGAATCCAAGCCTCCTTCGTTGCGAAAGCCAATACAATTCTCATGCCGGCATCATAACCAAAATGTTATCAGTCTCGACCCATCTCGTGCTGTTGAACCAACCTCGTCCCATGTCAGTCATGGCTCACACTCTATCCATCTTTCAAACTCATAATGTCTGTCGTCTAACCATTTCTCATGTCTAATGCTCGTCATCGTCAATCTTCCATTTATCGTACTTTGCGGCGTCGGCTCATCTTGCTTCCGATGCAGCTGATGCTGTCACTCGGAGCAACGCTGACGACGTCATCTTCCCATGCTGCATGGCTGCTGCCCACGCCGCTCATGGGGAGAGCAATGTCCTTGGCGGACATGTAGCTCTGGGCCTTGCTTGAATAGCCCGTATTAGGGTATTCGCGCCCCGTGGCCATCCGGGGCACACCGTATTTGCTGGCTGCCCGACTCCTCGGCATGATATCTGGGATCTCAGGAATCTCGGGGATCTCGGGGACCTCAGGGACCTCAGGAACTTCAGGAACTTCGTAAACCTTGTGAGCTCGTGGTGCCTCATCAGCGAGAGGATATCGTGAATGTTCATGAATAATACGACCTCGTGGTACTTGGTAAGGGTCGGGAACTCTAGTGGTCGTGTAGTCAGGAGCTCGTGGCATGGGCCGGTCGAAAGGTCGTGGCACTTCAGGCGCCTCAGGCACTTCGGGTGCCTCGGGAATCTCCGTCTCGACCTCGGGTCGATGACCTCGTCGAGGCGCTCGTGAGGATGGACGTGACCGGGCAGAGACATAGCTGCGCTCGTCGTCATACGTTGCTCGACGGGAGCGTGAGTGCGACGACTTGGGCACGCCGCTGTGACGAGACCCCGCATGGCTGCGGTGATCATCAGCCAGCACGACCGACTTGCGGCTGGTAGGCGCTTCGCTGCGGCTACGGACGCTCCGCGCCTTTTCTGTCACAGGGGGTCTCGAGGACCGACGAGTTCGTGTCTCAAAACCATCGTCGGGGGGAGGTCGTGATGAACGTCGGCTTCGAGTGTCAAAGCCATCATCGGGGGGAGGTCGTGACGCACGTCGACTCCGTCTATCAAATCCATCGTCATGGGGAGCTCTGGATGAACGACGAGTGCGACTCTCATAAACCTCGTCAACCTCTTCAACTGAGGGACGCCTCGATGGGTGTCGGCTGCGCGTCTCGTATTCCTCCTCATCTGGAGCCCGGCTTGGGGACCGGGCCCGAGAATGAGCAACACTCCTGGCGGTGCTCTTTGCGGTAGTGCTCTTCGCAGCAGTGCTCTTTGCGGCGACACTCCTGGCGGTACTCTTGGCGACACTTCGGGCTCTGCTCCTGCTCCTGGCGCGGGAAGGCTCGGCCCAGGGGTTTTCTTCATGAGGATATTCTGTCAGATACTGCACAGGAGGGGGCCGCTCGTCTTCAGACTCCTCGCTGCTCTCGTCTTCGATGTAACCAAGCCTCCTTGGTGGATAATCATCCGGATGAGACATCTTTCGGGGTGCATAGTCTTCTTTATACCTGGGTTGCCGGAAAGGGTATCCGTCTGGGTATGGCATGCCCTCGTAGGCGCTGGCTGCCCGGGATGGGAGGGCCTTTTGAGGGTACTCGCCGCCACGAAGAGACGTCCTTGGAGGGTAATCGCCGTATACCGTTCGGCGTTCTTCCTGGTGCATTTTGTGAACCGATGGTGCCTTTTCGGGAAAGGTAGAACGGCGTGGCAGATTGGGAGGCTCGAAATCCTGTCGGGGTTTGCGTTCTCGTTCCTTGGCCGCGTTGCTCACAAAGCCGTAAGTAAGGGCTGCACCTGCAGCGACGCCCAGGAGGGCACCGACAACAGTAGTGGTGCTAAGGCCGTTGTTGTTGGAGCTCTGACGAGGGGAAACTGACACAGGCTCCGTCTCGTCTCGGTCAGCAGCTCGTTGAGTCATCTCGGCAGCGGTAACAGTGTTGGGGCCGTGTTTGGAGGGTGACTGGCGAGGCTGAAAGGGCGATTGATTGTTAGAGATAGAAGATGAGGAACGGGCCTCCGTGATGGCATGGGAATGGGACTTGGAGCGAGTTCGAGTATAGGTACTTTTCGAATGAGTATAGGTGCTTTGCGAATGAGAGTAATGTGTGGATCCGTTGTAGGTCCATTCGAGAACACGGCCAAAGTGGTCGCGAGGGGACATGGGTTGCATGTAGACGACCTGGATGGTGTTGCCGTCAAGGTCGCGAACAGTTGCTCGCGTTGGGGTCTCACCGCCGTCGAGGCCCAAGCGAGGCTTCAGGCTGTGACCGCCGGGATAGGCTCGGTCATCATTGTTTTCGATGTACAGCCACGGTTCTGCGGTGAGAGCAGCGTCGTGGAATTCGACTACTGCAGCCGGGGACGGGGCGGCGAGGACCAATGTCGAGAGCTTGACAGGCTCAAAAGGATGGGTAACCTCGCGGATCTGCAGCACTGGCTGGCCGCCCTGTTGTTCGTCACCACGTCCGTCGGTTAGGGCTTTGCGCTGTTTGCTTCCAGACTTGGCATTTCCGCCCGGGATTCCGTAGGTGATGGTTCCAATCGACGAAGTCTGTTCGCGGTCGGCAGCCAGGAAGCGAAGACCAAGGGTTGCGAGGATGGCCGAGTAGAAGGACGACGACGATGCCAGGTGCGACACCTCAACAAAAGGTAGTGTCATGATCTCTTATAGAGTCCGTAAAACAGCCAGGACTCGATCGGTTGCCTGCTTTCAGGTATCCGCTCGGGTGCCTTGGCCGGATTGGATTTGATGGAACCTTGAAAGGCTTGAAAGTCGAAGGGAAAAAAATGATGGACTGCTCCTGCTTGACTGGCTGAACAGGGAGGGGGGCCTGGTGGGGAGACAGAATATCGGTCAAGGCAGGGCTGAAGGAGGATGAGTAACAAACAACAAAAGAGAAGAAACCGAGGACCGGAGAGTCGAAAAAAAGGCAGATTAGAAAACTGGCAAAGTACAAGGAAATATCCGTAATAAGAATGAGGCAAAGAGGTGCTAAGTAGACCGGAGAGTCAGGAGAAGAAAGTGGCCGGGCGAAGTGGCGGAGTAGGCGAGAGAAGGCGGTCGAGAATGAGAGGGTAGGGATTGAGAGGCGAGATGCAAGAATCAAGCTGTCCCCAATCGGTGCCCCGAGGTGAATGACTTGGCAACTGACGCGGTAGGCCGTGAAGGGAACCAAAAATAAGGATGGATCCGTAATTCGGAGCTTGCCTTGGGCAAATGCTGAGCTGTCCGTCGTTCGCTTGCCTGTCGGGCAATTGTTATGACTCCTTTGACACCCAACCTGACTGAGATTGGATTGATCAAGGGTGCAAGACGCTGAAAAGGGAGACGAGGGTCCGCAGTATCAATCGACCAGTCCCCGAGGTTGTCCAGAAATTCCTGTCGTCCCGGGTGTATATGTAGGAGAGAAGTGCAAAGGGCCTTATGTGCCTGGTGTATGCGTCAGGTTGCGGACGATTGTATGTTAGATGCCCTAGTGTAGGTAGGTCCAGATGTTAGGATGGATATGCCTGGGTATCCGGTCCAAGCGAGGGCTCGTCTCTGCGTTAGGTAGTTTGTGAGTGACGAGGATTGAATGTTTGTCGCTGCGAGATGATAGGAGCAATTGACGGAGCAATTGCTCAGGGGAGCTGTGGACTAGAGACTCTAGAGACTCTGTGAAGAGGAGAGAAGAGTCGGGGGGAGACGGGAGAGGGAGAAAGGTTGGGGGAAGAGTGAGAGAAGAACCGAGAGACAGAGGGTGTCGTGAGGACGGGACCCATGGCGGGCTACGTGCTGTTGGCCACTCCCACTGATCACTGAGCTGCTGCTGATGTACCCAGCTAATGCTAGGTCGCTGTAACTGCCGCTGCCAGACGGTGTTGGAGCTGGAGCTGATGCGATCCAATGCGTGCGTGTCTCAGCCAGCCCTCCCGCCGCGTCTCATAACGTCCCCATTCTGCATCTCTTGTGACTGTGGCTCTGTGACTCGTTGACATCTGACCCTCTCGCGCTCTACCGGATCCATCCACAGAGGGGCCAGAAAGAGGTAGCCGGTATAGCCCCCCTGGCATGAGCGTGGGCCTTGCATCACATCGCATCACATCACGCTGGAGGGTAGGTACCTGGAGACGAGTGCGTGGCTAGCCCCGAGCAAGAACCAGGAAATAGGGCATTGTGCACTGCAAGCACGCACCGAAACCCTCTGGAATTGTGCACTTGTGCAATCTTGACTGGTACCTGAGGGCCTTGGGCTCAGTGTGGGTGGGTATGTACCTTGAGTTAACAGCCCGCTCGCTAGCCCCGCGCCATCCGGCAGCACCCGCCCATGATCACCCCTGAACCCTTCAAGTTTTGTATCCTGACAAGCATTTGCTTCCCTGATTGCTCCTCGAGTTGCTTCCCTGATTGCTCTCTTCGAGGTCAGAGAAGCAGAGGACTGTGTATCAATCACGATACACTGCGAAAATAGATGGAATCTCATGTACAGCGTTCTGGGGCGACTTGTCCCGACTCGGTACCTGCAGCTGGAGGGGGGCATCGTGCCATGAGAGGGTGGTTGGGTGGGCGGCGAAACGCATTGGACCAGACGATGGGATGGATGGATGGACAGACGAATTCGGATGATCCAGAGCTCCAAAACCCTCCAACCTGCCATGGCCTGGAATTCCCTCACATCTGATAAAACCGCCTCCGCGATACAACTCTGCCTTGTCTCTTCTCGTGACCATGCAGCCAGATTACTCCAGAGTCATGGCTCTGATACCGTTCCCCCCTCATACCCCTCTTTCTGCCCCTCCTTTTGCTCACATTCCGATCATGACGAGGAGGACCGCATGCCCGCGGCCAGATCAAGCCAGCACTAACCACCTCCCTACCTAATGTCCAGCCCTGATGCATTGGGGGGATATGATATGCTACACGCAGTACGTACTCGACAGCACAAGATGGTGTACTATGTACGATCATCGGAGAATAGCTCGTGCGAACTGATCCAATGACTCTCGGTCGTTGATGCGTGACCACGTCGAGCACAACGGCTGGACTCACGGCCGCCCGGCTCGCTCCACCGGGCATCCACCGGGGCCTCCACCCCCGGCCTGCACCGGCCAACCCCGGGCCCTCGGCTACCTTATCAACCCTCACATTGGATAGGATAAGGCCTCTCTGCGCTTGACCTGGCCCATTAGAGTGGCTTTCTCGACAAGAGGACAAGAGCCACCTCAGGGAATGCCATCGCGCAACAGACACGACGCGTCTAGGGTCTTTGGGCCTGCCGGCCACATCGTAAAATCCAGACCAGACATGGCCGCCTCACCAGCCTCCTCTGGTCGCTTCACTGACTAGCCTCTTCTTCTCTTCATCGAATGAGGGTCGGATTCTCTGTCCTTCACACCTCACGCTCGCGTGGGGGTATTTTCTTCGATGACCATCCCGTAGGAGTTGGATATGCGAACCTCGCGAGACCCAGTAAGCGTCGAATCCCAAGATCCACCATCGACAGACTGGACGAGAGAGCCCAAGGCCCTAAGCAAGCCTGTCGTGGCAGGAGTATTACGATTTTTCTTTCTTCTTTTGGCTACAAACAAGGCAGACTAGACCTCGGCATCGTCAGTATCACGGCATAACCCTTGAGCTCGAAGCCCTGTATCCATGTCTCATGCGTCCATCACTTCATACCCTCCCACACTCTCACTCCAAAGGTCGGCGCGCCCACGCGACCATTGTGCGGGGCGTCTTGGTGCTACACCAGCCGTTTTGGGCTTGCCGCGTATTCGCGGCTGGAGCGGACCTCACTTGGCTGGCCTCATACCTCGACTTTGGTTCATAATATGATATGCGTTTGTGTAACATGGAAGTGTGCACTTCATTACTACTTGAGTAGTACCTTCAGATGGTATATTGCCTCCTCCATCAGATGACTTTTGCCCTTCAACTGTCTTGCATCTTGTCTGCCCTTCCGTCACGGGCTCGCGGAGTACGCATCAGCCATGACTGTAAATCAAGCCGAATCATGAACGCGCCTCACGTGTTAAACCACCGCCATCCGCCATAACCCCAGCTCTCAACGCGAGCCCGTCCCCGCATCTGAAAGCCTAGATAGGCGATGTAGACTTCCAGGTGCTTCGTCCATTGAAATGCTGCGTGGTTAGATCGTGCAAGTACCCAGGTCTAGCAGCTCAGATCTTCATCCAGACAAAACAAGCATAATGCAGAAGGGGGGGAAAAAACAGGGCAGACATGCAAAGAAACAGTGTAGAAAGGACAAGAGGAAGGAATGGGCCAGGTTGAAATGACCCATCAAGACGACATTCACGTCTTGGACCCGTTGTTGAACGCCCCATGTTTTGGTTGCAAAAACAAGCGACAGCGAACACCCCAGGCATTCCAAGTCAGCGCCCTGCCGTCCCGCCCCAACGACGATGTTGTATCGCCGCAGGGCGAGCCGACATTTGGCGTCTATCGCAGCATCCGGCCCCCAGGCCGCCTCATTCGCAGTTCGCTCTTACATGATGTCCCAGACATCCTCAGCCGCGTGGCAGAACTTGCTGCAGGCCACACTGGCAGACAGAGAGTAGTTGCTGATGGAGATCTTCTCGTCCACAAGTGAGTCGGCAAAGTTGTCCTCACCCTTGGCCATGGCACCCACAAACACGCAAATGCTCTCCTTGGGGCCAACGCTCTCGACATACTCACGGACTCGCACAAGTTCCGAGTCGAAGCTCAGCGTCACCTTGCGGCAGTTGGGGGGAAGGTGGTCGGTGATTGGGTTCTGGATCACACGCAGCAGCTTCTCGTTGGAGTTGGTGGAGCGGATGGACAGCCGGTGAAGAAGCTGCACCATAAGACCAGCAAATCGCTTGAAGGTTCGGGGGATACGGACTGAGGGCGAAACCTCGATCAGCACGCCCTTGGCGGTGTGGATGTAGATCTGGAGCTTCCCAGCCTTGTTGATGGGCGAGTCGAGCAGGGTCAGCAAACACTAAGAAATGGTCAGCATGTTGAATGCCGACTCAGGGAGCCAGAGTTGAAACCTGGTGGGTGATATCGGGTCGGGCATCACTGATATCCCGATTCATCTTGCGCATGACACCGATGTGCTCGTCGCTGTTGAGCAACGAGTACTTGTCCTCGCGGTGCATGCCATTGCGGCCGGTGCCGCCGTGCGACGCCTTGTACGTCTCCAGACTGGCATTGGACAGGACGACGATGAGACGCTGGGAGTCTTTGTCGGTGGGTGGGATAGGCGTGTTCTGTTCCGCGACCAGTTGGGGGAGCGCAGGAGGAGGAAGAGATTGCGTTCCTGATGGGAACATGTTAGCAGTGGTCTTTCAGCCCAGCGGTGTGTTGAGCACTTACTAGGCCGCTTCACTCCAGTTCGACGCTCGGGAGAAGACATGTTGGTTGAGAGGTATGAAGGTGAATTGGGAGGTAAGATGGATAATGGTTTGCCCGATGATGACTCAAGAAGTGTTAGTGGGAGTGACTGAGACAAGACGACGAGGTGGCGAGGTAGAGCAAATATATAGTTGGAGCAAATGTGGAAGAGAGGAAAGAAGAGAGGGAGGAGGCGGGAGAGTACCTATGAATCGATTTTGTTGAACCCTTGACAAAATCTTACCTGCTAAGAGGAAGAGGGACCCCACACTAATTGAGCCTAGAGTTCGTTCTCCAAGCCTCCGGATCGCCGGCTGTCGGCGGTTTACTCTCCGAATGGTGGGGGGCACGTGCCTCAAGTCTGACTATGAGCTTAGAAGATGAGAGGAATAACGAATTGAGAGTCTTGGAATGCTCGATTTGTTGTAATTGTGGAAATATCGTTCAGGAAGTCTGGCTGAGAAGAGCCAGAGTTAAAATTGTGTGTGCGGTCGCAATATCCTTGGGACAATTCGCTCCCTTGTTCCTAGCACGTGTGAACTGCTGAGGTCTCGTGAGAGCCTCGTCCAATCACATCTGCGCCCTCGGCTTTGCGCTTTTGGGTTACATAAGCGCTATCATCCGCACAGCCTCGAAGCTTATTGGCTGCCAAATTTTAGAACAGCCTTCCATTCCTGGTGCGAGCTATCAAAACGACATCTCGCTCTGGAGACCAGCAATTGAGGGATTGGCTACGCCTCTGGCCCTCGAACGGATTGACTCGACATTTATTCGATATACGAGTCCCTCAAGTCATGTCTTCTCAAGTCGCCAAGGCCGCGCGCCGCGTGACGCACGAGCTTCACGGCGTCGTCGTTTCGGCTGGTCTCATGGAAAAGACTGTCAAGGTCCGAGTTGGAGGTCAGAAGTGGAACAAGATTGTCAACAAGGTGAGCTTTCCTGGTTACTATTCATAGCCTCTGTGCGTCTGAGTGATGTTTTGCTGACTATCTTCCTCAGTGGTTTGCCGACCCCAAGCACTACCTCGTCCACGACCCCAACTCCTCTCTCCGAACCGGCGATGTTGTCGCCATTGTCCCCGGCTGGCCGACTTCCCAACATAAGCGCCACGTCATCAAGCACATTATTGCTCCCTACGGTACCCCCATTGAGGAGCGCCCACCCGTGCCAAGTTTGGAGGAAAGGATAGCAGAGCGTGAAGCTAAGAAGGCCGCTAAGGACGAGCGGAGGGCAGCCAGGAGACAAGCCGAGGAGGATAAGCGACAAGAGGAGAAGAGATTGGAACTTGAGAAGAAGGAGGTGAAGCGTAAGGCTTGGGAGGAGGCCCAGCAACAACGCAAACCCCAGACTTCAGCGAGCGATGTCGACTAAACGGCCGAAATGTTGATGTTGCGAGTTACGTCGGGATATCGGAACTCGGCCTGATGAGAGAAATGTATAACTCAGGCATGGCTGCGGGTATGAGATCAGAGCCAGGATGGGAGTAGCGGGCGAAAAACCACGCCCTGTACGATAAATGACATTGGATGAGGAGTGGTCATGCGACGGAGAGCCGTTGCTAAAACAAGTGTACCATATAAAATGACATAGTAGACATTCAGCCTGATCAGAACACTAACGCCCATATCCTTCGGCCGTGATGTGCGCATCGTGGAATTCAACGTTGCCCACGACTGCGCCATTCCCCATGCGAGCGTGGTCTACCCACACGTCTAAGATACATGTTGTATACAAGGCCGGAAAGCAGTTCAACCACCCCGTTCTCCAAACTCTCTTGCCCAATCTTCATACTCTTTTAATCCGGCCTTACTAACGCTGGGGCGGATTGTCGATAAACTCGCCTCAAAATCGATCAGCTGTATTGGCCGAATCTCATCCATCGTCATGTGCAACAAGGCCTCTCCCAGAGATCGTAGAGGTCCCATGGCTGCGTCCTTGGCTAGTGCGGTAATGTCTGAACCCGAGAAGCCTGGAAGTCGCCGAGTATTAGCTAGCGTCCAACTGTGTCGAGAAACTTCTACTCACCATCTGTTAGGTCTACGAGTTTGAGGATATCCTCATTCGACAAGTCATGTTTTTGTTCGCCCAAGAGCGTTCTGAGTTGTGTCTCCCGAGTTGTTGGCTCGGGGAGGGGGATGTACTGGCGTCTAACAAATCGTCTTCGAGCTGCTTCGTCAATAGCCCACGGCAGGTTGGTTGCAGCCAGCACCAAAACCCGGTTGGCATCCCCCTTTTCCTTTTCTTTGTCACTGGTCTCTCTACCCGCAGCTGCTCGCTGTAGGTCGCTCCACTGGATGAGAAACTCGGTCTTAATTCTCGTAGTGGCCTCATGCTCTCCGGATCCTGTTCGCTGAGATAAGAGCGAGTCAATCTCGTCAACGAAGATGATGCTGGGCGCCAAGGTCCGAGCGAGCCCGAAGAGAGCTCGTACAAGCTTTTCAGACTCTCCCAGATATTTGCTCGTCAAACTGCTAGCAGAAATCGAGAAGAATGTCGACTTAGACTCAGTTGCAACAGCCCTGGCAAGCATCGTCTTTCCAGTTCCTGGTGGCCCGAATAGCAGCATGCCCCTTGCCGGTTCTCGAAGTCCCATGAAAAGATCTGGTCTCAAGAACGGGTATACAACTGTCTCGCGAAGAGCATTTTTCGCTATTTCCAGACCGGCCACATCACTCCAATGGACTTCATCTCCCTGCACAACGATGTCGTTGAGAATTTGTTTGGCTGCGTCCTCGTCAACGCCAGGAGGCAGATTCTTCAAAATCTTTGTCTTCTTCTTTTTCCACTCCGTCATCTCGTCGGAGCTTTTCCCAGATTGAGCCCCATCTGAGGAGCCTTCTTGGGTATCCGTCTCAGTGGCTGTCTCTTTTGCCTTTGCGCGTCTTGACCTTGAGACGGATCGACCTGTGTCATCCGCCGACGCGCTCGACGTCGAGACATGCCGCGTTTTCCGCTCACGTCGTCGTGATCGTTCCCTTTTCTCTGGGTTTGGTTTTGGCGGTTTCAAAGCCCTCCCGGATCTCTTCGGTGCTGGACTTCTACTCGGATATGCATCCGAGACACTTCTTCTCTCCGATGTCTCTCCGGAATCGTCAGCGGTTTCAACGCCGTTTGCCACCTCGTGTTTAGACACTTTACGGGGTGATGACGACACCCCGATATTGTCTCGGCTGCTCGTAAATCGTTCGGACCGACTTGTGTAGTTGTCTGGGGAGGGCAGATCCTGATAGGATAGTGAATTGAGAGCACTTGATGCCGCAGTAACGGACAACATGGATGGACGTGCATAGCAGTACTCGTCAGAATGACGCGTGGAGCTCGAAGACTCCCCATTGAAATCATTCTCCCTGGGTACCACTAGCCTTCTTGAATGACTGTCCCATTGCACTGGGGCTGGCCTGCGAACTTGTTCCAAGGAAGCGCGAGAGCTTGGGCTTGGAGTCGCTGGACCTGCCTCAGGCTGACTACTCCTTAGAAGTCTGTCCTTGGAACCGAGGGCGCTCCATGCCAAAGTCGCAGCCTTGCTTGGCCCTTCAGCCACAGGCCTTGGGGTTTTGCGAGTTTTGATGGGCCTGTCGCCTGGCCTTCCCGAACGCAGGGTGGTTCTCATGGTATGCTTTTCGGGACTTGGTGATCGCAATGTCTTATTCGGCCTTGGGGGTAGATTCGGGGCGTTGGGCGACGATGATCTTGGCAGCGATGACGAGGATGCGTTTGGGTCGAGATATGCGCTGGGTCCATCCACGATAGCCTGCTCCGATGAAGTGCGTCGGGGTTGCGATGGACGATGTGGAAGTGACGGTCGCGATAGTTCAGAGTATTGTACAGCGGGTATCGTGCCTTGTCCTATGGATCCCCGGCCTCTGTCGTTGTCTGGAAGGCTAGGTCGTTTGATCAACTTGCCACTGGGCGGAGGTGGTGATAGTGTCTCTTCTTGCCGCGATACACGCAGCGCCTCAAGAAGATCGATCCGCTCCTTGCATTGCAGTTCCAACTCTCTCAGGGCGTCCTGCAGCGCTTTCTCGGTATCGGTGCGCACGCTATATGATGGAGGTGCTCGGTTCGCATAATAATCGTAGATCTGGTCGAGGGCACTCCTCCAGTGCCGCATGGCCTCGGCCTCACTTCCCTGAACTCGCCAGCCATTGTTAGAGCAAAGTCAAAAATACCGAAAAGTCAAAAACACCAAACTTTCGGTCGTACCTGGCTTTCATAGTAGACGGCAGTCGAACAACTCAGGTAGCTATCATCGTAGGTTTTCTGCAGCACAGCCAGGGCCTTGTTCCGTAACATGGCTCCGGCGGCAGGGCAATACCATAGTAGCCCAGAGCGTAGCCCTCGTTGCGCTCAGTCCGCCGACTGTTTTTGATGTTTGTCGTTGTCGAAAGCAGGCTCTGGGACAGATGCCGAACGGTGGGTACGCGTTTTACGGAAATCCCGAGCTTTGTCAGCCCAATGAGTTGGGCTGAGAAAATCGCGCTTCGTGATCGGATCGGGGTGTTTCCAAGGGCCGGGTGTGGTTGAGACTGGCGATCAGGAGCCTTCTCGTGTCCGTGATGGTTGAAACGTGATGGAGTTGGTCGTTGTACTTCGTACATGGCAGAGCAAGTAAGTCGGGCAGGCGGTGACGTAGTCTCGCTCGCACTGCCCACCCCCGTCGCAATCTGTCGTGGCGGGGTACTTATTGCTCGTTGCCAGCCTCGTCCGGAAATGACAAAGTTCTACTAATTCCTGTTCTCGACGTGCCATGTTGAAATGAGACAAAACCATGCTGCAAGTGCTGAAATGTTTCAAAGAATATCACGCATAGAAATTAACCGTTGTTGCTTGCGTGGCAGCCAAATTTGGAAACCTCTATGGAGCCTGGCTCGCCTGCAAGAGATGCAGCTAATCGTCTGAATGCCAGCAGGCGGCTTGACCGTACCATTATTATGGGGGCATTTGTGTAAGAGAGTGATGGAAATCTAGGCCCTTTGGATACACGCCACCCATCTGCTGCCATTTTATGACAATAATACACGTATCTCGGCTGTGGTTCTGGGAAATACGGATCGAAGCCGCCCCTCTTCCTCATCGTCATCCGAATCCGCAGAGTCCTCGTCTTCCTCCAGAATCACTTCTTCAAGCTCCTCGAAGTCGTTACAGAATTGTTCTGCAGCCTCCTCAGTGACTTGTCGAGCCAGTTTCGAGTCCTGAAGGTGCTTCAGGTTCTCCATAGCATCCATGAGCGCGGATGGTAGGAAGTCATCCAGGGTTTGGCTCGCCTGGCCAAGTAGTTTCTCGTCCAGCGGACCAGCATCTTTGTCCTTGTTCTCTTCTAGAAATGAGAAGATAGGGTCAAGGCCGGACCCTTTTCGGAAGAAGTTGTACTGGCTGACGACTAGTTTTTTGGCCTCCTCCTCTGATTTGTCCTGAAGCTGTTGGGTCCTTCGTCGGGTGAACTCGAACGGCTCTAAACATGCTGTTGCAGATGATATGCAGTTGATGAGAAAGATGGCACCTTTTTGATCCTTCATAACCTTGGCAATATTCTCACACCCTGCCATAAAAGGCTCAAAAGCTTCCGCCAACACATTCTCAAACTCGCTCTCGCGATCCTCCGAAGCAGACAGAGAAGAGTCATAGGTCTTGCTGATAGCCTTGAGTTGCTTCAATGAGTCTTGTAGGAAAGCAGGGGGCCCAAGGTCTGAAGGAGCATGCTGAAACTCTCCCTGCAAAGTGGCAATGTGATCCCTAACCAATGCCCGGAACTGGCGAAGAGCCTCCGTCTCAAGACCCTCGACCAGCTCCACCAAGTTGGTATTTGGACCAAGAGTCTTCTGGAATGTGATGCGGTAGAAGTTGATGAGATTCGCGAGCTTGTAGGCTGGGATTGTCTCTTCGTTCGATTGGATCACTTGTTCCATCCGTTGGCGAAGCACACGAGCTGCGCCAGAAATGTCGCGGTCCACCAAATCATTCAACGCCTTCAAAGCGTTGAAGTCAGCCTCAACCTCGTCATCTTCCGCGATAAGGCGCCAAATTTCAGCATCTCGACCGGATTTCAATCCCTTTGCAAGCTCCTCACCCTCGGCGACGAACAATACCTCCAGTGCCTCACGCTCGCTGACCGTTGCTGAATGGATCCAGGCCAGCATGTCACCCACGTACCGCAGAGGGTCATGTGCAGTCATATCGATGGGCTTGACTGAAGGATCCTCAGTCCCTGACGGGGAGCTTCCAGTCAGGGCGACATAGAATGAGTCGGAAAGGATTCGTTCTCGTGCTTCGGAGAAGAAATCCAGGCAGTTCTGGAATAGAGAAGGCCTTTCAGCAAGCACCCTGAGGGCCCGTCGAATCGACGAGTTCATCTGTGGGTTTTCAAGGTTCAGCGTCCTGAACTCTCGTTGTATCCACTTGTAAAGTTTCTGGAAGCCAAGGTTGATGTTCTTTGACGTTTGCTCCATCAACTCCAACCCCAAAGTTTGTTTTTCGAAGCCAAGCAAGATCTCACAGTCTTTGCTAATCTTCTTCGCTTTACCCAATGCTTCAAAGAAACGGTCATCGACCGGTTCGGCTGTCATGGTTAAAGCCGCGATCTCACTCTCAGACATGATGAAATGCTTCCTGAAAGCGCCTAGAAGGTCCTGCTTGACCTCGACCTGTCTCCTTTGCTCGAGAAGTGATGATGCTTCGGAGAGTGCTGGCGTCGTTTGCTCGTGAGCTGCAACAACCTGGCTTTTCATGCCCTCATAGCCGCTGTTTAGCTTGTCGATGGTTGTCTTGATGCGTCGGAGTTGCTATAAGTATCTTAGTATTAATCTTCTTACGCAGAGATGGAATAAACCCACCTCAGCGACACGACCAAACTCAGCGATGACTTCTCCGTTGCTGTCGATAACTTCTTTTTGCAGGTCCAGCCGTACTCGTCGGCGAGTTTCGGCATCATTTTGAATTCCTCGTTGATCAAGAAGAGAGAGAGCATCCCTGAACTCAGTATCGGAGTGTGTCGTCGACAAGACACTTGTAACTTTCGATGCAAGAGGAGTTAAACTTTTTGGGGTTGATGGAGTTTGGGGATAACTGTCTGCAGAGAGAAGTCCTGCACCAGAGGCGTCCCTCAAAGGAAGGGTCTTTAGAGACCAGGGGCGATCTGACGACATCTTGCGAGATGTGTTCGGGATACTTCTAGTCACCTGAGCTGAACGACTGAATGTTCGACAGATGCTACCTCATTTCGGGGCCGCGATTAAGACAAATCAAATGATTTCACTGAAAACAAATCAAAGCGAAGGACAGTGACCCGGACCCGTTAGGGATGGAGAACAAATGAATAGCATGGGCTTCGCATGTAAGAGACATCCTGAGTGCAACGGTGTCGTGAGTGTGAGTGAGGCCTGGAATGGGCAGGCGGTGTGGCGTAAGTTGTGGGGTCTTATCGGTCATTGTCCGGCAGAACCCCGTCACCGCTTTGTAGCGTCATACCTGCGACTGTGATGCCTGGAGGCGTTCGAAGCTCCAATTCATTCATTAGACTGCGTGAGGAGCGGTCGCCTGCTGTTTTGTTTCAAGATATCACAGTGAATTCTTTGTCAGATCTGCCCTGAGCCTGCTTTTACAAGATTCTCGGTTTCGTCTGGTGTTCGGTACAGGCATGTGCTCCCGGTCACGCTTATCCGGGTCACCTGGCTCGTGACCATTTGGCTTTCGATAACAACGCTGACGGTTTCCAGGACGAGGAATCTAGCTTTTTACCTTCGAGACTGCTTCATCTTCGACTCTGTTTATCCAGAACCGCCGGAGTTCTCGACCCTGATAACTACTTTCTTTCCACCTCCGATTTCATTGATATCGTGCCTCGACTTGCCTTGTGCCGACCTCTATCGCGATACCAGGGCGACATGCCCACCGAACATCATCGGTGATTCATTGCCCCAAGGGCCACCATGACTTCCAATATCTTCTCCCGTCTCAAGTCCCCTACGAGGGAGAGCCGGTCATTTTACGAACAGCTGCGTTCCCGAGACGATGACGAATACGACCCTGGTCTTGATGAAGAGAATCTCGGGCACCGTTTTGATGGCTTCCCGGCCGAAGAGCTCGGTATTAGCGATAGCCGCATGACAGTGGAAAGCGCGGCCGTGGACCCAAAGGGCAAAGGCAGGGCCGTATCCCAACCTATGCGAAGTCCTAGTGGGCCGACTCCGAGATGGCATTTGAACGACGATGAGGTCGATAATGACGTTCCTGCGTCCCTCTTGGTAGAGCCGAACGAAACCGACAATATGCCACCAACGACACCAAGGCGATCAGGTCGGCCAGCCAACAATCGGATCCCATCAACGGCAGGGCCGTCGTCAGCAAGGTCAAGAGCTCAGTGGGAGGCGGCAACCGCGCAGCAGCCCCTACACCCCGACGACCGTTACGGAACACCCACGGGGCCGCAGCCACTCCCCGTGGCCAGAGGAACGATATTGAATAACCCAAAAGAGAAGGCACTCTGGCGATGGGTTAACACCTCAAATCTGGACAGCTTTATGCGGGACGTTTATGACTACTACGAAGGGGGCGGGCTGTGGTGCATATTGTGTGGTAACGCGCTGTGGATTCTGTAAGCCAATTGTCTCGCACTGATGAAAATGTTGAGGCTGACGAGGTGCTACAGGGAGACACTCTTCGTCGCGGTGTTACTGACATTTCTGGGCCAGTGTGTTGATTATTCTCAGATTCCCAAGAGTCGATCGTTGAGTGAAGTTGTCGTTCCGCAATGTACACGGAAAATATCTGGACTCTGGAGTTTTGGAATTTGGCTCTACGCCTTCTTCTTTATCTGGAAGTGTGTGCAGTACTGCGCAGAGATACCCCGTCTCATTCACATCAGGGAGTTTTATATTCACCTACTGGAGATTCCGGAGCAGGATATGCAGACAGTATCCTGGCAAGACGTCGTCGCTCGGATCATGGCTTTGCGCGACCAGAACCCGAAGACGGCGAGGAACGTCCCTGCAAGATTACAGCAGTTTATTGGCAGTCAGTCCAAGGAGAGGCTGGACGCACACGACATCGCCAACCGTCTAATGCGAAAGGAAAACTATCTCATCGCCATGATTAACAAGGACATACTGAATTTGTCCTTGCCAGTTCCGTTCCTACGCGGCCGGCAACTGTTTTCCAAGACAATGGAGTGGTACCTGCATTACTGCATCCTCGACATGGCCTTTAACGAGCTGGGCCAAGTCCAGCAAGACTTTCTACGTTCAGACCGGAGGCGTTTGCTGAGCCAGAAACTGAAGCAGCGCCTTCTTTTTGCCGGTGTTCTTAACCTTGTGTTTGCGCCAGTTGTCTTGGCCTATGTCATGGTTGTCTACTTCTTCACTTATTACTATGTATGTTGCCTCGCCTTGGAATCGCATCTCGGCAGAGCTAACCCCATTTGCAGGAATATCAAAAGGACCCCAAGCAAGCGGCCGCGCGCAAGTACACATCTCTCGCAGAGTGGAAGTTTCGCGAGTTCAACGAGCTTCCACACATCTTCTACGAGAGATTGCACATGTCATATCCCTTCGCGACTCGATACATCGACCAGTTCCCCAAGCGGATGACGGAAGACATCGCAAGAAGCATAGCTTTCATGTCAGGAGCAATTACCGCCATTCTAGCACTTGGATCTATTCTGGATTCCGAGCTTTTCCTCAACTTTGAGATTACCAAGGACCGACCCGTGCTCTTCTACCTGGGTGTCTTTGGAGCAGTCTGGGCGATAACGCGTGGTATGGTATCCGAGGAAACCTTGGTCTTTAATCCTGAGTATGCTCTACGGAATGTTATCGAGTACACACACTACATGCCAGACCACTGGCAGGGCAGACTTCACAGCTTCGAGGTGAAGCAAGAATTTTCGGAACTCTACAAGATGAAAGTGGTCATTTTCCTAGAAGAAGTGATGGGCATCATTACAACACCCATGCTGCTCCTCTTCTCGCTACCCAAGTGCAGCGACCAAATCGTCGACTTCTTCCGTGAGTTCACCATTCATGTCGATGGATTGGGTTATGTGTGCTCGTTTGCGGTGTTCGACTTTCAGAAAGGCCCTGGCAATACCGGACAACAAGCAGCTCATCAGGACGTCCGCGAGGACTATTACTCCACGAAGCACGGCAAGATGGCCGCATCATACTACGGTTTCATCGACAACTACGTCATCAACCCCAAGACGGGAATTCCAGGACACCTGCCACCTGGTTCTCGGCCACCATTCCATCCTCCTCCAGCGTTCCCGGGGCTCAACTCTCCGACGCTGGCGGCAGATATGCAGGGCTCGCACATGGGTCGGGCGGAAACGGGACGGGCTCGAAGTCGGGCCCCTGCCGGGCGAGGACCGCGAGCTGGGCCCGCGATGCCTCAACCCTCGCCGATGGCATCCGTGCTCCTAGATCAGCATCACCAGCCTGGGGGGGCCAACACCGCTGCGCGTAGTCTGTACTGGTCAAGGCATCCACGGGGCGGATACCGCGGGGAGAGCCAGATCATTGAGGAGACAGAAGGCAGCAGCATGAGACGTCCTGGAGAAGATGATGAATTGTATGAGCCAGGTGGTATGCTGGGCGAGTCCACATGGGAGACGTCCCCGGCGAAAGGGGTGAGCCGGGAGAACAGCGCAGCCAACACAGACGAGGCTGAGGCCGGAGTTCTGGGTCTGATCTATCAACTACACCAACCGCAGAGGCCTCGCAGAGGCGGTGGCATGGTTTGAATCTGGGTGTCAACATCCAGTCGATAATGTTTGGTTATAGGGTCATATTACTGTTATTTCTGATGTGGGACGGGCCGGCGCATCAAGTCGCTTGCTGAAAGATCTCCCCTCCTAGGTATCCTGCTTCCTGAGGAGAAAGGTATGCAAGTCGCTGTCGATTTTTTGTTTTTTGCGTAGATGCGCTGTTTTGATTGCATACTTGCTTCTTACATGGGGCCGTGGGACCTTGATCATGTTTCCACTCTGGCCAGGGCTACACTGGCTTACCGGGGCTGCAGATGGCGTTTTTCTGGAGACAGGAATATGATATCCAATGGGCGAGGAAGAGTGGCATAGGTACACGTTGAATTGAGTCTGCATTGGTGATGAAGATTATATCATCTGACGGTTGGCTTGTCTGACCAAGGAGTCTCGAAGCAAGGCTGAAGATGTCCATGCGCATAAGTGACAAATCCGCCCAAGTACATTCACCGAGAATAATCCAGCCTGCGGGTTCGGCTCCGAGTCGCAAATCCGGGAGTGTCATTGAGGTGTGGGCAACGACAGAGCGCGGCCTTGAGCGGCGAAACGAAGGGGCTCGGTCTTTTAAGACCGAGGTCGGCGACTTAAATGTTGCAACGCCGAGGCCGAGACGGTGGAAATCAAGTGAGGATT
The DNA here is from genome assembly GCF_025433545.1 of Fusarium keratoplasticum. Taxonomy (NCBI): domain Eukaryota; kingdom Fungi; phylum Ascomycota; class Sordariomycetes; order Hypocreales; family Nectriaceae; genus Fusarium; species Fusarium keratoplasticum. The sequence goes on from NC_070532.1 coordinate 1,332,448, forward strand.
ACGTAGAACAGAGCCCAAGATTGAACGGGTAAAAAGAAAGCGATGGTGTGGTGGAAACTTAGGTCAGATGAGAAAGGGGGCAGATCATGGACGGACACGACGCTACTTTTCTGAGGTTTGATCATGAGAACGGAACCAGCATGTCGGGTCAAACCGCGCAAGGGGTGGAAAAGCTTGGGTTTCGTGGAATTGACGTGGAAAAAAGAACAAAGATTCCAGACCAGACCTATGCGCTCAGTCACTGATGAATACCCGCGTGTGGCGTGCGGCAGATAAGTAGCCGGCCCCTCGGGGATGGCAGTCAGTGGTTGGATTATTCCCTTACTTGGGCTTGGGGTCTGGGTGGGATGGAGAGAGATTGATTGTGATCCCGTACTGATTGATAACCTAATTTCACGGAGCACGACCCCTGTTCAGATGGCCTCCGCCCTTGGCAGCCGGGCTGTGCATTTCCCCCCTCACCGTCCAATCCTGGTGAGGGGAGGCTTTCAGCTCTCCGGGTCTACATGTGGCTTTGGATGGGGACCGACACCTTGATGTTTGCGCGAGTTTTCGTTTTTTTTTTTTCTTGAATTTTCTTTTTTGGCATCTTGGTTTTCGGCCTGTGAGAGGTCGCCTCGTCTGTAGGGCGGAGACGGTCAAAGAAACAACTGATGTTTACGATGGGCATGTTTTTGGACATTCAGGGACCTGTTTTTTGGGCGTTGAGTACAAGTTACTCCGCGGATGGCTGAGCCGTTGTTCCAGCAAAGCATGATTATTGACGTGTTAGAAGAGGCTGCCTGGACATGGCCTGCATTGTCTCGTGTTTCTCCAATCCGGGAACATCGCGATATCATTCTTGTTTGTTGGTGGAGTTACTTGGGCCATGGGTGAGAAAGGCAGGGTTTTGTGGGCGGCCGCCGTTGTCCACAGGCTCAAGCTTCTCTTCTTGCTCCTTCACCTTGTTTGTGATTGTGCTTGGGTTTAAGAAAGTGATCGACATCTACTTGCCCTCCAGTCAAGTACTCTCTTTGTCTCGAGATATCAATGCCCACCGGACGGGCGGCAGGCGGCTGGCAACCCGCCTCAAGATATGAGACTGTCGGCCGTCTGGCCCACATCGAACAAGCAAATTGACCGAGTTTACGTACAGCCATGAGTACCGAGATGCCCAAGGCAGGTCTTTGAGTGGCCACAGGTCGGTCTAGCGTGGCCGTTGTGCGGCCAAGGCGCGTGTGCGCGCGCTGAGAGGGTAGAGCTCCAGCTAGAAGAGCCCTGGAAAGGCCACTGCAACTAGGATCGATATAGGGCCTGCTAAACTGGCAGGGTCTCCGGGAGGCTGGGTTGGCACCTGATGAAGAAGGCGGGTGGATAGCGTGGGTGTTGATCCTTGTCTTTGGGATGACGGGTGAAGCAAACTGACTCGCCTCGTGGCCAGTTGAAGAAGAAGTGAATAGGTAGGTATTTGAAATAGATCTCAACGGTGAAATGTGCCTCGGTGCTGGTGCGAAACTCAAACCCTTCTCTCGACGCAGGGTATCTTTGAGAGAATGACTCTACTGCATGGACGGAGCACTTCCGCGGGGCCACCAGCCAGTTGAGTCCCAGGAGATCTCACGGAGAAACGAGCACCCAAAGTATCTTGTCATACAATCCTGGCGGGAGGGTACCTACCTCCGTGCCCCCGTTGTATCTGACCCGGCCCGCCGAGCTGCCTAGGTGCCTAGGTACCTCTGTAGCCCGCCTCCACATCTGCACAAAGGACGGGCAAGGACACCACAGGTCCAGTAGCACCTGCCGCCGCCGCCCAGTTGTGCCAAGGTAGGTAGGTACTGCGTACATAGCTCCTGCCCGGACTCCGAGGCCGTAAACGGAGCCGTCCACCCCCAGGAAATTTTTCTAGATAACAGCTTTAGAGGACGTTTCTGTCACTAACTTGGACTTTTTTTTCCGCCTCCCGTCGTTCAGCCCGGACCACAGACCAGACCATACCATCCTCTGCCGATTCTTTTGCTCCATCGCCTCCGCTTGGCTTTGGTTTTCTTCTTTCTGGCATACGATCGTCACAGCGAAGTGACTTTTCGACGATTGATACGAGATCCCCTTTCTGCGAAAAGACCGAGATATAACGACGTCGTCTTCCCTCGGCCCCGTCGGTCCAAGCGAGTTGGAGCCGCATTTTTTGCCCCTGCGCCTTATCTAGACTTCGTCATCGCCGTCGATTACTACCGCGACCGCCCGCAGCGCGACCTCGAATTTTGCTGCCATCCTCTCCAGCGTCTCGTTGCCGGCTCACCCTCCGGCAAGACCTGATCGCGGCCTCTCCCCAAGCGCAATTGCCCCGATACCCCTCCCAGTCGCCAACCTGGCGGCCCTCGAGACCAAGCCCTTCGGCGGAGCATCGGAAGCTGTGGCCGCCATGGCCCAGCCAAGTGCAGAGCCAGTCGAAGATTACGAGTGAGCTTCCAATGCCTCGCTGAGGTCATTCCGAGATCCCTGAAGCTGACCGTCCCTCCTCTGCACAGCTATGAATCCCTTCCGCCCAATTTCTCCCTGCTGCAGAACATGGCAGCAGGTGCCTTCGCCGGCATAGCCGTATGTCCTCCCTTGGCCGAGTAGAATATCCACGACCGAGCTAACGATGCTTTGTTCAGGAGCACACTGTCATGTACCCCATTGATGCGATCAAGGTACGTTCTTACAAGCTGGCGACCCTGCAGATCATTATCCTGACACGACCACCCACAGACACGAATGCAAATCCTCAACCCCAGCACCACACCGGCCTACTCGGGCGTCATTCGCAATACCTTCCAAATTGCCCGGACTGAGGGTTTCTTCAGCTTATGGCGCGGCATGTCCAGTGTTATAGTCGGCGCTGGTGAGTCTATATCCCACACATATTTTCGTAACCGGCAATGGCTAAAAACTTCCAGGTCCCGCACACGCCGTTTACTTTGCCACATACGAGGCCGTTAAGCATGCTATGGGCGGAAACCAAGCTGGTGTTCACCATCCTCTTGCTGCCGGTAAGTTGCTCTCATGTCCGATTGACTAGATGTGTCCATTTCTGACTCCAGTTCCCCGCAGCCACTAGCGGTGCTGCCGCTACAATTGCTAGCGATGCCTTCATGAACCCTTTTGATGGTATGTTACACTACTGTAGAACCCCCCGTTCAATCACTAACGGCTTTTTGTAGTCATCAAGCAGCGTATGCAGATCCAGAACTCGAGCAAGATGTACCGATCCATGGTCGACTGCGCCAAGTACGTCTACAAGACTGAGGGCTTGGGCGCCTTCTACATCTCCTACCCGACCACCCTGTCCATGACCGTGCCCTTCACCGCCCTCCAATTCCTCGCCTACGAGTCTATTTCTACCGCCATGAACCCCGAAAAGACATACGATCCCTTGACCCACTGCTTGGCTGGTGCCGTGGCTGGTGGTTTTGCCGCTGGTCTTACGACTCCCATGGATGTCATCAAGACCATGCTTCAGACCCGTGGTACCTCTACCGATCCTGAAGTGAGGAGTGTAAACAGTTTCGTGGGTGGTTGCCGATTGTTGTATAAGCGGGCGGGTTTCTTGGGTTTCTTCAAGGGTGTGCGGCCTCGTGTCGTTACCACCATGCCCAGTACTGCCATCTGCTGGTCGGCATATGAGTTTTCCAAGTAAGTTGCAACGACCTGGGTATACCTTGGATATATACTAATCATCTTGACAATAGGGCCTACTTCATCAAGCGAAACGATTCTTCTTGAGAAGTTCTTCCCCCTTTCAACATAGAAAAGTCAACCGGGGAACGACCGGAACAAGGCGTGCGGAAGTCGAATCGGAGCCGAAGCCTCACGGCTATCACATCCATTACCGGGGAATAGAGTGAAAGAAAAAAAACGGCCGACAAACCACGGAGACGGAGACGGCAACGACAACAACCCGATATACCCTTGGACACACATTGTTTTCTATCCGACGCTTGCCAAAACTGGGCTATGCTCTGCCATCTTATGAGCATCTGCGCAGACGGACCACCAGGAGCCCTTCTCAGAGAAGCTGCCAAGGGCATATCTGGTCATCGGCGTCGGACGTGTATATAAAAAAAAAAATCTCCAAATCTTACACGACACACAGGGGCATTGACGGCATTACGGAAAAGGAGGGGCATGGAAGGGAAGGAAAAGAGGCATGTCTTTGCTCTTGGAGGCTAGATGAGATGGTGGAGGGAGTGTCATGATATGTTACTGGTAATATTTGATGTCAAGATACAGCAGTGCGCACTCGCCTTGCAAGGCGCTTTGGTCGGCATTGGCCTTTTTGAATATGCCCTCAAATCTTTCTGGTCCAGTGAATGAATGTTGTACCGCCATTGTGACTCTATTTGGAATACACTCATCGTCACATGTAGCGATCATCGGCAGCGATGTCGCTTCGGCGCCGACTTCGGTGGTACCGACGTCCGAGAGGCAAAACGCCACTATCCCAAGATTCAACGCTAGGCCGTTGATGTCCGACTCACAGATCTCCGGGTGGATGGTAAGCAGCAAGATTTGTCAACTTTTTTGGGATTGATTCCGCTGTTGCGTATAGCTCTGTATGGCTCTGTATTTGCAGTCCTATGAACGATGAAAAAGAAGAAAAAAACTCCGACACCATAAACACCAGATGCGCCAGTAGAGCTTCTCCCACTCTTGATCTTGGGCAGAGCGAACCCACGTAAGAATTATCCCGTCGGTTCGATTCTCCCCCGTCTTGGCTCGCATCTTTTTCTCCTTGTCGAAAACGCCCGTCCTACTGGACATGTGTAGTTGCTCTAAAAACCAAAACCTCCGTACTGGAACTTGATGTTGGGACCTCCGCCCTGCTGGAACATGAACTGGTGGCCATTTCCAAAGGGGTTGCCCTGTCCAAAACCTCCAGGCCTCTCCTGTGAGTTGGGGTCGTCGCCCCGGTCGAAGCGCGCGCGCAGCTCCGGGTCGCTGAGCACCTCGTACGCCTCGTTGATGCTCGCCATCTTCTTCTCGGCCTCCTCCTTGGGAATGCCCTGCTTGGCCGCCTTGTCCGGGTGGAAGATCTTAGACTGCTTGCGGTAGGCCGACTTGATCTGGCGCTCGTCGGCGTCGTTGGCCACGCCGAGGACCTTGTAGTAGTCCTTGGACTTGCTGCGCTTGAGGGCAATCTGTGCCTTTTCGAGGATGGGGTTGACCTTGTCTCGACGATCGGGGCGCAGCTCAGAGGCCTTCTGGAGGGTCTCGATGGCAGCCTCGTACAGTTCCTTCTTGAGCTGGACCTTGGCGTGGTGAAGCATGCCCCAGAAGGAGTCGGCGTTCAGCTTGAGTGATTCCTCGCAGTACTTGGCGGCATCCCTGTGACTCGACTGAAATGACAGATTAGCAACGTTTGTAGGTTAAAGGAGGTTAGTTAGGTGCTCACCTCGGTGTACGCTTGACAAGTCAGCTCAACCAACTCGTCTACCAGTGGTGATCGAGCCGTCTTGGGGATGCTCTTATTCTCAACCAGCGCCTCCATTTGCTTGCGAACTTCGGGAAGCAGACCGGGCTCGTCAGCAGTACCGACCAACGATCTTCCTGCCGTCGTGGGCTGTCCCCGGCTCAGTTGACCCTGGATCTTCTTGTACGCCTTCTCAACCTTCTTCTCCTGCTTGTGCAGCTTCTTGCAGACCTTGGAGTCTGGGTCGGACTGAAGACACTTCTTGATCTGCCCGATACCACTCTCCATATCGCCCAGGCCGTAAAACGAGGTCGCCGAGATGACGACATGGGGAGAGATGTCTCCGGGCCTCAGGTGCAGCACATGTCGCAGATCGCTCAGACCCTCCTCAACATCACCGTGCTCGAAGCGGCAGTGGGCTCGGAGCTCACGAAGGTGGGCGGAGCGACTGGCAATCGCAATGGCATTGCTGGAGGCTTTGACACACTCTTCCCACTTCTGGGCCTTCTCAGCCATGGTCGCCAGTGCGGCAGCCAGCTTCGCCTCCTCGAGCTCCTTCACCTCCGCGGAGTCGGGTGCCAGGCCGGCAGAGCGGTACTCGTTCTTTGCGATATCCCAGTCGCCGGACCTTCCCCGGAGCCGGGCAAGCTGCAAATGGGCACCCTCAAACCCAGGCTTGAGGGTCAGCACCCTGTTGAAGTCGTCGGTCGCCTGCGTGGTCCTGCCGATGGAAAGGTAGGCCGTGGCCCTCTTGAAGACGGTCAGGTAGTTTGTGGGGTCGCGAGCGATGGCGGCGTCGTAGTAGATCAGGGCCTCGCTCGTCTCGCCGCGGGACAGATGCTCCTGGGCCGAGGAGAGCAGATGCGAGACTGGGAGATCGGCCGGGACATCCTGAGGCGAGAGAGCGGCTGCGGGAGCGAGCAGAGTCGTAGCGGCCAAGGCCACTACCGCGAGATTGAGATACATGTCGGTTGCTGCTGTTGAGGCGAATTGCCGGTGCAGGAATCGAGGGGCAAATCGAAAACGATGATGTTAGCGACGGTGGTGCATCAAAGTGGTTGACGCAATGACCGGCGATAAACTAATACGTCGGCAACGATTGCGTAGGCTGCGGGTAGGCGAGCTTCTCTAAAGAATGCAAATAGGTGAAGCAGATGACGCCAACGACAAAAGACAGAGAGAAAGAAAGAGGACAAGTTGGTCGACTCACCAACAAGGCCAAGTAAATAGAAACTGCATCAGCCCGGCCGGGGATGGGCGACGTTCGAGGCTGAAGGGCCCACGCTGTCCTTTTGGCATTCCGGGGTTCCTCTGTCAATCAGATACCCGGTCACCCACCGACAGCTACACGTGGCCACAAGTACCGCCCTAGCAGACTCAACATGGAATGCGGCGCAGCCTCCGAGTTCCTGCTGGAATTAGCGGCGGGCGCTACCCATTTGGCGGGGCCGAGACAGGGCCCAGGGACCGTGTCCTTGCCTGCGTTTAGGGGCCGCCAGGTGCAGGGTTGCCGCTGACTGACAGGCCAGTCAGCGCCTGCAGCGAGGTCGCTTGTGGCGTCACACTCTCTGCACTCTGCACCGCAACTGCGGCCTCTCTTTCATCTCAACACCAAAGGGTTGCCCGATTAACAAACCTGGTGATACACCGCAATAGCTCCTCTCGTCAACACGCAGCAATTCTAAATTCAAACAAAGAACCACCTTGTTCTTCCTTCCAAAAGACCACCGACACGATGGCCCACCATCATCTCCTCGGTCAGGATTCCGCCATCTTCTCTCCCTCCGTCGCTCGTATCGCCGCCTCCACCGCCCGCGACTGGTCCTACGTCGACGCCTGGCTCTCGTCCAAGTTTCACCCGCGCCCCGTGCCTTCCTTCGAGCGCAATAATGACACACTCAAGGCTCTCCTAGCCCTCGCCTCCACCAACGAAGCCGCCGACGAAGAGCGCAGCTTACTTGCCAAATCTGAGGCTGCTGCCCTGCAAGAGCTTAAAGAATCCGAATCCAAAGCCAGCAATGGTACACGGCCCCTAAGAGAAGGCTTGCTCGACGCCGTGCAGCACAACCTACCCCCCGACGGACATACCGCCCTCGACGCCATGGCACATATGGCCCTCCAACTCGGCGTCGCCTTTCCAGAGCCCGAGACGTTGGGCCGTCGCATGTGCGAGCTGCAATCGACCATATATGACACGGAGCAGATGAAGGCTCGCGTCGAGATTCTCCATCAACACATTGATGCCGAAGCGGCCCGTATAAATGACCTCTTGCGCGAGCTTCAAAACGACGACTATCAACCCCCAATTCAACTGGCCAAGCAGAACCTAGAAATACAGCGCAAGGTCAAGGCGCTGTCTGCCAAGCTACCTGAGCTGCAGGATCGTGTTGCTGCCCTTGCCGCCAACACTGATTCTTCCCATCCCACCATCGCTGACCTTGCCCGTGACGAGCAAGACTATCTTGCTGTGCTAGCTCGCAAAAAGGAGCTTGATTTACAATTGGCCTCCTTCCAGGGTCTACCCAGCAACCCTGACATGGCAAGATCTGAGCTTGAAGACCTTCGAGGCCAGCTTCGTTCCATCACATCCCAACGTGATGCTGTCTTTGAGGGCCTGGTGGAACGCGAGAGTCCTGTAAAGAGACGACGCTGAAGTTTGTTGCCATTGCTCCTTAGATACTATACATTAACGAGCCTCGAAACGCCGCGCGGTGGATCGTTCTGGTCCCGACATGCTGAAAACCCAAGCAGATGCGCTGCGCCTCCAAAATCAAACCGGTCGCTATTGGTTTCGTCGGCCTTTCCCTGCCACTGCGCCTCCCAGTCGCCCAAACTGTCTGCCCAACGTCGTCCTCTTGACTGGCACCGGTGGAGCGGGTGTCGGCTCCTTCTGAGGTGCCGCGGCGCGCGTATCCTTGCCTTTGGGGTCCATTGAGCCGTCACCGATGCGAAGTTCACTCACCCCCATGGATGGTATCTCTTCTCCGTCCATGTTTTGCCTCTGCGCGCGCCGAGCTCGTTCCTGGACGCTACGGAACTTCTCCAAGAGTTCAACCCATCGGATGTTGCCATCTTCCCTGCTCTTGAGCCGGTTCGCCCTGTCGAAATTAGACGTACTCGAACTTGTCGATCTAGATACTGGTTAGCATGATAGGGAAGATAGTTGGGATAGATAGGAGGCTTGCGGATGCCATAACATTGGCATCCAATGTTAAGGTAGAGGAGATTAATATGTAACTCACGTTCGAGGCGCCACGTGTAGATAGCCAATAGAGCTGACGCTGTTGAGACGGTTCTTCAGAGCGGCAAACGCCGAGGATTGCGGAAGAAGCATCAAGATGCCGTACATGCACTTGTACAAGTACGGATACTTCTCTGGCTCTAACAACTGCAGGCGGAGATCTAGACAACTAGTTAGCTTGTCGGTTACCATATACTCGATGTGCAAACTTACAGGTAAAGACTGGTGACTCGATCAACTGGACTAGTTTGTCAACCTGAATAAGCATATTGACTGTCATATCCAATTCACCACTACAGACAAGTCGTTAGTATCATCCAGGTTTCCGGGACAGGGGCCTTTGACGCACAAAATCTGTAGCAAATTGTATGCTTGTTCGTATGCCTGGGCTAGCAAGCATAAAGAAAAGGTAGCTACAGCGTTGTAACACCATGATCTGAATAACGCCACGAAAAGTGTCTGGCCGTCCTAAGAACTTTGTTAGTCTTGTTACTAGGCACAGTATCTATAGTATTCACGTACCTTCGTCTCCAAATTCCGTAGTCTCTTTCGAACATCGGCCAACTGAGGAGCTGTGATGAGATTGTTGTTGAGGTTCTGCACCATTATGCTTGCAAACTCGACATCTTCCTCCTTCTCAATGCAGTCTGCCAGAGTCCTGTATATCCTCTCTGGGCTCAGGCTCAAGCATAGTTGACGAATGATGAGGTTGCCCCTGGTCTCGAGAAGCTTGCGGTCCGTGGAGAAGAGCTGCAGAAGATTGACCATGAAATTGGCAAAGTAGTCGTCTTCTGTGTTCCGAGAGATCTGTGACAGGAGTTGCAAGTCCTTGGTGACCACCGCATCCGAGGGATCAGACAGTGTCTTGAGCAACGCAGGAAACGTGCCATCGTTGAAGGCCAAGACCTTTCTGGGAGCTTTCCTGTGTAGCATGATAAGCCATGTCAGGGCAGCCACTCGAGTTGCTTCATGATCGTTGAGGAAAAGTAAGGTCAGTGAGTTGACGGCCGCGGCGTAATCTAGGTCAGCTTGCGTCTGGGTCGCGTTGAGGTTGGCTGGAGTTGATATTGAGCGGCCTTGGCCTGGGGTTGGGCTTCGAAGGTCAAGATCTTGAGAGCTCGACAGGGACACTCGATTGCTATTGCTTCCATCGACCTTCTCTCCGGGAATAGGAAGTCTTGAGGCTGAAAAGTGATGGGCATGGACCGGATTCGGGCGGCTCAACTCAGAGTCGTCTGAGAGTGAGACAACATAGTCCATCAAGCAAGTGTTGACTCTTGTCGCTGCTTGGTGGATTGTTTCTTTGGTACTGGCCATCGCTGGGAGCATGTGGGCAAGGATCTTGGGAGTGAAAGGTAGAACCTCCTCGGGACAGATGTCAAGAAACTGCACAACCCATCGCAGGGATTCTAGGAGGCAATCCTCTTCTGTTGGGGTGTTAGCAATAGCGGAAAGGGTCGTCCTAGTACCACAAGGAGAGAAGAGTCAACCAACCTAAGGGGGAATCCAGTGTAGCTGTCAGGATCTCTAGGATCTCCTTGTAATTGATCTCGACGTCTTGCCCTGGAATCCAGTCCTCCCCGCTGCTATCTTCGTCGTCATCATTGGCAGCTTCCGAGTCAATCTCATCCCCTTCCTCGAGCTCTGGGTTTATAGACTCGCTGTCGAAGGAATCCTGTCTTTTCCGCTTGGCACCTTCCTTGGACCTCTTGCTCTCCAGAATTCCCTTCTTGATGCGAGAGATGCGCTTGATCTCATTGAGGAACTTATCCAGACAAGTCTGTGTGGCAGCCCGCACATCTGCGTTTTGGTCTGACAAGAACTTGAGGAGGCCTCCAAGAAAGTCGGGCAAAAATGTGACGAGCTCGAGATCAGGGATAGAATCAAGGAGAGTGATCCAACCGACAAGGAATTGGCGGGTAAAGGGGTTGAGGACCCAAATGCGTTCTTTGAGTAGGGGAATAAACCGTGTGAGGGAGAAGGCAGTAGGTAAGTGAGTGTCGTCGGT